>NC_135572.1:199928001-200553001 GCF_965152235.1 Eretmochelys imbricata
AGATAACACCAGGGCTCCTATACATGGACTGACATTTGTGTTAGTGACAGTTTTAGAAAATAAATATCTTGCTCCTACCCTTTGTGCCTCTAACACAAAAACCTGTTTTATTATGACCATTACTGAGAAAATAATTTAAAAAGTTAATATTTGAGCTTTATTGCCAAGTCCCATCAAACATTATTTACTCTTTACTGCTCCTTTAATGATATTCAAAGGTTGCTTCTTTTGCTTGCTTATTTCTTTATATTTCAGTTTAAAAACATCACATTCTCAAGTCTCTTGTGCCTGGAGGACTTTCGCATCTTGGAAAAGATAACTACAGATATCAACCATAGCTCTGACTGCACCTGAAGGCTTTTGTCACCTAATGTAGCATCACATTCTGTTCTTCCAAACACTTGCCAAAGCCCTCTATCAAAGAGAAGGTGAGGACCTGACATGTCTAATAGGAAAAGATACACTATGATACAAATAACTAGAATTATACTCAAAAAGAAAAGGAGTACTTGTGGCACCTTAGAGACTAACCAATTTATTTGAGCATGAGCTTTGAAGTGAGCTGTAGCTCACAAAAGCTTATGCTCAAATAAATTGGTTAGTCTCTAAGGTGCCACAAGTACTCCTTTTCATCTTAAGTGATCACTCTGGTTACAGTGTGTATGGTAACACCCATTGTTTCATGTTCTCTATGTATATAAATCTCCCCACTGTATTTTCCACTGAATGCATCCGATGAAGTGAGCTATAGCTCACAAAAGCTTATGCTCAAATAAATTGGTTAGTCTCTAAGGCGCCACAAGTACTCCTTTTCTTTTTGCGAATACAGACTAACACAGCTGCTATTCTGAAACCTAGGATTATTCTGCAGTTATATCGTTCTTACTCTGTGTGATGCAGTGCACTCACCTCTCTTGGGTGCCTTCTGTTAGTTGGGTGTGAACCTGCACTCTCTTTCTGTTCACGACTCCCCCTGCCAGTTGCTAACCTTGTCAGCTAGAGGCTTGAGCCACTGAAGACCTACCTAAGTCACACATAGGATAAACAAGACACATGAAGGTGTAAAAGGCCCAAAAGGGTCTGTCCCTGTGCCCTTGTTACTGTTTTTAGTCCAGTCTCTAGGCTCAAGCCTCAGCCCCTTTGGGGCTAGCTTTAAGTCTGTATCTGTCCTGGTATAGAGCACTGCCCCCAGGGCTTTCTCCCTAGAGATTCTTTAAGTCCTGCCTTCATTTGGGCCTCTAAACAAGTCTTATTCCCTTCTTGGCGCTTAGCCCACCCTGCCAGTGGCTGGTGGAGGGACCTGAGCCTGCCCAGTATTCTGGGTCCCCACCCAGGGACCCTACAAATATTAGCCTGTGCTGCTTCCTTTAACTCCATCGCTGCTTCTGCATTCCCTGAGCCACTTCCCACATAGCCCCTTCCTCTTCACCCTTACTTCAGGGCTAAAGTTCTTCCTCACAGAATGCCAGTGTCACCAGGACCCATCTTCTGGTTCTCCCTGGAGCTCCAGCAAGGAGCACCTTTCTCACTCTTCTGGTCCCTGCCAGGAACTGATCTGCTCAGGCCCTGCAGCTCCTTTTACCTGACCCTGCTTCCATGCAGCCTTTCTAGGCAAGCCTGGAGGACCCACCTTCACTGCTCCTTTTTCTGAGGAGGGGTATGGCAGGACTGCAAGGCTTCCAGCAGGGGGCCTCAAAGAGGAGGGATGTGGCAGGATCTGCTCAGGCCCTGCAAGGCTTCCAGCAAGGTACACCCTGGGCCGTCACACACTGTGTTTAGAATAGCCCAGTTAAGGTAACCAATAATCCGAACAGGATACAGTGTAACAAAAGAATGCTTAGTGCGTACATCCAGAAATGTCCCTTTAAAAGGTGAGGCCAATTAGACTAGTTAATACCCTCTCCAGGGAAAGGGATGGAACCTCCCTGATGGGACATTTTTAGTTCACCCTGGAGAATACACCATTGTGACCCTATATTGGCAGGAATAGAATCGGACTTTCCAAGTTTCTGTGATTTTAATCCCTATTTCCCCATTTTGCTAGAGAGCATGTGTAATTTGAAAAATAGAAAAATTTTTCCTGAAGACTCTGGAAAAGTCAAACAAGAGATGTGCTGTGCCTCTTGTAGGGGATTTAGGATCTTTATACAAGGAGGGGTCACATAAGCCATTTGCCCATTTCTAAACCTACAGTGACTCCTCAGCCATTCTACAGACAGGTCAGAGGTCTTCCCCTATCAATGGAGCTATGGGCACACATTCAATGTGTGTGAAAACTGACCAGCATTTGCCCCCCTCATAGAATATCAGGGTTAGAAGGGACCTCAGGAGGTCATCTAGTCCAATCCCCTGCTCAGAGCAGGACCAATCCCCAATTTTTGCCCCAGATCTGTAAATGGCCCACTCAAGGATTGAACTCACAACCCTGGGTTTAGCAAGCCAATGCTCAAACCACTGACCTATCCTTCCCCTGCCCCCAGCTCTGGGGTGGGGTGGGATGGAATAGCACTGCAATTTTTTGCAAATCTCATAGGGGAACAGGTGTGGAGGTAGTCTTTCCTAGTACCTCATAGGTTCTGAGGATTCTACAGGCTGATCCTCTAGAAATCTAAGGGTCTAGAGAAGGACTTGAGCCAAAGCCAACCTACACACTCCAGAAATGACACAGTTTCTAACAGAGATCATGAGAGACAATAGATATTGCCTACTCTCATGTGACATGGTATTCATCTTTTAGCACTTTGACCCATCCATATGAGATGAGTGTGAACAGGAAATGAAATCCCAGTTTCATAGCAGCACTCCTGAGCATCACACCCTTATTACATGGTATGAGAAATAAACTATGTCTCTGGTAAAAGTGGAGACAAAAATCTCCTGAATTCTTCAGGCTGTAAGGGCACCTGTCGAGAAGTGGCGGTGATGGCTGCAGGAGTCCTTGGAAGTTGAATCCCAAAAGAAATGTGCTGTGGAGAGGAAATCAAAGTGTATGCTGTGTGCATGGCTTTGGGAGTGGGAGAAGAACAAGTATAACAAGCTGGGAGTGTTTGCCTGAAAACCCTATTCTTTAGCAGATGACATCCTAGTAGAAAACAAACAGCAAACATACTTTATTGCAAGTAGCTTATTACTGCATCTACTATAAAGTGGGAAGAAGCTAGGGGATGTAGCTTGATCAGTCCTCTGGGAAGAACCCTGCAAGAATCCAAGCCTGGGGAGAAGGCCTGGTCTGGAGTTTGCATTTCATTTTGATTTCTTTTTCGAGTGTAACTGAAACCCAAGGAAGGGGTAAAATTCCTGCCACCTGCAACTTACACGTATTGTGTTTTAGCAGGGAGGAGAAGCTACCTCTCACTTAGATATGAAACAGTTGCTTGAGAAGTACAAAGGAATATAAATAACATTTGTTAAGCTAAAAATTGTCTTTTTAAAAGATTTCTTCTATTGCTTCATTCCCCTCCTCCCCTTCCATTTTTGATCCATTCTACCCATTTCTATCATTTTCCCTTTTGGTATTTTTCTCTGAAAAACAACATATTTCCTTCCTTCCCATTCATCCCATCTTCTTCTCCACCCTCTTGCTCTTTCCTACCTCACACTCTTTTCCTTTTTGCTCCCCTCTTCTTCTGTCCCATTTGCTCTCAAGTTCTCTCTCATTCAAATAAGGGAAAAAAGAAAATCTTCTTTAGTCCTATTTTTGTGGGGAAGCGGGGGGTTTAAACATTGCTCTATACAGTAATTCCTTGCTTAACATTGTAGTTATGTTCCTGAAAAATGCAACTTTAAGCGAAATGATGTTAAGCGAATCCAATTTCCCCCTAAGAATTAATGTAAATGGGGGTGTGGGGTTAGGTTCCAGGGAAATTTTTTTCACCAGACAAAAGACTATACATACATACATACACACACACAGTATAAGCTTTAAACAAACAATTTAATACTGGTACACAGCGATGATGTTTGTGAAGCTTGGTTGAGGTGGTGAAGTCAGAGGGTGGGATATTTCCCAGGGAATGCCTTACTGCTAAATGATGAACTAGCACTTGGCTGAGCCCGCAAGGGTTAACTCACTGTTGTTAAAGTAGCCTCACACTCTACAAGGCAGCACAAATAGAGGGAGGGAAGACAGCATGGCAGGCAGGCAGGCAGACTCTCTCTCTCTCTGTGTGTGTGTTGCGCATTGCCCCTTTAAGTACACTGCCTTGTTAAGTAGATCAGTAAGCTGAGATAGCTGCTGCTGCCAGGAAGCTCCCTCTGTCCTGAGCCCCGCCCCCCACTCTATGGAAGATGGGGTAAGCGGGGTGCAGGGGGGAGGGGAACATCCTGACATTCCCCACCCCCACCCACAGCAAGCAGGATGCTCCGGGGAGCAGCTCCAAGGCAGAAGCAGCACATGGCAGTGGGGGGAGGGACAGATGAACTGCCGGCAATTGATAGCCTGCTGGGCAACTGCCACCCAGGGAACTTAGGGAAGCGGGGAGCTGATAGGGGGACTGCCAGCCCAACCTGGTTCCAAGCCCCCACCAGCTAACTGCAATGGGCAAAGCAGGCGGCTGCCAAACGACATTATAAGGGAGCGTTGCGCAACTTTAAACGAGCATGTTCTCTAATTAATCAGCAACGTTCGTTAACCGGGACAACTTTAGGTGAGGAGTTACTGTAGTTACAGAGAATCAGTTTGACTCAGAAGTATTAAAACAATTTATGTATAGTTTTATTAGTCTTTTACTGTGTAGTGCTTCTAACTTGAATGCAAAACAATTCAAAAAATCCCGTAGTTTCTCCTCCTGGAGCAGTTTTTATAACAATTCTAGTTATTGCTCCCATAAGAACGAGCTACTTTAAATACAGGCCCTTTGATGAGAACTCCCTGATTTCCTCCAGGCACTGGATTGTGTTTAAGCTCTTTGCTGTAAGAGGCAGTTAGATGCCAAAGAGAATTTTGAGGTCAGCCAGGGTGAGTTTGGTGATGGAGTCTCCTGTGCCCGACAGCACTTGTTGAGCCAGATCTTTCTTCTTGGTTTGGAGCTGTGAAATCTTTTCTTCCACTGTCTCCTCACAGACAAACCTAAAAACACAAAGCACGACATTGTCCTAATTTCTGGAAACATCAGCATTTCAGGCTTCCACCCCCTTTCAACTTCCAGTGACTCGCCTAGTTTTCAAGAAAAGGGGAGCAAATCATTTTTATAGCACCTGTCATCCAACAATGTCAGACTCACACTGCAGCCACCACCATTTATCCTACTAAACGTTTATAGGTTTGTAATTTGAAACTTAAATTTTTAATTATAAGGAAAGAAATCTGAGTCCCTGACCAATCCCTCCTTGAATCATTGTTCTTATTGATATTAAGGGTTTCCAAAAATAGAGGGCCACATATGGAATCAAGAGTTTGAAGACCATATTAAACACATGGAACTATATTTGTTTGTCCTTATAATGAATGTCTTGATGAAAGCAAATGGGCTGGTGGCTGAATTGCACTCAGCAGTGGAGAGACTCAAGGCATTCATCAAGCTATTAAAGGAGAAGAGCAGGCTTGGGCTTTGACTTGTTGAAAAACAATTTCAGATCAGCAATCAGGAGGCAAATTCCAGAAACAATCATATGACACGGCATATCCGATGAAGTGAGCTGTAGCTCACGAAAGCTTATACTCAAATAAATTGGTTAGTCTCTAAGATTCCACAAGTACTCCTTTTCTTTTTGCATATCTATCCTGTGCACAGCCCTGAAGTTCAGAAACAAACGTCAGAGCAAACCCATCTCACCCCTCATGGAAGCCAAGACTTTGCAAGGCTGTTGCCTGTCATGTGCACTGCTAACTCGGGAGTTTAAAACAGCTGACCCTGACCTGTGTATCACCACGTTATTCTTCTGCCCCACTCGATATATGCGGTCACACGCCTGGTCTTCAAGTGCAGGATTCCTGCAAGGTAAGAAAACTGCTCAGACAGTCTAGTGGCTTGTTCATCTTAGAAACAATGAAGAACGTCCCTATCCTCAGCTAATGTGTCCCTCGCCCCAGCATGCTGCTTATTCCCTCTGTACAAGAAACCTGACCTCCTCCCAAGCTCCCTTACTGTTCTGAATACCAGACAATGCACTGCAAATCAGATTCTCCCTGCGCCCCTGCTGAAGGTCTACCACCTTCCCCACTGCTGCTTGCATTACACACAGGAATTGCTAGACCAGAAAAAACCAGACCAGTGGTCCATCTAGTCTCGTTTTTCTGTCGGACCATGGCCAGTACCAAGTGCTTCAAAGGAAGGTGCAAGAAACTGCATAATAAATAATAAGGCTGGTTATAAATTCATAAATCTTGATTTTTAATATAAAAAAGGGACAATTTTTTCAATAATATTTCAATGAAAAACATATATCCCTCTGTTTGACCAACTCTAGTGGACAGTTAAAGTATAAGCTGCCCATAACAGAAAGGTCTTCCTTACCCCTATTGCTTAGTAGTTGGCTTATATCCTGAAGATTAAGAGTTTTTTTTTTTTTTTTTTTTTTTTAAATATAATGTCTTTCAATTGCATTGACTGCTCCTTTGTTCTTGTGAGAGATAGTATGAGAGACGGTAAGATGGGACAGGCAGATTTACCTTCTCTATACCATTCTTTGTATTGATTCTCTCTACTGCATCCACTCTCATTCTTCCCTCTAAACTGAAGAGTGCAAATCCTTCCAGTCTCTCGCCACACAGGATTTTCTCTATGCTGCTAATCTTTTTATCTCTAGGTATCTACAAGACGGTCATCGTCATAGTCTGTAAATTATCTCTGAAACCCATCTATTTCTTCTCTATTCCCCCCCGCCCCCATTTTTTTTTTTTTTTTTTTTTTTAAGAGATGGGATGGCCAGAACTGAACAGTCTTCCAGAGGAAGGTGAACCACTGACTTCCATAATAGAATTTTAACATTCCTAGGGTTGCTCTGCATTCTACTCCTTATACATTCTAACATTTGGCTGCACACTTTCATTAGATGTCACTGTGGCAAGCTTAGTTCTTTTCCCCCCAAGCAGTTAGCAACTTTGGAACCCTGCAACAAGACTGAGTTGTTCAAATTATTGTACCAATGCATGTCACCTCGCACTTGTCAAAATTAAATTTTCATCTACCATTGAGTTACCATTCACTTCACTTTGTTAGATCTCTTCAAAGTTCCTTAAAAGTCTTCTCTAGTCTTAGGCAAAGATCATCTCTCTTGTATTTATAAAGCACCTAACACAATGGAGCCCTGATTTATGACTGGGGCCTTTGGGCACTATCATAATACAAACCATAATTCTACTAACAGTTTAGAATGACTGCTCCCCTACAGACCTGCGATATAAGCAGCTGATTTATATGAAAGATTGCATATTTTCATTAGTAGCTCCAACACTCCATTCTCACATTCCTACAGAGCTCTTGGAGGTATGCTCTCCAGTCATGGTGACTGGCTGCTGTCTAAATCTATCACACATCCATTTGTTCCAAAACAAGCCCCCCAGCCTCAGATATTTTTATTTTCAGAACAGATTACTTCTGGGATAGGCACCTCTCTAATCGTTTCCATGGTAAAGACTAAGCATTTATCCTCTGTATTGTTCTTATCCATTTTAATAGTTTGTTTTAGCTACCAAGTGGAGCTTTGCTGCCATTTTTCACAGCAGTGGGTGTCAGACTGGCCATGAGTTGAACTATTCTTGAAAGTTTCATTTTAAAAACATTTTGCCTTGACAGGCAAGTAATTTCAGGGATGGAAAAGTAGGAACATGTGTTCTGCCATTCAACCAGATACATCCTTCTCTCAAGTAAGCACTCAAGTTACCCATGCTGAAGTAAAGAGCCAGTCTACCCTCAAAGTTTCCATCTCACTTTACCAGTGCATGTCAAGAAGGAAGAGGTGGTTTCCTCCAGTTAAGTTAAGGCCAACGCCTCCAGCCAGGAGCGAGATCAACATCACCTTCAACAAAGAACAATAAGACAGAAAGACAGGTTACTTTCATAGATTCATCTATTCCAAAGCCAGAAGGGAACATTGTGATTATCTCCTGCAGTATAACACCGGCCACTGAACGTCCCCAAAATAATTCCTAGAGCAGATCTTTTAGAAAAACATCCAATCTTGATTTAAAAAATGGTCAGTGATGGAGAATCCACCACAACCCTTGGTAAATTGTTCCAATGATAAATTACTCCCACTGTTCAAAATTTACACCTTATTTCCAGTCTGAATTTGTCTAGCTTCAACTTCCAGCCATTGGATCCTGTCATACCTTTCTCTGATAGATTGAAGGGTCCATTATTAAATATTTGTTCCGTATGTAGATACTTATAAAATATAATCAAGTCACCCCTTAACCTTTTTTTTTGTTCAACTAAATTAAATAGATTGAGCTCTTTGAGTCTATCACTAAGAGACATGTTTTCTAATCCTTCAATAATTTTGTGGATCTTCTCTGAACCCTCTCCAACTTATCAACTTCCTTCTGGTACTGTGGGCAACAGAACTGGACACAGTGTTCCAATAGGGGTGGCACCAGTGCAAATATAAAGGTAAAATAATCTGTCTGCTTTAAGGGGTCCATTCACAAACAAGTTAATGCCCCATTTAATCTAGATTTTGGTTCAAGACAAAGATTATACCAACTGCTTTGTCTGTGTGTGTTTAGTGCAGCAGAAATTGGATTGACAACCCTGGAGACTGAACCTATCTTGAAGATTGTACAGCCTGGAGAACAGTAGGGCAGGCTTCCCCCATGCATCACTATATTTCTCCTGACTGGGAGGGATGACCTCTAAGTGTGAAGGAAGTTCAGTTACCATCCATTTTGTGAATTTTGGCAATGTGGATCTCCTGTGCACTAGGAAATGGATCAATACCTCCTCTGACTCATCTCACTGAAGACACTAACAGTCAACAGATGGTAGATATCAAGAGATGACTGCTAGATCAGGGGACCTAACTACTGCTTGTTTGAGGGAAGCTGGTATCCTGCACTGTTTTAACATCTCCACCAGCAGGGGACCCAGTGCCTCTTAGTTTGAGGTTACGAACTGCAAGGAGCAAAGATCCATTTTGCAGATATCAGCCTGTGGCTCTCCCAAACCTCCACTGAGTAAGGCTGTCTCCACTAGCACTTTTGTGGGTAAAACTTTTGTCAATTAGGGGTGTGAAAAAACATTCCCCTGACTGACATACATTTCACTGACAAAAGTGCCGGTGGGGACAGTGCTATGTCAGCGAGAGACGCTCTCCTGCTGACATAGCTAATGCTGCTTGTTGGAGGTGATTTAATTATGCTGGCAGGAGAGCTCTCTCCAATTGGCAGAGAGCGGCTACACAGGAGAACTTACAGCAGCTGTGCTGCTGTAAGGGCTGTAGTGCAGACATGGCCTTAGATTAGTTAAAATGTCATCAGATTCTCTGTGGTGTTTGCCCCTTCCAAACATGGATTAACTCTAGAGGGAACAGCCAGTCCAGTACGAATTGCAGAAACCTCCACAAAACATTTAGGAAAAAAAAAAAAAAACACGTGCACAGAGAAATGTTCCACCTGCACTCAGACTACCCAGCAGACCGAATTTCAGAAGCTGTCATAGATGAGACGGAAATCTTCATCTCCAAACTGCCATGGCATTGGATACAATTTTTCTATCTGTTGGCCCAATCTGAATGAGCCAGTTACAAATGTCTCAATTGGGTCACTCAATTTTAGACAGAGGTGAAGTGTGAATTCTCCCCCACCCCCACCGACTTAGCATTCTTGTCCTTAGACTTGGGTTGGCATGTGAAGTCTAATAAATACTGTAGTGTTCATTTGGCTCTGTTTGTAAGTGAGCCTAACATCCCTCTCCTTTCCGGAAATCAGCGGTAGGTCACTGAACAACTGAGGTTTTGCATGAAGTACCACATGTGCTGGAGAAGAGGCTGTAGGAAACAATCCTACAATGGCTCCCATGTCATGGGAGGAGTATGACCCAATAAATCTTTATGTCATCAATCTGCAGTGGGGTAAGATAGGGACAGTTTCTGCCTGATCTGAATTGCCTACCCCCCACACCCTCAATCTTGCAGATACAGCTTAATGTTAACAGAGGCTTTGGTACGATTGGGTACCTGCAAGCCTTTAACTGGCCTGAGAGCCAGGCATTCTTACTACAGAAGATTAAAGCAAGCGTAACACCAAATAGTGTCTATGCCAGAACTGCTCCCATTTACTGACATCTGGCCTTTACAGCTCCACCCTCCCACCAGGAACACACATCTTGATGCCGGATATAGAATCTGGCCACAAATCCAATCAAAGAAAAGTAACTACCCCAGCTATTAATAGCTGCATTGAACACAGCTTTCCTGATCCCAATTCATACCCGAGGCCCTTTGGGATTGTTATTGAACTCTTCCACCAAATCCATCCTTTGTTTAGGATTGACAGAGCCATCTACCGTAGCATACTTCAGCCCTTGACAGTCAAGGTGCACGGCCACAATCTTCAACATGCTCGTCCACTGAGACACAATGACGCTGGAGAGAGAGAAGAGAGAGTCCAAAACAAGCATCAGATATTGTAACAACCCTACTATGGTCGTGTCTTGCCCCCGACACATTAAGAGTGAATTAAATCGGTTTATCTTCTCTATCTTAGGGTTTAACACTGCTGCCCCTCACCATAGTATGGGAGTGCTTCCCACCAAAATCAACAGCAAAGTCCCTTGAGGGACGTCATGGAATCTGGCTCTCTTTCCTTTTTGGGGTAGGTCAGGTTTTTGGATTTGATTTGATTTGTTTGTTTGGAGGGGGGGGATTTAATGGTAGAAAGGTGCTTGTTGCATGTCATTCTTATACTGGAAAGGCTTTTTTGAAGGCAGCTTTGCAGTGTTCCCTACAAGACAATCACACTCTGGATTCATCTGATCTTGTCTGGAAATTTATCCTATAAGTGGTTTACATTCAAGATGGAGATGAGGTATCTGAGCAGTGACGGACGCTGTGCATTCTAGAAATCCAGAACTGTATTATCAGACCTAGCAGACACTTGATTTGCATGTGCAATTCTGGCAGTTGTGCCTGGAAGTCAAGCAAGCACTTGGGCATAGATAAATCGATTTCTTCCTCATACATCTGAGTGTGCTTTGTGCACACAAATTGTCAAAAAAAAAAAAAAAAAAAAATATCAGACACCAGTTTCCAGATAGAGCAGGTAGTGACTCTTCCTCTTTACTAACAACCTGACCAAAGAGCAAGGGGTGACTGAATGGCAACCTCACCTCCAGCAAATGGCCATTTGAGCACAGTGTGTTTATTCTGAGGCAGAAAGACTAAGCAAGCTGTTTCTCACTGCAGTCAGAAGTCCTTCCACAAGACTATTCTGACACAGAATAGTCTGGAGATTTCCCCCCAGCCTGCACCAAACATTAACGGTTCTGGAACAGTCCCTTGCAAAGAGTTTCTCCAGTATTTTCAAGTATGTGACCCGTTTAATAGGATGCCCAAATCCTGCATTTAGAGATTTATATCAGCTCTTCGGAGCACCAGTCGGGTATTCAGAAGCACAGGTGCTAATCTCACCATATGAATATATATTTCTGAAGACCTGTTATAATTGCTCCTACATTCTATTCTAACCAGGTTCTTAGGAGGCACGCAGCACTGTGGGATCTGAACACCTACATGCATCACTTATGGATTAAACTGAATCAATCTTCCCTTCTCCCACCCATACTCACTCTTTGGCACTTATGTAATAAAGAAAATTATCTCCCACAAGTTATAGATCAGGGAGCTCCTCCCCCCCTGAGGTCTCTCTCATGAGAGAATCAGATTGCTTATTTGAAAGAGATTCTGCCCTGCCCCGTGTCAGTCTTGCGTCCTCCCACACACCAGACCTCCTTGCCTCACGTCCTAAATCACCATTTTCCACAGTGAGATACATGTCTCCCTGGGAGGTGTGAAGGACTGGCTGGAGGGCCATGAAAGACTTACACATTAAGATTTGTAGCAGTTCAGCAACACAGCGAGGCTGAAGTAGGGTGGGATTGTTTTCATTTTCCTGAAGTGGGGCTCAGCTTTCAAAAGTTTGGGAAATTCTGACTTTAAGCACAGATTTACCCCATCCCATGATGTTTTAATTTTATAAGTATCTTCTCCCAGATTCTTTGGTATGACCAAAATAATTCTATTATACCCAGGAGAATATTGCCCACCTGGTTTTCACATTACCTCAAAGACTCTCCACATGCTTTAACCCTGAATTCACATCCATCTAGTTCCCCAACGACGTTCAAAGTCTCCTCTCCTCAAAAGCTTTCTGCGTGCTTTCACACACAGCCAACAGTTTGAAATGTTGTGATACTGTCCACATTTCACTTTCCGAGGGGTTTTTGTATCTGATCATCTTACCCATTCTTCCTCCTGCCCACAAAAATGCACCCCAGAAAGAGAGGCATTACCACACTTACCTCTTCTGGGATTTCGAGTGACTTTGGATGGTCTTCAGTTCAGCCAAGAGATGCGATAGCTGCAGGAAAAGAAGTTAGTCGACTTGCTGTGGAGCCAGAAGGCGGCCTGCACTTTACCACTGGATATACACAGAAAAGGCTGAATCCAGACTTAAGTGAGGTCTCCCACTTATCTGCCTGAGGTAGCTACATGGGATGTTAACTGATGCTTTGTAAATCTGATTTTGCCTTCATGTATAAACTTACGCTATTTTAAAGAGAGTTAGTAATCCACAGACATTTGGTTTAGCTAAGGCAATGGCTCTCAACCTTTCCAGACTACTGAAACTCTTTCAGGAGTCTGATTTATCTTGTGTACCCCAAGTTTCACCTCACTTAAAACTACTTACAAAATCAGACATAAAAATACAAGTGTCACAGCTCACTATTACTGAAAAATTGCTGACTTTCTCATTTTTACCATGTAATTATAAAATAAAATCAATTGGAATGTAAATATTGTACTGACATTTCAGTGTATGGTGTATAGACCAGTATAAACAAGTCATGGTCTGCATGAAATTTTAGTTTGTACTGACTTTGCTAGTGCTTTTTATGCAGCCTGTTGTAAAACTAGGCAAATACCTAGATGAGTTGATGTACTCCCTGGAAGACCTCTGTGTACCCCTATGGGTATGCATACCCCTGGTTGAGAACCCCTGAGGTAAGTTACATGGAGTGAAAAAATGTAAGCGTTCACTCTAGGATGTTGCAAAAGGGTAATTTAACTCCGTAAAAGCATGTAAGTTGTAATTTGTTTCTGTAACTTTTTACTGTAGCTACTGTGACTTTTTAGATAAGTCTTATCCAGTAACAGTAATAAGACCACAAGACATAGAAACCATCATAAGAAATCAAGAGTTACAAACATGTTTTGTAGGAATCAAGCTTCCCGTGTGGACCCAGGCTAGTATTGCTCCCCTTCTCCCACCCGTTATCTAAAGGTTTTAGAGACCTCTTTGCTGCCACCTCCCTTCCTCTACCAAGAAGTTCTGTACTGTCTCAAGGGTCTAATGTTCGAGATGGGCACTGAGAGTCCACCACCATGGTAGATCCTGTGTGTCCTGGTGGTTTTGTTGCAGGTACTCTTCCTTTAAGGCCTCCTGTGCAGTTTGACAGGTTGGAATCTCCCTGAAATAGGTTCATCTGTACATTCACCTACCCATGCCCAAACTGCTGACCCACTCATCTAGGCAACTGTAAACATATCATGCTACCAAAATTCACTTAAAACAAATATATGAAAATGCTGAAATCTAGGCCTCCCAAGAGAGGCGACAGAACCACAGACAGCATACTTTAGTGCTTTCTCTGGTGATTTCAAAGAGATCCATGCTGAAAGCCTTGCCATTGAGATAGACGGTAGATTTTGAGTCGGGACTTTGGAGTTCAGACAAAGTCAAAGCACCGAGGTGTTCTTCCAGGGAAAGAGAAAGGCCTTCACTATTCAAGTTAGCTTGATCCAGGGCCTGCAAAAGAATAAATAAGCAGATATAGTAAGGAATGAGAGCCACATGCACACCAGCAGATAGTAACCAGAAGGCATCATCTGCGTGCTATTAGCAGAACTTCTTGAGCTTGCCTCCTCCCTGGGCTGTACACCCACAAGATGGAGCCACTTCTTATAATCAGGAGATAAAGCCATGCTCAATCTCCACATTACCGTTGAAATACATAGTTTAGAGGGTGGTGAAGCACAGTCTCTAGTGCTTCACACCTGAAGCCGCCCTATAAGATGGGTAAGCTTTAGCTCCATTTTACAGATGGGGAAACTGAGGTAGAAGAGAAAACTTGTCCAATGTTCAAGGGGGTTGGTGTTGGACCTGGGAATGGAACTCGTAAGTGTGGCCTACAGAGCTTTACCATGTAACCTGTGCCGGCCACTTTTAGCTTAAATCTGAAAGGTGAGAACCACAAGAAATTATGGCCTAACACAAAAGATGTTGCAATCCGCTCCATATTACACAAGTCAGGTGCAGCGCTTGGCCTCTTGGTAAGATGCTCAGTTGTGGAGGCCACATCCGCGATGTTCAGTGCTTAACCAGCTCTTTAATGCAGCCTACTGCAGACCCATTAATTTTTTAGTACCAGGAATTTCTAAAACAATGCCCCCAATTCATTTAGCATACATGCCAGGACCAGATGGCCCACATGCCCCGACCAGTTCAAGGATTGTGGCGTTCACAAGCATGACGCTTCAGTACGTAACCAAGGGAGTAGTAGGGGACAGCAAATAAAAGATCATGTCATGGATTGGGCAATATGACTCTTAATATGATTCTGCTAAGACTGCTTCTACAGTGCAGTGTTCGGACCTCAATACAAGAAAGAGACGAACGCAGGTGGATTCAGAGAAGGAAAATAAAATTATTAGTTTAAGGAAAAAATTTAGCAGCCAACTAAACTGGCTAAGACTAGGAGAGAAGAGAGGACAACAACAACAGTCAACAAATATTTGCCAAAGTAAACAGCAAGAATGGAGAAGAATTTACCAAGGGGCCTGTAATCTTAAATAAGAGAAATTTTAAGGAAAAGTATGGGCTGAACATCAGGAAAAGTTTCCTATTAGGTTGTTGCTGGTTTCTTTCAAAAATTCTGCAAAAACTGGTTTGGTTCAAAAAAAAAAAAAAAAAAAAAAAAAAAAAAAGCACACTTCTCCTTTACTTTATAAGTTTGTTGTGATACTAGCAGACCAGGTGCCAGCTCATGGCAAGGCCCCTACACTTCACTGAACACTGATAAATGCATAGCTGGAAACAAGTCTGGCTCACCTGTGTGTTAGTATTCTTAAAATAGGTATTAGATTTATAAGAATATGTTTAGAATTACAAAATGCTCATAGGATGCTGCTTGTATTCATCTTATTTATAACATCTCTATGCCATATTGCAAGGTTATAGTAAGTGTCTGCATTGTAATCCTCTGTAATTGTGTAAGTCATCAAACAAGAAAGGAGCATTAATTAATGTAGAAATGCTGGTTTCCCCTAGCCAACCATGATGGGGAACTGGACTGACCTCAGAGGGAAGAATGCTCCCAAATGAGTTACCAACATAAACATCCTCTAGTACCTGTGAGTTCTTTGGAAGTTCCATTCAAGGAATTAGAGGAATTATAGCCAAAGTTGCTCTCTGCTCTAATCAAGTGCTTCTGAAATGATTCATTCTATACACCACATTAATCACAGTACAAGACAGCATAGTTACCACTTTTAGTAAGGAAAGATGGCAGCAACACTGGCGGAGTCTCAACAGCATGGACAAGACATGGACAGTACTTGAGACATGAGAGTCACTTTGGGAATCCTTTCGAGTGGCTCCAAATTCTTGTACTACTATTAGGAAGGAAGAAAAACACAGAAAACATTCAGAGGCATATCAGAACAGCAGCTCTACCAGCCAGTCATATTTCAACAAGAGAAAATGAAAAACAACAGCAGTTTAGCAGAAACTTGTGTTTTGCTGGGCTTGGTATGTTCCTACACAAGACATCAAGAAGCAAGAGATTAAATAACTTATGCTAACACTTTGTACTTCTGTTAAACCTTTCATTAATCCTCAATACCCTCATTGATCAGATATTATATCCATTTCAGAGAGGGGGAAACTGAGGCCCAAATATGTTAAGTGACTTGCCCAACACCACATAGTGTGAACAGGACTTGGGAGTCCTGAATCAGTCCCCTGTTCTAACCACTACAATACATTGCTCAAAACACCACCTGCCATACCAGTACTTTGTAACTTGCACCACGCCTCCTTTCCTACCCAGAGCAAACAGATACGCAGCGTACAGAGCCCTATACCTTAAAGGTGAGCCTGGCAACAGCACTGCCAGAAAAAGGCTTCGCAGACACACACCAAACCTTCCCCCTGCATATTCTACAGCAACAATCTTCACAAGGGCAGCAGTCAAGCTGTTTTCCAAAGAAGAGCCCCAAGGTGCTGAGAACTCAGGAGTCGTAGCTCTCACTCTCTGCTCTGCACTCCCTCTTAATTTTAAGGGAGAATTTCCTAATAATTTAAAAAACCACTCCCCACAGAACATTTCTGCAGCCTCTATTCTAACCTTTATCAAACGGGTTAGCACCAGAGTACTCTCTGCAATGACTCGTCTGCTCTTCTTGTCTCTTTAAATAGGACTGTAGTGTTGACCTGGCAAAAATGAAAGAGACAGCAGGGTTATGCGAGGGAGAAATTAGAGATAAATATTTGGACACAACCTGTGTCCCACAAACAGTTTACAATCTAAGCCAGTGGTCCCCAAACTTTTCACCTTGTGCCCCCTTACCTGTGTCCACCACCCCCTCTCCTGAGCTGGGGCTGGGTGCAGGGCCACAGCTCCAGGAGGGGAGAATGCAAACAGGGGTAAGGGCATGAGGCTGGGGCCACAGCTCGGTGGAGTCGGGACCAGAAGCAGAGCCTCGGCCGGCAGCCAGGGTCAGAGGGCACTCCCTCCCCGCCCCATGGAGGCTGGCCCAGGCCCCAGCCGCACCCCTGAACGTTCTTCTGCACCCCCGTGGGGGCGGTGCCCTGCAGTTTGGGGACCTCTGATCTAAGAACTGGAGTGAGGAAGGAGAAACAAGATGAGCTTCACCAGCAAGCAAGTTAGCATGTCTCTAGTTAATGTTGTTGTGATTCACCTTCAAGGGAATCCCCTGTTTCAGACAAACAGGTAAGGCTGGAATGGAGATCTACTTTAGAGAGCATGGGAGGAAGAATTCTCACCATCAAAAAATACCCAAATAACCTCATTTTCCTAGGAATGCAAGGCCTAATGGATAATGTTTTGTGCAAAATAAGAGTAAAAGCATCTGGAGAAAAATACCCAACTGGAGGGAAAAACCTGGAATGTGGTGATGCTGAAAGAGACGTAGGGGCAATAGTGGGCAGCAAGTTAGAAACTGGTTTGTGCCAATGCAATTTTGGGTTGTGTACACAGAAGCATGTCACGATGCAAGGAGGAGAAACGCCCTTGTATATATAGTTCTTTGGTGCAACAGCATATGAATACTGCATCCAAGGCAACAAAGAGTATCGGGGGTCGGAGAGACTGTCTGGAATAAAGATTTAAAAATCTGGGTATTTATAGCTTGGGTAAACCACAAGCCCGGGGAGCTAGAGCATAGTCTTCAACTATTTGATGAGCATAAAGACTATGTATGGGCAGAGAAAAATTAGCCTTCTTGAGACACAGACCCTTTGAAGGCTTGTGGAGGTGTCACAAGGTAGAAGTCCTCCAAAATAGGTGGGACTATGGAGGATATCCAGATCACTAGTAAGGGTCTGGGAGAGAGAGTCTGAAGAAGACTAGGATGTTACCTGCAGAGTTGTGGAAGTCCAAAAGGCTTGTCTACATCATATTCTTCTGGGAAATTGTAACAGTCTGTACCCTGATGTTCACCACTTTTACAAAACTATGATAAATCTTGGACAAAGTATGCCCTGTGAGGTACCATTTGAAAGCTCATAATCTGCTGAACATTACTGTTCTTGTAAAATATGTGTAGAAATATTGTATGTAAAGTTATAATATTTTACTGTATGACTTTACTGAGACATGTTCCAAGTTTAGGGAAATAGCTTCAAACTAGTTCCCCAGAGACAAAAGGGTAGCCAGCACCTTAGCCCCAGGTGTCAAGATAATCAAATGGACTATCACCTGATTAAGCGGCCATTCTTTGGCAGGAAGAACGGTGCGAGTGAGAAATTTACCTCTTGGCAATGGAACAGCTGGGGTTTCCCATAGAAACAATTTAAAAACGAGGAAAAGTTATAAAAATGAACAACAGAAGCCCCAAATCACCTCTCTCCCTTCATCTCTTCTCACGGCAACCATGTTTGAAAGACAAAAGCATAACTGAATTGCGGGAGGGGTCCTGGCTGGAGGTATCTAGCCAGATTGCTGTCGGCATGTTGTAAGAGAAACCTTTTTGCTGTAAATTCACTTAGCTTGTTAAGTTAGGTATTAGCTTGCATTTAACCTTTTATTTCTTTGTATCCAATTATGACTTACATGCCCCATTACTCGTAATCACTTAAAATCTATCTTTCTGTAGTTAATAAACTTTTTTTTTTTATTGTTTTATCTAAACCCGTGTGTTTGGATTGAAGTGTTTGGGAAACTCCATTTGAGATATGGTATTTGCATATTATTTTCTATTAATGAAATTATGAACTTTAGATGAGCTTGTATTGTCCAGAAGGAAAGAGCAGGGCAGTACAAGACACATGTCTGGGGACAAGTCTGGGACTGGGAATTTGCTGGTGTCACTCTGCAATATAGTTCAGGAGTGGCTGGCTAAGAGCACTCATATAACTCAGCTGGGAATAGTTTACATGCTAGAGGCTGTGTGAGAGCTGGCCAGGAGTGGCTGCTCTCACAGCAAAGCAGTGTAAAAGGCACCCCAGGCTGGAGAACTGAGGGGACACAATTGTCTAACAGTCCTGTACCCTGGGTAAGGTCACAGAAATCTCTCGCCATTTTACACTAACATTCAGGGTGGTAGTACAGGGCACAGGCAGTCATAGGAGTTTTTAACCACTGTATCACTGCGAGCTGCTCCTAGCAGTGTTTAACATGGTGGTAAAAACACCAATGATCTGTTTATACTAGTGATCCCACTGTTACAACAATGGTGGAGCTGCAATGATGGGAGTGCAAAGGTAGGAGATTTCCAAAAAGTGTCTAGCATATACACAGCCAGAAATTATTTGGAAAGCAGAATTTGCCCAGATAGTCAACTCCTAGCTTAATAAGATTTCACTGTAAGATGAAAATAAGAATTGGAAAGGATGGGAAGTCACCATCCTCCCTCCTTCTCAGACACTCATACCTTGATCTTGCAAAGAGCACATTGTACACAGACTGCTCATCTTCTGAGAGTTTTAACCGATGCAACTGAGTGCGTCGCTCAGGCAGAGATACCTAGAGAGAAAACACAAACAGAGTCAGCCATTTACTGTGTAGAGATTTCAGAAAGCCCCACGATCACTGCTGATTCCTTCAGCTTCATTGAATCCAACATCACCGAACAACTTATGCAAGACTCTGCTGTCTCAGAGATCGAACAGCTTGTCGTTCCCCAGGCCAGATGGCCCAGGAATGCTGTGCAGGCAACATGCTCAGCTCCTTGGGAGGAAATCTTTCACACTGCTTTGGATAGAACGCTGAAGCCCCTGTGGCCTTCTACAGAGCAGGGTTTCCTGTGGTCCTCCCCACAACGTTCAAGAGTCAAGGAATAACCACAAGATGGCAGCCATGAGCCAACGTGTGGCAGAAGCCATGGATCACCAGGCCTAACAGGATGGCGCTATATTTTAAAATGGGTCAAGCACGTCAGGTCCTAAATGGGTAGGATGTGATAAGGATGGGATGAGGTTTCTCATCTGATTTGAATCTTTAAAAAAAAAAAAAAAAATACAAAAATCCTTCACTCAAATTAAAGATACTAAGCCATGTAGAGCACTCCCTGTTGGCTCTGCATCTGCAGGTACAGTAACACCCTCAGGTTCCTCATCACAGCCACAGTAGCTAACAAGCGAGGCTGATAAGGAGAGAGATAGTTTGGGCAGAGTTAGAGAATATATACACAGAAGGAATATCTACTATGTCCACTGAAACTTAAAAATCCTATTGGATAGGCAACCCTACAGCCCACATACATGCATCCCCAGCCACCTTCCCTGCAGGTTCAACAGCTAAGAGTGAACAAGCCTCATTTGAGGTGAGGTGATCGTTCTGGAAGCAGATGCCAGAGAGATTACTGAACATTTCTCACCTCAGGCAACAATCCCACCCAACTCCAGCCCCAATGCCATTGCTGAAAACCCCTCCCCCCAGCTTGTAGTTCATCCCTCCAGATGCCAAGTTCCCTGGCATTCTTAACATAAGAAATAGCAAGGTTAAGGATGAACTCACAATTGCCAACCCCAAACATTCAAAAACTGAGTCCAGCCCCACCAAAATAAAAAAGTAATGTTGGGTTCTTTTTATTAGCCTTCTGTCTTTCCATCCCTTAGGCTATACTTGCTTCACATTTTCATGCTTTTCTCTGCAATCATGAGGGCCAGAAACTTACTTATTTTAAATTAAAGCTGAGACTCTCATACAATATCATGATCCCAGGAGCTGGGGCTTTAGGAAAAACACTAAAAATCACAAAACCTCAAAAATCACTAGAGTTGGCAACACTGAGCTATAAAACATTTAATTTGCTAATATATTGCATGGAAAGAAATCAGATGCCTTATATTCCTCTTTGAATATTGAGACTCACTACTGGGTTTCTCCTCTGCTCTACAGTTCCAAAGAGGATCACACCTGCCAGTCACTGACCAACAACAACGTGCTACTGCATTTTGACCCAGCTTTTAGTCCAAGAGTTAACATAGTGTAGCACAGATCTCAGGAAATGGCACCCTTCTTTCTGTGCTAAACCTAATCATCCTAAAGCAATCATGGTATAAACTGGGTGTTTAGAGAGCTGTTAAGCTCTGCTTGGTTAGCACTCAGGTTTAAAGGAAGTCAAATGCTCTGTTTATATCAGTCAGTACTAAAAGGCAAAACAAACAACTAAGCCTCAATTGCTACATGCTTACTAGGGCATGACTAATTTCTGGAGTTGAGAAAGCAGCTACTTGGTACACCGTTCACAGTTAGGTACTACAAGCTAGCTGCACAACCTTTCTAGATGTAGCCTTTTATAAAATATATATATTTATTTAAAAAAAAAAAAGTTCTGTATGCTGAGATACCCCAAATAATCCCTTAGAGGAAACCACTTGCTATCTTAAATTGTAAGTAGCCATGGAAGGCCATCTTTGGTATTTCATTGCTGTTAAAATCCCAGTAGTAGGAACGGCTAGCCTGAATAAGATAAATTTGATACCTGATTATTTCTCTTCTCAGAGTATCCAGGCTCACCATTCTGACCTGGCCATTTGTTGGATGTAAGAATTCAGTTCACTGACTCTCTGCTCTGTAGAATATTTTAAATTTCCTAACTTCATTAGGAAAACAACAATATATAAAGGAAGAGGAAGCCAAGCCTCCTTGCTGGTGAATGACAGGGTCTGGTCTTGCATCCTAAACTGCAGAACAAAGGGAAAAACCAGTCGCAGAGTGACAAGCCTGTATATGAAAAACTACCATCTGATTGCTACATGGAGGGCACAGATCCCTTTCCCACACCCAGAAGAGGAGAGAGGTCATTACCAGGGGCTTGCCAGTCGAGTCCAACTGGTCCTTGGTTCTCCGCAATAAGAGACTCCTGGTTAAGATACTCAATCTCTCTCCCCCTTTCTTTGTATTGTTATCTACCTGATTCTTCCATAGCTTGAATTCATCAAAGGGAGAGCAACGCAGAAACCTACCAGGAGAGGAGAGAAAAGACAATGAATGCCAGTTTAAGTGAAGTTCTTTGGTTAGTCTCAAGAAGATCAGAAGAGAATTGGATTGCTTCCCTTCCAAAACAGCCTTGTGTTCTGTTTACATCAAATTCCCTCAAACAAAAGCCCACAACAGTAACAGAATCTATATTCAGACTTAGCACTGACACATCTTTGTACACTAAAACACAAACTGCCTGATGATCAGAGAAATCTTGCTCCCAATGGTGATAGGGGGCAGTGCTGTTGGTTCAGCAGGGATCACCTCCTCTTAGTTAGTATACCTCTGAACACCTCATTTTTTATTCATTTATTTTTAAGATGGCAAAAAGAAAAATAGCATAAGAATTTGCCAAAAGGCATCACATTTAATGCTTCAAACTCCCATCTCGCTAAAAAACAAACAAACAATCTGTTCATCTCAAGTTTGTGCAAACGTTCCCCTCCAATCAGCCAGCTTGAAGCTAAACTCAGGGATTAAACCAGATATTTTTGATTGTTTTCAAAAGTAACAAGTGTTCAACCCACTTACGACCCAACTAGAGCCACTTTTTGCAGAGCCATCTAAATTCGTAACTAATTTGGTGGAAACTACTGTAATAAGCACACGCTCCCTCATTTTAATGAAGCCCTAGCAATGCCACAGGAGAGAAACAATGACTTTTGAGTGAACACAGCTGTTCATTAAGGTCAATGCCATGGTCAGTTCAATTCTCCTGTAAGAACATACAATAGATTAATAACTAACTTAACCCCCTTGCTTATGGAAGCAAAACTATAAGCAATAGGTCAATGGCCCAGGATACAGAGCAACTAGGCTGTGGACCACCTTATCTGCAGGTGTAGAATCTAATGCCATACAAAGAACTGAGGTAAAACTACTAGCCTAGCCAAAATCCAGTCACCTGAGAAATCTGCACTACCATAAGTTGCTTGGGGGTATTGAATTACTAAAGAATAACCGGATTGGGAATCCCCACCACTAGCAAAGTTACTCTACACCAGGATCTTTGGTTTAAGATGACTGGACGATGCCCATAGACAAAGCTATGGTTACCAGGGTTATATTGTTTCCCACGTGGTCAGCTTACCTGAGCAGTGAGTACATATCCAGCAGGTTGTTCTGTATAGGCGTCCCGGTGACAGCCCATCTGGCACTGGCTCTCAGTTTGCACACAGCTATAGAGGTCTGAACTTTGGGGTTTTTGATATTGTGGGCCTCATCCAGTATAATCCGAGCCCAGGCTACTCGGAGCAGAGGAGAGCAGGGACATGGTGTATCCTGGAGGAGAAAGCAGGCTTGAATTTATAATTCTATATCAGGCTGGGGGGGAAAACACCCCACATCCTGGAAAGCCACAAATCGATAGGGTTTTTTTGGCAGGAAGTCTTTCCCTGGTGGAAGTCCCCACAAATGTGAGCAGAGGTCTTAGCAGTCACCACTTCTATTGCGGTTCTCTCTCCACCCCTTTATAACATGCACTGCTTATTTCAGTCAAGTAGCTCTGCAAAACTGTCAAGAAAGTCTACTAGCCCCAGATCAAAGTGTCCTTGGCTGTCCTTTACCATGATTATGGATGATAATGAAAAAAATGCATATTTTAATATCCTGCCCAAAAACATATTCATTCTGGACAAGCAGAATTTTGCCAGGTTATGACAAAAGGATAAATGTAATGCATCCCAAAAGATAAATCCCATCTCATTAATCCATGAGGGGAGATTTTACATTTACAAGTGTGTGGAAATACATAGATCCAATGGCTGCGGGAGACATATTTGGGTCTCTTGTGCATACAGATGTAAAGCATAAAAGTTAATATCATATACAAAGTGCACCTAGGGAATTGAAGTGTACTTCGTCTGTACCATACAGCCAATTGAAAGTAGTTTTGACTTTAGTGTATATCTACACTGCAAGAACACACACATGGCTGGTCCATGTCAGCTGACTCGGGCTTGCGGGCCTCAGGGTGCAGGTCTATAAAACTGCAATGTGGACAGACATTTGGGCTTGGGCTGGAGTCCAAGCCCTGGTTAGTTACTACTATTAAAAGTAACATGATTATTGTAACAAAGCTTAGGATAGATACTCTACTTTTTCTGTTTACTTTGTGCACTTGACAACTTGATTGCCTCCAGTCAGTTTCTCCTGTTTGTATAAGTCTCTCACAGCAACGGGGGATTGAAAAAGTAATATTTTTCCATGTTCAATATCTTAGGTGTTTCTTGTAACAATAATAGGTCAATCTAGTATGATTTTTAAGTCTCTCTGTATAAAGCAGCCCCCTTGTCAACTGCATGTATCTCACCCCCACATCATGTTCCTCAGCAGGGACCTCTCCCTCTTCCTTCTTCGTGGGAATTTCTTTGGAGAGAAGATGGTAGGTGGTGACAACAATGTCATATTCAGAGAGGCTGTACAAAAAGAAGAGACATGCTTGTCAGCAATGAGACCCATCAGGAACCCCTTCTGCAAGGCAGCAAAACCAACACTCAAGGATGAACATGTAGGATGCTATTCTGTAAGAGCCAGTGCTTCAATCAATCCTGACTCCCTATGCCTCCTACAGTTCTACTGCTGGGAGCTTCTCCCCAAGACAGTTCAGCCAGTGAGCCTCCTGCTTAGCGCTTTGCTTCTCCTGCACAGAATTGCTATGGCTTTGCACTTACGCCTCTACTTGCTTGTTCCGGTTGGGTCCATGGTACAGACAGACCCTCAGTTTGCCACTGCTTACATGTCTCTCAACCTCCTTTTTCCAGTGGTGGATCAGAGATGCTGGACAGATGATTAAAGTACCTCGGGAGAGGACGACAGAGGAATCTTAAATAGAAAGACAAGAAAAGGAAGAGATTTCAGAATCTTCTCATTTGAGTACAATTAGCATGGGATTTCCCAACCAGCTGCCTTGACTTTCCAAACCTTCCATCTATTTAGAGGAGCAGGCCCACTTTTCCCATTCACATGGTTCTGCAAAGTAGATGTGTCTTTTTTAAGTGTTTCAGTTCTTCAGTGTATTCCTGCAGTTGTACATTTTGGAGAAAAATCTGTATAATATTAAAAACACTACACACAAACAAAAATATTTTAAAGCTCAGCTTATTTTTCATGTACTTGACATACTTTTGTTGCTATTTTGCATTAACAAAAATTTCATGCATGAAGCCTTACTAGAATAATAAATAAGGATTTCAATATGAAGCACTGAAAGACTAAAGTGCCTTATTATCACACTTAATTATTTCTGTTTTAGCATGCTGAAAGTCTAGGAAAAAAAGCCAGAATGTGACATCTCATGAAAATCATCTATGCAAATATTTAAGTTTTGTTTTAGGAAAAAGAAATACTGATTGCTTAAGACACACAGAAAATCCTGGTAACATTTTTGGGAGGAATAAAAAAAACAAACTCATAACAAATTAAATAAGGATGGAGCCATCATTCTGAGAAAATAAATTAATAACGAACGTTTCTGTATACAAGTCAGTTCTGTGCATGTGTGCATACAGGATACACCAGTGCAATCAGAACTTGAAAAGTCTGCAGGGTTGGGGTTTTTTTTTTTTTTTCCCCAGACTATAGGAGGACATATGCAATCTCCACTTGCTTTAGTACAAGATATGCATAACATTACCTAGCTTCTATGCTTCAAAACTAAGTATAGATTAAACACCCATAGGGCAGAGGTGGGCAAACGTTTTGGCCCAAGAGCCACATCGGGGTGGGGAAATTGCTTGCAGGGCCATGAATGTAGGGCTGGGGCAGGGGGAGTGCGGTGTGCAGGAAGGAGCTCAGGGAAAGGGGCTGGGGCACAGGAGGGGTGCACGGAGGAGTATAGGAGAGGTGCAGCAGGGGGCTCAGGGCAGGGGGTTGGAGTGCAGGGAGGGGTGCAGGAGGAGGCTCAGGGCAGGGGATTAGGGTGCAGGGAGGGTATGGGGTGCTGCAGGGGGCGTGGGCTCCAGCCCGGCACCGCTTTCCTGGAGCAGCTCCGGAGTAGCAGCGGCCCGCACTGAGGCCAGGGCAGGTGGCCCCGGCTTCACACCACTCCAGGAAGTGGCCAGCACCATGTCCCTGCGGCCCCCTGGGGGAGGGGGCACAGAGGGCTCCGCGCACCTGTGGGTACCTCCCCCAAAGCTTTCATTGGCTGCGGTTCCCCATTCCCAGCCAATAGGAGCTTCGGGGAAGGAACCCACAGGCAAGAGCTGCACAGGGATGCGGTGCCAGCCGCTTCCCGGAGCGGCACGGGGCCCACAGAACCACACGGGTGGCAAATCCGCGGGCCGCATCCAAAGCCCTGAGGGGCCAGATTTGGCCCGTGGGCCATAGTTTGCCCACCCCTGCCATAGGGAATTCTTTCCCTCACCCTCAGAGATGGAATGGTGTTTTTAGTTCTCTGTACCACATAGTGCTGGCAGAATCCTCCTTACTGAGATTCAAGGAGGGGCGGGGAATTACACACAAAACCCCCCACAAACTAATAGTCATTTGGATCCCAAGAATATCTCCAAGGGTAAATGGTAATAGGTGAGTTCTATAGCAGTGTTTGGATTTCTCACAGACACATCCTTAGCAATCTTGCTAGGACTTTGACCAACCAAATAGCATAACATCCAACAAAGATTTAAAAAAAGACCTGTAGTTCCTACATACTGGGCAGGCAGGCAGATGGGCAGACTATGGCCACACACACAGTTACTAAACTCCACCCAACTAAGGGGCACATTTAACAGCTTGCAGAAATCCCAGGGGCAAACATAAGGGGAAAATGTAGCCTTCTGATATTCACGTGCAACTCACTGACTTCAGAAGGAGCTGCATACATATCCAAGGGCAAGACTGTATATTACTTGCACATAACGGAGCAGTATGCATCTGCCTTAATCCTGGCTAAACGGAGACAGACTACAAATCCCAGCATTCACATCTCTATCCTGATTGAGTGGAGCACTATGATCCCAGAATACACTTTCTGCAGGCTGCACCTCCAGAGCCAAGTGTAGGGCAGCCACTTTGTAGCACACTGTGGGTCAGACTTGGACCATCTAGGTACCACAACGCATGTTGCCCAAACACAGTGCAATCTTTTAGAGAGCCCAGACACTTGAAGTACCAGCACTGTTTTGCAGTATAATTGTTCTATACCGTGTTTCGACAGCCACATTTCCAATTTCTTCTCCTTTCCTTTCCCCTTCTCTAGCCTTTTCTGGGCCAGAATGAGTGCAATCATTGTTAGAGTCTTCCCCAGGCCCATATCATCTGCTGGAAGAAAAAGAAGAGGGAAAGTCAAGATTATGGCATGGAATGAGTCTGCATAGCTCAAATCTATGCTGAACCATCTCAAACTCCCAAGTAACATAGTATGATATTTGTTGATCTTGAAGAACTTACTACTGTAAGCTATGATTTGCTATGGGCTGCTGACCCATATCTGGATGGGAGACAAGGAAACCAGGATTCTCCAGGAAATGGATCCTGACTAAAATACGCTTTCACCACTGCCACCATGGTGGAGAATTAATTACAAGGCATGTTCTTGCCAGAAAAATGCACCCCAAATAGATACATTGCATTATTATGTTACTTACCCAGAATTCCTCCACAGGGTCTCTGACTCTCCCTCCAGAGTAGCCATGCAAGTGCTTGCTTCTGGTGCAGCAACAATGGGATCTGAAAAGATTAAGTACGGAATGTAAAGTGTAATTGCCGTTCAGAGACACTGCTCTCAGACATTTCTGTCCTCAATGCCAAGTTGATCAAACAGTCAAGTTCTGTTTTAGGGCAACTGTACACTCAGCACTTGTCTGTCAGTTTTCTTTCCAAACCAATACAAACATCTCAGAGTGGTACTAGTTACTCTGAGATCAGACTTTTTGCAATAGCAAGACACTATAAATGTTATAAGACAGATTAACTTGTGCTAGTACTTCACACACAAGCTGGAAGAAATTTTTAAATGTACAATATTTGTAAAGAAATATGAAAGATCTTTTATGAGCATGTCATTTTAAAAGCTTTATTTTACTATGAAAGAGATCACCGTCTGAGAAACAGATCTATCCAGTGTAGGAAAGTTTAAAAAACAATAATTGAGTTTTTATCCTTGGGAATCATGTCTAGCAAATAATACAACTTCTGACCCTGTATGTTATATTATTGTAGAAGCATACAAACTAATTTATCATATGACCTGTAGTGGAAATCTGAGGTGTTATTGAGAGTAAAGGAATTTTTTCATGACTAACTACATTTATCAACCATCAACTTCTAATAATGTTGGAGGAGGTCTAGTTTGACCATTTATTCATTCTCTTAGTATTCCTCTACTATCTACTGTATAGGACTGATTTCTGTACTTGAGTAAGGCAAAAAGCTATTTTTAATAATGAAATAGTCCATCTGATTGTGGCAGAGAGTTGGCAATGGCATAGCTATCAGCATTTTTATAGAGTAGCTGTCACTATAGTTCTTCATGAGGATTAAAGAATGACAATTAAATCTGCCCAGCAGGGACAGACTTTCTTTTGGTTCCCCAGACTCTGTTCGTGCAATACTGTGGCAAAAAGGGCTAATGTGATCTTTGGCTATATAAACATGGGAGTAGTGAGTATATGGGTGATTTTATCTCTGTACCCATTATTGGTATGGCTGACACTGGAATACTGCACACAAGTCTGATATCCACATTTTAAAAGAGGATGTTGAAAAATTAGCTTATCAAAAAGATTGAGAGGTGACTTGATTACAGCATACAAGTACCTTCACAGAGAAAAAATGCCAGATATTAAAGGGCTCTCTATTCTAGTAGAGAAAGGTGTAACAAAAACAAACGGCTTGAAGCTGAAGCCAGACAAATTCAAATTAGAAATAAGGCACAAGTTTTTAAAATAGTGAGGGTGACTAGCCACTGGAACAAATTACCAAGGGTGGATTCCCCATTTCTTGGAGTCTTCAAAGGCTGGATGCCTTTCTGAAAGATGTGCTTTAGCCAAGTTATGCTTTGGGCTCAATACAGAGGTAATTGGGTGAAATTTAATGGCCTGAGACATACTGGAAGTCAGATTAGATGATCTAATGATCTTTTCAGTCTTTAAACTCTATGAAACTATGAATTGCTAAAAGGCTTTGCAGCATATAGCTGCAAAATTTGGGAGCTAACTGTACTTACCACCCTTCACTGTCTATTCCACAGGGAGTGCTCTAATCTACAACACAGCTTGGGCTAAATTCTATGGTAGGTTAGAGTACATACAAAAAGAATAAGAAGTGGGCAGCTGTGTCTGAGACCAGCACAGGGGATCGCAATTAAGATGATGATCAGAGGAAGAATGAGTAGTAGAAAAACTGTGAAGAGATATGCACTGTACTACTCATGCCATGTACAGACAGAGAACTTCAGTCTCTAAGCTTGTTCACCTAACACCTTTCACTCATGCCAGACTCACTATTCAAACCATCTCAAGTTATTTTCCTGCAGGAAAAAAACCATATGTGATTATGTATTAAGAACTGTATCATAATACATACACACAAGGGGGCTGAATTATGGTTGTCCAGGCAGCCTTAATCTGGCATTTCCTAACTGTCGAGTAAGTGACTTTACATCCTAAATAACATTATTTCAGCATAGTTTTTGTATGTCATATTTAGACTAAAGCAGCACCCAGAGAATCAGGATCAGAGCCCCATTGTGCTAGGTGCTCTGTAAATACATACATAGAAATGGCCTCTATCCCAAAGACTTTACAATCTTAGAGAAGAAGAAAAGTGATAAGGTTCCAATGTAGCTGACAGAACGCTAAAAGTCTTCTGGTAAAACTGAAGATTCATACGTCACTCGCAGTACTGCAGTTTGCTCTTCCTACAAAAAAATGATAGGAGCGAAGGACAAACCTCTGCTTTTTATTGATGCACCTCTTGGCTTAAGTGGAACAGTATACATAAGGCAGTACATTTGTCTAGGAATAGGTAATACGTTGGAATTGCCCATTTTATAACATAATCCCTGACATTATGTTTCATAATGGAGATTACATGAAACTGTGAATCAAATTGAGTACTGCTCTCTCTTGCTACTGGCTCACCTTCAACCCAGATGGGTCCTCAGCCACAGTCTCCTCTGTGGGGCAGGATTCTAGAGATCTGTGAAGATGGTTAATGGCATCACTTGTGGCACTGTGCACTGCCCTGAGTCGATCTTCAGTCATTCTGCCTCCATACAATCCCTGCACACTGGCGCTTGCTAGGAAAAGGCAGCATAGTGAATGAGCACTGTTTATAGCACTAATTCCCACTAATAAGCTCAGAGGCTAAAAGGCATGGTTAAATGGCTACAGGCTTCCAGAAAACACCACAGTGCACCTCCCTGGTAACAAACATGGATGAGTGTGATTAAAAATTGATTGTTTTATTTTTTAATTAACAAATACAATTTTTTAATTTAAGTTAAATAGAGGTTTATTTTTAAAAAAACTTAAATGTGAAATTGACAACACAGGTTAAAGCTTAAATCTATTAAAATCATGTAAAAATAAATACAAAAAACATTAAGCAGTACATGTCTGTTGCCAAGTTTTAAAGACAAAAAAAATCAAGCCATTGAACTAGTGGAAGTTACTGGCTAAGCACCTGGAGCCAGAGTTTGTTGAAGTGCTAAACCAGCTTTTGTCAGCAGGTGCAAAAAGAATATTTTCTTCATTTCAGTTTATTCATCTAGTTCTTCAAACCTTAAGAAACCAACTGGGTGTTGAAAAAACAGAAACATTTGTTTTCCCCTCTTCCAATCCATGAATAAAAACTAGGTGTTAGAGGATGAGATCTATTAGCTTTAAAATCTGGAAGGACATGGTGACCAGAAACAAATCAGTTCAATTCACTAACTACAGATAATACTTCCTTTGTTTAATAAATCAGTTTTAAATGCAAAACATGCTTTAATAAATTGATGAATTTTTTTCTTATGTATCCAGAACATTTTAGTTTTATTTAATAAAAAAATTAAATGGTGCTTTTGTGTATTTTTGACTGAATTTGAATTTCCATCCAAACAGAGCTTAACACAAATCACAAGTAAAATTAATCATAATCGAGTAAATAAGAAATTCTTAATTTTTAAATTTATTAAAAATGATGAATTATGCATCTGAATAAATGTAAATTAAGCTATATAAATGCTTAAATAAATGTGTATAGATATAGAGAGGAAAAAAGGACAAAGTGTAGTGTAAAAGCTATATTTAGTTGCAAATAAACATGTTTTAATGGTTACCAACCAATAAGAATCCTTTCTTTAGAAAAACTAAAGAGTACAATGCAAAACAAAATTTAAACTGATGATTTAAATCAAGATTTCCGGCTTGCTGATTTAAATAACCTTGATTTAAATCAATCCACCCTGCAAGGAATTAGTATCTGATCACACTGCCTAATCCCCATGGGCAACATAGAGCTAACTTTTTTCATATATCTTATAGGTCACCAAACCCACCCACCCACGGAGTTCTCCACTTGGTTCAGGATGGAGAATAGCATACTGGGATCTATACTCTGCTTAATGAAGGACCACGTCAGCAGTTTGCCAGAAACCAACCTAACAAAATAAAGCAAAGTTTCTGACTCCCCGATGTACCCAGATATTCCTTCTATCAGGATTTACTCCTCAAGATACCTCATTGTACTTTTCTCTACACTAAGATTCTAGGGAAGAAAGCAACTAGAAATTTACTGGAATAAGACGCTCTTGCTCATCCACAAAGTTTAGGATTCCCTCCAAACTGCTGCTTGATTATGGTACCTAATCTGAAAAAAGCCAACTGCTAGCTAGCAAGTAGGCCTAGTTTCTTGCTGCCCACTCAACCTTACCTCCATAGACACTACTGTAGTATTGACTGGGTCCCAGAGAGGGAGCTGAGCTGCAGCCATGCAATCCTAGAGAGGTTTTAGCAAGAGGATCCTGGAATGGCTGTGAGTTTTTCAGATGCACAGACTTGGATGGTTCAGTGGTCGTCCTGCTGAATGGGTTGCACAGAGATTCTTCCTGATTGTCACTACTCACACTGTTCCCTGTTTGAGAAGGGAAACATTCAAGGTTAATCGCTCGGCAATGGACTTTGTAGTCTCTCAGCTTTAGGTCAACATTTCAAGTGTGGCACAGTGGAGAAGGGACCAAAAGGTTTCACTTAACAAGGACCATTCAGTGGCGTATTTGAGACATGGGAATCTCAGTTCTGTTCCCAGAGGATCTGTCCATGTTACAAGGGGTGTCCTTCTTGACACTCTCAGCATGTACAAGTGCCCAGGAACAAATGGCCCAGTGAATCTGAGAGGGTCCATCTCATCCACAGGTGATTAATACAGTTAATTAGGTTAGTGAATTAGCATACAGGATTGTGAAGAAACTCCAAAAGTATCCACTCAACCACATCTGGCCACAAAATGGCAGATGAAGTTTAGTACATTGTACACCTGAGGCAAAATAATTGAAATACCTTGTACAAAAAGTAAGGTTCTCAACAGAGAGAAAAAGTTAACCCTTAGGATACTGGTCAGTTAGACACAGGTGACGTACATGATTTGCCTTAAGTCATACAGTCAAGTACTGGCAGAACTGGAACAGAATCCAGAAATTCTGGAGTCCAGTCATGTGCTCAAGTCATGAGAGAAAACCACCTCTCAATTAAAAAAAATTTAAAAAAATAAAATAATCAACTTTAATACATTCCTTCATTCATTTTCAGGTGTTTCAATTAATATGCTGTGTCCAGCTTCCTAGCATTCCCATGGCTCTATATATGCAACACACCATGTATGAACTTATACCTTATGTACACACTGTAGTCGGACACACCACTTGGCAAGATACTGACCAATCCTCTTACCTGCCTCTGCACTTTCTGCTGTTGAGAGGCTGAGAGCACTGAGCGCAGCTTCCAAACCCTGCACTTGCTTTAATAATCTTTCGCCTTTATCCGGTAGGGCCTGAAGATTCACTGTCGCCAAAGTGCTCTGAAAAACAAAACCCAAAAATCCACGTCTTATCTACTTGGTACTGATATCCACCCCCAACTACTTCCAACCAGTCTCCTCTACACAGAACAGTCAAAAGGTCAAAAGTAAAAAGGGTAAGACTTGCATTCTAGGAAGTCAGATATTTTAACCTAATGCTGCAATCTCCAAAATATTTGTAAGTGTAACGTAGTTCGTATAAGGATTATATCAATCTCTGGAGCATCTTTAACCAGAAAATAAGATAACTATTATTAAATTTTAGGGGAGGGGAATTAGGAACCCCTAATTCCCTAAGTTTATGAGAAGGGGAACACAACCAGCATAGCCTAAAGATCTCAACAGCTCTCCAAGGCACTGAGTCTAGATTGCTTTCTTTATTCATTATTTTTACTCCTTTCTACACCATGTTATCCAACAGAAGCAATAGTTCTAGTAGCGAGATCTAAATTCTATTTTGACTTATGCGGGATCAACAGAATTTCTAAGTTTTCAGATCTTTATAATTAGTAATTATGAACAAAAGCGAAAGAACACATCTTGTTTTCTCCATCCCAGAGTAAGCATGCAAAGCTGGAATCAAATATTCTCCACGATGTCTTTTTAAAGTCATTTTTCCGAAGTATTACCATCCTTTTAAAAAGTGAACATGGCTGCAGTCTCCTCCATTTGATGCAATTTTGGGTGCTTCCCAAAATAGGTAGACAGACATGTACTAGCACTTCTCAAGCAAAGTTGCAAATAGCACTCAGGCTAGTCTCCCAAGTATGGATTTGCGGAACTAGCCCTAGCTGTCGCCCATCCCACTGCAGCCACACGACTATTTGTAGTACGCTAGGTCGAGCGGAGATAGCACGTGTCTACTCACTCTGGAAAGCGCTCCCTCAGCTGCTATGTGGACACAGCCTAAGGTGCAGCCCATATGTTGCTGACATGGCCCTCAGAGAAGAAAATACTAAGTACCCCCAAGCTAGAGGATATGAAGTTCTCTCACACAGTGTTTTAAGTGTATATAGATCCAACTGATTTGTGTCTATCCTGAGTTTTCAGAAGCCTGAAGTGATCACCTTTCTCTAAGTACTCCAGAGAGTACTGCCTTACATATACTGCTCGGTAGGGGTTATTAGTTTTGACTGAGCTGATGCAAACAGCTGCCTCGAGACTGGGAAGAGCAAAAGTGAAGTGTATAATAGAAACAACAACCTTTTTCTGTTTCAGCTGGACTGTAAGATGGTTCTGAAGGGCTTTGGTGTCCAGGGTTTCTTCCTTTTGCAAAGATGTTGCAACTCCTGAAGAGGAAGAGAAAATCCTTTGCTCACTCTTCCCAGATGTTCTCTCAAAAACCTCCCCCTGTTGCAAATCCAATACTGACCCATCAGGTTGGTCTTTGCCCAACTTGGAAGAAACAAACACAATTTCACCTTCATCACTGTTAGTATTTTGAGTTACATATTTTCGCTCCCCTGGCACTATTCCTGCCTTTGATGGTGCTGGCTGTGCAACTGGGCCTCCTTCAGAGGGCACTTGGAGCAATGCTGATGGTATTGACAAGTCTGTAGCCTCCTGGGAAATCACACACTCTCTGGGTGTCACATTCTTCTCTCTAGCCTTCCCACCAGCATCTACCTTCACTTCTATTCCTTTGCCCCTGTTGCTTTTTGAGTCTCCCTTTCTGAGCTGCTCCTCTCTCAGTGGCTCAGTGCTTGTTTTTTGGCTGTCAAGGCTTGGGGGTGAAGGCTTTAGTTTCCTTTCTCTATGCAAGGCATCTTTCACTGGCTTCGCACATGCCTCCTCCTCTATTTGCTCAGAGGGTTTCTCAGACTCTCCACTGGTGCCGTATTTTTGTTTATCCCCAGAAAGGTTTCTCTCTTTCTGAGCCTCAGACTGACTTGATTTAGCTCTGGTCCCTGTTCCCTCCCCAAGTTCTGTGTCACTCCTCTTCTCCCCAGACTGTTTTTTCTTAATCTTCATTCCCACTAGAGGCTCTCTTCCCATCTGGGATTCAGATGTCAGTTTCTCCTCCTTCTTTTTATCTAATGCCTGCTCTCTCTTTTCCTTCTGTTTCCCTCCTTCGATGCTATTTTTTTCCCTGTTGCCTTTATTAAGTAGCTTCCAGGAGGACAGTTCACAATTCTTGTCTAGAACTTTGAATGGATTTCGCTGACCATTGGGATTAAGGAATAGCTCTGATGCATACTGGGATTCTGCATCTACTGGCGGTTTGATGGCTTTGGAATCCTGCAAAATATGCAAATAAAATTATTCTTTAGAACATGAATTAGGAAAGAATATTACCCCATCCACACCCTCAACCATGCCATAACCCACTCAAGAAAGATCAGATTCTGGGAATATCACCCTTCCCATAACTCCAGCTAGGCTGTGTCAGAGCCGCCATCCTTCTGTTCAAGTACTAGTAAGTGCCTGGCTGTAGAAGGCACTAATGAGAAGCATAAAGCTGATTCCTTGCACCCACTGCCCCACCTCAGGGACTAAGCAGGATGTCTCATCAACCATGCAGCCTCTGGGAATGGGGATAGGGGAAAAAGAGAAGAGACCACAGCTGGATACTGAACCCAAGTTGCCCACAATCCAGAGTACTCCCTGTACTTTGGTCTGAGGCAGTTAGTTTTATCTAAGCCTGTAAAGAGAGGCCCCCGCGTGAAATATTTCATTTTAAGAACAGCGGCTTGACATCTGAAATCCAGATGGAGCATTGCACGCTGGAACCGATAGCCCGTTGCAGGTTGAACTACAGGTTGCATAGTGGACAAATGTAAACAATTGCATGCTGTGAGCAACAGAGAGCTTAAATATAAATGACACACGTGTACCTGCCATGGGATGCTCCCACACCACCTCTTCCCTTCCATCTTACTTTTAAGGCATCGATAGTATAGCCTAGTGGACAATAAAAGAAACCATGAGCTGCGAAAGCAAGTTTAACACATATACCAGTATGTTCCATCACAGAGAATCTTTACAAATTCAGTTTGCACAGGCAGTGTCCCAGACAGAGTCTCTGGATCTGCACTTTACAGGGATTTGTCTGCATTTAGTATATTGCTCAAGACCTTTGGAAAAATAAACAAGATCAAATTTAGTAACTGCCCAATGCATAGCTTTCTATAATATTAAAATCCTCTGGATACATTCATTTCCTCTGCTTATAGTTCCTCTCTTGTCTTGAAACAAAAACTGAAGGTGTGGTGACACAGAACATTCAACACGATTCAGTCATTGATTACGATCAAAGTCTTGGGAACCCCTCATGGTTTACCAAAGCCCAAATTTCTTTGCCTTTTAAGAGATGGGCTGTGCAATGCATTTCTCTGAAGCCGGGGGCGGCGGGGAAAGGAAGGCATTTGGCTATGGAATAAGAGGGAGGCTTCTTTTTTAATTTGGCAGCTGACAAACAGAGCTCTGTGAGATGCTTTTACTGGATTGCAGCTGTTTTCTATTTAATCATTGTGAATTTTAATTGAACACATGTTGAGAGCTTATGTAGGATATAAATATAAATAAATAATTGTACCAAAGAAAAACCTTTTATGATAACATGACATTGTTACAAGTAAATAATTGGATCACTGAATAGAATAAGTTGGTTCTTAACATGAAAGGAGCCAAAATTTTGAAAGTTATTGAATAAATGAATCAAAAGATGGAAGAACAATGATAAGAAAGCCTTGTTTAAGTTTTTCAAGGAAGGCATTGGGAGTCAGCAAATTGGGTTCCATTCCACCACCTACTTGCTTAACTTCTTAAACTCAAGTTTCCTAACCGTAAAAGGGGTAATACCCATCTCATAGGAGACTGTGCACAAGCAATTAACAAAAATATGTTAAATCAATGTCAAAACTACAAGTAGCATTAATTTGCATATAGATTGTATCTGTACATTCACATATAGATCTATCTATCACCTATATGACAGAAATACCCATGTGACAAATTGGGGTAGCATCTGATTAATAATCACACACCTGTGTGATTTATCACATAACTGTAACACCTGCCAAATAATCCAACTCCCCAGGATTTATTTTAACATTTCCAACTGCTGAGCAGCTTCAAACAATGATGTTTGTTTGTTTAGCATCAACTAACCTGCCAAACAAATGTTTCCTCCCCACCCCTACTGTAGAATTTCCCTCAAAAACCATACATATCCGAGACCTACGATGATCTTGGGCCAGTGACAACTTTAGTGTCCAATATCCAATGGCCCAGCAGGACTAGAAATGGGATATTGACATCACTGAAGGGGAGAGCTGAGCCTTTCTAGTGGGACCTGGCTCTCATTTTTAGTCCTGGGCTGGCCAGAGCTAGACTAAATTATGACATTTTTATGTACAGGATTCTATTTTACACCATTTATTAGTGTTAATTCTCTCTGTCTGAGCTCAGCCCATTTGGACTCATGCTGACCAAGACACAGGCACAAGGACACAAAAAATAGTACTATGATTTTTTTAAATCCCTGTAATGTTCCTAAAATAGATTTTCCTGTAACATATGCGTCATACAGAGACTGCAGGACGACACTCTATAAAAGTTATACCAGCACTTGTTTCTGATGATCTGGATAACTCAGAAATGGCTTTACCACGCACGATTAATGTGATCATCACAAACTCATGCCAATAAAATTCTTATATCACATCACTGTTTACTATCTATACAAACTATGTCTAGCCAATAGAAACTGAACTTTGTTGGGAGCTGCTTTTTGTAGGCCTTGCAGTGTCCAACACACATACAATCCATCCAATGATATCTACAATTTAACGTTGTAAGAGTCAGACTGTTTTAAAATGATGCCAATTTCAGTACAACAAAGACATCCCACCTCAATCCAGATATTTACATTCTATGCTCTTAGGAACTGGAACCTGCCATATTTGAAAAATAATATGCAAACCTGCAGAAATGTATACACCAAGCAGGACAGTGATCAGGCTGTGCTGCCACAAGAAGGAAGAGTTATCCTAACTTTTCAAATTAATAGGAATTACATGCTGTACATGTTCCCTTTGGGCAAACCTACTTGTATTCTTCTCTGTCCTGTTGCTGAATCAGAACTTGCAGCTCCACCATGTACTTCTCATGGATCAAGCAGTAGGAAGCAGGAAGGCTGAAGGTGGGGGGAAAAGATTTGAGCTGTCTGAGTAAGAGCAATAGCAGAAACAAATGCTTAAGGCAAAATCCTTAGAGGAAGATCTCAAAGACACCTTCGTTCAGAGACATGTAGGAGGTCAGGTTCACTGAACTAACAGCTCATTGTCGGGGCTCCCCAAACAGCCCCCAATTCACTTAAAATTAATAAAAGAGCTAATCCCTTCTCTCTCTTAGTTTCCAGCACTTAAGACACGAAATGCCATTTATGTAACAAAAACAGTGGTTTTCTTGAACCCATGATTAACTCAGGTCTTCTGTATTGTTTTGGTATAATTTATAAAGGGGTCGTCAAGATGGGAGACAATTGAATCTCTGGTTTCTATATAGAAAGATTAAGAGGTAAGATATTGATATTACTAGCTAATCTGTGGGTGAACTGCAGGATGGTTTATGGCTACATCTACAAACCACAGCATTTTGTAACCCATGATGAGTATATATGATGCATATGGGCATCCGAGTTGAAGGTGTGTAGGCTAGTTGGAGATACAGGCTGACATTTTACATCCTGACATATCTCCTTTACCATGACTACAAAAAAGTTGATAACTGTTAATCAGTTGGTGTGATCAGTCTGCTGCCTATCATGATGACTATTATCGCATTGTTCCCTTGTGTTTCCCTCACTTATCTGTATCACTTATCTTAGTCTTAGACTGTGAGCTTTTTGGGTCAGAGACCATCTTTTTGATCTGTGTTTATACCACAGCTAGTGCAATGGGGTCCTGGCCTCTGACTAGAGCTCCTAGGAACTATGATAATAAAAACATTAAATAATAGGATACTCTACAGGCTCTCTGTGGGGATTAGGATGTTTCTGCCTTCCTATAAATCCGTTCCACACTCAGATTATATGTTTAAACTGCAATACCCCTCAGAACAAATATACAGCAGCTGCCTTTGCTTAGTAATGAATATTGTTATAATGTATCTGAGAGCGGATCCAACACTGGAAAACCTAAGGTGACACACACCGCATCCCAGGCTGTGCCGTGACAGCTCAGCATCACCCCAGAGGATGGGGGGAGCACGTGTGCAGAACAGGAACCTCCGCGTCCCTAAACCTACTGTGCAGGGAGGGTGAATCCGCAGGGCGCCTGGTCCCGGACCCCGCACATGTAGAAGCTTTTCCCTTTGTTTGGCCCATCGCAGACGCCTGTTTTCAGGAAACAGAGAGACCCTGGTGGGGGGGGGGGGGGGGAGAAAAGCAGCCTTGTGAGACTCAGCCTCCCAGCATCCGCTCCACTCTGAGACCCGGGGCTAGGGCGCTCCTCCAGCCCCGGGGATACCCCCAGCCCCAGGAGACCCCCCACGCCCAGTTTGGGGACCCCGCGCCAGGGACACCCCCCCCCGGGGGAAAAAAAAGAAACCCGGGCCCAGGGAGGCCGCCTCAGAAAAGCCCAGCCCGACCCGGGGGACCCCGCAGCCCCCCAGGCATGTCACGGCGGCTCCGCCCCTCACCGTGCCCCGCGCACCGCACCGCCTCCATCCCCAGGCCTCAAAGCCCCCGCGCGGCCTCGGCCCCGACAGAGTCTCCGGAAAACGCGTCCCGTCGGCCCCGTCCCCGCTCTGGGAGTCAGCCAATCCGACATATGGATCCGGCCTCGTCACTGACACAGTGGCCAGTAGGAGCGGGGCGGGAGGATGGCCAGCCAATCGCAGCGGGGCACAGCCCTCCAATCTCTCCGTCTCTCTCTGCGCGGGCACTCAGCTTTCGAATGGTGGGGAAGAGGCGGGCAAAGCTAAGGGGGCAGGTCATTGGTGGGAAGCCAACCAATGAGACCTGGCGAGAACTCCTCCTTGCCCTCCCCCACCTACACACCCCGTGGGATGCCCCATCCCATGCCGAGGTCGGGTCTTGTGGGTGCTTCCCGCCCCCCGCTCCCCGGTCCCCGGCGCGTGGTGCCCTCTGCGCACGCAGCTGGAGCACAAGGTGCCTTGCAGTTGCTCTGCTCGTGCCGGGCTTGTCCAGTGCTCCTTGCCTGCCTGCCCCATTTCTGATCTGCCCCTGGGGAAGGGCTGGATATTTGGCCCAGGGCACCGGGCAACTCCCCCCCGCTCTCGCTAGAAATGGCACCGAGCTGTACGGCTGGAGGGGACTTCAGTAGATCATGTCGTCCATCCATCCCCTTGCGCAGAGGCAGGATTAGGGTGACCAGATAGCAAGGGTGAAAAATCGGGACGGGGTGGCGGGCAATAGGCACCACCTATATAAGACAAAGCCCCAAACGTTGGGACTGTCCCTATACAATCAGGACATCAGGTCATACTAGGCAGGACTAAGTAAACCTAGACCATCCCAAATGTGTTTGTCCAACCTGTTCTTAAAACCCTCCAGCAACAGGGACTCCACAACCTCCCTTGGAAGCCTCTTCCAGAGCTTAACCACCCTTATAGTTAGAAAGTTTTTCCTAATATCTAACCTAAATTTCCTATCTGCAGATTGAGCCCAGTACTTCTTTTCCTACTGTCAGTGGAGATGGAGAACAGTCAATCACTATCCTCTTTGTAATAGCCTGTAACTTATTTGAAGACTGTTATCAGGTCCCCCTCAGTCTTCTTTTCTCAAGACTAAACATGCCCAGGTTTTTTTAACCTTTTCTCATAGATCAGGTTTTCTAAACCTTTTGTTGCTCTCCTCTGGACTCTCTCCAATTTGTCCAAATCTTTCCTAAAGTGTAGCACCTAGAACTGGACACAGTACTACAGCTGAGACCTCACCATTGTCAAGTAGATCAGGACAATTACCTCCCATGGCTTACATTCAACACTCCTGTTAATATACTCCAGAATGATATTAGTCTTTTTTGCAACTGCATCACATTGTTGGTGCATATTCAGTTTGTGATCTATTGTATCCTCCAGATTCTTTTCAGCAGTACAACTATCTAGCCAGTTATTCCCCATTTTGTAGTTGTTTATTTGATTTTTCCTTCCTGAGTAAAATACGTTGTACTTATCTTTATTGAATTTCATCTTGTTGAATTCAGACCAATTCTCCAATTTGTGAAAGTCATTTTGAGTTCTAATCCTATTGTCCAAAGTACTTGCAACCTTGCAGCTTGGTGTCATTTGTAAATTTTGTAAGCATGCTCTCCACTCCATTATCCAAGTCAATGAAAATATTGAATAGTACTGGTCCCATGATGGATCTCTATGGGACCCTACTAAATATACCCTCCCAGTTTGATAGTGAACCATTCATTCGTTGATAGCTACTCTTTGAGTACAGTCTTTCACCCACTTTTTCATTGACCTTAAGAACGTAAGACAGGCCACAGTGGATCAGAGCAAAGGTCCATCAAGCCTAGTATCCTGTCTTCCGCCAATGGCCAATACCAGGTGCCCCAGAGGGATTGAACAGAACACGTAATCATCAAGTGATCCATCCCCTGTTGCCCATTCCCAGCTTCTGGCAAACAGAGGCTAGGGACACCAACCCTGCCCATCCTGGCTAATAGCCACTGATGGACCTATCCTCCATGAATTTATCTAGTTCTTTTTTGACCTTATAGCAATTTCATCTCGATCGCATTTCCCTAGTTTGCTTATGTGAATGTCATGGGGACTGTGTCAAACGCCTTACTAAAATCAAGATATATCACATCCACTGCTTCCCTCCATCCACTAGGCGAGTAACCCTGTCAAAGTTAAGAAATCAGGTTATTCTGGAGTAATTTTTGTTATTGACAAATCCATGTTGGCTATTCCTTATAACCTATTTTTCCTCTAGAGGCTTAAAAATGATTGTTTAAACATTTGTTCCAGTATTTTTCCAAGTATCAAAGTTAGGCTGACTGGGACTTGCGGGGGCAGCCAGGCTCTAGCTGGAGCCTGCAACCCACCCATGACAGCCTGATTTTCTTGTCAATTTCAAGGCTCCAGCATGGAGCCGTGAAATTGACAAGAATGACAGCCAACAGCTGATGTAAGTAACCCTCAGTGTCCAGGGGGACATTACATCGCCCTAACTACACCAACATAAACCCTACACCTCTTGTGGAGGTGGAGTTATGTCTGTGTAACAGGGCACTTACATTGGCGGGAGCACAGCAGTAGTGTGTACAGGGACATAGGTTGATGTAAGCTGCCTTATATGGACCTTACTCTGTAGTGAAGACCAAGCCTCACTCTCACAATACTCTCTGAAGTAGAGAGCTAAGTATTTTTATTCTCATTTTACAAATGAAGAAATTGAAACACAGGAGTGAAGTCATTTGCCCAAAATCACACAGAGAAATTCACACCTCTGAGCAAGGTAGTTATACGGACCTGATGTAAATTTGTAATGTAGACCTGCTCACAGATTCAGCTAGAATTAGGATTCAGGAGTAACCAGAAGCAGAATGCTGGTGGCAACAGGGCCAAGAGATGAGAGTAGATCAAATAAATGTAGTATAATTTTTGACCATATTAACCATTTTTAAAGTAAATTTCATACTGCTGAGGTGCCAGACTGAGAACCTTGGCAAAGATAAGGTACAGCATGAACAGCAACAACAGCAGACCTTCCTGGATGCTGTTCCTTGCCACTGTGCCTCAACTCAGTGTATTTTTTTTCACCTTGGAGTAGCTAACACGTGAGCTATCCTAAGGTAAAAAAAACAGTGAAAACCAGGCACTTTAGTTTTACCATGAGGTAAACTCACCGAGGTCAACCCCTGGACAGTGTGTAGGGCTGTTCACCTTGTACTTTACCTCCTGGTAAAACAAAATATTTTAAACAAGAAGATTGTTTGCGGTTCCTGGGAAGTAAGTGAAAAGTTTTGGAACTGAAGGACTTGGAAGCACAGCCGCAGGAGATTGTGAGATAATGCTGGCAAACTCTCCAGACCCAAGTCTGATGATCCAGACCTGAGCTGCATCGAGACTGCAAAATGTCTGGGCTCTGACCTACATTACAGCAGGACTCAGGATCTGACTCACTCCCTTAGCAGGATCTGCAGGCCAGAGTCAGAGGGGTCACTGGCCTGAGTGAGACTAATTTCTGCACGGACCAAAGTGGGCTTGAACCTGAGTCTGAATTGGGGCTTACTGTGCTATGTGGACTTACCCTATGATAAGATTCCCAAAGTGGGGGACCATTTAGTGCCAATTGTGATACTAGTTTATGTAATGTAGAGGCTTGTCCACTGAGAAACGGACTGCAACAAATCAAACTCATTGAAGCCTTGTCTACATTGGACTTTCCCCTAAAATTTCCCATTTTTGCATACAGCAGTGAAGTTTAACCCAGAGGAACGAATGGTGAGAGCACTTGAGTAGACAGGACACAGGCATTTTTAACACTGTTAGAATCATAGAATCATAGAATATCAGGGTTGGAAGGAACCTCAGGAGGTCATCTAGTCCAACCCCCTGCTCAAAGCAGGACCGATCCCCAATTAAATCATCCCAGCCAGGGCTTTGTCAAGCCTGACCTTAAAAACTTCTAAGGAAGGAGATTCTACCACCTCCCTAGGTAACGCATTCCAGTGTTTCACCACCCTCCTAGTGAAAAAGTTTTTCCTAATATCCAACCTAAACCTCCCCCACTGCAACTTGAGACCATTACTCCTTGTCCTGTCATCTTCTACCACTGAGAATAGTCTAGAACCATCCTCTTTGGAACCACCTCTCAGGTAGTTGAAAGCAGCTATCAAATTCCCCCTCATTCTTCTCTTCTACAGACTAAGTTCCCAGTTCCCTCAGCCTCTCCTCATAAGTCATGTGTTCCAGACCCCTAATCATTTTTGTTGCCCTTCGCTGGACTCTCTCCAATTTTTCCACATCCTTCTTGTAGTGTGGGGCCCAAAACTGGACACAGTACTCCAGATGAGTCCTCACCAATGTCGAATAGAGGGGAACGATCACGTCCCTCGATCTGCTGGCTATGCCCCTAACTTATACATCCCAAAATGCTATTGGCCTTCTTGGCAACAAGGGCACACTGTTGACTCATATACAGCTTCTCGTCCACTGTCACCCCTAGGTCCTTTTCCGCAGAACTGCTGCCTAGCCATTCGGTCCCTAGTCTGTAGCAGTGCACTGGATTCTTCCGTCCTAAGTGCAGGACCCTGCACTTATCCTTGTTGAACCTCATCAGATTTCTTTTGGCTCAATCCTCCAATTTGTCTAGGTCCCTCTGTATCCTATCCCTACCTGCCACTGTATCTACCACTCCTCCTAGTCTAGTATCATCTGCAAATTTGCTGAGAGTGCAATCCACACCATCCTCCAGATCATTTATGAAGATATTGAACAAAACCGGCCCCAGGACCGACCCTTGGGGCACTCCACTTGAAACCGGCTGCCAACTAGACATGGAGCCATTGATCACTACCCATTGAGCCCGACAATCTAGCCAACTTTCTACCCACCTTACAGTGCATTCATCCAGCCCATACTTCTTTAACTTGCTGACAAGAATATTGTGGGAGACCATGTCAAAAGCTTTGCTGAAGTCAAGAAACAATACATCCACTGCTTTCCCTTCATCCACAGAACCAGAAGGTGATTAGATTAGATTAGATTTCCCTTCATCCAATCATCATAGAAGGTGATTAGATTAGTCAGGCATGACCTTCCCTTGGTGAATCCATGCTGACTGTTCCTGATCACTTTCCTCTCGTGTAAGTGCTTCAGGATTGATTCCTTGAGGACCTGCTCCATGACTTTTCCAGGGACTGAGGTGAGGCTGACTAGCCTGTAGTTCCCAGGATCCTCCTTCTTCCCTTTTTTAAAGATGGGCACTACATTAGCCTTTTTCCAGTCGTCCGGGACTTCCCCCGATCGCCACGAGTTTTCAAAGATAATGGCCAATGGCTCTGCAATCACAGCCGCCAGCTCCTTTAGCACTCTCGGATGCAATGCATCCGGCCCCATGGACTTGTGCACGTCCAGCTTTTCTAAATACTCCCTAACCACTTCTTTCTCCACAGAGGGCTGGCCACCTACTCCCCATGCTGTGTTGCCCAGCGCAGCAGTCTGGGAGCTGACCTTGTTCGTGAAGACAGAGGCAAAAAAAGCATTGAGTACATTAGCTTTTTCCACATCCTCTGTCACTAAGTTGCCTCCCTCATTCAGTAAGGGGCCCACACTTTCCTTGGCTTTCTTCTTGTTGCCAACATACCTGAAGAAACCCTTCTTGTTACTCTTAACATCTCTTGCTAGCTGCAGCTCCAGGTGCCATTTGGCCCTCTTGACTTCATTCCTACATGCCCGAGCAATATTTTTATATTCTTTCCTGGTCATTTGTCCAATCTTCCACTTCTTGTAAGCTTCTTTTTTATGTTTAAGATCTGCAAGGATTTCACCGTTAAGCCAAGCTGATCGCCTGCCATATTTACTATTCTTTTGACACATCGGGATGACACATCGGGATGGTTTGTCCCTGTAACCTCAATAGGGATTCCTTGAAATACAGCCAGCTCTCCTGGACTCCTTTCCCCCTCATGTTATTCCCCCAGGTGATCCTACCCATCAGTTCCCTGAGGGAGTCGAAGTCTGCTTTCCTGAAGTCCAGGGTCCGTATTCTGCTGCTTACCTTTCTTCCCTGTGTCAGGATCCTGAACTCAACCGACTCATGGTCACTGCCTCCCAGATTCCCATCCACTTTTGCTTCCCCTACTAATTCTTCCCAGTTTGTAAAAAGCAGGTCAAGAAAAGCTCTCCCCCTAGTTGGCTCCTCCAGCACTTGCACCAGGAAATTGTCCCCTACATTTTCCAAAAACTTCCTGGATTGTCTGTGCACCGCTGTAGTGCTCTCCCAGCAGATATCAGGATGATTAAAGTCGCCCATGAGAACCAGGGCGTGCGATCTAGTAGCTTCTGCGAGTTGCCGGAAGAAAGCCTCATCCACCTCATCCCCCTGGTCCGGTGTTCTATAGCAGACTCCCACCACGACATCACCCTTGTTGCTCACACTTCTAAACTTAATCCAGAGACACTCAGGTTTTTCTGCAGTTTCATACCGGATCTCCGAGCAGTCATACTGCTCCCTTACATACAATGCTACTCCCCCACCTTTTCTGCCCTGCCTGTCCTTCCTGAACAGTTTATAATCATCCATGACAGTACTCCAGTCATGTGAGTTATCCCTCCAAGTCTCTGTTATTCTCTGTTGTTGTTTACCCCTGCAAGGGCCCATACCACAAAACAGACGCAGACATCAGTGATGTACTGGATTTGGACCAATGACATGGTGGTAGAAACTATGCTTTAGGTGAAAAAAGTTTCAGTGTACATCCACTTTTATTTTTCAATGTATTAACAAAAAAGTTAATGTATCCATTTTAACACTTCAAGTTAGGGGAGCAGGGGAATACAAAATGAATATAAAAGTACCAAAAGTATTCTTTAGTCAGAATATTATTTCAGTTACACAAGCCTGTGCCTGATAACATACAGTACCATAAAAATTACACAAAAATGGGTTAGCATTGGCCAACACTGATTACAGCTATTTTAGATTGTCCTCTTACTTCCGTAAATCCAGTCATAATAGCTCCTTTGATTTGAAATGATGGGGGCATATGTTGGTTTTTTTAACCTATTTATCACAAATATAAAGTACTGTTCCACACTAAAGGACTACTCTCATAGTAAGCTCTCATAGTAAACTGAAATTTCCATGGATTTACACCAGTGTAACTAAGGACAGAATTTTCCCCTTTGTCTATAACAGGGTGGGCAAACTACGGCCCACGGTCCAGATTCAGCCCACCAGCTGTTTTAATCCGGCCCTTGAGCTCCAACTGGGGAGCGGGGTCTGGGGCTTGCCCCGCCTGGCCAGGGAGCAGGGTCGGGGCCATTCCATGCAGCTCCTGGAAACAGCAGCATGGCCCCGCTCCAGCTCCTATGTGTAGAGGCAGCCAAGGGGCTCCACTCTGCACACTGCCCCCGCCCCAAGCGCCGCCCCCGCTGGTCCCATTGGCTGGGAACTGCGACCAAAGGGAGCTGCAGGGGAGGCGCCTGAGGATGGGGCAGCGTGCAGAGCCACCTGGCCACAGCTCCGCTTAGGAACTGGAGAGGGGGACATGGCCGCTGTCCGGGAGCCACTTGAGGTAAGTGCCACCTGGAGCCTGCACCCCTGAGCCTCAGCCCATGCCCCAACCCCCTGCCCCAGCCCTGATCTCCCTCCTGCCCTCCAAACCCCTCAATCCCAGCCTGGAGCACCCTCCTGCACCCCAAAACCCTCATCCTCAGCCCCACCCCAGAGCCTGCACCCCCAGCCAGTGCCCACCCCCCACACCTGACTCCCCCGCCCCAGCCCGGAGCCCCCTCACACACTCTGAACTCCTCATTTCTGGTCCCACCCCAGAGCCCGCACCCCCAACCAGAGCCCTCACCCACTCCTGCACCCCAACCCCAATTTTGTGAGCATTCATGGCCCGCCATATAATTTCTATTCCCAGATGTGGCCCTCGGGCCAAAAAGTTTGCCCATCTATAATAATGGATGAAAACACATACCTAGCATGCACACCTAATTCGTTACTTGTTGATTTGTATTATTTGAGGAATGAGACGAGGAGGAAAAATGTCATATTCATATGGAAACAATGACTCAAACTTTAAATGTATTGGGTGAGATTCTGTTCCCATTAACAGTGGTGTAAATCTGCATTAACTCCATTGAAACCAATCAAGTTTCTCGACAGGGAACTAACTAAAAGTAGAATGTGTACCACTGGGTCTTATTTTTTTTAAAGTTGGAAAACATATTTCATAAAAGGTTATAAAACATGGTCTCAGGAAAACTATCTGTAGGGTGTCAGACATTGCAATTTATACAAAGTAAGGACTTTCTAAAGCCCTGATACAGGCAGGTACTGAAGCACATGAGTAGTCCCATGAAGTAAATGGGACTACTCCCATACTTAAAGGCATATGTTTAAGTGCCTTCCTATACCGGGGCATTAGAGATTTTGAAAAGGTTTATTTGCCTAATTAAATACCACTTTGTGTAAGGGTGGACTACATGCATTTTGATTTGATAGCTGACCCTGATGTTTGGAAACATGCTTCTAGGGTGAAGTGGCACACACAGAGATAGTAGAGAGATAGGGGGCCTCTGTGCATTTGCTACTGGCCCTCCATTGGTCCCCTGGGATGCATGTAAATTCGGGGGGGGGACCCACAGCCTCTTCCAAGGGTGGGGTAAAAACGCACCCTCCTCATGGAACAAACATGACCATAAGTGCTGCCTATCTTCACAAGGGGGTTTCTTGCAGGAGGGGATAATTGAATCATAAGAACATAAGAATGGCCATACTGAGTCAGACCAAAGGTCCATCTAGTCCAGTATCCTGTCTTCTGACAGTGGCCAATGCCAGTGCCCCAGAGGGAATGAACAGAACAGGTAATCATCAACTGATCTGTCCCATCACCCATTCCCATCTTTTTGCAAACAGAGGCTAGGGACACAATCCCTGCCCATCTGGCTAATAGCCATTGATGGACCTATTGTGCATGAATTTATCTAGTTCTTTTCTGAATCCTGTTATAGTCTTGGCCTTCACAACATCCTCTGGCAAGGAGTTCCACAGGTTGACTCTTAATACTCAAAATACTTCCTTTTGTTTGTTTTAAACCTGCTGCCTATTAATTTAATTTGGTGGCCCCTAGTTCTTGTGTTATGACAAGGAGTAAACACTTCCTTATTTACTTTCTCCACACCAGTCATGATTTTGTAGACCTCTATCATATCCCCCCTTAGTCGTCTCTTTTCCAAGCTGAAAAGTCCCAGTCTTATTAATCTCTCCTCATACAGCAGCCGTTCCCATACCCCTAGTTTTGTTGCCCTTTTCTGAACCTTTTCCAAGTCCAATGTATCTTTTTTGAGATGAGGCAACCATATCTGCACGCAGTATTCAACCCGAAGGTTAAATCACATCTGCACGCAGTTATTCAACCCTAAGGTTAAATCACAACATTAGTTAACTCTGATTGCCAGAAAAAGATGGAATATTACAACTAATACTGGAGGACTAAGGACATGGTTGCAATATGTTCCATGCTTTTGTTTTAGTCTTGAACTATGACTTTCTTTAATGGCACACCGTTGAGATTAAAAAAAATTCCTCTGCTATGTAATTAGTAACACCTTTGATTATCAAAAATTAAAGAATTAAAGAAGGGGCATGTCACTCAGGTTGAAGAATGAAACTAAACCATTCACTTTCACAATGCATTTCCTTGTACTCTGTATACAATTTTGTAAAATGTGTGTGTTTCTTAATTAGTTATTTCTCTAACACCTCAAACTAGAAAACACTGATAACAACAACAGCATTACAGGGAAGGGGTAAGATGTGTTTTGTTTTGTTTAGTAAATAAATTATTTAGTAAATATATCATTAATAATATGTTAGTGAAATTAACACAGTAAGACAAATTCAACCCTGGTGTAAGCAGGTGCAACTCCTCAGATCTTCACAGGGGGCTGAATTTGGGTCAGTGTCTTGGTGCGTAAGGTGCTCTTTATGTAATGCTAACTATTTTGTGCTTTCATATGCGCCTTGGGGGTTTTCCCCCCTATGCTTATGCCTTTGGGCCAGAATCTTGACAATTACTTCAACGCAACCTAATGGTGAATAAGAGTGAACCCAATCGATCCAAACTATCCTATGGTTGCCCCTTTAATTCAGGCTCCTTGTTCTCTTTCCCTTCAATGGCATTTTTGGTCAACTTGGGTTATAAAATAAATGGAACATTAAGAAATTGTTTCTAACAATCTGATGGGCTATTATACCATGTGTGTGTTCATACAGACAGCAATTAAAACAGCATCACCTGTGAAAAGAAATCCAGTGACCTAGCTTTCTCCCTGCATATTTATCTCACAATGGCAATAATGACCTCGGTGCAGGGCATTTCCTGGAAATTGATGGGATTATAGATTCTTGAACATGTGCCCAGAGCTGTCAAAAGATACATTTTATACATTTGAAAAATTAAATAAAGTAAAATGACTGAGTGACTGGGGTCAGTGGGCTACTTTTCAGGTCACCAGCTCCTCACAATCCATTGTTATTAACTATTTCATTTCCGAATATTTTGTAACTATGCAAAACACCCCATTTAGTGGATTGTAGAGGTCTCACTTCAACAGTCCATCTTTATTCTGCAAATCACATGCTTAATTTCAAGCATACACTTAAATCCCATTGACTTCAATGGGACATAAGCAAGTACTTAAGTTAGGCATGAGCTTAAGTGCATTGCTGAATAGGGATGGATTTATGCATGTGCTTGAATGCTTTGATGAACTGGGGCCAGAGAAAGGTGTGATCTACTGTCTTAAGAATGGGATTGAGTTTCATGAAATCCAGAGATCTTACCTTCTGATATTCTGTCTATGGCCTTGGGTAAGTCACACACAGCCAAATTGTCACAAGAGCTCTCTAATTTTCAGGTTTTAAGTTCCCAAACTGAGATGCCTTGTCCCTGATTTTCAGAGGTTTTGAGCACCTGCAGCTACTACGTGGACACTCAAAAACTGAGTCACAAAAAATGAGTGAGCACTTCTGGCAAACTTGGCCCTTCACTTTAATACAGGGGTTCTCAAACTGGGGGTTGGGATCCCTCAGGGGATCATAAGGTTATTACATGGGGGGTCGCGAGCTGTCAGCCTCCACCCCAAGCCCTGCTTTGCCTCCAGCATTTGTAATGGTGTTAAATACATTAAAAAGTGTTTTTAACGTACAATGGGGGATCGCACTCAGAGGCTTGCTGTGTGAAAGGGGTCACCAGTACAAAAGTCTGAGAACCCCTGCTTTAATGCTTCAGCAAAAATGGGAATTAACTGCTTACCCACCTACCTGCCTCTTGGGTCTAGGGGGCTGTAAAGATTAATTCATGCTTGTACAGCGCTTGGAATATGAAAAGTGCTATATAAGTGCTAAATATTGTTATTTTAAGATTTAATGAGTTAAACTCCAAGAAATACTTGTAGTGAGGTAGCTATTGCTTAAACACAAAAAGATATACTCCCTCGTAAAAATCCAACTCACAAAGCTTTTCTGTATACAAAGGATGAATCCAGTATAACGTCAATATTAAGTGGCAATACAGTATTTATATTCTATCTCATCCTTGTTTAATCTCAGTGGCAGTACAATGCCTCTAAGTAAAAACAAAACAAGGAAAGCAAATTGTAATTCTCACTGAGAACTAAAAATCCCCAAACAAAATCTGTCCATCTTCTAAAACTATTTCTGCCATCTTTCCAGTGCTTGGCTGCCTCTACCCATTATATATGTGAGAATGATGTATCTGCTCTCTGTAATAAAACATTTGTCCAGTGGAACAAAAGCAATGTGTAATATGGCCTCATATTTAGCATTCCCATGGTTGCACAGTCAAAAATATAATCCACCACCAAAGGTGAACAGGACAGTAATTTGGATAAAAGGGATTCTGGAAATCTGAAAACTAGGCTCAGATTTTGCGCTTTAGTTAAATCCATGGTCCAAAATAACACTGTGTATAAAGTTCCCAGTCAGTAGAGCCATCAAATCTCCTCTTTTAGGGATTACATTGATAGCCCCATGGGTCAGGAAAAAATCTCTACAACACCATGTATAATGCTGCATGGTTTTTGTTTGTTTGTTTTGCTTTCCTATGAAATATCAGGAATTGGTCACTGAAGGATACTTGATCTGATGGACCAGTGGTTTGGACAAGTAAGGCAAATCCTGTGTTTTTATGTGCTGTATAATGGATAAAAACATTACACAAACACATGTACAGTACCCTGAACAGTAAGTAAATACTGTTCTAAAATGTAGATGTATGTATTTAAAGACAAGTATTCAGGTATTTTCAAGTGTTCTTGACTAAAACACTGAAGTTAAGCCATTCTGAATACCCTGCTTCTTTTAAAATAATTCTTACTATACTGGATCATACTTAGTGGTTTCTTCTAGTTCAGTGCTCTTGTCAAATATTCCCTTCATCGATGCTTTGCAGCTGAAGTCTTTGGCCAGCTTGGGCTCTGCCACCACGCCGTGCACCCACATTGCCGCCTGGTACAGTGCGCGAAGGAAACAAAGATCCTGGTAAAGCATCTTCTCCAAACAAGCTGATTTTCACATCAGCTTCAATAGCTTTGGCTAAACTGGATGCATAACTGTCCAGAGACTTATGGACTTCAGCTTTTACATGGAGAACAGAATTCTTTGCAGCTTCTAAAGAAAAAAGAAATTAAGACAGAACACTTAACAATAACATACCATGGCTGTGCAAACATTTGCACAAGGCAAATATTTGAGGGCAAATATTTGTCTTCAGGACTGCAAATGTGTGATCATGTCTTCTACAAATGATTACTATTGCTACTAATAGTACTTTATGCTTCCACAGCATCTTTTGTCTAAGGATCTCAAAGCACACTATGAACACTAATCTTCACAATATCATCATGTCAGTTAGGGAAATTATCCCCAAATTACAGATGGGAAAACTAAGGACTGATGAAGCAAAGCATTTAAGCACATGCTTAACCTGATGTCAGATGGATTACCCACGTGTTTACATGGGACTATGTGCTAAATACTTTGCTGGATTGGGACCTACGCACAGAAAAGGTTATTGGCCTGATCCTGCCAAAGTGCAAAACTTCCACTTATTACATCTGGCACAGAATTAGGCCTTATGGGAATTACATGATCGTGGGAAAGAAATAAGTGACAGAGCCAGGAATAAAACTCTTGAGTCCCAGTTCTCAGCCGTTCTACTCTAACCATTAGTTTTGTACACAAGGGAATTCTCAATTTTGTTTAGACCAAAATTTCACATTTTGTTTACATAAAAAGGGGGACAACACAAGAAAACATAGCTCAACACATAACTCATGGTATGTTTTAAACACAACACATAGCTCATGGTATGTTTTAAACTTGGTGAACACCAAACTTTGTATATATAGCAGAACTTCCCTGTTCTACACTTCACTGATCTGCACAAAAAACTGGTAGCCTCCCTCTACACCTCAGGAATCCATTTAGACAGCCTTGCAGAATTGCTATAAATGTCTGTGAGGCAACACACAAAAGCTACTTGGCTACCCTGTATATTTATGAGGCGAATAGTGGAAAAGTAATGATAATTGTTAAATAAAACGTCAAACCAATTCACTCTAGAGTGAGTGTGTGAATAGAATTTTGCTAAGATGATTTTCAGGAGATGCTTCAGAAAAGCTCTCATATTAATAAGACTCCATTATTTTTGGCTAAATATACTACCGTATGTGTGTACTGTAGAGTCTCAAATATTAATGCTAATAATAAAATCAAAGGTAATAACAAGTACATTGTGTGATGCATTGTAGCTGTTTTTATACTGTCCTCATTCACTTATGGTTTAGTAAATTCAATCACTTGCAATTGGCCTCCTAGTTATTAGCCCAAATTCAAGAGGATCTGCTCAAACTAAATCAACCCTGCAGTGTTCTAAAGCCAGTCCCAGCAACATGTTGCTAGTATTGAGAACCAACATGTGAGCCTAACTAGGAAAAAAAATGAAACTGATTTGTCTAGTTTCCCTGTCCCAGCTGAGACAAATGCAAGGAGCAAACAAACAGCATAAATGGAGATAAATACATTCTTTCCCTTTAAATTCTTTAAACGAACACAGGTAATGGACAGGAGAGACAAGACGGGACGGCAGAAAAACATCAAAGTGGGATGGCAGAAAAACATCAAGGTGGTGGAGTCATTGTGGGGAAGAGAGGGGAAAAAAATCCAATGGGGAGTAGACAATGCAAATGGATAAAACCCCAGGAAAGGCTGTTGTCCCTGCATGAATGAGGCCCATGCAGGGAAGCCCCATTTCTGATCCTTGATCTAGACTGGAACTACCTAACAGAAGGAAGGCCTGTTATTAAGCTTGTCTATCCAGGTCAATGACTATCCCTGAATTCAAAATAGTGTACCCCCAGATCAAGGGCTACTCATATTTTGAACTGGAAACTGCTATTATCTGTTAACTCGAATGGCTTTGTCATAGCGCTGCAGGTGTGTGTGTGTGGTGTGTATGTGTGAATGCCTGGCCCCAGAGCATGCTAGTGCTTCACAGGGGAAGCGTGGGGTAAGGTCATCACTGGGGTAAGGTCATTCAAGGACCTTACACCAATGGAGGATGGGTTGTACCTCTGTTCCATTCCGCCACGCCTCCTCCCCATCTCTATTCTACCCCGACATCCTCTCCATCCCTTTATTCTGAGAACATAAGGGGTGGCAGAGCTGGCTGCCTTTACCAGCTTTCTGCAAACGATGAGTTCTCCAGCACAGGGGAAATTCTCCACCGACTATCTCCAGGCGGTTGAAGGCTTATGCAGCACAAAAGTGGCCTTAGCTCTGCAGAGAATCCAGGCCCATGTTTGACATGCTGTACTCCTCGTGTAGGCCTTTGGTTTTAATTAACAAAGATAACACAGGCTCTAGCAGAAATATGTTATGCACCACTTTGGCTTGCTGTGTTGGATCATATTAAAGAAGTTCTGTATTAAAATCACAAATGAGTTTGATTCCCCATAGTTTAAATTCCAGGCTATTACTAATTAAGAGGTCTCTTGGTTTTTGGTACTGTTTCTCTCCCTGTATGTGTGAAACTTGCAAGCTACTAATTGCGTTAGTACATTCTAAGACAGAGTCTGTTCTCAAAGCAATTCTTTGTAACAACAACTACTCACACAGAGAGAGACTCAAAGCAATACTCTGTAACAACAGAAACAGCACCCAGAGACTCCCCGCCCTTTTATTGTATTCATCTCGCTTTGTTAACAATTGTGATTAAAATAGAGATAGAGGATGTATGTGGATGGATGCTTGGTGTGGATAATAACTGAATGAGCAGGGAGGTGCCAGCCTAAGAATCCAGTGTCCATTGGCTGATGAAGGCATCAAGTGGAAATAACCAGAGGACCCCCGGAGGGCAGACTGGAATCCACCCAACAGCCTCAAGGATGGGAGAACCAAAGAACAAGATAACATCTGGCAGTACGGAGCCATCAGGAATGTGCCATCTGCTGATTGATTCAGCAACAGCATGGTGAAGCAATTCCCACAGACTGGCATAGGAAGAAATTCCTATAAAAATGGACTCTAGAAAGTGAGAACTTTGGGGTCTGATTCTGCAAACCAACTTCCAGGAGCATCAGACGAGCATCTGACAAGGCCCTGCTCCCTCCTCATGTCCAGGCCACCTGGCCAGTGGATTGGCATGAGCAACTCTAAGGCTGGTAACTATGATAACAACCTTGCAGAACCTCTGTGTGTGTGTGTGTGTGTGTGTGAATGAATGTGTGAAGAAATATGAAATTGAATGGAATGTTATAGCTATAACCAACTGCTTACTATGAGTCTTTTTGTATTCACAATAAATGTGGCATTTTGCCTTTTCCCCTTTAATAAGATCCTGCTGGATTTTATTTTAGTGGTATAACAGCTGGTACACCCCAAGCTTCCTAGTATTCCTGTAAGAATTTCATACAGTTCTGAAGAGCTCTCTATTGTCCCCTAGATTGGTTTGATATAGTGTGGTGCAAGAGCAGATACCGTTATATCAAACCACACATCTGTCAGGGATTTCACGTCATGCCTACCCGAAGAAGAGGAAAAGAAAGAGCAGATCTTAAAAGGAAGTGGATGGATGGCAGAAAGACAGTTGTAAAATGTACCCTGCAAGTGAGTCCAGCCTCACCTCCCTGGTTCCAGAAAACGTACACTTCCCCCCCTTCCACCCACCTACCAACTGGCAGCATCGGGATGGAAAACAGCAGGGAGAAGCAGCTCAGATGGCATGGGACAGCGTGTCCACAGGGGTCGATGAGGTAACTAATGGGAAGTCAGAGCAGGCAGCAGTGGCAAAAATGAGGGACCCAGCAGTAAAGGATGGGGTGAGCAGAAGTTGAGGCCTCTCAAGAAGGTTGTGGAGGAATCAGCAGAAGGGAGGAATCAGAGCACCTATTAGAAGGGGAAGGATGAAGAGCCCAGGAGTGATACTTGTCCTCTGTGTTCTAAGGTTTAAGAAGGGGACAGTTATGCTCGGCAGCCATCATGGAGGTGCAGTGGGGTCATCCCAGGTGAGCAGCATTACAGTATCCCCCCTAAACACACCTTTGATTTGCTCCACTTCGTCTTCGAATGTTACCGAACTCCTCCGTCGATAGGGATAAACGCAATGCGGGTGATGAGCTCCATCTGAACTATAATCCTCAAGCAGCATCACATCTGTCCCTGAAATGCAGAAAATGTTGGGAATAATAACGACCCCTGAGAAGACAAACCTAAAATTATCAGAGGAAATGAACTTTTGAATTTATAGCCTTGAGCGCCTCTCTTCAAAAATTGCCTAAAATGTGCTGATGCATTATCATTCTGCATTCAACTGTGATGGGCTTTCAGACAGGGCCAGGGCCAAGTTACTACCTGATCTTAATCAGAGGTTAATCTGAGGACAACTCCCTGCTTCTCCTGAGCAAGAGAAGGATTGTCTACAGATGGCATTATTCAACAACAGCTACTCCAAAATAAGGACAGGTTTCAGAGTAACAGCTGTGTTAGTCTGTATTCGCAAAAAGAAAAGGAGTACTTGTGGCACCTTAGAGACTAACCAACCCATTTGAGCATGAGCTTTCGTGAGCTACAGCTCATGCTCAAATGGGTTGGTTAGTCTCTAAGGTGCCACAAGTACTCCTTTTCTTTTTACTCCAAAATAACTATTTCTGAATAACGCCATAGATGGGCACACTTATTCTTCAAAAGTGGATCAAGCTAAATAGGCACCTGTCCACGTACGGAATTCTTCTGGAATAGCTATTGCCTTTTACATTCACACTCTACCTGAATTAATTTTCAAGTGTGGACAAGCCCTTACAAACTGGCTACTTGGGAGACAGACGGTGGGGGATGCCTATTACAAGATCAGATTCCATATTCAGAATGGATGGCAAGCCAAGCTGGGGAATGTTCTGATCAGTCTATTTTGCCTTTGTTAACTCATTTTGTTTTCTTCTCACAAACATTATTCCTTAAGAAGAACACTTGGCTGACTGATCCTGTTTTTTTTTCTGCTGAGTCTTTCTACCACTTTATGGGTATTGATCTCATGAACATTATTTCATCTACCTGCGTTTCCTCCATATTATTTTGGTACAAAATAAAGTGTACCTGTCATTGTTTGCAGAACACTAAACTCAATGTCTCTGCCATGCTATCACATGAAGGGCCAAATTGTGGCCTGTCTCCTCACTCCAGTGCAGTTGTGGCTGAGTACAGACACTAAGAGTATGACTACACCGCAATTAGACATCTAGGGCTGACCTGTGCCAGCTGACTCAGGATCACGGGGCTCGGTCTGAAGGCTGTGTAACTGCGGTATAGACATTTGGGCTTGGGCTGCAGCCTGACCTCTGGGTCCGTCCCACCTCACAGGATTCTTGAGCCTGGGCTGGAGCCCAAATGTCCACCCTGCAATTAAAGAGCCCCTTAGCCCAAGCCCCACGAGCCACAGCCAGTTGGCCTGGGCCAGCCACGGATTTTTAATTGCAGTGTAGACATACCCTATGACAGTCAAAGAGGCATTCTGCCTCCCTAGCATAGAAGCAGACAGGCCGCCTCAGGGAGCACTAGGGGAGCGTGCTGTGTCAGTGCTTCTTACACCTGCTGCTGAAAGGCACAGCATGTGCTTCCCTGAATGCTTGTGACGCTTTACTTTTGGCCCAGATACTTTTGTACTCTGATGATGGATCGAAAGCTTCCTACAACAGCCATTCAATGCTTTGTAGCTTGTCCCAAATGATTCATCGGTCCGATTACACCCTCTGCAGACTAGGGCTTTGTGCCCTCTTCACCCACATGAGTTCATTTGATTCCTGGATTTATTCTTATCACAATAGCCAGAGGGTCCAGGACCAATTTATAGTAAAGGTGACAACACACATCCATGATGAATTCCATGAGACAAGACACTGACCTTTACCAACGATTTATTTAGCAAACCTATTTTTTTTAAACGAAGGATGGTCCAGAATTGAACTGTGATATATAAATATTTCTATTCCATCCTGTCAAATGCCTTCTCCAAATACTTAGTAATGAGAGAGTGAGCCACCTTCCTCATAGACCATATTAAATGAGTGGGATATTTTTAATGTTTTGTGGATCATCTGGGGTATTGAAGTCAGCGGTGCAAGATCAAAGCCCTACTCCTTGGAAACCCAGCCAGCCTGCAATGGATGGGTAGAATTAGGAAGAAGACACTCCAGTCCTTGAGACAATATTTTAGCATATATTTTAAAAACTACATTGAGTAAGGAAATTGGCCTGTAATTCTTCCCCAGAAGTGGATCCCTGTCTATAAGTGATGCTAAGATAGTGTTTTGACTGGATACGGCTGATCCTATATTATCTGTCTCATTAAATACTTGATCTGTATCCCTTGATCTTTTCTCTGTATACAGTTCCTTTGTCTTGTACTGTCTGAAAAGCCTGTCTTCTGTCATTCAGGATGTTCAGTGAGGTGGGATATTTCCCAATTCAAATTCCCTAAACACTGGGGCTCCTAACAACTTATATCTTTGTTTTGGTCAGCAGTGGAGACCTCTTAGTGCCTTTCTTCAGGATGATAACACAGGCTGCTATAAAGAGAAGAGTTTTCCATTACCCTTTATCACCTATAGCTGCACTTAAGCCAGCTATTCACCTACAGAATTAGCGGAGTAGTGTTGCCTTCATGAAAAATCCCACCTTGCCAGCCTCCTTCTCCCACTCTCCCAGTCAGAGGCAGGCAGAGAGCAATGCAGAGCTGCAGCTGTCAGAAGAGTGCTCTCTCATGTTTGTAGAGCAGAAATACTCTTTAAAATAGATTGCAGAAGGAAGTTTTGGAAAACTTTCCTCTGTTGGTAGTTAAAACCAAAGCCCCCCTATTACCACCGCTGGAAAATTACTGGCAGATCACTATGCCCTTTTCCAGGCTACTGCTCGAGAGATCCATGACAAAGATGGGAAGCTTCCATTCTATAAGAGAGGCTTTAGCATAGAGTGGCCAAATGAAATCTCCTGTACGCAGGAAGTGAAGAGACCTATTTCCCCAGCAGTTTGCTGCTTAGCTCCCTGGGGGGCCGGGAAGATCACTGAAGGGGGAAGGAGAATAAAGGAATGGGACAAACAGATTATCTTGCTCCTAGGAAATATTCACTAGGGAAAGAAAATATTCTCCAAGGCTGGACAGTATTTTCATAGTAGATAGCACAAGATCAAAAATACAGAGGAGAAGCTAAGGTGGGTCTGCTCAGGGTACCATAGGACAGTGGTTTTCAACCTTTTTTCATTTGCAAACCCCTAAAAAATGTCAAATGGCATTGCGGACCCCTTTGGAAATCTTTGACATGGTTTGTGGACCCCCAGGGGTCTGCGGACCACACGTTGAAAACCATTGCCGTAGGAGATGCTTAATGTTATTGTTCACCTACCAAAAAATATCTGTACATAAATACAGACTGTCCACAGAATTCTGCAAGTAAGCTGCAAGTAAAATCTTTCTGTCTGAGAAAGGAAAACAATAGAGTTACCTGAATCCTGAGAGCAGCTGAAACCAGTGTCCCCTGTGCTGCTGCTGTGTCCTAAAGGCCGCCCACCTGCCATGAGAGCTGTGAGATGGGGAGATAGTCCCAGATCTGCAAAACAGTTTAATCATCACTGAGTTGTGCTCTGTATGGTAGATCTACTGTAATGATAACATCTTCAAATAACCCCCACATCCGAGTGCCTGATTCTACCCTGCAGCTTTCCCAACTTTCCCTTCTCCCCATTTTTCCTGTGACAACTTAACTTAAAACTTCCACTTCTGTCTGTAAATTTTTTACCTGATATTGTTACAAGGAACACCTAAGATTATGGTAACCAAATGATATTAGAGAAAAAATATTTTCTTTATATATTTCCGTTTGTTCACTCCTTGCATCTGACAGCACTTTGCATCTAGTCAGTTTCCCCTGCATGGTTGGTCAATTTCATACACTGCTTGCATTGACTTTTCATACAGCAGGTGGTGGTGTTTTTCCCCCTCTCTCATTCTCAAAAACAGACCATCATTTTAACTTTCCCAAATATTTTGACCTCAGGGATAGACCAGGCTGGAAAAGTTTAGCCCAATAGGTAAAAGTCTGGGATGTTATAATCAACTGAATACATGGTCTTAGAATGGGAAGTTTGAAGCAATGTTAACTACAGCCATTGTTACAGGTTTAGCTAAATTGATAACCTTAGCAAGGAGAAAGGCAATACCACTTGGAAAACATTTTTATATTAGACTGGAAACATTTATACTTTGCTCCTGAAAAATATACTGGGTGTGATTCTCCATTCTGTGACACTGGTTTTACACCAGTAACTCCACTAAAGTCAACAGAGTTACACCACCACAAAACCAGGCAATGGAGTGGAGAATCAGACCCACTGAGTATATTCATAGTATAAGAATGCTCAGATTTGGATAATTTGAAATAGTGTGTGCATATGTGTGTGTGTAGAGGAGTCTCAGCAGGGGAGAAAGGAAATTATTTTTATTAGCCCCAGGGTTAAATCTTCTCTGCCAGGGAGAATTTAGCTGCATCAAGAAAGGGAGGAGAATTCCCATCAAAGGAAGGGAACTCATCACAACTTTCCTTCAGATGGGAGATGTAATTTGAAAAACGGTCCCTTGAGAGCTCCCTCAAATACATTGCTAGTTAGTATTTGTACAGCCCTTGGAAGATGCCATATGAATGCAGATATTAAGTATCACCCATAAGGGAAGAGTGTTTGTTACCTGTGATCCTATTGGAAATGCTGAATAATCTGGCTGTCCTATGACGCTGAACAAATGACTCCCGGTAATACCGGTCCCCAAAACACATTCCTAACAGTTCTTTGCGCACTGTTTTGTTCCAGAGTCCATAAATCAGTGGATGGCAAATGGCACTTGAAAAAGATAACCATGTTGCTAATGTCTCCAGAGCAGGAGAAATGCTATTTTTCCCCCAAAGTGCTTCTGACGTAATTACTACCATGTAGGGCCCCCACGTGATCACAAAAGCACCAATGACAACCAAGATGGTTATGAAAGCTTTGCACTGATTGGCTGAGTAGACAACCCCTTGGAAAGCATTCCTTCGACTGCCCGAAGAGGAGGTGGAGGTGCTAGAGTTCTTTCTCCCATTCCTCTGAGCGTCCTCCTCTACAATGACCACGCTACCGCAGTGAATCTTGCGCGCTTTAATCCTAGCCACGCGAAATATGAATCCGTAGCAGATCATCATAACCAGGAAGGGCAGCAAAGCACACCAGATCTGCCAAAAAGCTGTGTAGCCTGCCTCCTTATGCCACGCAGCCACACACATCCATTTGAATTGATCGAACTCCAAGGAAGACCAGCCAAAGAGAGGAGGAAGACAGCCAATGAGGGAGTGTAGCCACACGTACACAAGGGCTACAACTGCTCTGTTTCCTGTAATCTTCATTGGATACACCATTGGATACAAGACAGCATAGTACCTGGGAAACACAAAAAGAGACATCAGTAGCATCATAGAAAAGTACAGTAAGCAAAGAACTGGGTTTACTGATTAAGATTCAACTCCCATTGGAGTCCAGGGAATGACTTCCCCATTTCTGCTCCCCAAACCTCAAATGGGGTTAGAGCGACACTTAAAAAAAAATCATATTTCAAAAAATTATTTGCGGACAAGAGCTCAAAAGTCAAGAAGTGCCCAAGATCAAGCCGCATATGCAGCCTTAATTCTGCCTACTGATCATAAAAACATGAGAATGGCGATACTGGGTCAGACCAATGGTCCATCTAGCCCAGTATCCTGTCTTCCAACAGCGGTCAATACCAGATGCTTCAGAAAGCATTAATCCTGGTGTGAATGCATTATTGTAATGAGGTTTACAATTATACACGATTACATACAGCTATGTTATTATATGCTATGTTATTATAGCATCAATTGCTATGTTATTATAGCATCAATTGATTTTAACAATCTTGCATGTGCAGCATCTTGAAATATTAATTTAATTATTTTCTACCTTTCTATTTCATGATTTTACATGTAATTGCAGGGGAAATGTATTATATCGGGGAGGCAGTGTTGTCTGCTGGACAGTGCACTAGACAGAGACTGAGGGGACCGAGGTTTAGCTCTGCCACTGGCCTACTAGATAATCTTGGGTATGTCACTTCACCTCTCTGTGCATCAGTTTCCCAATCTATAAAATGGGAATAATGATACTGAGCTCTTTTGACTCCCTCCTGTGCTTTGAGATCTTCTGATGAAAAGTGCTACACAAGAGCTAGGTATTATTAATCACTATAATTGCAGTGGTTTCCAACCTTTTCCATACCATACCCCATGTTACAACAGTAAAAAGGTCTGGAACCCCGCACCATCCATCTAGCCCAAAAGAAAGGGAGGGAGATCATGACTCCCAGGTTGAGAACCCATGTTATATTGTATTGTTTGAAAAACAGTATGTAATTTTGTTCATGCAACCTTAACTCTGACTTTTCATTGCTTTTCCCATGGAACCTTCACAGTCTCTTATCAAAACTTTTTAGATTATTAGATTTATAGATTCCAAGGCCAGAAGGCCTGTGTTCATCTAATCTGGCCCTGTCATAAATATAAAGGGAAGGGTAAACCCCTTTGAAATCCCTCCTGGCCAGGGGAAAGCTCTTCTCACCTGTAAAGGGTTAAGAAGCTAAAGGTAACCTCGCTGGCACCTGACCAAAATGACCAATGAGGAGACAAGATACTTTCAAAAGCTGGGAGGAGGGAGAGAAACAAAGGATCTGTGTGTCTGTCTATATGCTGGTTTCTGCCAGGGATAGACCAGGAATGGAGTCTTAGAACTTGTAGTAAGTAATCTAGCTAGGTATGTGTTAGATTATGATTTCTTTAAATGGCTGAGAAAAGAATTGTGCTGAATAGAATAACTATTTCTGTCTGTGTATCTTTTTTGTAACTTAAGGTTTTGCCTAGAGGGGTTCTCTATGTTTTTGAATCTAATTACCCTGTAAGGTATCTACCATCCTGATTTTACAGGGGGAATTTCTTTATTTCTATTTACTTCTATTTTTATTAAAAGTCTTCTTGTAAGAAAACTGAATGCTTTTTCATTGTTCTCAGATCCAAGGGTTTGGGTCTGTGGTCACCTATGCAAATTGGTGAGGCTTTTTATCCAACATTTCCCAGGAAAGGGGGGGTACAAGTGTTGGGAGGATTGTTCATTGTTCTTAAGATCCAAGGGTCTGGGTCTGTAGTCACCTAGGCAAATTGGTGAGGCTTTTTACCAAACCTTGTCCAGGAAGTGGGGTGCAAGGTTTTGGGAAGTATTTTGGGGGGGAAAGACGCGTCCGAACAGCTCTTCCCCAGTAACCAGTATTAGTTTGGTGGTGGTAGCGGCCAATCCAAGGACAACGGGTGGAATATTTTGTACCTTGGGGAAGTTTTGACCTAAGCTGGTAAAGATAAGCTTAGGAGGTTTTTCATGCAGGTCCCCACATCTGTACCCTAGAGTTCAGAGTGGGGGAGGAACCTTGACAGGCCCCCTCTAGAACTTCCCCCAAATGAATTCCTAGAGCAGATCTTTTAGAAAAAACAGGCAGTCTTGATTTAAAAATAGTCAGTGATGGAGAATCCACCACAACCCTTGGTAAGTTGTTCCGATGGTTAATTACTCTCACCGTTCAAATTTTACACTTTATTTCCAGCCTGAATTTGTCTAGCTTCAACTTTCAGTCATTGGATCATGTTATACCTTTCTCTGCTAGATTGAAGAGCCCATTATTAAATACATGTTCCCCAGGTAGATCCTTATAGACTGTAATCAAATCACCCCTTAACCTTCTCTTTGTTAAACCAAACAGATTGAGCTCTTTGACCATGTTTTCTAATCCTTTAATTATTCTTGTGCTCTTCTCTGAACCCTCTCCAATTTATCAACAACCTTCCTGAATTGTGGGCACCAGAGCTGGACACAGTATTCCACAGGGGTCACACCGGTGCCAAATACTGAGGTAAAACAACCTCTCTACTCCTACTTGAGATTCCCATGTATGCATTGAAGGATTATATTAGCCATTCTGGCCACAGCATTGCCCTGGGAGCTCACATTCAGCAGATTTTCCATCACAACTCCCAATCTTTTTCAAAGGATCTGCTTCACAGGATCAAGTCCCCCATCCTATAAGTATGGCCTAGATTCTTTGTTCCTAGATGTATGCATTTACATTTTAGATGTATTTAGATGTTCCTGATGTATGTCGTTTGGAATTAATCACTGCTATTCATAACAAAAAGAGGAGCTTACCGATCTATAGCAATGAGACCAAGAGTTAGCATGCTGGCCGAGCTGATCAGCATATAAAGCAGGGCAGAAAAGTTGCACCAAACTACTCCAAAGATCCATTCCCGCCTGATGGAGCTGGTGACGACAAAAGGAAGCACCAGGACAGACAGAAGGAAGTTGGACAGTGTCAGACTGAACACAAACTTGTTGCTCAGCGTAAGGAGGTAAGACTTCCGATAGAGGGTGATGACAATCACCAAGTTGCCCAAGCAGATGAAAATAGCAATGACGATAATAGCAATCGACTCGGTGACTCTGACTGCCCCGTCTTCCTGTGCTGTGAGGTTTCTCAGGCCCTTCCCATTGCTGAAGGAGGAGTTGATGCTCATTGTCAGAGCACACATTGACAGAGCAGACAGTGCATGCTGGGCAGCTGGAACAAGGAGAAGAAAAAACACATGAAAACATTCACCCAAACAATATTGTATTTTCCATGTCTACAATATCTTTTATTCCAGGATCCCAAGGTCCTTTACCAACATTAATCAAGCTTCACAACACCCACAGGAGCCACATAACCATTTTAGCTGGGGAAACTGAGGCCCAGAGTAGGGACTTGACTTTCCCGAGGTCACACACAAGTCAATGGCAGAGCCAAGCACAGAACCCAAGAACGAGGCTGATTGGAAAATAGGGGGGAAATTTTGAAAACATTTCATTTAATATTTTCCAGGAGTGGAAGGGGGCCATTATGTCAAACTTTTGACTAGCCCTACCCATGAGTTCTAACTCCCAGTCATCTATGCCAAAAAGCTTTTATGAAAAAAAACAATAATGGAGTTATAAATGGTCTTAGTTGATCTCTCTTTATACACGTTACAGTTTGTGGTATTTTACTTTGGTCTGTGGAGCACTTGCTTGTGTTCCACAGAGAGCTGCTAGTCACATGACACAGGCTCCTCCTCATTTGCAGCCGCTAAATCACATTAAAAATACAGTAAAAGATTCTCTTAATATCACTTTTGCAATGACTGTGGTTGCCACAGGAATGTTCTTGTATTGCCAGTGAGCCGGGGGAGGTGGTCCTCTGTGTGACTGTCAATGGGAAATGTGTCCAAGAGGCAATTCCTTTATTAAGATCTCATCTACGGTATAAAAATGTTTGAGAACCCTTGACCTAAGGCTTTATCACTTCTCTCAGCTGACCAACACCATCTCCCCCTGAGGCCCCAGAAATATTGCTCCTGGTTCCCCTGAGAGCCACTGTGACCTCCCCTTAATGTCTCCAGCAGAGGAATTCCAGTGGGCCTGTACCAACTCCTCTGGGTGCCTGATTAGTGGCAGTTCCATAGCCGGCTGCCTCACAAGGCTGCTGACACCACCCTCTGGCCTCCAAAGTATCACTCCTGCTTAATCACCTTCCCCCGGCATGAGCATTGGTGCTCCCAGTATCGGAGCAGATTTTTCTCTTTCCACAGCCCTGGAAAGGGAATTGGATGAACCTAATGTGCAGCCCTCTCACTGCTGTGTCAGTGAAGCCACACACATACTGAATCCCAAAATCCAGACCAAGAATTGAAAAAATAAAAAGGGAATGTCAAAAAAGATTGGCTTCAAATTCATGCAAACTTGGTGTTAGCATTTCTTGGGGACTGGTGACTCGGAAGGGATGCCTTGGCTGGGATTCCGGCCATCCACCCTTCCCAGCTGGGCACAAATATCCACAAAGTGTCCTACATCTCTGAGGTAGTTAGAGTTTAAAGGGGTGCTGCCAGCCTAAAAATCATATTTTTCCAAACAAATTTCCTTCCATGTGTTCCTAAGAAAACCTTAATTTACTGACATTAAAATAATTTTTTAAAAATCGCATTTACTTTTCACTACCAGTGAAGCTGATTGTTTATGGTTTGCATTTCATTTGGCATAGACCATGAACATTTTGCATAAGATCCTGGCTGCTTATGGCTACAACTCTATGGGTATAAAGCAGCCAAAAGCCAGCTTCCCTGGCTACTCAGGAAGGATCTCTCCTATGTAGGAGGAGCCTCATGTGGCACTAGGGTGACCAGACAGCATATGTGAAAAATCAGGACAGGAGGTGGGGAGGCAATAGGAGCATATATAAGAAAAAGACCCAAAAAATCGGGACTGTCCCGAAAATCGGGACATCTGGTCATCCTAGGTGGCACAGAGACATGGATGTGGCTTGAGCAGGAGTGTCATGGTAACTCAGCAACCCTAGCTGCTGTAAGGGTCCCTTTGTGCTTTTGGCAGGCACAAATCAGAACAGCCCTCAGGCAGCACGAATTTATGCCAGAGTGCTGGAATGATGAAGAACAACTCCAGGATCTGAGAAGTCCAATGGTAGATTAAAGTCACCTTTGCATATTCCCTCTTCAGCTGTGCAGAGCACTCATCTGCCACAAACAACGATTTTATCCTTTCTTTTTTGTTTATTACAAAGACAAGGTGGGTGAGGTAACATCTTTTATTGGACCAACTTCTGATGGTGAGAGAGACAAGCTTTCGAGACACACAACCCACCTTGTTTCTCTAATATTCTGCGACCAACACAGCTATAACTACACGCATGCAACAACAATTGTTTATTGTCATTTTCACTTTCAGTGCTCAAGCACTAGCACAATGCTGCAATGGTTGAGTTGCTAGCACTGTAAGAGGATGTTTAAAACCTAACAAAAATCCATTTTCACTAGTTTTAAATGCCACAAACCTCTAAACTGTTTTTAAAAATATACACCCTATATTGCTTGGTTCTAAACTATCCCAGAGAAATAAAATAACCATCCTTTTCAATGTAACCAGAACATTTAACTAACAAATTAAACATGCAGAAGAATTTTAATTTTTTAAAAGCTTTTTAAATATCATGATAGGATCCATCAATTAGTTTAAATCAATCCACTTGGAACACTCGGTGCTCACCATTCCACTGGCAGGCGTATTCCTGGGCACATGCCCTCTGTGTGGTACATATACAAATCTTCCCTGCAAATTTTAAAACATCCAAACGGCAAAAAAGCATCCCTCCTTTGACCCTCAACCAACAGAGAACAGAAACATGAGACCAGTCACCTAAGCAGTAACTGATGCACTTTGGGACAGTAGCAGGAGGACTATTCGCACTGTTAGAGCTAATATGCCATCACTTGCTATCCACACAGGCACTGCACTGATGTCAACTGGCTTGGGCGGTGGGGGTTGACAAGGTGGTTAGGTGTGGCAGAGCAAGCACAATCCAAAGTGTTGAGCAAATGCCTGTGCACCACAGGTAGCAACTGTGTGTGCAGATGCAAGGTCTGCCTGTTACAGGTGTACTAGAGGGGAGGCTCCAAATGCTGGTTATCACCCTAATTTCTCGAATGTAGACAAGGTCCCACTGAGCAGGCCCAGAGTTGCATGCAGGTAAGGGCAAAACATCAAGGCAGGGTCCTGCAGATAATACATTTTCTCTTATTCCACCCCTGTGTAGCCAGAGCATGGCCTGGGAAGAAAATCCCAGGGGAACACTATTGCTACTGCAGCAAGGGGCTGGGGGTGAGGGAGCACGGGGAGAGGAGTTCTTCTAATGCTTCAGGCTGCGGCTTCTGATGGGGCTTCTTCTCATAAACAAACTACAGAAACGCAACCTAGATGGAGCTACGATAAGGTGGGTGCAAAACTGGTTGGAAAACCATTCCGAGAGAGTAGCTATCAGTGGTTCACAGTCATACTAGAGGGACATAACAAGTGAGGTCCCACAGGGATCAGTTCTGGGTCCGGTTCTGTTCAATATCTTCATCAATGATTTAGATAATGGCATAGAGAGTACACTTATAAAGTTTGCAGACGATACCAACGTGGGAGGGGTCACAAGTGCTTTGGAGGGTAGGATTAACATTCAAAATGATCTGGACAAACTGGAGAAACGGTCTGAAGTAAACAGGATGCAATTCAATAAGGACAAATGCAAAGTACTCCATTTAGGAAGGAATAATCAGTTGCACACATACAAAATAGGAAACGACTGCCTAGGAAGGAGTATTGCGGAAAGGGATCTGGGGCATCATAGTGGACCACAAGCTAAATATGAGTCAAGAGTGTAACGCTGTTACAAAAAAAGAGAAGAGAAACAAAAATGATTAAAGATCTAGAAAACATGACCTATGAGGGAAGTTTGAAAAAAATTGGATTTGTTTAGTCTGGAGAAGAGGGGACATGATAACAGTTTTCAAGTACATAAAAGGTTGTTGGAAGGAGGAGGGAGACAAATTGTTCTTCTTAACTTTTGAGGCTAGGACAAGAAGCAATGGGCTTAAATTGCAGCAAGGGAGGTTTAGGTTGGACATCAGGAAAAACTTCCTGTCAGGGTGGCTAAGCACTGGAATAAATTGCCTAGGGAGGTTGTGGAGTCTCCATCATTTGAGATTTTTAAGAGGGGGTTAGACAAACACCCAACAGGGAGGGTCTAGATAATACCTAGTCCTGCCTTGAGTGCAGGGGACTGGACTAGATGACTTCTGGAGGTCTCTTCCAGTCCTATGAGCCTATGGAGCAAAGGGGAGATGGGAACTTGTGTAATGCTGCAGGGGAGTGGAGCCCAGGTGGGAACGCAGGGCAGCTGCTGAGGTAACCCTGCAGGGCAGGTCTGAGCCCGGGCGCCGGGAGCAGAGGGGGACTGGGAAGCAGGGGAGCTCTGAGCCGCTCCCGCTGCAGGCCGATCACCCGGGAAGAATGGCATGCGGTGCCAGAGCAGCTGTGAGCCTCCTTGCACAGGCCCAGCGTCCCATCGGAATAACACTTCTTTCCTCTCCTTCGCCGGCTGCTCCAGCCCCTTGGCGTCCGAGTGAGACACAAGCTCAGCCCCGGCGCGGGCAGGTCCCGCGTGGCCCGAGCCTGCTGCAGCGAGCCCCGCTCCTGCCCCAGCTCCGCACTGAGACACCGGGGCAGCGGAAATCGCAGCGCCTGTCGCGCGCCCAGCGGCCCCGATCGGGGACTGGGCAGCTCGCAGGGCTCGCGAGAAGCAGGAGACGCCCGCCCGCCCGTCCTCAGCCTCTGCAGCCGCTGGCTGGGGGCCCCCCTCCCCTGCAACCGGAGATGCAGCGCTCGGCTGCTCCTCTGCCCTGAAATCCAGCTTCCCTCCCGCCACGGGCTTGTCCCTCCTCCGTACACAAAGGCTGGCGCGGGAGGGAGAGTCCCGGGGAGGGGTGGGGCCGGGGAGGCCGCAGGGGCAGGGGGCCGCGAGACCCCACCCGGGGCCGGGAGAGCCCCGCAAAGGAGGCACAGGACCCCCCGCCCGCAGCTGCCATAAGCTCCAGTGAACAAACCGGAGCGCTCCCCCCTTGGTGTGGGGCTGTGGGACACACTCACCGCCGGGCCGGGCCCAGCCGAGCCGCTTCCTCCTTCCCCCGCCGCCTCCGCTGCGCTCAGGGGCGGGAGGTTTCGGGTTACAGCGCCCCGGACCCCCCACAGCCGCCGCCAAAAGAGAGGCCCGGAGCAACTGCCCAACCCTCCTCCCTCCATCCCCCTTCCACACATCCCTCCTCCTCCCTCCATCTCCCTCACATCCCTCCCTCCAGCCCCCTTTCCTCCTCCCTTCACCCCCTCACATGCCTCCTGCCTTCATCCCCCTTTTCTCCTCCCTCCATCCTCCTTCCACACATCCCTCCTCCTAACCTGCTCCCTCCATCCCCCTTTCCTCCTCCCTACCTCCTTCCTCCATCCCTTCTCCCCTCCTCCCTCTATGCCCCTTCCACACATCCCTCTTCCTCCCTCTATCCTCGCTTTCCTCCTTCCCCCTTCCTCCTCTGTGTAGCCTAGTCCCTCTATGTCCACTTTCACATCCCTCCTCCTAACCTTCTCCTTCTATCCCCCTTTCCATATCTCTCCTCCTCCTAATCTCCACTATCCATTTCCCTTTCACATTTTTTCCATCCACCCTCCTTTCCACATCCTTCTTTTTCCATCCCCTCCATCCATCTCCTTCCATCCCCTTTCTGTTCTATCCCCCCTTCCAGATCTTCGCCTCCCCATCCTGTTTTCCACTTCATCCTTCCTCCATTCCTTTCTTTTTTCAGAGTAGTAGCCGTGTTAGTCTGTATCAGCAAAAAGAATGAGGAGTACTTGTGGCACCTTAGAGACTAACAAATTTATTAGAGCATAAGCTTTCGTGGGCTACAACCTGAAGCAAATACTCACCAGCAACCACACACCACGCACCAAAAACACTAACCCAGGAACCTGTCCTTGCAAGAAAGCCCGATGCCAACTCTGTCCACATATTTATTCAAGTGACACCATTATAGGACCTAATCACATTAGCCACGCCATCAGGGCTCATTCACCAGCACATCTGCCAATGTGATATATGCCATCATGTGCCAGCAATGCCCCTCTGCCATGTACGCTGGCCAAACCGGACAGTCTCTATGCAAAAGAATAAATGGACACAAATCTGACATCAGGAATCATAACATTCAAAAACCGGTAGGAGAACACTTCAACCTCTCTGGCCACTCTAAAAGATTTAAGGGTGGCAATTTTGCAACAGAAAAGCTTCAAAAACAGACTCCAACCAGAAACTGCTGAGCTTGAATTGATATGCAAACTAGATACCATTAATTTGGGTTTGAATAGAGACTGGGAGTGGCTGGGTCATTACAGATATCGAATCTATTTCCGCATGTTAAGTATCCTCACATCTTCTTGTCAACTGTCTAAATGGGCCATCTTGATTATCACTACAAAAGTTTTTTTCTCCTGCTGATAATAGCTCATCTTAACTAATTAGCCTCTCACAGTTTGTATGGTAACTTCCAACTTATCTGATTATATATATATATATATATATGTATATGTTCCATTCTATGCATCCAATGAAATGGGCTGTAGCCGATGAAAGCTTATGCTCTAATAAATTTGTTAGTCTCTAACATTCCTTCAGGCTCAGATGAGGCATAGAACAGCGAAGGCATTTGCCCAAAATCACACAATAAGTCAGTAGCAGAGGCAGGAATAGAACCCAGACATCCTGACTCCTCATCCCTTAAACTTAAAGCATCATGGGCCATGGCAAATCTCAAAGGGACAGCCTCGTTACAAATTAAGAACCACCTGGGTCAATCTGTGGCTAGGTCTTTAAGGTGCTCTGGCTAGATGTTCAGTTTGTCCATCATCACTGGCAATCTTATTGCACCACCAAAACTTTTCACACCTAAGTGATCATTAGCAGTGTAGGGGCATTCCTTGGTATACATGCTTCAGAATTCATTGGTCTTCCATTCTAATAATATATCCATGCCAAGAAAGCTGCCAAAATTGAACAAGTGCTGATCTAGCGTTTTAGAAAATTGCACATGCCTTTCCATTGCAATGTATTTACATCACAAAGTATTTACTTCATAATGTATTGTAAATGTATAATGCAGTGATCATTGTTCCTAAACAAAATACATATTTATATTATCACCACTTTAAGAAAATTGGGCTCTGGGGATTGTAGTATCGTGTGTGCAGGTTTGTTGTCTTGCGACTAAAAGGGTGGGACTGAGACAACATTAGAGGGTTTGATTGTTCAGCAGCTGAAGAGCTGCATTAAACTGCAGACCAATCAGAACCCTGATATCAGCAAAAAGAGTAATTTATAATTTAACAGTCAGATGCACAGGCAGGGGTGGTGCTGGGGAAGGGACTTGTGGGGGCTAGAGCCACCCCAAAATTTGCTTTAGCCTCCCCCCCCCCCCCGCCAACCATGCCTCCCAGTGCAAAGGTCAAACATTAGGCAGAAGTAAGGGTGGCATGGTATGGCATTGCCGCCCTTACTTCTGCAGTTTTATGCTGCCGCTGCCAGCTGCCAAGCTCCAAAGACAGTGCTGCCACCGGCAGCAGCACAGAAGCAAGGCTGGCAATCAGGTGCTAAGTCTGCTGTGAAAAGTGACTTTGACAAAGTTTCTTCATGCCCCCCCAAGTATTAAACAGAAACTATTTTTAAAAATAACCTTTCTGTTTATAACAATAATTCAATTAAAATGTGTTTTAGTCTTAATTTAAAAGTGGTGGAAAACATAAATTGCTTTTATCTTTTACAGTGGGGTTATAAATTTAGCATTTAAAATGTGTTAAATATAGGAAATGTGTTTTTTTAATGTGGGGAGGAGGTCACACTCAGAAGCTTGCTGTAAGAAAGGGGTTGCCAATACAAAAAGTTTGAGAGCCACTGAATTACAGCAACCCTGCAGGCTGCTCTTACATACTACAGCCTTATGAAACTATTAGCTGATCCGCAGTTTAGAACAGATAGAGCTCTTTGCACTTGGCCACTGCCCCTCTCCCCAAGATGCACTCTCACCTGTCTCATCCTTACACTATAGTTTGTATGGAAGGGCACATAAAGCTATGCAAGCTCTATGCTTCCCTTGTGCTGGGGAATTCTCAAGACAATTCTGGCCCATTTGTGCTACAGAGCAGCCTAGAGTGACCCAGCATCTAATCATCTCATTTTATTCAGTTGATGGTCTAACATTTTCATCTAATTTTACCAGTCCTATCAATCAATATCTTGACACTGCATTTTTTAGGCTCACTACACTATCATAAATATTTTGCTCAACCTTCCAAACAATGTCAGCTTGGGACAGAGTCCAAGTGCTAGATTCTCTGCTGGTGAGATCCACGGAGTGCACGTGTGTGTGTGTGTGTGTGTGTGTGAGAGAGAGAGAAAGTGTTCAAACTGATTAAAGGTTAAATTTGGTTAAAGTTCCCTATGGGAATAGCTATACCAGCATAAGCACCTTTATACTGGTATAACTGCATCCACTCTAGGGGATGTGTATTGCTTAATCTATATTGGTATAATTATAGTTAAGGCTATGATTTTAGCGCAGAGGTCACAGTGTTCATGGTAACTGTGAACTTGAATCAAGTCAGTGACCCTGCAGCCATGGCTCCTGTCCCATGGGGCTGGGCCCGCCTCCCCACCCTGGGTTTGTGACATGGCCCATGTGGTTGCAGCTGTTACAGCTCAGAGCAACTGCACCTGTATTCCCCTCTGTGGAACAGCATGGGCACCTCCTCTAGGCTTCTGGCTCCCCAGCCTTTGTCTCTGTTAGATGGAGACATCCGTCTGTCTCCCTTCTGACTGGAGTATTTCCAGGCTGCACAGTCCTCTGACTATCCTGTGATATCCCCAGCAAAAGACAGGCTGCTTAAGCAGGCTTCTTTTGCCTTGTCTTCGGAGATAGGTAACAGTGTAATTGGCACAGTTCTAAGTTACCACACAGCTCTTTCTAAGGAAGCACATTTATTCTTAAGGTAAAAGCAATTCATGGAAAAAATATTAAAATAATAAAAGAACCTGTTTGCATGCTAATAAATTTACCAAAGATTACCCCAACTCCAACATGGGCTCTGGGAAATGAGCAACCCTTCAGACTCCCACACAGGAGTTTACAAGTTCATAACACCCTTTTGCCCAGAACAAAAACATTCATGAGTTTGTGAGGCACTCATTTATCCAGTTTGGGCCTTTGAAGAAACCATGAATAGGTAATCTGCCAGGCACAGCTTCAGAGGCGGGTCATTTACATTCCCACACCCAGGGCTTAAATTCTTAAAGATTATTTCCCAGAGCGCCCCTCCCCCATTTGGGGCTCCAGGCTTTAGCTCCACAGGTGGAGGGTGTGGGAGGTGCCGGGGCTCGGTCCTTCAGCCCCTGCAGTGCCTCCCGCGGGGCTGAAGACCTGAGCCCCAGCACATCCCACAAGGCTGAAGCCCTCAATCCCTGCGCATGCTGCAGGGCTGAAGCCTGAGCTAGGGTGCCTCCCGTAGAGGGAAAGCCCCGAGCCCTGGCACCTCCTGCGGGACTGAAGCCCTGGTGCATGCCACGGGGATGAAGCCCTGATGCCTCCCATGGGTCTGAAAATATTTACAGGAGCTCTGCTCTGGTGGGCTCCAGCTGAATTTAAGCCCTGCCCTCACCCCATGCATTTCCTAGGAAACCTGCTCAATTAATAATTTACACTGTTACAAAAATTTCTTTGAAGTTCCTAACCATGATAATCACGGTCCAGACACCGCAAGAGGAGAACACGGGGTTCCCAGCTGCTGGGTGACACAGTAGCTGCATGGAAAATGCTCAGCTCTGCACTCCTGGGGCAGCCACCTACGGCACAGGTATTTCTCAAGTCTCCCCATTACGGTCACAGTTAAAGTCATAAGAAAAGGAAAAAAGACAGGAGGCCAGCCTGATGCCTCTCTGCTTTTCTCTCTTCCTCGCCCCTTGACCAGCTGCCACCCAGTTTGACTGGGCAATTGTCCTTGGCCAGAGTATTTCCCTTTGCGACTCTGAAACGTGCCCCAACGTGCAGGTCTTGAAGCTGGGCCCAGTGGCGGAAGGCGATGTACAGGCTTTTGCTAGGGCAAGCAGGCAGGGGTGGTCTTGGGGGCTAATTGGCTCTATGGAGATTAAAATCAGCACTGTGGGGCAAGAACGAAAGTCACCACAAAAAGGAAGAAACGTGGTGGCTGAGCAAAGCATTTCTTTCTCCCACCTTCAGAAGGCACTGCTCTCCCCATTGGGGAATCAAACCCCAGTCTCTCATATGACAGATAGGGATACTCACCACTATACCAGCAAAGAACAGAGCATAACCTTGCACTGCATGGAGCCCCAAGACACCAGCTATGACCAGCTTACACCACACAGGCCCCACCAAGCAACAACACCCCTTGCTCTCTTTTCCTTTCTAAAGGCTTTGGCTGCAGCAACAGCCCTGGGAAAAGCCCTGGCCCTCCTTACATGTCCTTGCCCAGCGGGCTGCCTTTGGGGGCTACACAGCTCTTCCCACAACACCTGCCTGGGACTTTGCCCTCACTGAAGGGCTGCTCAGCACCTTCTTCCTCTTACAACTGATTCTTTCTTCCCTCCCCCTTCCACACTTTAGACATTCCTCAAATTCACACCATCACAAACTCACCTATGGCCCCTTTGGCTTTAGAAGCAACTCTTGAGGGCTGCAGCTTCTCAGGCCCGCAGATCCTTCCTTTCAACACTCAGTGGCCGGACATTTGAAATGCAGTGGTTTCCAGGATGGAATACTCTGCTTCTGGACGTTGGCGCCCAGGAAGAATTCCTGTTACTCTTCCCAGTTACTCTTTTTCTAATGGATGTACCTGATTGACTTTCCTTTACCAAGCAGAAACTAGCTGCTGGCTTTCTTTGCAAATGAACGCAATCAGGCTAAGTCACTAGGCAAGCGTCAGGAGATCCCCCACCAAAAATCAAAGCCGTGATTCAGATTCAAACTGAGGTTACTGCAGCCACGGCACAGAATACTAACCAATATACAATCACAGCCACTTGAACCCCAAGGAAAAAACAGTTGAATTAACAATGTTATTGTGCTATAAAATATGTCAAGTAAGGTGTTTTATGAAAGCTTGTAATGTAATTTCCCCATGGTTTATAAAAAGAAAAGGAGTACTTGTGGCACGTTAGAGACTAACCAATTTATTTGAGCATGAGCTTTCGTGAGCTACAGCTCACTTCATCAGATGCATACCGTGGAAACTGCAGCAGACTTTATATATACACAGAGAATATGAAACAATACCTCCTCCCACCCCACTGTCCTGCTGGTAATAGCTTATCTAAAGTAATCATCAGGTTAGGCCATTTCCAGCACAAATCCAGGTTTTCTCACCCTCCACCCCCCCAACACAAATGCACTCTCCTGCTGGTGATAGCCCATCCAAAGTGACAACTCTTTACACAATGTGCATGATAATCAAGTTAGGCCATTTCCTGCACAAATCCAGGTTCTCTCACTCCCTCACCCCCCTCCAAAAACCCACCCCCATACACACACAAACTCACTCTCCTGCTGGTAATAGCTCATCCAAACTGACCACTCTCCAAGTTTAAATCCAAGTTAAACCAGAACATCTGGGGGGGGGGGGTAGGAAAAAACAAGAGGAAATAGGCTACCTTGCATAATGACTTAGCCACTCCCAGTCTCTATTTAAGCCTAAATTAATAGTATCCAATTTGCAAATGAATTCCAATTCAGCAGTTTCTCGCTGGAGTCTGGATTTGAAGTTTTTTTGTTTTAAGATAGCGACCTTCATGTCTGTGATTGCGTGACCAGAGAGACTGAAGTGTTCTCCGACTGGTTTATGAATGTTATAATTCTTGACATCTGATTTATGGTTTATGTTAGTCACATCTCCTCTACATGAGTTCCATACAATCCTACAATAACACATAAACAATCGCAATGCAATGGATCGCAAAAGTATTAAACTTAATTCAATGCAGTTTACCCAGTATATTGTAGAAGACTGCTCCCCTGTCACAGCAGCACCACTCAGGTTTGGTGTGTCCACCCCTCTGCAGATGTAGACAGAGAGGAAAAGGGGCAAATTTGATTGGCATTGCAACCTAGCACGCATAGTCACAGTGCCACTCAGGTTTGGTGTATCTGCCCCACCGTCTCTGTGACCCAGGGACCCCTTGGTTTGAATTGGCAGAGGGCATAAGGAGTACTTAGAGGTTTACAGGGATCCCCTGGGTCTGCTACTGTGCTAAAGGTGGCATGTGAAGTCTCTACTGACAACCAGTATCATGCTGGTCATCCTAATAATTGCAAGATGTATGTACGCATAATATTTAAGAAGGTATGTATCTATACTGAACGCTATGTTCTGAAGGTATGTGAGTTAGGACAGGACAGGTTGCCAGACGGTCATAAATGAGTTCTGTTTAGGCAGATAGATACTTCTGTCTCTGGCTGATCATTTTGTATTTTATGCCTCACAATGTGACTAGTTGCATTACTAAGCCTGATGCTAATGAAGATTGTGAATTCATGTGAGAGAAGACCAGCAGGGGGGAAAAAACAGTGAGGGGGGTCATCTTGTTTATGAATAAAGACAATTAATTTGGGGAGCATAACTGGGGGTACTGAGGTACACCTTGGATTCTTCACCAAGGAGACAAACTTTTGTCAGGGTTACTCAATGGCGTATAGGGGTTTGTGTTTTAATGCATCTCAATTTTTCACTTCAACCTCCAGATGTGAGTAATTAAAGTTAAGAAAAGATGTGTTAAACTTTAAAAATCACCCAGAAAGACGGTGTCACTGAGTTTGGCAAGGACAAATTTCACGTTGTTGGTAATGTGCTGTAATGTGCTGTTCTGTACTGTATGCAGCAAGGCTGTAGATTACATGGAAAGCGCTAAACATAAACTGAATGAAAATAAATGAAAACAAGAGGCTGAAACAGCAAGGCCATCAACAACAGTAAAGAACAATGCACTGTGACTGGATCATTCCAGCTTTTTTGTGAATTAAAAAAACCTGCAATTTTCTGAAAGTACAGAATACATAGAAGTAGTTGGTCTTATATAAAAATACAAATTGCAGTTTATTATTTTTATTTTATTATAATGATTGATGGCACTGGTAGGCTTAAAACTTGCTTAAAACTTGTAAATATACGAATTAAACGTGTTTTACCGATGCCTATATATACTGAGGCTAGGGAAACTAAAGTTCTGCATTTCATTTTAATCATAGAATCATAGAATATCAGGGTTGGAAGGGACCTCAGGAGGTCATCTAGTCCAACCCCCTGCTCAAAAGCAGGACCCATCCCCAATTAAATCATTAAATCAGAAAAACAAGGATTTTTTTTAATGAGAAAATTTTGGGTTTTTTACCATAGAAAACTAGGATCCCTGGTTATGAGTTTATTTTACATGTAATCCTTCATTTCTGATACTTTGACTTGCTACTTCTGGAATCTCTACACCAGAGGTTTTCAAACTGGGGGTCAGAACCCCTCAGGGGGGTCACAAGGTTCTTACATGGGGTGTAGTGAGTTGTCAGCCTCTACCCCAAACCCCGCTTTGCCTCCAGCATTTACAATGGTGTTAAATATATAAAAATTGTGTTTTTAATTTATAAGGAGGGGTCACACTCAGAGGCTTTCTATGTGAAAGGGGTCACCCATACAAAAGTCTGAGAACCACTGCTCTACACTTGTTTCCACAACAAACAGGTAAGTGCCATGTGTTAAACAGAGCAGCGATCTGAGGTGGGACCGGGAAGCTGGGGTGTGCGGCTCCTTTGGGCGCAGTAGATCTGTGAATTCTGGGTGCCCAGCGGAACAGGGACTGGTCAGTCCAGGGGAGACTGGAGGGTTGAAGCGCCTGCAATGCCCATGCCAATGGGGCGCAGACCCCTGCCAGCAGGTAGAGACAATGCTAAGGCCAGGTGGTAGCGAGGTGCCTCAGCCTTGGGGACCCCAGGAAGCTTTGCAGTCCCTGGGGAGGGCGGGATGTGCCAAATCCGAGCGGAACTGCAGACACCTGGACCAGGTTGCAAGGCCCAGAGCAGGGCCCAGGACTGGAGCCACCCCTGGGGGCAGGACAGGCTGGTGTAATGTAGGATACTGCTCTGCATAGGAATGTGCTACTTGCGGGTACTGAGCATGCTCAGTTCATCTGCTGAAGCCACTGCCCTTCACCCTGCCCTTACACCCGTAGGATTCTGTTGACTGCTTTTGACAGGGGTTAAAAAGTGGCAAAGGGGACAAATCGGGGGGAAGGGGAGCAGGGTTTGAGCAGGGGGTGGAAATTTACTGATCTGGGGGGTCAAGCAGCTGGAGGCAGCAGTAGGAGAGGGGCTAAAGGGAAAATCAGGGATGAGGGGGAGAGGAGGTGGAGTTAAGCCCAGGAGTGAGGCATGGGCAGAGGGTGTTAGAGGGCAAAACCTGGCACAGGCAGGGGCCCAGGGGGTAACAGTTACCCCAGTGGGACTGAGACACCAGTGTTTGCCAAAATGATGGTTAGAAGGGACCTCAGGAGGTCATCTAGTCCAACCCCCTGCTCAAAGCAGGACCAATTCCCAATTTTTGCCCCAGATCCCTAAATGGCCCCCTCAAGGATTGAACTCACAACCCTGGGTTTAGCAGGCCAATGCTCAAACCACTGAGCTATCCCTTCCCCCAAAAGGTGCATGGCCCGTACGGGGATCGAACCCGTGACCTTGGCGTTATTAGCACCACGCTCTAACCAACTGAGCTAACCGGCCGGTCATAATGACAAGCTGCAACAGCACTGTGCTAATTATGAAGCTGTTTTTCTATTTTCCTTATAAGGATTCATTAATAATGCTTGAGTGGTGGAAAATTACTCATCGGTTCGGCTTGAACATGGACCTATATAAGACTGGTGTTACAGGGGCAGGGCAGAGAGAAATCAGGCTGGCACCTGTGCGTGACCATCTCTGACTCTCTCTTCCTGCATGCTTGTACTCAATAAAAGGCCTCAGACTGTTTGAACCAAACAGAGAGTGTGACTCATTTTCCACAACACCCTATGCATTTCTTAAGTCTCTAGGTGGTGGGATAAGGGGGTGTAATTGTTGCAAAGGGCCAGTGTACATAAATGGCCGACACTCTGTCTCCTGGCAACTGATAGCCTGAGCCCTTCCCCCCTGCAAGGTGATAGCTAAAGGCGTTGGAGAACAAAGGAATCAGGTGACTTCCTGGCCCTGGAAAGGGACAAAGCCCGGAGGAGGAGGGGCTGGAGAGTGAGTCAGTTTGGGGCTGGCTGGGGACATGGAGTGAAATGCAGACGCGATTGTCTGGCTCACTGCCCCCCAAAATGGACCCGGCTGAGGGGTCCTGTTCTCTGTACCTACAAGCTCGGTTTTAGACCGTGTTCCTGTCATCTAATAAACCTCTGTTTTACTGGCTGGCTGAGAGTCACGTCTGATTGCAAAGTTGGGGTGCAGGACCCCCTGGCTTCCCCAGGACCCCACCTGGGCGGACTCACTGTGGGAAGTGCACGGAGGGGCAGAGGATGCTGAACGCTCCAAGGTCAGACCCAGGAAGGTGGAAGCCGTGTGAGCTTCTTGCCTGAAGACAGTCTGCTCACAGAGAGACTTCACCAGAGTCCTGACTGGCTTCCTAGGAAGCAGTTCCAGAGCATCGCCTGGGGACTCCGTGACAATTATCTTGGTTAATAGCCAATCTACTTATCCTGAGGGACTGATTTAATTCTTTGTTCAACCCATTCATAGTTTTTCTTTTCAAAATATAATGAATACACATCTACATCTACAACCCCAAGATACCTTTACAACCACAAGAATTCTAAATTCATGAGTTATACACCAAGTCAAGAAATTTTAATAAAGAAATTATATCTTTTTTTTGTGCCTTTTTGTTCCTTAGCCTGTAGGGTGCAGTAAGGCCAGTTCCAATGCCTTAAGCCTAAACACCTGAATGAATCTTAGTGTACCCTCATACTGTTCCTGTTACCTCTCCCAAACATTTCATATACCTAAGGCCATATCTACACTTTAAGTGTGGGTTAACTCAAGTTATGTCAGCATAGAGTCACTAAGGTTACCATGTCACTTGTGTGCATGCCTCCTGGACTCTGCCTCAGCAGTCAGAGTACTCACCAGAAGCACTTGTATAGATTCAGATTGAGGTGCACCATGAATAAATATCCCACTGTCCACCCACTGTATTTTGGGAAGCTTTGGTTTTGCAGTGTATGCTGGGTACCAAACAGGTCAGACAGGGGTGGTTGTGGCCATGGGATCAAACTTCTTATAATACATTGTTAACCATCCACTAATTTTACGTGTATCCCATACATAAACGTATACATAATGTTTACACCTTTTTTTCTAAACCTATTAACCTGCCTGGCCCTCCTCACTGTCTGCCATCTCACACAGAATCATGGAGCTTGCATGGCTCTGCACTATTCTCATGAGCGTTTTCACCCAAAGATGCATGCTCCTTTAGTATTTGCAGATCAGCAAACATACATGTGGGGTGTGACATTATACTCTACATTCTTTATGAAAATATGCTTATGATATGGATATGACATAGCTAATATATACTTTATGCAAGATGGCTGATGTGGGATATCATTGCAAAACTTAAGACCTATTGACTGTGTTTATCCAACCTGTATGCATGTAATGTTTGTATCTGAGGCTAGAAATATTGACCATGTCTCTGTATTTCAAATGTGCTCTGTTGGATGAGGCCAGACAATGTGTTATAGGCCAGTGGTGTGTTATAATTTGTTCTGCTTGTGCAAATACTCTTTATATTTCAGATCCCTGATGTAAAATAGCCAAACTGCGCGTCTCAACCTGGGCCCGTGTGATTTTAGTCAGTTGGATAATTTGGTTATTTTTCTTCATTAGTTTGTACAGACTTATCCAACTGACCCACAAAGAAAAGTTAAAGTTTATAATATTACTGGTATCCAGTGTGTTAGTTCTTTTATCCTCATGAGTTGGGAAGTAATAGGTTAAGGTGGGAGTTTTTAACATAGTTATATTACACATACATTGCTCTACTGGTGGTTCTTGCCACAAAAGGTCCTCTAATCCAATGGCACTGTAGTGAGGTCGAAACTCACCAGCGCAGTGCCCCCTGCTGGTTGTCTAGGGAATTAGCTCTCCACTGTACAGAGCGCCTCCTACCGGCCAGTATCTTGCCTGCCGCTGGCACCCTTGTACCTGCAGGACCCCGGTGCCCTTTACCTTGAGGTGCTGCCCCCGCAGTAATCCCTTATTCTGGGTTTTCCCTCCCAGGGAAATCCCCAACCCTCGCAACCCATCTTGCCTCAGTGGCTACTGCCAGTCATCATCTAGCCCCCGCTCACTAGGGCAGACTACAGTGTAATGGCCACCCATCATTGGCAAGGGGTTAGGACCTGCTGCCTTTGCCTATCCCCGTGCTGCAGCCCCAGTACCTTTTCAAAGGCCTTCATCAAGGCCTGCAGCCTAGGGGTCTAAGGGGCTGGAGCTCCCCAGCTCCCCTTGCCCTTCCCCAGCACTGCTCCACTTCAGGTACCTTACTCCCCTTCCCACTCACTCCAAGGCTAGCGTGAGACTTCTCCAACTTCTGGCCCACAGCCCTCTTATCAGGGCCAGCTGGGCCCTAATTGAGCTGGCCACAGCTGTGTACCATCCAGAAACATATGTAAGGAAAAGGTTATTTTCATGTTTTGTCAGCAAAGGAGTTAAGACTGTCATATCTTTAGCTCCTACCCAATCCATCTCACTTTCTGTTAGCCTAATAGCTAATGTTTTTCAGAACACCACAGGGCTAACAGGTACAGCCCGTCACAGCTCTCAGGAACTGCTAATAGTAAGAATTCACTAGGGCTATCTGATGTAGCTGATTCCTACAGTTAGCAGTCTCGCATATCACTGGTGCGAGAAATTGCTGTCTGTAGGAATTCGCTTCATCATATTGCAGTGTCACAGGTCGCACATCCCTACACTTTGCAGCAGCGACAGGTCCAACTTTGCTAAAAAGGTTTCAGAGTAACAGCCGTGTTAGTCTGTATTCGCAAAGAGAAAAGGAGGACTTGTGGCACCTTAGAGACTAACCAATTTATTTAAGCATAAGCTTTCGTGAGCTACAGCTCACTTCATCGGATGCCTACTGTGGAAAATACAGAAGATGTTTGTTTTTATACACACAAATCATGAGAAAATGGGTGTTTATCATTACAAAAGGTTTTCTCCCCGCCCCACTCTCCTGCTGGTAATAGCTTATGTAAAGTGATCACTCTCCTTACAATGTGTATGATAATCAAGATGGGCCATTGCCAGCACAAATCCAGGTTTTCTCCCCCCAAACAAACCCACTCTCCTGTTGGTAATAGCTTATCTATTATCATTATTATCATTGTAAGGAGAGTGGTCATTTTGGATAAGCTATTACCAGCAGGAAAGTGAGTTTGTGTGTGTGGTTTTTGGAAAGGGGGCGGGGGGGAGTGAGAAAACCTGGATTTGTGCTGGAAATGGCCCACCTTGATTATCATACACATTGTAAAGAGAGTGGTCACTTTGGATGGGCTATTACCAGCAGGAGAGTGAGTTTGTGTGTGTGGGGGGTGGAGGGTGAGAAAACCTGGATTTGTGTTGGAAATGGCCCAGCTTGATTATCATACACATTGTAAGGAGAGTTATCACTTTAGATAACCTATTACCAGCAGGAGAGTGGGGTGGGAGGAGGTATTGTTTCATGGTCTCTGTGTATATAATGTCTTCTGCAGTTTCCACAGTATGCGTCCGATGAAGTGAGCTGTAGCTCACGAAAGCTTATGCTCAAATAAATTGGATAGTCTCTAAGGTGCCACAAGTACTCCTTTTCTTTTAGCTTATCTAAAGTGATCACTCTCCTTACAATGTGTATGATAATCAAGTTGGGCCATTTCCAGCACAAATCCAGGTTTTCTCCCCACCCCCACCCCCCACACAAACCCACTCTCCTGTTGGTAATAGCTTATCTAAAGTGATCACTCTCCTTACAATGTGTATGATAATCAAGGTGGGCCATTTCCAGCACAAATCCAGGGTTTAACAAGAACGTGGGGGGCGGAGGGTAGGAAAGAACAAGGGGAAATAGGTTACCTTGCATAATGACTTAGCCACTCCCAGTCTCTATTCAAGCCTAAGTTAATTGTATCCAATTTGCAAATGAATTCCAATTCAACAGTCTCTCGCTGGAGTCTGGATTTGAAGTTCTTCTGTTGTAATATCGCAACTTTCATGTCTGTAATCGCGTGACCAGAGAGATTGAAGTGTTCTCCGACTGGTTTGTGAATGTTATAATTCTTGATATCTGATTTGTGTCCATTTATTCTTTTACGTAGAGACTGTCCAGTTTGACCAATGTACATGGCAGAGGGGCATTGCTGGCACATGATGGCATATATCACATTGGTAAATGTGCAGGTGAACGAGCCTCTGATAGTGTGGCTGATGTTATTAGGCCCTGTGATGGTGTCCCCTGAATAGATATGTGGGCACAGTTGGCAACGGGCTTTGTTGCAAGGATAGCTTCCTGGGTTAGTGGTTCTGTTGTGTGGTATGTGGTTGCTGGTGAGTATTCGCTTCAGGTTGGGGGGCTGTCTGTAGGCAAGGACTGGCCTGTCTCCCAAGATTTGTGAGAGTGTTGGGTCATCCTTCAGGATAGGTTGTAGATCCTTGATAATGCGTTGGAGGGGTTTTAGTTGGGGGCTGAAGGTGACGGCTAGTGGCATTCTGTTATTTTCTTTGTTAGGCCTGTCCTGTAGTAGGTGACTTCTGGGAACTCTTCTGGCTCTAACAATCTGTTTCTTCACTTCCGCAGGTGGGTATTGTAGTTGTAAGAATGCTTGATAGAGATCTTGTAGGTGTTTGTCTCTGTCTGAGGGGTTGGAGCAAATGCGGTTGTATCGCAGAGCTTGGCTGTAGACAATGGATCGTGTGGTGTGGTCAGGGTGAAAGCTGGAGGTATGTAGGTAGGAATAGCGGTCAGTAGGTTTCCGGTATAGGGTGGTGTTTATGTGACCATCGCATATTAGCACTGTAGTGTCCAGGAAGTGGATCTCTTGTGTGGACTGGACCAGGCTGAGGTTGATGATGGGATGGAAATTGTTGAAATCATGGTGGAATTCCTCAAGAGCTTCTTTTCCATGGGTCCAGATGATGAAGATGTCATCAATATAGCGCAAGTAGAGTAGGGGCGTTAGGGGACAAGAACTGAGGAAGCGTTGTTCTAAGTCAGCCATAAAAATGTTGGCATACTGTGGGGCCATGCGGGTACCCAAAGCAGTGCTGCTGATTTGAAGGTATACATTGTCCCCAAATGTAAAATAGTTATGGGTAAGGACAAAGTCACAAAGTTCAGCCACCAGGTTAGCCGTGACATTATCGGGGATAGTGTTCTTGATGGCTTGTAGTCCATCTTTGTGTGGAATGTTGGTGTAGAGGGCTTCTACATCCATAGTGGCCAGGATGGTGTTATCAGGAAGATCACCGATGGATTGTAGTTTCCTCAGGAAGTCAGTGGTGTCTCAAAGGTAGCTGGGAGTGCTGGTAGCGTAGGGCCTGAGGAGGGAGTCTACATAGCCAGGCAACCCTGCTGCCAGGGTGCCAATGTCAGAGATGATGGGGCGCCCAGGATTTCCAGGTTTATGGATCTTGGGTAGTAGATAGAACATCCCTAGACGGGCATAACGATAAATAAGACGGGCATCACGCATGGGGTTCTCCAGGGATCAGTTCTGGATATGTTTCTATTCAAAATCTTAATGATTGAGATAATGGCATAGAGTGTACACTTATGCGTTTAAGGTCCAGAAAACATGAGCTAGATAATGGCACAGAGAGTACACTTAAGACAGCCTGTGAAAATTTAAGGTCTAGAAAACATGACTGATGCGGGAAGACTGAAATAGGACCACAGATTTCAAGCACCCTTCACGACACCGGGCCGTCTCCCTCGCCGAGCGAGCCCCGCCTCCCCCCCCTGCTCCGAGGGTTGGCCCCAGGGAGCCTTATACGCCCGCAGCGCCGGTCGCAGCGCCCCGCGGGGCCCAGGCACCCCCCCCCCCTCGCTCCGCGCGGCTGGGGCCCCTCCCCCCGCAGCCGAGACGCCCAGCGCGCAGCCAGGGCTCGCTGGGAGCTGTTGGTCCCCCGCGTCACTGGGCCTTTGTCACGTGACCGCGCCCGCCTCTTTTTCATGTTCCGCGCTCCCATCTCCCTCCCTCGGTCCGCGGCGCCAGCCTCGCGTCACGACGCCCGCTTCTGTCTGGCTCGCGCCCAGGTGAGTGACCCCGGAAGCGGAAGTGCAGGGGGGTGGGGAGTGCATTCCGGTTCCGGCGGCGCTGGTGCTGCGGGGAGACCGGCAACCGTCTCTTTCTCCTCTCCCTGTCCCCGCCGCGTCCCCTCCCCATCCCCTCCCACCGGCCCCGCCATGTACCCCGTGTTCCAAAGCACCAGCCGCGACTTCACTTTCGGGCCCTGGAGACTCAACGCCGCCCGGACCCACATCATGAAATCGGCCCAGGCCGAGAGGTGGGGGCGGGGCCCGCGGGGCCGGGGGGTCGTGGCCGCTGACGCCGTTTCCAGGCCTGATGGGTGTGGGGGGGGTCACAGACCCGGCTCGGGTTTGACCGATCGGGCCCTCCCTGGGTGGTGGGCGGGGGCTGCCTGTGCCAGCTCAGCGAGTGCGGGAGGGCGCCTCTGACGGGTCTGCGTTGTAAACCTGGGCGCAGGCTGTGGTTTGAGCCTGACCCACCCTGCTGTTCACCCACATGGAGGGAGTTCTCCTGTTGACATAATTATACCACCCCCAGTGAGTGGCGGTAGCTATGTTTGTCGTCCAGAGACGCTCTCCCGCCTAGAGCGGTCCGCACTGGCACTTTTGTCGGTGAAACTTACGTCGGTCGTAGGTGTGGGGTGTTTTTTTTTCTTCACACCACTGAATGACAAAAGTGCTGATGTAGACATAGCCTGAGTCTCCAAGCATGGGCCCCGCAGACCTGGGTTTACAATGCAGTGTAGGTATATCGTTATTGATCAAGAGCTGAGTTTCTGCTAAGGAAATCTCCTAAAGAGCCACTGCAGAAAGAACTACTATGAAAAAAGAACCCCAATAAATGTAAGTCCCAAAAGGGCCATCAGCTGGGGTCAAGAGTTTCTTTTGCATCCTTTGTGTGATACTGTGGATCATCTTTTGGTTTGAGAGGAGGGATGTTTTTGCTTTCCTCTTCCTAAGGTATTCAGGACTCTTGTTGTGGACTGATCAACTCAGGTTTTCTTACAAATGGACCACTTGCCTGTTCACACGTGGCAACAATTTCTGTTTCTATAAAGCAGTGGGGGAAACTGCTTCCTTCAGACCTGACTAAAGTTTGTTTGAAACTTGGACATTAAAGTAAATATAAATATTTCAGATACTAAAAGTAAAGTCTGAGCTTGTTTAGCAGTAACCATCTTTCACAGTTTGATATCTCTGGATCTCACATCCTATGGTAAATTAAATCTGTCAGACTTACTTCAGCTCTTCTCAGTCTCTTGCCAATTTGTGACTTTCAGCTTGTGTTGCATTTATTTTTGTGTGATTCATTTGCTTGTTATAAACTTATTTCTTAAAAAGCTCTTTTATATAAGGCTGTCTCATGTTGAAAAATGTTTTTTGTGTGCGAAGTCCTGAATAGACTATTTAATTGCATTTTGTAGTAAAGTGTATAATAAATGCAGGCAGATGAAATCATAAGGTTTGGACACTATTTTTCATAGTACCTAGGAGCCCTAGTCATAAAGCTGGACCCCATTGTGCTGTGTACTGTACAAATGCAATGCACTTCTAGTCTGAAAAGTGACTGCAAAAATGGCACCTTGCTCATTCTATCTGGTCCTGATGTGTCTTAAGTTATAGCTGCTTGCTTTAGTGACTAAAATAACTTTTACTGCATTTTTCACCTCCTAGCTCTGCACAGTGATCACAATTACAGAAGAGAGAGAGAAAGAGAGATGGATTCTTGTCTTTTTAATCCTTTTGTCTGCAGAGCAGATTCTCCAGAGATAGTAGTAGTTTGTCAGCTTTCCTGCAGTAAGCCCTACCAATGTTCCTCAAGCCTGACCTGCATGGGCCACTTGTAGGGGAGAGAATCTAACTGTAGTCTGCATTGCCCACACAGTCTTTCGCATGTCTTCTGAAACTACCCCAAAAGAGTGCCAATTGTTTGCAATGTAGATGCTTATTTTTCTCTAATTGAGATATTAACTCCTGACAGATAACTGAACACCTGCTAGATAATGAATACTTCCATCAGTTACCAATCAGAGTAGGTTTAGAACTGCTAACCTAAAGATGAAAGGTTGCATCTCACTGTACTGATACTCTGAGCCATTCTGTTTGCCATATGTTTCTTCAACTGAAGATAGTTTTTTAAATGGGCAGACTGCCCATGTAGCCTTTAAGTGCTTCTGAAGCAAATATCTCAACTCTGGTGAGTTGTTGTCTTGGTAGTTCAAAAGAGTAATACTACACTTGTACAGTGCCTAGCTCAGTAGGTCCTGGTCCATGTCTGTCCCTCCTAGGTGTTACCACAGTAAAACTACTAATAAAAATGCAGGTTCCCCGTGCATCGTTATCTTGCTCTAAAGTAATACTGTGTCGTAAGTAGTACTAAGGCTATGTCTACACTTAAAATGCTTCAGTGGCACAGCTGAGTGCTTCAGTGTAGATGCTTACTAAGGTGACAGGAGGGGTTCTCCAGCCACTGTAGCAAAACTGAGAGGTGGTAGTGATGTCGATGGAAGAATTCTTCCGTTTATCTAGCATTGTCTACATAGGGGCTTAGATCAGCTTAAATACGTTGCTCGGGGTGATGATCTAATTAGGTCGATCTAATTTTCTAGTGTAGACCAACCACAGCTGTCTACTTGTGAACTTCTCCATGTTTAAGAGAACTTCTGACAGTGTTGAGGTAGAGAGGAGACTATTGGAATATTTTGTAGTGTGAAGGGACAATGATTACTCAAATTAAACTATGCTTGTGGGCACAGTTACAAAGTCCTGCAAATGTAGATTGCAACCTTATTGATTTAACCTCTTTGTCCGCGTGCAGATTAGCTGATGAATTGCACATGCCTTCCCTCCCAGAAATGATGTTTGGAGACAACATCCTAAGAATTCAGCATGATTATGGCTTTGGAATTGAGTTCAATGCAACAGATGCTTTAAAATGTGTAAATAACTATCAAGGTATGATTAAAGTGGCCTGTGCAGAGGAATGGCAAGAGAGCAGGTGAGCACTGCGGTATTACCACAGTAACAGGGTGAGCACTAATGTGATGGGGGATGGAGTGTGATATGGTGGCTAATGCAGGAGACTGGTAGCCAAGGCTCTGCCACTTATTGTGTGGTCTTGAAAGTCACTTAAACTTTCTGTGCTTCAGTCTCCACATCTGTAAAACTGGGATAGTTATACTTGCCTGCTTCTCAGGAGTATTGTGGTTTATTTAACACTTGTCAAGGACTTGGGTTTGATTCTGCATCCATTTAAGTCACTGGAAAAATTCCTGTTGTGACTTTAATGTTGCAAGATCATGCCCTTTGACATCTTAAAGTGAAAGGTGCTACGCAAGTACAAAATGTTGCTACTGGAGGTTCCTTTTTGTTGTGCATTTAGTCTTGATACACAATTCTACTGTGTATTTATCAGGTGGTTAGCAGTGATGCTCGCAGTGTACGAAGTGAAGCACAGAAGAATCAGAACTGTACAAATGCCTAAGATACATTCTGCCAGCAGAATCCTTGGGTTGAACAGGCAAACTTAAATTGTACAATACTTGACAACGTTAAACTAAAGATTTCTGACTAAAATCATATGAACGAAGCACTTACGCTGTGGGAGTTAATGCTTAGAATGGTCTTCAAAATCGCTGGATAAATATGAAAAGGAGTACTTGTGGCACCTTAGAGACTAACCAATTTATTTGAGCATGAGCTTTCGTGAGCTACAGCTCACTTCATTGGATGCATACCGTGGAAACTGCAGCAGACTTTATATACACACAGAGATCATGAAACAATACCTCCTCCCACCCCACTGTCCTGCTGGTAATAGCTTATCTAAAGTGATCATCAAGTTGGGCCATAGCAGGAGAGTGAGTTTGTGTGTGGGGGGGTGGAGGGTGAGAAAACCTGGATTTGTGCTGGAAATGGCCCAACTTGATGATCACTTTAGATAAGCTATTACCAGCAGGACAGTGGGGTGGGAGGAGGTATTGTTTCATGATCTCTGTGTGTATATAAAGTCTGCTGCAGTTTCCACGGTATGCATCCAATGAAGTGAGCTGTAGCTCACGAAAGCTCATGCTCAAATAAATTGGTTAGTCTCTAAGGTGCCACAAGTACTCCTTTTCTTTTTGCGAATACAGACTAACACGGCTGTTACTCTGAAACCTGGATAAATATGGATATTGTCAATAAGAAACAGTAGTGTATAGATGTGGCCTGACACTAGTGTCTTTGCACAGGCAAAATCGCTATTTCCAGGAAGTTTTGACTGTTTAAGGACATCAGTGTTGGGACCAGGGTATGTGTCTCTTGTATGTGGTATTGTAATGTTAAATGATTATTACAAAGTGTGTTTTCTCTTCCTTTATTGAGGACTGAGGCTGAACACACAAAAGAAGTAGTTAAACCATATGATTGGACCTATACGACAGACTACAAAGGAACATTATTAGGAGAAACTGTAAAGTTAAAAGTGAGTCTTTTCTCCTCGTTAAGTGCTCATTGCATTGCATTGTGTTTTGACTTATTGAAAAACAAAGCATGCCTTCTAAAATAAGGTTGCATAGTTTTGAAGAGATCTGCCTTCAAAGTATAATTGGAGTCTTCAGTATTTTTTTTTTTTTTAAGCAAATCACAGTTCACTTTGAATAATTTAGTGTTTGGGTTTTTTTAAATCTGAATTATATATAAAAATGCCCCCAAAGTCCCTTGTATTTGGAATATATGCTTGTGTGTGTGTGGGGGGGGGGTTCTTAATGTTTATTGGGTTACAAATGAAGTCCTGAACTCCCCAGATATGTGAGGACTGAAGTTCTCCTGTAATTCTGTAGTACTCTAAGCATGCAGCATGCCAGCTGGCTGTGACGTTGTACCCCAGATTTGGCTGTTAATCTGTGGTGCTGTGTTTACATACAGTAATAACTGTGTTCATACCTCATTTGTGACAACCTCTCCCCGATCGTATGTAACTGTTTTAAAGTAGTTCTGAAATATCCAGTGCATCTGCTTGATATTAACAAGCAAAAAAACCCAAACCCCTCAATCCCCTACCTCTACTAGGCAGATGATTCTAGTTAATCCCCTAGCCTTACTATAGTTATTTAAAAAACCCTAAACTCTTGGGTTCCTTTGGAATGAATTGTGCTATATAAATATAAAACTTCTCATGTTGGCCAAATGGCCCTTGGCCTGGTACCTTTTCAGAGAGGATAAAAGTGGTAGCTTTGCATGTGTGTACAGAATGAGAGGACCTGGGAAGTGAGAAAGATAACTGCACAGAAAACTTGGGTAAGGGGAAGAAGCATTTTTTTATTGTCTGTATATAAAAATTCTTGGTGTTCCATATAAAATATAGAAGCTTACAGTATTTATAACCAAAATACTATTCAGAAATATCTATTAATACATGTCACACTGTCTGGTCTGGCTCACGATTGTGAGTGCCAACCTCAGGGCAGACTGACAAAAACAGGACACATATCCCGAAATGGTGGTATGGTCTATAAATAGATTTCACCAAGCCAGTGACAAATATGAACTCCTGGATCACTACACCAGTCTTACAATGGAAACATAGACAGTAACCTTAGACTTTTCAGTCTATCTTGCCATCCAGGCAAGCTGGACTTAGTGATAAATGGTCATTTACACCAAAAATCACGAAATATTCAGATTGCTTCCAGTCCCAAGAGGCCAGTCATTTACCCCAAATCAATTGGTACCCTAGATCTTACACCAAAGACAATGCAAGTAGCCAATCCTGTAAAAACTACCTAAAGGTTTTAAAAGAAATGAGTTAGTTACAGGTTAAAGCAAGTAAACATATACGCACAAATAAGTTGCAATAAAAATCCCAAGAGTGACAGAGTTGTGATCTGTCAATTCAAAATGTCTTTCAGGGCAGATCCAGAGGTAACCCATGGGGATCTCTGGCTTCCGTTTAGTGTCTCTGACCCTGTGAGAGTTCAAACAGTAAAGAGATGGAAATGTTCATGTGTTTTTGGGCTTGTCTTCGTGTATAGTGCTACAGTGGTGCAGCTGCAGCGCCTTAGTGAAGACGCTACTGCATCGACAGGAGAGCTATGCCCATTGGCAGTTACTTCCTGAGAGATAGTAGCTGTGTCAGTGGGAGAAGCTCTCCCGCCAACATAGTGCTGTGTACATGGGGGATTGGGACGGTATTACTGCATCGCTCAGGGGTTTGGATTGCTAAAGTTATACCAATATAGGTCTGCAGTGTACTCGTGGCCTTTGTTTTATTTCCTTCGTTTGGCCTGCAAGTCCACTGAATGAGCTTCCTTGCACATGGCATTTCCAAGATGTGATACAGCCATTCACTAATCCTTTGTATTGCGATGTTCCTTGATAGCCCATCTGATTTTGATAGTTCTTCTGAACAGGCTGGTGGGAGCACTCTTATCATTTGAGTTCACAAGATTAGAGCAAACATTTTCAAAGTTATAAAGCAAAACGTACATATTTCCTGATAGCATGGAATGCAGACATTACAAATAAAATAAATTCATGCAAAAACTTGCAAACAATCTACAGACTCTGAACCCTAAATACATTCTTATAAGAATACCTATTTTGGGCAACACTGACACATAAATGAGCTGGTCTGGTCTCCAGCTATGAGTTTGTCAGTTCTTAGCTAATGCCTGCAGTCTTGGCAAGAGCTGGCTCCTGGGCGGCCAGCATCACAATACTCTCAGTACTTCCCCAACTGTTTGAAATCCAGAATGTAGATACTTTTTTTTCAAGTGAAATTTAGCAAAACCCATGCTTAGCCTGCCCCAATCTGCAAAATGACAGCTCATGGGAAATCCCAAACTTTACTCTTGGAATTTTTAGCTTTTAGCAAATTTTTTCTATAAGAAGCTCAGAGACTTTTGACTGAGCACCACAGAATTAAAGATGTATTAAACCAGGGAGTTGCAGAGTACAGGGTTTTCAGCAGAAGACATAGTCTGCAGATATCTTATGCCAAATTATGCTAGAGAGACAAGGTGGGTGAGGTAATATCTTTTATTAGACCAACTTCTGTTGGTGAGAAGACGACTCTGTGTAAGTTTGAAAGCTTTTCTCTCATCAAGAGAAATTGGGCCAGTAGAATTATTTGGTCCAGTAAAAGTAACTACCTCACCCACCTTGTCTCGCTAATATACTGGGACCGACACTGCTACAGCATCGCTGCCAAATTATGCTAACTATTCTTGAACTTAATTTTCCTAGGTTGTACCTACAACTGATCACATTGATACAGAGAAATTGAAAGCCCGGGAACAGATTATGTTTTTTGAAGAAGTTCTGCTGTTCGAAGATGAGCTTCATGATCATGGCGTTTCAAGCCTGAGTGTAAAAATAGTGAGTTTAATCACTTCCTAAGTACATATTCCCCCACCCCCCCAAAAAATCTTCTCTTGAGTTGCAGTTAAGGAAAGTAAAAAGCAGACCTAATGTACTGTTATAGGTTTAGTTAAGACCCATTAAATTGATGAGTTGAACAGCAGGCCTTCTTTCAGGTTAAATGTAAGACAATTGTGGCCTCCAAGACAAAGGCACACTCAAGGTCACTCAGGAGTTCGAAAGACTTTGGTGGAGGTTTTTTGTTTTTGTTTTTTTTTAATTTTTTTTAACTGAGTACTGTTTTTGAGTAAGGGAGAAGTGTTCTGTGGGTGTGGGGAGAGGGCGAGAGACATGCACAGAAGCTGAAGCAGAGAGAGAATGCTAAGCAGACATAGCCTGGAACCACAGTAGTGTGGTTCTGCAACATGCTGAGAGGAGAGGTTTTGGGTCAGCGTACTGGCTGAAAGTTTGGTTTTGTGAGCAAAGAAGCAATCTCCTTTTTAGTTTTTCTGGGTTTTTTGTTTTGTTCCTCCTGCATTTGAAGAAAGAGGACTTTGTACATTCTTTGTAAATAAACAAAAATACCAGACTCCATCATGAGTGTTTTCTCCCAATGGGAACAACCCACAGGTCCCCAAACTTTCACAAGCTGTTTGGATTCAAAGTGGGAACAGTACAATAAACTAAAATTTAAAAATTCCTTCAGTGTAAATAATCAAGGTGGTTTTAGTGTTATAGGTAAGGAACATTTCTAAAGGGGATTTACCTTGACTCTGTCCCTCTATAATAACAGCTTGCTTCTGCAATTTCTCACCTGCTTCACAAGGAGAGTTGAGGATTAATTGGCTGAAATTTGTAAAGCACTTTGTGAATGCTGTAGAAGTGTGTATCAATTACCATCAACGTCCTAGTGTTCATTCTTTTGTTACAGAATCCTTAAATGAATAGGATGGGATCTATCCCCACTGCTTGGGTTCGAGAGGTGTGCTTCCCAGCCTGGGTAGAGAGACACACACTTGCACACTAAAAATAACAGTATGGCCATGGCAGCATGGGCAGTGGCTTGGGCTAGCCACTAGAGTACATACCCAGAGGACTGGGTGTGACTGTACCTGTGTGGCTAGCTCAAACTGCTGTCCATGCCACTGTGGCCACACTGCTATTTTTAGCATGCTGATGTAAACCAAGCTAGTGCGTGTCTCTACTCCTGCTGGTTCACAACTGCAGTGTCGAATTACCATTGGGGGGTGAGGCCTGTCTTACGTGATGGCCTGGATCATAATATTGAGGAGTTATGTCTGTTTGGGAGACATTTAATGCCCCAACTGGCAAATATATTTAAAATGTACGTTTTTTTGTTTTTCTTTCTAAAAGCATAATCTTGTAGAAGAAAAGGATATTGGTATCAGAGGTTACAAGGAACAATCTTTTCCCCTGTCACGGCAATAGGCAGGGCAGGATCATTATAAATGTTATGTAATAATTTGTTGAATCATGTTAATTATGTACATTGATATTTTCTCAATCTTTTGAGGCAGCTATAACAGATCTTTAGGCACAGACCTTGACTGCACGATTTAAAGCTCACTGCCTCCCATTCAGTCCAGTGGAGCTTATACTCTTCACAAGACTGTGGCTTGGAACAGTCCAAGCGCTACTAGCACTAGTGGTTCTGAACATCTGGCTAAATGGCTGCATATTTTACAGTAAAATGTCATAATGTGTCAAATGAAACATCTTGTTTTTTTGCAGAGAGTAATGCCTTCCAGCTTCTTCGTGTTGTTGAGGTTTTTCTTGCGCGTTGATGGTGTACTTATCAGGATGAATGATACAAGACTTTACCATGAGGTAAACACTTATATCCTTGATGTCTGTTTCATGTTCCACTTGGCAGAATATGGCCCGTACAGTGGTACTGTCATTGTATGCAGTGGTGGTGTAGCCGTGTCCGTCCCAGGATATTAGAGAGACGAAGTGGGTGAGGTAATATCTTTTATTGAACCAACTTGTATTGGTGAGAGAGACAAGTTTTTGAGCTTACAGAACTGGGAAACTAATTCAGTGTCACAGCTAAAATGAGTAAGTTTCCCAGACCTGCAGAAGAGCTCTGTGTGAGTTTAAAAGCTTGTCACTCTCCCCAACAGAAGTTGGTACAATGAAAGATATCACCTCACCTACCTTGACTCTCTAGTGTTACTTTCTGTCAGAGGAATTGCAGAAGTCACAGCAATGCTGATGTTGGGTTAGGGAGAGTAGAGGCTAACTGGACTGAACTTTGAATTTATTATTTTATGCATATTTATTACGGTAATGCCCAAGGACCCACTAAGAATGGAGCCCCATTGTGCTAGGCACTGTACAAACACAGAGTAGTAGACAATCCTTGACCTGAAGAGCTTATAGTTTAAACAGACAAGAGAGAAAAGGGTAAGGGAAAGAAGTGGAACATACAAAGTGAACACTATGATCTTGTTCTCTATGCTAATTGCTCCCAACCTCCAGACATCTCCTGTTGGCTTGTTGTGACTCCCAGCAGCATTTACACATCTCATTCGTTTATGTATTTTACATAATTTTCCAGTTTTTGAGGAGGGAGTACATTTTAGTGGCTTGCATATAGAACTGAGTCAGAATTCCCAGTTCCATCTGTGACTCATGATATGATTTTGGGGAAGTTGGTTTTCCTCTGCTTTAGTTTCCCATCTTTAAAATGTGGATAACTTACCAAATAGGTGATATTGAAGCTTTATTAAGCTTTAGTTATTATGAAGCTGTCTGTAAAGCACTTGGAGATGCTTGGATAGTATGTACTTTAGAGGTCTCCTTCCTTTACTACTCTGTTAAACCAGGTAGAAAGCTATATGACTACCGGGACCGTCTAGCTGTTGCTGCAGAGGGTACTGGCTATATGTGTATTGCTCAGTACAGGACATAATTCAGCATTATTTTATGCAGCCATTTGAGTCACATGCACATAGTGTCTGGCTCCATGACAGGTAGATCATTTTGGAATAAAAGAAAGCCTTCTGTGGAAGTCAAAATCCACTGTACTGTAGGTACAAATTGAGAAACTCCCTTGGAGTCTGAATTTTCTGCTTCTCAAGTCATACAGCTCCCCAGACCTGTAACCATGCATTTGGAGGAGAAGAGAACTTGTGATGGTGAGGTGCCTGTGGCATCTAAATTTGACACCTTCCTCAGTATTTAAAGGTGGGCTGCCATATTCTGCTGCTTCTTCCCTGTCTCTGTTGTTGAAAAATATCCTGGCAGGATAGATACCTCTTTGTTGTTGCCTTGTTGCTCTATGGCTGACTTCTGGAGAGTGCCACAGACTGCACTCTTCTCGGGGAAATTTTTGTGATGCTGTTGCCAGATCAAGGTGCAAGAAACTCCTAAGATTGCACTTGAGCCCAAGCATCCTATGAAATGAGATCAGGGCACTTCTGGGATGTATTGTTTGTTCCTCCCTTCAATGCCATTGATGATGCCAATAATTGGGCTTCACCTGAGCAAAGATTAACAAATATATTAAATTATAGTTCTTGTTTTGCAGAAAAATGACTGCTGGGAGCTAGATTGAAATTGCTAACTTCATTTTTTTTCCCCACAATAAACTTAAATTCTAGTCTCTACACTGAAAAATCTTTAGCCAACAAAATCCAGATGTATTCAAATTCAGTTTATTTACAATGTTCAGTTCACAGAATACTAGAGAATATATTTTTGTAACTGTTTTGACTGTTTTCTCTTATTAGGCTGACAAGCCCTACATGTTACGGGAATACACATCGAAAGAAAGCAAAATTTCAAGCTTAACGGTAATGCATTTTAAACATGTTTTCCACGTATACTAGCTTCAGTGTCTTATGACTGGTGTAGAAAGTGCCATATCAGGTCAGAGCTCTGCTTGTTTTAGCCTTGTACCTCAAGAGAGACAAAACACCTCCTGACCATTGTGCAGTGCTATTTGGAGGAAGATTGATTCTTGGCCCTTGTAGATAATCTGCCCATAAAGTGACACATGGTACTAGATTACTATTCATCTTTGTTTGAATAGTTATAAATATTAGAATTATTATAAATAATAGAATTATTCATCCACAATTTAAGACCCCATGATCTCCTGTGGCAATTAATTCCACAGACTAGTGGTTGCCTACACTGCTAGCAATATTTGAGGTCTATTTACTAACACTGACTGATGCAGACTGGCTGATGCGAATGCTATAATTGGCCTTTAAAACTGAAAGGCCTGTGGTCTTATGCTACTAAAGTGCATTTGTACAATAGTATAAGCGCTTAGAGAGAGCTGCAAGATCTAGTTGTTAGAGCTAGGAACTAAGAGTTGGGACTACTGAGTTCTTTTCTTGACTCCACCATTGACTCATTGTGTGACCTAAGACAAATCACTTAATGTTTCTCTGCCTCATTTTCCCCATCTGTAAAGTGAGGCTAATGCTGCACTAATTTTGGGGGGGATTTCTGGGGCTTTGTTTGTAAAACATTGGAGATCCTTAGAAGTAAGGGATTATGCTATAAGAATGACCCTTTCTTATTCAGCATACAGTATATGATCCCTGCATATCTGAATTAAATCTGTTTAATGACAGAATCTAAGTTTGTGTTGTAGAGTCCACATAGCTAGTGGAGTGAACTGGATGCTGTTCTGCCACATACTTCAAAATGATCATCTAAGCTACAGAATCTTTATTGTTGGTCATGATAAAGGGACAGAGCACAAATGGATTTTCCTAGTTGAGTTTGCAGAGCTACCTGTTAGATAAAAGTCAGCTTTGGACTTGTAAATTGGGAACATCGGATCTAAAAATCATTCAGAGTAGTATGAAATCCAGCACATTACATTAAGAGCCAGTTTCAAAATCCAACAGCACTGTGCTTTGATAAAAGCCTGAACAGGCTGCAGTATGGGCTCCATTCCAGCAACTTTTGAGTAATATAAGGCTTGAAGTTAATGTTCTCAGAATAACTCCCCTTCAGACTTCTTGTAAGTAATGTGGCAGTGTAGTCTCTGGAAGCACCTATAGAGAAGAGAGTTTGTGAAATGCCTCTTTCATTGAATTATCTGGTTTTAATTTAAGATGCTTGAATGAAATATTTCTAAACACTTAGAATTAGAGCATTTTTGCTCTGAAAATGCAGGTTTTTTGGTGGTTCCATTTACTGAACAGGTTGGTTCCCTGTGTGTATTCAGAATTCTGTCTGCTGACTTCAGTGTCTAAAACTTTTACTGGTAACTGTATTGGGCTCTTCAGAATGAAGAGGAAGTGCACTGACATTATTAACAGAATAGTTGATGTGCTAGTCAGTTACACCTGAGCTACTCCATTGAAGATGTTGGAGTCATTGGGAGACATTAAACATGGGACTTCACAATACCATTTTCAACCACTTTTTGGAGCAGAAATTCAATTTAAAAATACAATCAGTTAAAAAAAAAAAAGTGAAATGTAGTTTTGAGTACCCCACACTTGCCCTTGAGTGTCCCTGCCAGTTTTTGTGGTCTTACAGTTATATTTTTCTATTAAATGTTTTTGTTCTGAAAGACTCTCACAGAGCAGGAAAACAGAGCGTACACAACATTCAGTTAAATGCATAAAGTACATTGAATGAATATAGCTGGCTGATATTGCGTGTTTTAACTGTAGTCAGTGAATATTTCATACAGGTGGGAGTTTAAGTTGGGTCCCTTTAAACTTTGCTTTGAAAATATTTGTTTGTCTGTTGATTTATTTCTAACTAAAATATTTGCTCCTTAGCATGTTCCACCCTCCCTGTTCACGGAGCCTAATGAGATCTCTCAGTATTTACCTGTAAAGGAGACTGTTTGTGAGAAGCTAGAATTCCCAGAGAAGTTGGATCCTGAGCCTACAGCCTCATCAGAAAGCACATGCATGGAATGTAAATAAATGTGACTTTTTGTGGACTTGAAATGGGCCCTCTTCTGGAGATCATATGATCACTTGACCATTACTACTGGCGTAGTTTCACTATTTATGGGCTAAAGATCATTTGTTTGGCTAATTTTTCTGTAGCCTTAAGGGGGCAAAAAGCTCATTTCAGACAGGTTTCACTAATGTGTATATTGTCCTTTTTTTTTAATTATTATTTCAAACCCCTGTCTGGAATTAATGGTAGACTGCCATTAGGTGAGAATTGCCTTGGAGAATAAACTCCTCCCATGAATAGCAGTTTTTGTTCTGTTTTGAGCATTTGGCAGCTATATTGCCTACACCCGCAACCACTAGTACCCTGGATCAAGAATTTTGGCTCTTGGTACCGAGAAGCTAGTGTAATTCACAAACCTGAGCAGCTTTTATTAACTGTATGTAGAATTTGTCTACAATAAAAGGTTTTGTTCCCTATGATGTATATGATGATTGACCTTCTGTTGTACATTAGAAATTTTGCTTGGCTCCCCTTGGTGTAAGATAATATACAAGTTGGGTAATTTCTCTGAATTTTAATCCCAGACGTTTTATTGGAGGATATTTATTCTTCCCTCGTGAATAGCTTTTAAAAAGCTAGCAATGTGCAAAGCATTACAATTTCAGACACATTATAAAGATATCACCTTGTTCGGGAGCCGTTAACACAGAGCAGGGAAATGGCTTGAAGTTAACAGAGGCCCACACAATGGTAAGTTTATCAAGTACCAATTCACCTGATATCTAGTGTGGCTGGACTGTCTGACAATACTAATCTGACTCTTACTTGTATTAGGTGTGCTGCTAATGTAGTATTCTAGTCATTAAAATGCATTGTACTGCATCGACTTCCCGGCCAGCCCCCCATTTAGTTGGTCGTGGTCTGACAATCAAACTGCTGAGTCCCAGGTATTTCAATTCCTAAAGGGTTGAGGGGTTCGTTTTTTGAGACTAGAGTTTCCCAAGCTTTAAAGGGACAATATTTTAGGTGTGAAATTTAGGTTTTATTTCTTACATACTACAAATCCTAATATGATTAAAAGTGTATTTGTGTATGTATATTCATGATTCTGTTCCAACACAATTTATACTTTTGTGGATTTAAACATTTACCCTATGTAGTCGTAAAACCTAAACACATCGATGTGATATAGCATGAGAACCAAGAACCTAAACTGACCAATCTGGTTTCATGCCCATATTGAATGACACGCAAGAATTAAATGCAGGTGATGACAAAAAGTAAATTTTAAGTGTTAAACTGATTTAATATTCCACAATGGTGGCAATAATCTAGATGAGGGAAGAAAAGTTTTAATCTTGTTAAGAAATGTATATATTCTAATTCTTCTCTGCATCAAAATATGCAATTTAGAGTTTACCCATAGTGATAAGATATTTAGATGTTTTACAAAAAATTAAGAAAACCATTGCAACTTAAAAGAATGAAAGCTGTTTTGGTTTAAGATGACACTGAATTTTAGAGAAAGCTACTGCCATGATAGTGATGGCAGGTGTCTTTCTGAAGATTGGCTTCACTAGTGCAGTGAGGCAGTATGGTCGAGTGGAGTGAGCATGGGGCTGCAAGGCAGGAACTCCTAAGCAGTAGGCCTGGCTCTGCCACAGATTCACTGTATAACTATGGGTACGTCACTTAACCGTTCTGTGCCTCTGTTTCCCATCTATAAAATGGGGGTAATACATTTCTACCTTACTGGATTTGTGAGGATTAATTTGTAAAGTATATCCATGCAAAGTATTCCTGAATACACCTGCAGCCTTACATTTGGAAAAGACTAGCATGCAAAACAAACACATTAAATGATTTACTCTCAGTTTGATTCAACTAGAGAAGAGGACTGAGTTTAAAATATAACTTACTACTCAAAGAGCTAGCTAATTTCCAGGTAGATGTTACCCAGGGACATTTAGAGTGTGGGATGACTGCATATGTGGCCACTGAGAGGCAGGTAAATCCTCATATGCAAAAATCCCCAATTTACTCTTTCTCCAGCACCAGGCCGCAGCTACCTCCAAACTACTTCTCCCCGCACTTGGTTCCTAGTTAAGCCCCCTATACCTAGATAAACAGGGTGAATCTGGCAGGGAAGGAATTTGACATGGAAGCAGGCATAGTAAATAAATTTGGGGGAAATACATTTAGGTCTCATTCAGTGAGGGGGAAAAGAAGGCAAAGGATAGGAACAACTTTGAGCAAAGAGGGGGCTGTTGTGCGGGGAAGTAAGTATTACTGCATCCTTTATTTAAAGCATATACCATTTTAGATGCCTCCTAAGAGGCTTAAAAAAATTAGACATTTTGGAGTCGTGGTTGGTAGTGATGGAGAGGAGAGTTGGGATGCTGATAACATAAGGAAACATACCTATGTGCTGGCTAAAAATACTATGGTTCAGGTTTGGTCAGTGATAATGTTCAGCTCCATCATACTGAGGCAGGATGGAGGAGAAAAATCCACCTATTTCATGTCTAGTATTGAGAAGGGGTGTATTGCATGTTTAGCATATGTTGTGTGTGTGAGCCCTTCCATTACTGCTTCTAGTGTTTTGTGATCTGTTTAAAACAGCTGTGGAGTTTGCACTTATCTCTGAATATGTTCACATCTGATATCCATCTTTTTTGGCTACCATGCATTTAAATGGAATGTGCACCTTGGAGAAATCACAGGATCCTATTAGAAAGTTATACTTCCCTACAAAATAAAATGCAGTATGGGGTGTTTTCTCTTGTCACTCTAAATGTGTTATGTTGTGTAAATACACAAGAGGCTGGGAAATTGGTGTATTGGATGCTGCTCAGATACAAGCTTCCCAGAGGAAAGAAGCCAGTGCCAGTCTTATGTGATGTGCACAGGTTGTATGCCTCTGAGGGATGGGGGAAATGCTTCTCTGGCAGTTTTGTGGTCAGTTTAATATGTGATGGTCTATATTTGTAGTTGTCTATCACTAAATAAAATGTATGCAACATTTTATAGTTCTGTCTAAGTCTGAGTTTTATTAGAAAAATAAACATAAAAAGAATGACTGTATACTTGGATGATGTATATTAACCTTTTTCAGATACTTCTATCTCATGATACACAACTTTAAATATGAAAACAAATAGGGTAGCATTTCCCAAAGTGCTGCTATGTAGGGAGGTGAACCCAAAAGCCTAGCTGGAGGGGCAAAAAAAAAAAAAAAAAAAAAAAAAAAAAGTATAAACGAAGATGGCTAGGCCTCTAACAGCCCATGGCGGGTTGAAGGCAGGATGTGATTGGTTTAATTTTTCTAAAGCAGGTGAGTGGGGTTCAGGTTTCAAACATTTGGGAAGTACTGTATTAGAGCATAACTTTCAGAGGTGATGAACACTCCTGGCTTCCTTAGAAGTCAGCCTGAGCTGGAGTTCTTAGCACATCTGACCTTTCTACTCTCCAAGAACTGATGCAAATTGTGTATACATGTTGAAATTTAAAACTCACGTTAGCGCTAAATGTTCAGCGATATCACTGTGAAACCAAAGCAGTCTAAAGAATCACAATACTGCATCTCTCAGTGAATCTTGAAAAAATCAGGGCTGTCAAACGGTTAAAAAAATTAATCATGAGATTTAAAAAAAATCGTGATTAATTGCAGTTTTAATAGTAGAATATTTATTTAAATATTTTTGGATGTTTTTCTACATTTTCAAATATATTGACTTCAGTTACAACAGAATACAAAGTGCACAGTGCTCACTTAACTTTTTATTACAAATATTTGCACTGTAAAAAACATAAATAGTATTTTTCAATTAATCTAGAAATACTGTAGTGCAATCTCTTTATGGTGAAAGTGCAACCACAAATGTAGATTTTTTTTTGACATAACTGCACTCAAAAACAAAATAGTGTAAAACTTTAGAGCCTACAAGTCCACTCAGGCCTCTTTCTTGTTCAGCCAATTGCTAAGACAAACAAATTTGTTTACATCTATGGGAGATAATGCTGCCTGCTTCTTATTTACAATGTCACCTGAGAGTGAGAACAGGCATGTTTAGCATATCTGGCACGTAAATACCTTGCAATGCCGGCTGCAAAAGTGCCATGCGAACACCTGTTCTCACTTTCAGGTGAAACAAATAAGAAGTGGGCAGCATTATTGCCCATAAATGTAAACAAACGTGTTTGTCTTAGCGATTGGCTGAACAAGAAGTAGGACTGAGTGGACTTACTGGCTCGAAAGTTTTACATTGTTTTATTTTTGAGCGCAGTTATGTAACAAAAAATCTACATTTGTAAGTTGCACTTTCAGAATAAAGAGATTACACTACAGTACTTGTCTGAGGTGAATTGAAACATACTGTTTAATCACAAATAATATAAAGTGAGAACTACACACTTTGTATTCTGTATTGTAATTGACATTGATATATTTGAAAATGTAAAAAAAAATTATGTAATAAATTTAAATTGGTATTCTGTTTAACAGTGTGATTAAAACTGTGATTAATTGTGATTAATTTTTTTTAATTGAGTTAATTTGTTCTGAGTTACCTGCTGCAATTTGTTAACAGCCCTAAAAAAAAAAAAAAAAATCCAAACAAAACAAGACAAAACACTGCCTGTCTCCTGCTGGCTTCATGTCTGAAGAAAATTACTGGATGGTAGTTAAATAAAAAAACAAAAAACAAAGTCCATGAGGGCTCTGCAAAAGCTACACAGACAGTACTGAAGATACATTTCTTGCTTTACATGTCTATGGATGTGCTTTCATGTCTTTGAAGATCATGAATGTTTGAAGCTAGCTTGTCTGGTGCAGGGTTGTCACTTATACATGCCCCATTTTGTTTCCCTGGTTGAATTTCCCAGTGCCATAAACCAATTTTTAGAATGGGTGGAATGTCCAATGAGCTGTTTGAAGAGAGAGTCCAAAGGCTTTGAATATAAGGTATAATTGTTTAAAAAATGAAAAATGAATGTTTTCATCATAATATACCTATATTTACTGTGCAGAAACTGGATCTGCACTTCCAACAGTGTAATCTTATTTCTTTCCATCCAGAGCTAAGAAGAAATTGCTCATTGCACCGGTGTTTTGGTTGGTTCTTAAACTGATGTTAGTACAGACCATAAAGAAATTTATTTGGTGTAATTGAAGTTATTAAATGCTTCAAGACATGATATTTTTTAAGACATGTATGTTTTAAAATAGTGCAACTTGACATTTTCAAAGTTTAGCATTGTGGAATATCCTTAATGGAATTTACAATTCTGAATTGAAGAAATGTTTGAAAATGCATTGTTTGCTCTCTCCTGTCTGTTTTGCAATGTCATTATGAAAGCATGTATATTACTGTTCTTGTATTAATAGCTTACAGCATACTTAGTAACTAAGTGCCTGATCTTGCGCTCTTGAAATCAATGGAAATTTTATGATTGACTTCAGTGGGTGCAGGAGCTAGCCCTATGTGCTACCAACATCTTTTGCATACTAGGGCCTGATCCTGCAAACACTTCTGCACATCTATATGCATGTGAATAGTGCATACAGCATGTACTAAAAAATTTGCTGGAGCAGGCCTAAAAAGCAACTATGATTGCTTATAGTCTTAACATTTCAAATCTTCAATGATCTTGCTATATAAATAATTGATATTTTGGAAGCCCAATAAACAACCTTCTTAAGCTTTAGCTAAATAAAAGAGGAATGCAAATATGTACGCAAAGAAAGTAGTGAAGAAATGATTAACAGAATAGTGGCTTTTGGAGTTTTTTAAAATTGGTTAGAAATAAGACACTCTGTACAATGTTGGTTTTTAAACAATAGTGGGTCAGGGAGAAAACTAAAAAAGGTTAGTATGCTCCCTTTTAAGAAAAATAATAAAATAGAAGTTGCCCTGATATAGTCACTTGCATGCTATTTATATTATTTTGTAGTAATGGATCACCTTAAGTATGGCTGAAGTAATGTCAGTGGACCCTTTTGCATAGCACAATGACTTAAGAAATGTTGCCAAATCCGAGCATTCAAAAATGATGAAGTAGGCACCCCAAAACAGTGAGATTGGGTTTAAAAATACCATGTTAAAAATAATAAATGTTTGCTGCTTTTTTCGTTTGTGTTCTGTTTTTTGAGACTTTGGATTAGACTTTAGTCCCATTTCCCAGCATTTCTCCGTAATGCTGATGTCTAGAAACTTTTTAAATGAAAGTTTAGATTCTCACAGTTCCAGGAGCTGGGACTTTAGGGAAAGCACTAAATAGTGGGAGCTTTGCCATAAAATCATGGGCTGGCAATGCTGTGTTGGAGGCTGCCCTGATTGGCACTGAGAGTGTGGAAAAGGAGCAACATGCCACCAGTGAAGGCTGATGCCTGGCTACGAGCTGCCTTGTGGCATAGACGCCATGTGCCACTGGCGTCTGGCAAAATCATTTCAGGAGAAAAGCCAATATGGACTACAGCTCCCAGCATGCACCGCGCGAGCGGGTCGGGACTACGTCTCCCACCATGCACTACGCCGGATTAGCCGCCGGGTTGGCTGGAAACCGGCGACTTCCTGCCCGCGGTGCGCGCTGGGAGTTGTAGTCCCGGGGGCGGGGCGGGCCGGGCCGGGCCAGTCGTAAAGTAGTCGGGTCACGGAAGCGGGGGGCGGCGGCGGAGCCAGGCAGGATGGACAAGCTCAAGCGGGTGCTGAACGGGCAGGACGCGGAGGAGCAGGGCGGCCTGAGCGAGGTAACGAGCCCCCCCCGCTCCCGCTGGCCAGGCTGCTGTGGCTTGTCCCGCTCCGGGCGGCGCCCTGCTGCGAGCCCGGGCCGGGCCGGGCGGCTTGTGTCAGGGGCGGGGGGCGACCCCTGCGGCCCGTCCGGGGAGGCAGAGTTTCAGTGCAAGCCCTGGAGCCGGGAGCGGTGCCCGGCCTGTCAGCGCCGCCCTGCCCCGGGGAGCGGGGCCGGGGCCGGCCGGGCCGGGGCCGGGCATGGCGCGCCCGCTCCAGCTGCTGCCCGCTGGGCTGGGAAGCGAGTCCTCCCCGCCGCCGCTCCCTGACGAGCTGGTAGGAGGACACGGGAGCTTTACAGGGTCTCTGTCCACCTCGTCCGCTGGTTCTCAGCCAGGGAGACCCGTCCCTCTCGGGGTACGCAGCGGTCTGCCGGGGGTACATCACCTCCTGTAGATATTTGCCTAGTTTAACAACAGGCTACGGAAAACGCACGAGCGAAGTCAGTACAAACACACATTTCATACAGAGACTTGTTTATACTGCTCTGCATACTGCCGTGTAACGACCATATTCATATTCCAATCGATTTATAATTACTTGGTAAAATTGAGAAAGTGAGCAACTTTTCACTAACCGTGTGCTGTGACCGTTTTCTATTTAAGGTCTGAGTTGGTAAATAAGTGGCTTTTAAGTGAGGTGAATCTTGAGGGTGTACAAATCAGATGCCTGAAAGGGATATAGTAGTCTGGAAAAGTTGAGCCACTGACCTAGGGTATGCCTTCATTTCAGTGTGACCTCGGGTTCAAGCCCAACTTCCCTTCTGGCCACGCAGACCTTGTGCTAACCAGGGTCCGAGCTCATATTGTAAACTCACGTTATCTGTGTTACCAATAACTTTAAACACTGGGTTTAAAGGGAAAGAGTTTTAGCCACCCAGTGTATCTCACTGTTTGTGGTCTTTGTTGACTCACTGAATTTCTTTCCTCTTAGACAGTTCCACCTTGGCATCTGGTTTTGTTTTCAGGTTCTGAGTGCTACATTGTTTGTTTGGGTTTCAAACGCTTTAGGGGAATGGTTATTTTTTGAAAAAAGAAACAAATAACCATTCCCCTAAAGCGTTTGAAACCCAAACAATGTAGCACTCAGAAGCTGAACACATTTGGTTTGTTTTTACAAAAATAGCGTAAACCTTTTTGTTCTTGGATTTTATAAAAAAAACTACTTCCTGCAAAGCTTAAATCTTGAGCCAAATGTGATGCCATGCAACTTTTAAAATGTTCTATATGTGGAAAGGTGACTAAACTTCCTAGAAACTAGTCTGATGCCATGTATTTAAATGATTTCCAATTGAATGCATGAAAATGACTTCATAATCCCACCCAACTTCTTTCCCTCACCTTCATGCCATGTGTCTAAAACTAAGTACGCTCTAGTGTGTAAAGGGCTAACATGCTCAAGTATTCATAAATTCTAGAGTTCCGTAACTTTTTGCTGTTCAGTGTTTGGATGTTTGTGGGTGGGTATGAAATATGTTGCAAGGACTTCACTCTGACTAGATGGATGAAATAGAAGCATTATAGTTCTGTTCTGTGTAGATGAATGCAACATAGAAAACAGAGAACAGAAAACAAATTGTGGTGCTTTTTATAAACTGCTTTTTCTTTGAAAATTTGACTGGAATCTGCCTGATTTCACTTCCAGTGAATATAGAAATTAAGGGTGGGAGAGGGGAAATTGATAAATAATAACTGAGAATATGGCTACACGACAAGTACTGTAGTGTCACAGCTGTGGTGCTGCAACTTCACTGTTGCTATGTTGTAGTGTAGACACTTGTTACAGTGATGGAACGAGTTTTTCCATCATTGTAGTAAATCCACCCCCACAAGAGGCAATAGCTAATTCTATGAAAGAATCTTCTGTTGACCTAGCAGCTTCTGCACCACAGTTTAGGTCGGCTTAACTACATTTCTCAGGTGTGTGAATTTTTTTTGCATACCTGAGTGTGGTAGTTAAGTTGACTAAGTTTTAGGTGTAGGACCAGGCTTTAATGTGGAGGCGAAGAGTCTGTGCTCGCTGAGGTGGGTATGTGTCTGCTAAAAGAAGAACACGAAAGGTTAGATATGTAGGTACAAATATAGTGGAATGAACAGACTATATAGTATTATGGCAAGCTATTCGCTTATTTTAGGTATCTAGGACTTGATAGGGGCCTCATTCTGTAGGTCAGGGGTGGCCAACCTGAGCCTGAGAAGGAGCCAGAATTTACCAATGTACGTTGCCAAAGAGCCACAGTAATACATCAGCAGTCCCCCCATCAGCTCCCTCGCAGCACCTCCCACTCACCCACCTGCCAATCAGCGCCTCCTTGCATCTCCTGATCAGCTGTTTTGTGGCATGCAGGAGGCTCTCGGAGTGAGGGCATCACAGGCTCAGGGGAGGGGGCGGGAAGGGGTATAGTGGGGGCAGGGCCTGTGGCAGAGCCAGGGGTTGAGCAGTGAGCACCCTCCGGCACATTGGAAAGTTGGCACCTGTAGCTCCAGCCCCGGAGTCGGTGCCTATACAAGGAGCCGCATATTAACTTCTGAAGAGCCGCATGTGGCTCCAGAGCCACAGGTTGGTCACCCCTGATGTAGGTAATAACATTCTCTCATTTACTTCAGTGGGAATTCTGCTTGCAGTGTGGTTTCAAAACTGAGCTCTCTGTTAGTAGTATTGCTGTTGTATATGGATTCATTTTTCATTTATTTTGTGTTCTAGCGGAATATTTTTCAGATGGTGCTTAAGCTGCTGATGGAAATAGAGCTATAAAGTTTGTTTTGTTGGGACACAAATTGATGTGTTAAAATGGGTTCTCAGACTGGGGACCGTGACCCCTTGGGGTTGCAAGGTTATTACTTTGGGGTCGCGAGCTGTCAGCCTCCACCCCAAATACTGCTTTGCCTCCAGCATTTATAATAGGGTTAAATATAAAAAAATGTTTTTTAATTTATAAGGGGGATCACACTCAGAGGCTGGATGTGTGAAAGAGGTCACAAATACAAAAGTTTGAAAATCACTGTGTTAAAGGATATGTCTCTTTATTTGTTTTTGGCTTCCAGATCGTTGATACAACTTCATTAAGCTGGGGCACGAGAGTGAAAGGCTTCATCGCTTGTTTTGCCTTAGGAGTTCTGTGCTCTGTCCTGGTAAGTTCTTCTCTGTCTGTCCACTTCTGCTCTAGGAGGAGACTTGCGTTTTGAGCACTGCAGTTACTTTTTATAGCACCCCAAAGTGGATAACAAAATTATGTACAAACTGGCCCCAGTTCTGCTAGCTGCTTGGGACTTTGAGCAGGCATCTGGATTGGGAAGGGAAGACTTTGAAATGCAGCTATAAAATTAAACTAAACATAAACTAAAAATCTAGAAGATGATCAGTCCACTCCTCTTTGATTTGTGGGGGACTGGGTGATGTGTGGATCAATATGCAGCTTGTATGGAACGTGATTCTCAAGTACCAAAAGGAATGATATGAGGTTGGCTATGTGGGATGGGACTGGTAAACTAGTGCTGGGGTTCAGGAAGGGAATGGGATTCAGGTCAGCCAGGAGGACTGAGCCAGGCAATACTAAGGATTCATCTACATAGGCAGATTGAGGGATTGTGTGGTAACATGATTTAAACAGTCTACAAAGGTCAGATCAAACTGTTTTATAACAGAGTCAGAAGGAGCACTTTTGTAATGAACTCAGTTCAATGAACCTGACATGGTAAAACTTGCCTTGTAGATGGAACTACATCCTTTTGTACTATATCCATGTATTGGATATTCCTACTTTTGCTTAAAGAATAAGATTTGCACAAGTATGGCAAAATTACCTATTTTTGCAGAAATTGATTTCAGTTTCGTCCCTGATGAAAGCAAAAAATTCCAAAACCCTTTTTATAAAAAAGGAAACTGGGTTCTATCAGCAAGTGTAATGTAATGCTCTGATCACTATAAAGAATGTGAACAAACACAAACCAACTTTTGTAACTGCCATTCAGGTTTGAGTTTTTTAGTGCTTCTTCACTGCTACTAAAAGCACTGTTTTGGGGCTATTTTTGTTGCAACGTGAAACAATTTTTATCCAGTCAGGTCTATAAAATCATGACTGGTGTAGATAAGGAAGCATTTACTACTACTCATAACACAAGAACTAGGGGTCACCAAATGAAATTAATAGGCAGCAGGTTTAAAACAAATAAAAGGAAGTATTTCTTCACACAACGCACAGTCAGCCTGTGGAACTCCTTGCCAGAGGATGTTGTGAAGGCCAAGAGCATAACAAGGTTCAAAAAAGAACTAGATAAATTCATGGAGGATAGGTCCATCAGTGGCTATTAGCCAGGATGAGCAGGAATGGTGTCCCTAGCCTCTGTTTGCCAGAAGCTGGGAATGAGCGACAGGGGATGGATCACTTGATGATTACCTGTTCATTCCCTCTGGGGCACCTGGCACTGGCCACTGTCAGAAGACAGGATACTGGGCTAGATTAATCTTTGGTCTGACCCAATAGGGCCATTCTTATGTTCTCTTATCTTCCTTTTCAGGGTACTTGCCTGCTATGGGTGCCAAGGAAAGGACTAGTTCTCTTTGCAGTATTTTACACTCTGGGGAATATTGCATCCCTTGGAAGGTAACATTTCTGTAAAATAGCTACCTGATACAAAGGCAGAAAATGGGAACAGAATGAGTGTGTGCGAATGTACCCATGCTTGTCTGAGTGGTGGAAATGGTGGGATGTGAGGCTGAATGTTCACTTCTCTGTACAGATCTCTAAAATTCAGAAATAATAGAAGAGGAACAAACATGACTGATTTAAACAGTCCAGTTCTTGGGAAATGAAACCGTTTCAACTGGTATTTTGTATTTACTGTTTGGATCAAATATTGTCTGGATATACTTGCTAAAATAAGAGGAATGAAATCTCATCCTTCCTGCAGGGGTCAGGAAGACATCTACATAACTTATGTATTGTTTGGTGCATCATTGTGGTTTTCTACACTTTCCTCTGAACCATCAGCTATTAGTCCATGCTGGAGGCATATCTTTGTGTAGGTAGTCTCACTGGCCTCACAAGAGACCCTGGCTATCACTGTAAATAGCTTAATGAAGACCTCTTCTCAATGTGCAGCTGACATAAAAACAAACAAGATTTTAGAATATGTAAGGAATGGGGTGGCAAATAATATGGAGACTTGCTATAATGCCATTATATAAATTAAAGGGGCAGCCTTATCTGTAATGCTGTGTGCCATGGTGGTCACCCCATCTCGACTAGCTTATTACAGAACTCGAGCTATAAAGCATTGGTTTGTTAAGTTGGGACACGAGTTGATGTGTTCAAGGATATGGGGCCCTTAATTTTTTTTTACCTGGACTTTGCAATCTGTATTATGTAAAGATTTTATTTTTCATTTAAGAAGAGCTATGAGAATGATCAAAAGCATGGGAAAACTCATGTGGAAAGATTGCAAAGATTGGAATTCTTTGCCTTAGAAAGAAGATGAATAGAGGGAATGTGATACAAGTACTAAGTAATGAATTTTCTAGAAAGGTTAGCGCAGGAAAGCCTGTTCTCCTTGTCTTGTAACATAAGAATCAGAGGACACTCAAAATTAAAAGTTGGGAAATTCAAAGCCAATAAAAGGAAGTACTTTGTCATGCAGTGTGTAATTTGACTGTGTAACTCATTGTCACATGACTGTGAGGGAGGGGAGACTAGTGAGACTCCATCATTCCTGGCATGCAGTAGAATTAGGCATGCCAGTGGCTATGTGGTTGTTCTGGGTACATACCATCTGGCTGATCCTCACAGGAATACTCTACTTGGCTACTCCTCTCTCATCTGTGGCTGGCTTGGGATTGCTTTCTTCTCTCCTCCATTATACTGTATCTTGGGCTGCTCTTGACTGAAGCAATGGCAGCCTGTTGTCAGCAACAAGAGGGAGGAGAGGAGTCACCTTAGGACCAGAGAGAAAATGGGTAAATAAGCTGGACATAACAAGCTAAGATTTAAAAAAAAAAAAAAAAAAAAGTTAAATGAAAATTTGATCAATTTAATCTGAGCCTCACTGTTCTACAAAGTCAGCCGAGTCTGATGGCACTTTAAGACTGTGTCTGGCGCATTGGTAGGAAGTGAACTCATTGACTAGTCTGTGTAAATGCAGTCCAGGTACCTCAGGGATCACTTTCATCAAATCAGAATGGAGACCTGGAATGGGACCCGTTGACCTCCACCAAGCTTGTCCCTACACCCCTTCTGGAATGTTTGGTTTTGAACAGAGATGGAGGAGTCTAGATTACAAATGTCAGCACTTGCTTCTTCCCAAGACTTAGTCTGTTTGGTGCCCAGTTCTTGGTATGTATCTTCCCCATTGTCAGTAGGATACCGATTTTTATTCTATAGTACTGCCTGGCTATCTTTGCTATACAGATAGCACCAATCACCATAATAACATAGGCACTGGTATCTAGTATAGTACTGGCCCTCTAGGACAGAATGTCAATTTATGACAGCACAGTAAGCATGCTTGATGAGGGCATCTTACAATCGAATTTTATTGCTGTATGTAGATGTTTTACGTGTCTGTGTTATGTTATGTTTTGCTTGTTACAGCACTGTTTTCCTTATGGGACCTATGAGACAATTGAAAAGAATGTTTGAGCCTACTCGTTTGATAGCTACTATTGTTATGCTAGTAAGTATCAAAGGATCTTGTTTTAACTAGTCTTAATTCAGTGCGAAATTCCAGAACAAAGTTGTCAATAGTGGTTTGATCTAGTTACATTCACAGTGCTGCTTTTATTGCCGTTCTTATAGCACTGGAGATGTATATAGTTATAGAGAACACTGAAAAAGACAGGTCCCAAGTTCTGAAGAGCATAGCCTAAATCTGGGCAGTGGTTTAAGTGCATGAAGTAGTAGAATCATTATCACTGAGGGGATTGATAGGTGTTGCTGAAGAAGTTTTGGAGAAATCTGACGCGCATGTGCGCACCCACACCCACATGGGCAACGTGAAAGAAGATGTGAAGGCAGGAGCGGGACTGGGAGTTATTTAGAAGAGGGTTTGGGATGAAGCAAGTGGAGATATAGGCAGACAGAAATGTAACATTAGAGTGTCAACCCTCTTATTTCTACTTACCCTAGCTGCTAGTTTCACTCCTTGGTAAAATGCTTGTAGGTGGAGTTTCATAACAAGGTACTTGGAGAATCTAGTCATCCTCAGGTGACTTACAGCTTCATGTATAATTGAATTTTTGTGGGAACTTTGCAGCTTAGCCAAATGCATCTAGGTTAGTGGTTTTCAACCTTTTTTCATTTGTGGACCCCTAAAAGGTTTTGAATGGAGGTGTGGATCCCTTTGGAAATCTTAGGTGTAGTCTGCAGATCCCGAGAGGGTCTGCAGACCACAGGTTGAAAACCACTGTTCTATGCTAACGACAACCTTTTGTGGACCCCTTAGACACAGGTTGAAAACCACGGGTCTAGGTGGTTACTGGCTGTAGGCTCTTTCAGCTTTGAAGCATCTCAACAAAGGGCTTGTCTTCACGTACAGCGGTGCAGCTGCAGCGCTTTAGTGATGATGCTCTTCCGTGGTGTATTTAATCCACCTCCCCGAGAGGCGGTAGCTCTGTCGACTGGAGAAGCTCTCCCATCTACATAGCGCCATCTACACGGAGGATTAGGTCAGAATAACTACATCACTCAGGGGTGTGGATTTTTTTACACCCCTGAGCCAACATAGTTATACTGATTGGCCAGGTCTACACTCCAGACCTATAAGTGAAAGTGTTGACCTTCAGCTGTAAATTTAAGGAGTCTAGCAAAAAGCCCCTCCAGAAGTGTCATAACTGTGCAGCTCCTATTTTTATAGTCAATGTGGGTTGTAGGCATTACAGATGCCTGAAGTGGGTGGATCATGCCTACACTCAGGCCTTGGAATGCTTTAAAATAAATAAATAAAGTAGTAGCTAAAAAGTACCTGAACATTTTTCATAGTCTCAATTGATATGAACTGGGTAGCGGTTGATACCCCAGGGCTGCTGTTTTAGTGATTTCAACAGGAAACAGATTCATGGCATGTTTAGAGACAGGCAAATCAGAGCTGCAGCCAGAGACCGAGAGGAGCTGGAAAGCTCTATATTTCTATTTAGATAAGAAAGTGAAGTAGCGTACCTGAATGTGTATATTAACTAATAAAACTGGCCTGGGGAAAAAGTAGGAACCTACAGAAATTGCCACAAGCTGTGGAAGCCTTCTGCTGTTCCTTGACTGCAGCTGTGATCTTCCTTTTGTGATGTTCACCAGCTTGCTACTTTATTTCATATTTAGAAATAGTATAGATAGGGCATTTTAAATAGCAATTTTTACATTGGATCAGGTAAAATATTGCATTTCCCTTCAGTCTTCCTTTATATTTGCAAAAAATATATTTTAATTGTGGAGTAGTCTCTATTTTAACTGACATGCTGTGTTCTCTTCTAGTTGTGTCTCATACTAACATTGTGCTCTGCCTTCTGGGTGAGTATTTGGATCTTATATATAGCCAGTGCACACTAATAAATATATATGCTCATTATTTGATTGCATTATTGTCTGTTTTCTTCTTTCAGTGGCACAACAAGGGACTTGCTCTCATCTTCTGCATTTTGCAATTTTTTGCCTTGGCATGGTAGGTAACTTTTCCCCCCTCCCCCTAATAGGGAGGGTGTAGCATCTGAATTCAATGGGTATGCTATGCTAAACTTTTCTAGGAGATGGATTCTGAGTTATAGCCAAGGGGGCACCAGCCATCTGTAGCAGACCCTTTTCCCCAGGCACTGCAACTGTAATCTTGGCCTTGTGCAGAGGGGAGGTTCTGGAGAGGGGTGGGAAAGTGTGAGCCTGCACCACAATAGCAGCTCCCGGGCCTGGCTGCGGCTTCAGGCATTTCAACCTGGCACAGAGAGGGCTGCAGCATCACTTGGGTTTGGCACCATTGGTTTGATGATTTTCTGTGGGTGCAGTTTAACCCATGAACCCGTGCTAAAGCTGCCTCTGCTCTCTTCCCCCTCCGCCCCAAAGTAACCTGGATTAAATCTATCTTTTGTTGATAGATTGTCAGAGGACTGTGAAGTTGTACGAATTATGGTAGGGGAGTTCTCCCTTTCCTCTAGCCACCCAAACATGAACCACCTAGCCAAATTAATCCTAATGACCTGATCTTCATGAGTGACGTCCTACAAGGCATTTGAGATCAGATGGCTTGTCCCTGCTCTCTGCTCCAGAGTTCTGCTTGGAATGGGCTAGGGGCAGAGCACTTCTACTGCAGAGTCTCTCTCAGTGGGACTCCCTCCCAGAGTTTCTCTTGCTCTTTTTGGAACCAGCAGCAAGGTTCCCTTGTTTGGATCAGTTTGCCTTTGCCCATTCAGTCCTCCCTTTTACACTAGATTTTCCCTTTCTGAATTACATTGTTCTTGACTGTTCTCTTTACTTTGTGTGGTTTAGATCAGGATTGCTTAGGGCCAGATTCCTTTTCCTTATTATAACTTTTGTACAGCTTCCCAGGTCATTGCTACAGATGCTGTGGAAATAGAAAGTTGACTAGGTGTCCTTATCCAAGTCACCCAGTACATCACTAGCCGGATGACTGATCCTACTTGCCCCAGGGCTTGGTGCATGTAGGGTTTCAGAAAGAGGAGGATTATTGTTAATAAACATTTTTATAGTGAGCCATAGCTTTGCTGTGGCGCTTCATGGATTCAACAGAGTTGTTTTCAGGAGGATGGCTGAGGAGGAGCTTGTGTGCCTTTCCACTACCTGAACTGGCGTTTTGTCTTTGTGTTCACTGAGACACTTCTGTCTCTGTTTCAGTGTGGTGTGGGGAGGAGTTGTTGCTTTTGTGTATGACTCTAATGTAATCTGAAGTTAATGGTAACTCATTTTTTTTAATATTCTCTTCCTCTCTTAGGTACAGCATTTCTTTCATACCATTTGCAAGGTAAGCTTGATTTTTCCTTATTATATTAGTGAATATCTATTAAACTCTATCTTACAGTTAACTCCCCCATAAACTGTATGACTTTAAAATGGTTGTGCTGCCATTTTTTCTGAATGACCTTAGAGTTGATTACAAACTAAACACCTAAGAATTTTTCACCTGTGACTGAAATGCAGCTGTTTCTGGGGTGGGACATGGCAGCCGGGGGTTAGGAGTTCTTACCATCCCCCCTTTTCTCTTCTCCCCTCCTCCCAGTAAACTTTTCAGGAAACATCAGCGTCCCAGCGAGTTGGCTGGCTTTTTTGCTGAAACTCACCCACTACTTTTTTCAAATGTTGCATGCACTGAAAGGCGCACTGCATTTGGAGGCATGTAACCTATAAAGTGCACGAGACTGTATGAATATTCTGTCAAATAAATCTCTCAAGTTATTAAACTCCCCCATATTCCTGAACACTGCTGCCCTCCAGAAGGTTGATGACAAGCTTGTCCTGTCAGTTGCCAGATCCCCTCTGACAAACTTGGTGGTTTTCACACCTGCAAAAATCATCCCATGCTGCCAAATGAAATGTTACTTGAGGGAGATGTCCTTTGTTCTCCGACTTGCAGAGGTGTTAACTACCCGCTTCGCCTTGAATGATCTCTTGCAACATGTCCTAGCTCCTATGCTTACTAATCTGTTCCCCCTTGTACTTAGGGCCCGTCTACCCTTAAAACGCAGCTTCGGGGAAGGGGTTGGAATGGGGGTAAGGAAGGGGTGGGAAGAGGCAGGGCAGGGGCGGGGTCTCATTGAAAGGATGGAGTGGGGGTGGGGTTGGGGGGCAGCGATGGGGGGTGTCAGTGATGCGGCCCTCGGGCCAGTGCACTAGTCCTCATGTGGCCCTCGTGGTCATTTGCGTTTGAGACCCCTGCTCTAAGCCGATGGGAGAGAGCTCTCCCATTGGTGTAGTTAATCTGCCTTCCCGAGAGGCAATAGCTTTGTTGGTAGGAGAAGCTCTCCTGTCGATCTAACCCCCTGTGTAGAAAGCGCTAGGTCGGTGGATTTTTCACATCCCTGAGCGACATAGGTATAACTATCTAGGTCTCTTGTGCAGACCTGGCCTTAATCTTAGTGAACTAAAGCCACTTTACCCCTGAATGAGAGCATCCATACAGGTGTTTAGCATGTTTTAATTCCTATGCATTTACTTCACACCTTTTGTTGATTTGCCATAACTTTACTGAGTGTTCCAAAGTAGACAAGTCCTTAGCCATGTGGTACATAGTCTGCAATGGAATCCTAAGAACTGCCTTTTGAAAACATAAGCAATAACCCAAAATACTACAGATGAGCAATGGAACTAAACTAGCTGCCCTGTGGGAACCTTAATTTAGATTTTCATGTATGCATTTAAGATTTCCTTTAATACATTTTTTAGAATGTATGCATAACAAACATCTGTGTCCAATTCTGGCATCCTCTCTTTTTCCCACTTTCCCACTCCTCCCCGCCGCCCCCCATAGACAAGTACATAGGTGCATCTCTCATTTAAACGAAACTTAAAGTTGTTGTCTCCACTATGCAACCTGTGTGATATGTACATACACCTATGTAATGCAGAGGGAATGCTGCAGCCTTACATATGGAAATGTACACTGTGCAGGAATAAATGTCTAAGTCTTCAAGCAGCACATCTTGATTACTGCAATGAAATATTTGGGGAAGCAGCCCAGTCATGTCAGTATTTCTCTCTCTCCACAGGGATGCTGTGAAGAAATGCTTTACTGTTTGTCTGTCATAACAGGTATATGTGCTGTTTTGTGACATTCTAGGAAGTACAGTGGAATTATGCTAACTGTTTTGTATGTACCTTCCTACTTGTGTCTTAAATATATGCCTTGCAGCTTGTAGTGGGAGGCTTGTATTAAAATCCAGCATATCTGGTTACTTGTGAACAATGATAGTCAGTCAGAATAATGAAGTGGTGCTTTCTGTAACATTTAGCCCAGCTGGACTGACGTCTAGAATTCAGTTTTGTTGTTTTAGATAAGTTACACAAATCATGCAGAGTGAAACAGAAATAACATTTAAAGACACACTGTTAGCCTAAAAATAATAGAGCAGATCCTCCACTGGTGTAAAACAGCACAGCTCGATTGTCTTCAATGGAATTATGCCAGTCTACACCAGCTGAGATCTGTTGCATAGTAAGACCCCAAGGCTGCACTTTCTGACCTCCTCCTAGCTTTGAAATAACTTTTAAAACCCTAATGTCTCACCATTTAGATTTGTTTAATTTTTTCACTGGACAGTGAAACTCCCCTGATCTGTTCTTTCTTTCTGGCTCTCTTGCAGGAGCTCAGTGCTGCATGGTGGGATTTATAACACTACCAGGGAAGGTTTCAGTCTAAACGGGAAAACTATTTTGTCTGAATATTTTTGAAAGTTTCATTTCTTTACCCAACTACTAAAGTTTGGGTTTAAACTACTGACAGTGTCTCTGTAAAATAACTCAAAAAGAGCATTGATCACCACTGGAAAAGTGCTAGGAATTCAGTGCAACCAAGATAAATTAAGAGGCCCTTTACCTGCTACCGACCTGATTTCTGCAACTTGCCTGCAGCAGCTAGCAGTATTGCAGGGCAGGGAGCTGCATTTCTCACGTCAGGATAGATACCCATCCTGTTCCCAGCTGTATTATGGGAGAGAAACAGAAACTAGGACTTGGTAGGTAAGCAAGGGAAAAACTGAGCTTCAGTTAATTTTCTGGGCACAGATTCTATCGGAGATTCTTTCTAAATGGTCGTTGTGTTTTACTTAAAAGTAGGAAAGCATTTCTATACACCCTTTAAAATAAAAAATCCTCTGCAGAGGGTGACAGAATTAGTGTTAGGAAAGGAAGAGACACTGTTCTTCTGACTTACCGCTCTCATCGGTTCATACCATTTCTCACTTCTCTGAACAAAGGTGAGAGATCATTAAATCCCCCTGTGGTTCAAATATCACGCTGTGGAGCAGAAGAAATGCAGAAGCATATGCTCTTCAAGTGTCTATATTCTGAGAAGAGTGATAGCGATAGCAAGTACAGCTTACTAAGGAAATGTATGCAGGATTAAACTGCCAATTTTGAACAAATTATACCTAGTGGCTGGGATTTTTATGATGCTAACAAGTTCCAAGACCACTTTAACATCCCCTTTTTCTGAATCCTTAGCCAAATTCTTGTGTGAGCTCAACACAGTCATCCGGCTCCAAGTTGTACAGTGGCTCATTGGCAAACTTGTGTCCAAGTGCTTAACTTATACCTCTTATCGTGTGTGGGACACTGCTTCACCACTTCATATCTCCTTTTAATGCATCCTTACCTTACTGGTACAAAGGCTTATCTTTCACATTATGGGCTGGGACCAAGGTCTGGGAAGATGATGATCGGTGAGGCTTTGTAGATGTGTGTTTGCAAAATCTTGGTGTTTTTTGCAGGGCTCATCCTTTGTTCTTTAAGGCCCTGCCTGCCCCCCAAATACCACATCAGGGAGCCTGGTCACCACTTGTAACCTAGGGGCAAACATGGTTCTGATTTGTAGCATAGCTAGGACCTTACCCATAGTTCATAATCAAACAAGGCTAGCAACAAAACAGTGCGTCAGTCTCACAGTTTCATGGCATCCAGAAAAGTTATTAGAATCTGAGAAGGAGCTATTTAAAAAACAAAAAACCAACCTTTGTGTCCTTCTGTTGTTCGAGATAGTTTAGTGCATTCCATTTTCACAGGATCCTTTTCAAAGCCCATCATCCAGTTTAACAGGGTATCTATGGGGTTCTTGTGGCTAAAGTTACTTTCTTAGAAATCCATTAGGAATAGAACAGACCTTAAAAATATGCCCCAGCTATGCTTGGAAGTATGGGAGAGCTATAGAGAACAGGTTCCTCCATAAAATAGTCTGTGTTTGTGAATGAAAAGGAATGGGGAATTAACATTCAAATTAATATGCTGACGCCATTATTTTTCCACGCTTCTTCCTTGAAAGAAAGGAGTAGTATAGGACCCAAGAGACACTTTCCTGTTTGTACCCCCATGGTTGTTAAAATCAGATGTCATGATACCTTAAAGCAGTAGCCTCCCTGGGCCACCTAGGTTTTAACAGATAGCATTCATCTCTCTCCTTTCCCAGGAATACAGGCTCTGCAGCCTGGGCAGACGCCCTGATCTGTTGTCTTACTCTGTGCTCCAGTCCTGTTGGGTGGAGACTGTGGAATATTCCTCTAACAACCACCTTGCTGCCATCTTCTATCTGCACACCAGCTCTCCAGGGGTCCTGGCCACAAGATATTACTGAACTATTCCACTTCCACCATGAAAACAATTCTGGCTTCAGCTCTATGCTACTAAAGTCCTGAAGCTGCTGTACTACCACCTGAGGTCTAGATCCTAGGGACTGGAGGGGTGTGACTGCTGACTTTTCCAGCTATAGCAGCCTTCCACTTTGAGCCAGAATCTATACACAGCTGTAACCTCTGACTGTCTGTGGCCTCTAGTTACTGTACAGTATGTTGCTGAGCAGGGAGCCTCTCAGGGTTGATGCAGACTCCCTTAGGCACCGAGAGAGGCAGCAGCAGACACTCATGAAATATCCCTCATCGGATGGCAAGTGTAATCATCTAGGCTCAATTCAGTTAGGGTCCCCACTCCCAAATCATCTGCGAGTGGAGAGCTTGGGGAAAACTAGGGACAATTGCCCCATTCACATTGTTGCCTGTTGCTCTTGAAGCTGCTGCTTGACTAGTCGTTTTGTAACTCTGTTAGAATACCACGTTCCCCCCTTTGGAGCTGATGAAATCCCACTTTTTGCATGATTTGCGGACAGGTGGACTCCAGTCACAGTCCAGCGACTGAGTTTTCTCTGGGGAGATGATTCTCATTTGCTTTCAGGCTGCAGTAAAGCCTAACTCTGCTTACACACATACAAAAGCCTTGTCCATCTCTCACAAATGTATCACATTTGGTTTAGGCAGTTTGGCTTCCTTTGGCTTCTTTGTTACAGCTGCTTCTGAGCTCTGATTTCCAGGGAGCTGCCTTTTTTAATATGGGCCCCTGGTTTATTATGCCTCCTTAAGGCTGCGTGATTTTGTGGTTCAAGCAGAAAGCTGGGAGTTTTTTCCTGACTAGGACAAGTCCCTTAACCTGTGTGCCTCAGCGTAACTGGGAACTGAGCTACCTCCCAGTCTGTATCCTGCCAAAGGATCCTATCCAGGTTTTTTGTAAGTGTCTTTGCAATGTTTACAAAATGCCTCTGTAAGAGGCAATTAGAAAATCTATCCCTCAATGCCTTGCTCAAGCCCAAGTTTATTTTAGCACTAGCTTCCCTGTGGGAATTCTCGGAAAGCTCTATGTAAGTAGCATATGCTTCCTTTCCCAAAAAAGTGCTGTTAACCAAGTCCATCACTGTAGGAGCTTAAGTAATTAAATCCTGCAGTGCTGGATTGCTTGTTCCTCTACTTCAGATCACTCATTTCTTGACCTTCACTGCCTTCATAAAGGGCTAGCACTTGTACTGGAATGTTGCACCAGAGCACACGGCTTTCTAACCCAATCAGGAGCACCAGAATCAAACCTCAGTTTTATACACTGGATAGAACTTTTGTATCTACATGTTAGCTATTTAGAACCGTTCTGCTAACTTTTTGGCAGAATGGTTGATTTTTATAAATAGGGAATTTAGGGTTTGGAGCTGTACAGTAATTTGTTGCCAGCACACAGATTGTCTGGGTGTCTTAAATTTCAGATCCACAAGCTAATTATTTTAAATGCCGAGTTCCAGCCCTGCAGCTCTTGAGTCAATAAGTTTAGTAAACTGTATTTCATGTAAGGTTGTTGAATGTCCTTAATGGAGGTAGGAGAGGGGGACTCAAACTTTGAAAGAAAAAGGAGGGCAGAGGGAATGGAGGCATAGTAAGCACTTGAGTGACAGCAGTGTTCATATTAGCCTCTGGCATTGCAAAAATTTTCCATGAATGAATCATACTCTTTTGGTTGGGGGCTAACTGGGTAGGAAAGACTCCACCCACACTATCTCCAATATGAGAAACACTCAGGTTTGTGGGTTCACCTCCAAATGGCTTTGCCTAATAAAACCACTTCATTCTACTGAAACAAAGGCTTGTGACTTCTACTTACTTACTTAATCTCTGTTCAAATTGCTGCTATGTTTGATTGCAACTGAATACTTGCCTTGTTACTGAAATATGTTGCATTCCCATATTTGTGCCTGTAATTAACCTGTCCTACTTGTATGCCTGCGTATTACAGTAGCCACTGTATTCTACCTGCCTTGCATACACACCTCATCCACTACGGTATCAAACAACATAATACTGTAGTTAATGTGGAAATAATGAAACTGGACAGTAGAATACATTCCATGTGAACTCTCTTGCACTGAAAAGGCAGTTTTTTTTTGTTTGTAAAACAAGCTTCCTTGTGTTTTCTGTTCTGATGGGTGGTTTATTGATGGGTAGGTGCGTGTCTTAAAGCCACCAGATTCCTGTATGCAATTCCTCACATTCAAAATCTTTCTGCTGAGTGCACAGTATGTCAAAAACACACAGAAAATAGTATTTCTTTCATTAAAAAAAAATTAAAAATCCTGTGTTGGATCTCAAAGTTGCTTCCCCTTGCCAAGCTCCTTCCTAATTTTACAGAGCGCACAACCACAAGGGCTGAGATTTTCAAAGAAGCTGAAGGGACGTGGGTATCAAACTCAGTGGGATTCGCGTATTTAGCTCCCTTAGGCAGGCTTGAAAGTCTCAGACCAGCTTGTCTTTCATTTGCTGAAGCTGCAGTACATGTTAATGCAATGCTACTTTAACCAAAAAGGGCCTTAAAATGCAATTCTAGCCTGGAAAATAACTTTAAAAAAAAAAAACAAGCAAACAAGAAGCCTGACTTGTCAGATTCGGTAGGAACAGAAATTAGAGAAATCTTTTCACTTGTAAAGAAAGCACATTAGTTCTGGAGTGTCTGGGGCACATTAAATATGAAAGCCTATATGCAATGTGTAATCACTCTTCTGAGTAGAACCTGACTTTAATGACACATAATGAAGTGCACTTTGACTACTGACACTGCCAGAGGCTTTTTTAATGACAGCATTTTAGAAAAAGAAACAAAATATCCAATCTTGTTAGTAATTTTATTACGATTGAATATTAAGGACGAGTTGGATGGGCAATCTTGAATCCCAAGGAAGTGTGTTTTATACTCTGATACAGAAAATATCTTGTGACAATTCGTTTTCAAATTTCACATGATGTCGCAATGGGTATTCCTGGAGAATACAGCAAAGTTGCCAGAACTCTGTGCAGCATCCTGGGGCAGGTTTCATTCAGGGAATTGAAGCACTGTGCCAAATTTGTATAAATTGGGAACAGATTGTATCTATCTTATCTTTAATGCAGATGTATGACCCACTATTTCCAGCTTACAGTTTGCTATGGTCCACATTTTTCTATTAAAAATGGTGGCCATAAACTGCATTGTAGAACTCTGGGAGGGGAGACGCATTTGGCCAGCCTTCGTGTACTGGGAGATGACACTTGTATGTGATTGCAATCCTTCATTTTAACCAGTTTAATTTCTAAAAATAGTTTGCAGTCAGTTCAGTTGCCTTATTTTCATTGTTAATGCCTCCTTTTCAGGATCACCACCATTAGTATCTATAATCTTGTTATAGGTTCTAAAAACTATTTAGTGTAAAAAAAAAAAAAAATGCTTTTGTCTTAATTGCAAATGCGTACATGTTAAGACCGTAGTAAATCTTAACCAGATTGTGAAGGGAAGCACAGCCGCTAAATATGGGGGTATTCCATTTTTAAAATCTTGTGCCGAGCTTTGAAATGTAATGTGGTGATTTTTTAAAAATAGCTTTATCAACTGAGGGATTTTTGTAAAACAAACATTTTGTGAAATTCTCCACTACAATGACTGTTTTGTATTATAAGCTGCTTCTGGACCTTTTATATATATCCTGGTTGCTTTGTCTGATTTTGTAATTGTTCAGTAAACGTTTTTTAACTTATTGCAAAACATTTTCTGTAATGAAGCTAGATCCTAAGACATGTGAACATCATTGTTTTTCAATAAAGTTGACACTGCAGTAAATGATCTGTTGCTTCTCAATCGCTTTTAATTTTTAATTTAAATGATGCAGAATTTTCAGGTGAAACTGAAGTGAAGTAGTCCATAAAAAATAGAATAGTACAAAAGGGCTTCTTTTATTTTAAATTCAGCTGGTTGTGTGTGTGTGTGTGTGTGTGTGAGAGAGAGAGAGAAAAAAATAGGGGAAGCTATAGTATGAGCTCGGGTGAGGAGCTATAGTATGAATATAGAACTGGGAGCCAGGAACTCTTGGTCTAATTCTGTCTCTGATCTTGGTCAAGTCCCTTGATCAAAAAAATCAGAGACAGTTTTTGAAAATGTTGGTATGCCCTCATTTTTTGGGCTGCTTGTAGTTACTCATGCTTCCAAATAATTGTATACAATTCTTTAGAATAAAAGGAACATTTACATGTCTGGTCACACCCATAATGTGCTAGGCTCTATTCTATATAGGTTCTTATACTGCATACTGTAGTATGAGTGCCTTTCAGTAGTGTATTAAGCAACATGGCTAATATCTGTTGTGTGTGTTCTCTTATCTCCCCAGGCGGAGAATTGTGTGCAGGAAAGTGTTTTGTTTATGTTGACTAATATATGCCAGCTACCGTATCTATGTATTCTGATATTATGTGCAACATATATTCCAAGCATTTAAGTATATATATTAAGCATTCATATAGAAGTTATCAAGGCCAAATTGGCCTGTACCTTTTGTTATAATCCTGTACACACACATGTGAAGTATCCCGTAACACCTTGAAGTGAGCTTGGGCTTGAGTAGATAAGAAAACTGTCAGTATCCGTACATACGATTATTTCCTCACGGCAACATGAAACACATTACCCACAGAAACCTAGAAGGTGTCTTCATGCCTTTTAGTACCCGGAATGCATGTGCTCAGAAGAAAGATAAGGGTGCATAATGACCTAGAATGCATGGGTTTAGAACAGAAGATAAACTGGAACACCATGGTGCCAGAAATGAACAAGGTAAAAAGCGACAGGTTTCAGAGTAGCAGCCATGTTAGTCTGTATCCGCAAAAAGAAAAGGAGTACTTGTGGCACCTTAGAGACTAACAAATTTATGTGAGCATAAGCTTTCGTGGGCTACAGCCTACTTCATCGGATGCATAGAATAGAACATAGAAGAAGAAGATATATAAGCATACAGAGAAGATGGAAGTTGCCATACAAACTGTAAGAGGCTAATTAATTAAGATGAGCTATTATCAACAGGAGAAAAAAAAACTTTTGTAGTGATAATCAAGATGGCCCATTTAGACAGTTAACATAGGGAAATACAGGTTTCAGAGTAGCAGCCGTGTTAGTCTGTATTCGCAAAAAGAAAAGGAGTACCTGTGACACCTTAGAGACTAACCAATTTATTTGAGCATAAGCTTTCGTGAGCTACCATCCGATGAAGTGAGCTGTAGCTCATGAAAGCTCATGCTCAAATAAATTGGTTAGTCTCTAAGGTGCCACAGGTACTCCTTTTCTTTATAGGGAAATAGATTCAATATGTGTAATGACCCAGCCACTCCCATAAAAGGACCCAAGAAGGAACTCCACTAATAGTTTGCTTTCTATCCCCAGAGGGCATACCAGAGGAGTTAGAAAGCAAACTATTAGTGGAGTTCCTTCTTGGGTTCATAGACAAAGAATTAAAGTTCAGGTTTAGAGTAGCAGCCGTGTTAGTCTGTATCCGCAAGGAGAACGGGGGTACTTGTGGCACCTTAGAGACTAGCAAATTTATTAGAGCAGAAGCATGGATCTGTGCTTTATGGGCGTGGCTATAGTAGGGTATAAAAAGATGGCTTTAGGGATGTAACTTTGTGGAGTACACCTGTGCTAGGTGAATGTAACATCACTGCACGGGACTGCTCTTCGGAGACTGGTATCCTATAGAACCTTTTCCCTGTACCATTTTAATAAGCCTGGTTCACATTGGTTATGGGGTCTCTTGAGTATGTTTCACAACAAACCAAAGTGTGCTCAAACAAGTGACTATACAGTTGATCCACATTTAGGATTTTTAATATATACACGTGGCTATGTTAGAGAAGGCAATGTCAAAGAAATGCACCTTGCACTTACAGCAGAAGGTGGTGAGGTTTGTGATGGTACTTAATTCCTGGAGGAATTAATTCCACAGTCTTTGGCTAGCCCTTGAACGGTGGTAACTGGAATTCCCATGCTGGGGGAAATTGTGAAATTTCAAAAAAAAAATTTCAAAATGAACAAAAAATGGAAATTTCCTGCAGTACAAGAACTCGCGTCATTTGGTTTCAACATTTTAAAAATGTTTCCGAGGGTCCCTGTGTAGGAGCCCTAGAAGCTGGGGCTCCCAAGGCTGTTGAGGAACTGGAAGCCCTGGCAGCCCCAGCTCTGGGACAATCAGCCTGGAAGACTGCCCTGGAGCCGGGGAGCCTGCAATTGCGAGCTCCGCAGCATCCCTCTAGGCAGGCTGCCAAGGAGCAGGGAAGCTGCAGAGCTGGGAACAATTTTTCCACTGGAAAATTGAAAATTTCCAGCAACGTTGAGGTTTTTCTGCAGAAAAATGTCAATTTTTCCAGAAAGTGAATTTTTCTGTTGAAAATCAGACAGCAACGGCCCAAACAACTCTGTCTTCAAGCATTGTCTCAACACATATGAAGACCCCGGTCTAAAGAGTTTACCATCCATCAAGTCCCTAGATTAAGTACAGAAGGGCCAGTATAATCATCTAGTCTGATTTCCTACGTAACACCGTCCAGAGAACGTCATCAAGCGATTCCTGCATTAAGCCTATGATGTCTGGTCGAGCAAGAGCATGTCTTTTGGAAATGTATCTAGTCTTGATGTTAAGACTTGGAGCAATGGAGAATCAAACACATACCTAGGTAAGTTTGTTTCAATGGTTAATTACCCTCACTGTAAAAAATTTGCTCATGCCTAGCCTTCAGTTTATCTAGTTTCAGCTTCCAGTCAGTGGATCTTGTTATGCTTTTCTTAAGTTCTGGGGCAGAGACTGTCCCCTTTTTATAGGTGGTGGGCTGGTGGTGTATTTCCCTTTGGGGATGAGAGACTCAGAGAAGAGCGATTTGCCCCTTTTCCCCAACTCCGTCTTCTCCCCTCCCTGCCTTTTTTTGTTAAGATTTTGATTTGCTCAGGGGGAGTTCCCTGTGATGTGAGAAATTCAATGTCAAGGAGAGGTTAGGAGCTGAGAGGGTTTACTTTCTGTGTGCACCTTTCTCATTGTTCCAGTCTATGTAGCAGCAGCCCGAGGTTTAGTGTTTGATGGTGATTGCCCATCCAACAAGAACAGGAGACTTAAGAAAGAGTTCTGCTCCTTTTTCCTTTCTGCTCCCGGGAGACCTTATCATGTGAGCATGAGTGAGTGAATACACCGAGAACTGGAGCACTTGCTGTAGGTGTAATTGAGGGGAAGATTTGGGATGGGTATATTTTAGTTGTCCTTTTGTCAGCCTGCTGGAGGTGCGCTCTCCGGCACCTGGATGAAGGGGTAGCTTTGAGGGCTTGGGCTTTTGATTTCTGTGGTAGCAGGCATGGGGCAATGATGACATGGCAGAAATAAAGTGCATAGGAGATGTAGGCTGCAGCCGATGTTTCAAGGCTGTCCCAGTGGATTTATCTTAGCTATCTCTCCGGATGCCAGGTTTGTAGGGGGACAAAGGCCCTGATTGTCTTTTATGCTTTTTAGTGTAAGATCAGTGGTTAAGGTACCCACTATACGCAATTTATTGAAAACTGACGCTCTCAACTTTGCAAGTTGACACCTAGATGATGGATGCTGCTGGGCCTATTTTGCATGGCTGTCTCTGGCCTGGCCTTTAGTGGAGGGTGAAACAAAGGTGCAGGAAGTGCACCTGTGATTGCATTTGGGTTTAAATGTACGAGGGCTTCTACATACATCCCCCCATCTCCCCAGACAGCACCTAAGACAATATTCGCAAAAAGAAAAGGAGTACTTGTGGCACCTTAGAGACTAACCAATTTATTTAATTGGTTAGTCTCTAAGGTGCCACAAATACTCCTTTTCTTTTTGCGAATACAGACTAACACGGCTGTTACTCTGAAATAAGACAATATTGCCCACCTTGCATTTCCAGGGTGTGGATCCCTCTCCTGTAGGAAGCATTATGAGGTGGATTCTCTTCCACTGCTGCTAAACCACCTGTTAGTTCTCCACTTCCTGCCTGAACAGGCTTTGACTCGTATGAGGAGGGCATTTTCCAAAGCTTCTGAGTCTGCTATCTATGGGATAGGGAGCAAGAGGTAAAAATGATGATTTTTTAAATACGATTCTCTCCTGCAGCTCCTATTTGCTTTGAATAGGATTTGGGGGACTCAGTCCTTCTGCAAAATCAGGCCACTTCAATGGAGGTGCCCCACATATGGATTTAGTGCCTGAACTGTATCCAGGCCAAAATCCTAACTCTTCTTTCCCAGTATAAAAGATCCCACCTACTTGCACTTCTGAGAAGACTCTGAAATGAAAGGGTTAAAAAAAGGTCCAAGCTAATTTTTAACTTCTGTTCCTCCACTTCCCCATTGTAACAATGGGGCAATAATATCGATCCACCACACAAGCAAGGTTGTGGAGACAAATTCATGATTGTTTTAGAACTTGGAGTTCCTCGAAGAAGCTGGGGGGGGGGGAGGGGAGTACAATAATTACCTTACAAAATATTTTTAATCAGTCTAGTCAGATCAGATCTGTTTTCAATTAACCTTTTCCCTCCCAAAATAGAAATAAGTAGTTCCATTTTCCTGTTGCCTACGATTTCCACTGAAATTCCAGACAATCAGGTACCAACAGCACAAGTTGTCTACATATATACTAGAAACATGTCTGTTTGGCATTGCATGGGAACTAACCCCCCTCAACGGTAATGAAAAGACTAATCTTTCCTAAATCTCTTGTAGTCCAATAATCTCCTAGGGTGCTAGATCCATGATTAAAAACACTGCTGAAAGCAGCTGTCTTATTGTTTTTTTAATTATAACTCCACACTTAGTGGGTGTTGATTTCCTGATAGTGTCATGGCGAGTGAGGTGTTCAGTTTCCCGTGGCTGCTGGGACTGAATGTTCAGAGAGGCTTACTTATTCAGGTGGTTCAATGGATACTGGGGAGATGGAAAGAGTGAGTCCCGTTCTCGTGGATTTCATTTTGTCAAGAAGGGTTGTCTTTTATTTGCAGGCATGAGCCTGAAGACAAAAACCAACTATCGAATGTCAGATGGAGAGCAAGTCTTGTTAATTATTTTTTCCGTCTATGTCTCAGCAGCTGTTGGCCAAAAAGGGTTTGAGTTTGAGTTTAATCAGACAGTCAAAAAAGAAATAATCCAATCAATGCCTAGGCGAACATGCTCATTGTTGGAGCTCAGCAAAAAGAAGTCCTAGAGAATGGTTTTTTTTAATGGATTTAGCTTCTTTCCCCTTTGCTGTTTTTCCTGACTTTCTTGGATCTATTCATTTAAAATCATTCACCAAATAATTATAGAAATAAATTTTGGATTTGACATTAGCTGTTCACTAGAACTGTCCAATAATTTGACATTTGAGCTGCATTGGTTAGTTTTTGATTGGATGCAAGTTGCATGATACTGTTTCTGCTCTCTGGTTGGATGAGTATAACTCCTAGAATTGGGTTTTCAGTGTAGACTCAAATTTATAAGCTAAATATTAGCTTTTTGTGCATATTCATTGTTTCCTCAAATATCTCTGGTAGTAAATGTGTGCACTGAAGTATTTACAGAAGTAAATGCAAAAAGTGCATGAACGTTATTCCTGCAGCCATCCTTTCCCTATGACAACATGAGGAAGTGGGGTTGACCACATTTCAATGAGTGGTGAACACAAATAACCAGCATTCTGTGTTCCCTTACCAAGGCAGCTTCACATAGAAGCAAATATCAGGCTTGGGGCCATTTCATCTTATATAGCAAATGGAAATAAGACTCGGCCAAGGTTTGGGAACAGGTCAGGGAGCCAGGAATTCCTACGTTCAGCCTCTGATTCCCCAGCAGCCTGGAAAACCAAAATGAAGGTTGCACCTTTTTTTTTAAAAAAAGTGGCAATACGAAGTTACATTTCCCCAAACAACCCGCCCACTAGTCTATTATCTGCTTCCTGGCCTACAACTCATTCCATCTGGACAGCTAGGCCATGCAGATGTTTGTGTCTTCCCTTAAAGGCTTTATAAAGTGGGTCTTAGGACATGCAGATATTGTAAAGCATGAAGAAGCTGGAGCAAGATGAGGCCCGAGGTAACGGATTTTAAATCGGTCATCTCTGGCCTGAGTGCTCTGTCTGCTATATCTCTGGCATGCAGCCTAGGTGTGTCTTCAGGTGTGTTTGTTTTTTCCAAACCTAGAATAGTGGCCAGTGCAGATCGCTGCATTTAGGATGGCCTGTCACACTGAGCACAAGTCACTATCTAGTCATTTTAAAAATGAGCCATGTGAGCTTGCATCCAAAAACCCAGCTGACCAACTATTTGAAGAAAACGAGAGCATTTTTGCCAATTCAATAATTCACATAGATTTAGATCAATTTAATTCCAACTTCGCTGATAAACAGTCAAAGTCTCCATTGGGCAGAGCTATGGCCTGAAACATTTTGGCCTTAAAGCTGTTTTCATGGGATAATGACTGGTGACAAGGGGCTCTAGAACAGAATGGCCAGTGTTGTTCTTTGTTCTAGGCATTACTCTTGCCTCCCTACAGGATGCTGGAGCCCCAATGAGGGGTTGCTGTTACATCTCTCGATGGCTGTGAGAACAGTTATGTGATGGGAGAATGAGAAAGTTGCAGGAGGACTGGATACAGAAGAAAAATGTTCTATTTTTGCATTGAATGCAGCATTTGCTAAACATTGTCAAAGTTTGACTCAGACTCACAATTTATCAGACCACTCTGTTTTATTAGCAAAGCTGCTCTGCTAATACATTTAGAAGTGAGACCCCCCCCCCCCCCGAGTGGGGCTTGTGTCTCTTAATTTATACAGTTTTTTGGAGAACAAGTTACAGAGAAGTTACAGACGAAAGAAGAAAAAGATTTTAGTCACCACCCTTCGAGATCCCTGAGACCAGTCACGTATCTTCAATTACCTGCCACCCTTAACAATCTCCTTTAACAGCTTCCAGTTAACTTAACTAATTGCCCTTCACGCCTTCCATTCTGATGCCTGCTTCTTAGACGTGCTGGCTCTATCTTAATTGCTTCTCCATTCAAAAGCTAACTGTCCCTACGTGTGCTCCCTCAGATACTTTATAACATGTTTTGGCATGCCCTCTCATATACAATGTATCCAGCACGTCCCCTTATACAAGGTTATACTTATACAATGTTATACTTCCACAACATCTAAAAGTTGAGTTCTGCTTCAGAAAAATGAAACCGATCACTGCCCCACCCAGAAACCTTATGTTGCTAAAGGCCATCCATCTTAATACATCCTCAGTGACCCCACCCTGTCTTGTCTTTTGGGCTCTTCCAGGGAGGGGGATGTGCCACACACCTTGGTGTAGATCTTCCTACCATGTCCCTGCAGCTCCTTTCTTATATGCATTGATGAGCCGTGAAATAATTAACAACATTGACATTTAAAGTATCATTGCGGGCATCTGAGTTTGATCCCTGAGATCAGTCGCAGGAGTTCATACCTCAGAGTTGTTTTTCAGGTTGTCTGCAAACTCAGGCAGAGTTGCTAGCTCAGTTACACTCACTCCACAGCTTGGTGGGTTTGTTGTTGTTGCTGGTTTGTTTGTTTGTTTTGCAACCATACTAGCTGGAGACTAATTTTTAAAAGGTTAAAATAAAAGCTGGGACTATGGAGGCTAATTGAGAGGTCTATCTGTCCCACTCCAACCCTTCCAACTAGCCTTGCATTTTGGAAAATGCTGATGGTTCAATAACCACAAAACTGTATTAATGCAGCTATAAGATTGAGATTCTACTTGTGCAAATGTCTGGACAGTTGAGCAACTGAAGTGTATTTCCCTTTGCTGAAATTTTCAGATGTCGGTACTAGAAGTCTGGCACCGCGATCCATCTTGAGGATCCATTTAAAGTGCTTGCTATGGAAGTGTTCAGCACTCACAATTTCTATTGTTTTCAGTGGAAGTGTCGGATGCTGAAGACCTCAGAAAATCAGGCCAGTGGTTTAGTTGGCCTAAATATGGATCTAGGTGCTGGCTCTAGGCACCTGAATTTGACAACCTTGATCTTTGTGTTAATGCCCCCAAAGTATTTTGCACTACTGTATGTGATGCTTGCTTTAATATAACACACCAAAGAAAGTTGTTTAAACAAACTTGCTGCATCAAAAAAATCCAACCTCTCCTCCTACCCCCTGAATTGTTCCAGTGTCACAAATAGGCCTGCTAAACATTAATCAAGTCCATCCTCTGCCTGTGACCAGCAAATAACTAGCCTCTAGGGATTCAACGACAGTATCCCCTACTGCTGTCCTGCTTCCTTCCCTTTCCAGTCACTGGGGTCTGTTATTTTTGTGTATACATTGATTTGCCTTGAGATGTGAGCAACTTGATGCTGGGAGTTTGGCTCTGATTTTCAAAGGTGCAGCTAAGCAGCTATCACTCCAGCTGAAACCAGTGGGACTGGTGGGCGGTCAGTATCTCTGAACATCAAGTCCCTGTGCTGTCTTCTTTGTCTGCCGAAGGGACATGCCAAATTACAGCTATAGAAATAATACCGTCATTATGTGGCTGAGTCATCACATCTTTGACTCTCCTGAGTTCTGAACAACTGAATTCCTAACATTAAGGCTGCATCTAAATAATTTTTGCATTTAATCTCCTTGGCATGAAATAAGAAAGATAAATAGAAAAATGGCAGGAAATCTGTATGTATTTTTTAGAGCTGGTTGAAAAACTGATAATTTTTCACAAAATCTTTGTCTCAGATGTTGAATTTTCAAAAGATTTCAACTAGTTTTATTTATTGTATTTACCCATGTCTATATATAAACAACTAAAATCCATCTGACTTGTCCTCTAGGTGCTTGTTACAACATTTGACATTGTGCAGTGCATACAAAAAGAACAACTTCTTATCCTCTCCATGCAACAGAAACAACCAGCCAAAATATTAATTTATAAATACCCTACCGTACACAAATACACTAACCCTCATCACCACCCATCTCGTCAAAAGCCTCCTGGCTTGATTTTCAGAGGGGGCTGAGCACCCAAAAATCCCATTGACTTCAACACGCATTGCAGGAATCCAGCACGCTTAAAATCAGGGTATAGTGGGTAGTATTAACTGCAGTAATGGGCCCTTATACTGCAACTGAGAAAGAAAGCTGACTATTGGAACTGACAGGGTAACCTAACTCACTTCTTTTCACAGAGAAAGCTGATCAGAATGTGGTACATTAAGGCAGAAAAGACCAAGATTTACAAAACCAAGGTTTGAAAATAGCAGGGCTAAGTTGCACAGTGGTAAAAACATTTGAGCCTTGTCTAAATTACAGCTTCCTCTGTTGCTACCACTGCTGGGAATTGTGAGTCCTAATTTGTGAGTCTAGTGTAAACAAGGCTCTCCAGTCTGAAATCTTTGCAAGACTGGAGCTCCACTCCTTTGGGGCTAGATTCCAATATCCTCATTCTATGCATGGCTCTACTGTAATCAAAGGGACTACTTGCAGAATGAGGTACTATTCAACACAAAAAAGGGGTCCAAAATCCAGCCCTTTGTGCTTAGGAGCATGACACCAATCAGACTTCTTGTCCTGTAAAGTTTGGTGGACTTTGTTAACATGCCATGGGTCTGCTGGACCTTACTAAATCCTGCAGACTGTTGAAAGACTGCCAAACCCTTAACACGCATTATAAAGTGCACCAGACTTTTATCAATGCAGGGGCTGAATGTGTTTCTTACAATGAAATGAATAACTCCAAAAATAAGCCCTTCCAACTTCTCAGAAAAAATCGTAAGCATAAAAGTGCATCAAGGGCTATTGAATTAAACAAGCATAAGGTTCTCTGTCATGTCACTTTTGGGTGACCAGAAATTAATATACTTTCCAAAAAGAGAACTGTACTTTTTTAAAAAAATCCCGTATATCTGAACTGCGGCTTGTCCTTGACTCCTGACATTTTGAACATGCACTAAATTGTCCTCCAGGCACAAGACCACATGGGCAAAATTTAAGCGCAGAGGGGCCTTTTATTGTTGTTGTTTTATTTTAAGAAAAGGGAGCAGGGTGAGCACATTTTGATTTCTGATGGAAAGCTTGCAAGACTAGCATCTCTCCATCCCAATCTTGAATGTTGCTAGCTGACTCTTCCCCCTTTGGCTGGGGTTTGCATCAGCACAAGCACAATTTCCACGCATTCTTTCAGTCTGGAAATGAAATAATTTTCATTAATGGAAACCTGGTTCTCAAGCAGAACAATTAGACCCACTTCAGATTGAATAAAGATAAAAGCCCATTAATTTGGATGGAGAACTCGTCTTCCGAGGCAGCCAATTGTGTAATCAGGCTGCCTCCCACCTGACTTGATGAGTAATTAGGAGATAGTCCTCTTTTTGTATGTGCATGTGTGTCAACCTTAACACACTTGTGTCATTGTCCCATTGGGACTTCCAGGGGGGAAGAACAAATAGATGGCCAAAGATCAGGGAGAACAGATTTGTTAGTGTGGCTAATTAATTGGTATGCTTAGGGTTTTTGTTTTTTGGTTTTTTTTTAAAGCCAGCTGAGAAGTTTCTGACAGTACACCATGACTGATTTGGGATGTAAGAAGCCCAGTGACTGCACTGTATCCAGGCTGCTCAATGTCGTGGAGAGTGAGCTCCAAGCTGGCAGAGACAGAGGGGACCCGACTGAGAAACAACTCCAGGTTGTCTTGGAGGAGGCTGCGCTGTGGCAGAGGTTCAGGGAAGTCACTAATGAGATGATTGTGACCAAGAACGGCAGGTGAGTGCTGTACTGTTCCCAGTGTAATTAGCGTATCCTACGGTATATGGGGAATATTAGCAACTGCTGTTTACATAGGCTAAAGAAAATTGTAGCCATGGTATAATGTTGTTAGTGCTGTGTGTGCTTCCACATATCCTGTGCAGGGAGGGAAAGGCAGTCTCAGAGACAGCCTACAAACTAAGGAGGGGATTCATGTTCCTTTCTGAATACTGACAAACTATCCCTGTGCCCTTTTAGCCCTGATTGTAAGAGACACTGCAAGAAGGTATTTATTGTCTTGGGACTGAACAAAATAGTAAAGAACATTTCCCAGGGGAAGGATAGTTCCACCTCCCCACCCCACTGCAAGGGCTTTACAAATGATTCCCTCTGAACACCGCTTACAATGATACCCAGCGCTTAGACGGTAGCTTTTCGTCTGTAGGGCTGAAAGTGCTTTACAAAGGCAGAGCAGTGTCATTATCCCCATTTTACAGCTGAGGAAAGTGAGTCACCTGCCTGAGATCACACAAGTCAATAGTAGATCTCAGACTAGAACTCAAGTCTCCCAACCTGTTGACCCAGCCGCACTCTCTAATGTCTTTGTTGCCCTGATATGCACTCCCATATAAACAATTTATGCTAGAAATGGGTGCAAGACAAGCCGGTTGGCAGCATATTGGTGTGGTGCAGATTCAGCAGTGCTGCTGCTCCATCGTCTTTGGCAGAGAACTTGGAAACTTGGCTGGAACTTTGGTAAATGACTTATTTACAAGATCTTAGGAAGTCAAAATATTGTCCTTTGCATTGCTCATGATTCTTCTTAGCTGCTGGGCACAGTCAGTGTGTGTAGCACTCTACAAAATGCAAAGGAGGAGACAATGCTAAAGCTGGGGCCTTACTAGTGGAAAAGTCGAGTGCTTTGCTGAGCTGGGAGTGAGGACTGTCCACCCAAGGTACTGCCACTCTAAACTGGGCAGACCATGCCATTAGATGTGTGACACGTTGGGGTGATTAGAGGAAGGTCCAGTCACAAAGCAGGGCTGAGATTTCTGTTTTTAAGAGCACACAGTTCTTCCTTTGCTGGATTGTCCCTGGGAGATTTCATAGAAGACCTGCGTATTAAGGAAGGATTGGAACAAAGAGGGAGAAAAAGCCAAACGGAAGGGGTGATGTGTGTCAATCTTGCAGAAAGAGATTAAGATCAGCAATTTTCTGATGCAGAACAGGGGACATCGGCTGAACTGTGGTACGAGCTGCTAGCACCTGTCATGGATCATAGCAGATAGAGATCAAAAAAATCTATTAGCTCAGGAAGCCTATCCCACTGCAAAAACAGCTGATATTCGTGAGTTATCAGATATTGAACTGATACCACACTAGTATTGGATTCATTCCCAATAGTGACCTATATGGAGAAACAGACATCTGTTTCTTCTAAGGCCTTGTCTACATTCAGAAGTTGTGCTCTGTTTAAATTCAATTGGTTTTTAAATTAATGTAGTTAAAGCAGAGCCAACACCTGTGTGGGCATTTGTTTTGCTGTAAGAATGGCTTATTTCAGTTTGTCTTAAACTGTTTCCTAATCAACTTAAGCCAAACCGAGGCAAGCCTGTTTAAACTCAAATAAAAGGGCTTTGCATTGATTTAACTAAATCGGTTACAAATCACACCCTCAGTTAAACTAATACAACTTCCTTTTGTAGACCAGCCGGGAAACAATCAATGTAGACTATACTGCTTATCCCTACACAGAATAGTATTTTACCAGAGGTAAAGCATACAAGTGAGTATGTGTGGATAATTATTTTTGCCATGGGGAAGAGTGAGGTCGATGGGTCTGTTATGATCAGGTGTTCATTAGGGTGACCAGATGTCCTGATTTTATAGGAACAGTCCCGATTTGGGGTCTTTTTCTTATATAGTCTCCTATTACCCCCACCCCCTGTCCTGATTTTTCACACTTGCTGTCTGGTCACCCTAGTGTTCATGGTTACTTTTGGGTGGGCTATGGATAGCTTTCCACTGATCAAATTCTCAATATTTTTGCTTTGTTCTAAACTCTGCATTCATTATCAACCTGATCCTGCCCCCCCCCCCCCCCGAAGTCAATGAGAGTTATCACTAACATCAATGGAAGCAGGACTGGGTCCCTTCTATAATAGAAAACGTAAGTTGCCTTATAAATAAGCTAAAGTACAGTAGTCTATGGTTTATGGTCCTAAGCACAGTTATGTTATTAGAGGGTTTGGGGCTGTTACTATAAGATCATGTAGGCTTTTGTAAAAAGACCTCTTTGCATTTCTAAAAGTGTATTTTAATTAAAACCAGAGTACAAGCTGGAGAAATATAGATAAGGCCCTGAAGAATCTAAGGTGACAGACAAAATGAGACCTGGTGGAGCTTTTTTTCTATGACTCATGGCCTTTTGCAGGCTGGGGAATCTTAAATAACAAGAAAATACTTGTGATGGGCTTTTCGGGTGGGAGTGTCAAAAGTGCCTGGCACTGGCCTAACCCTGCTGCCACTGAAGTTTGTTAAAACCCCCATTGACTTCAAAGGGAGGAATGCAGAACAATTTTTAAAATCCCATCCTAAGAGCTTTATGAACACCCACAAATTAATTCTGACAACACACTATCAAATCAGTAAGTGTTATCATCTGGGGAAACTGGGGCCCAGTGTGGTGAAGTGACTTGGCCAAGGTCATCTACCAAATCAAAGGTAGCGCTCCGAACAGAACCAGAAAAATGTAAGGCTGCATGGCCTTAAAGTTTAGGACTTAGCAGCACAATTATGACATTATGATTTAGTTGGGATTAGTCCTGCTCTGGGCAGGGGGTTGGACTAGATGACCTCCAGAGGTCCCTTCCAACTCTATGATTCTATGACATGTACAATTTAACAAGGTCTAATAGATTAGTCTCCAGTAGGCACTGATGTTTCCCCAAATGTGCTTGAATCATAGTGACTTCAAGGGCCCACGGTGAATATCAGAATTAGAGACATTGATACTATAGCTGATATATGTATCCGATACAATGTGATGCTCCGTTATAATAATGTAACTGGCATAGCAGTATACAGAGAATCACAGACGGTAGAGGTAGATCCATGTGATGTTTTGGGGATCTCACAGCCCAGGAAGGAGTTCTGTCACTGCCTGCTCCATACCCTGGGGTGTATTTATGCTGTGATGCGATGGCTCAGACCCCTGACACCAGCCGCCTGCCCACAAGCTCAAGGTCTCATCCTGGCTCCCACCAGCCTCGTTCTTCCCTGCAGGGTGACATGAACAGTCCTGAGACTCCCCAAATCTCTCCTTCATGAATTCCAGGCACTTGGGCTTCCCCCTCTGGCTCCTCCCGGCAGAAGGCATGAAACTAGCCCTCAGACAGCAATTTATTTTGGCATGCACACTCCACGTGGTTTGGGGTAAAACTCAACAAAATGTTTATTTAATAGAAAAGCCACAGCTCCAAAGATGAAAGAGGAAGGGAAACAAACATACAAGTTACACAGAAAATAAACAGAAAGATGCAACCTCAGGCTTTCCATTTCCATATTCGATAAAATTCCTTGTCTAATACAAGATTCCTTGTGCCTCTGAACAGATTCCCAGTGTACACCCTAGCCATAAGGAGCATCCAGTGTTTCATGGACAGCACCTGCCAACCAACTGTCTCTCAGTTTCTGGATGAAAACTTCTGTTTCAATTCTCTTTTTTAAAAGGCTTCCCTGCCCCCGCTCCCCCTTTTTTTCTTTCAGACTATGGTAATTCATGGTTACTCAGACTGGGGAAATCCCCAGTCATAGGTGCTGGAACTAGGGGTGCTGGGGGTGCAGCAGCACCCCCTGGCTTGAAGTGGTTCCCGTCATATCCAGGGTTTACAGTTTGGTTCAATGGCTCTCAGCACCCCCACTGTACAAATTGTTCTTGCACCCCTGTCCCCAGTTGTCTCAAAGTCTTTCCATTAGCTTTAATGGTTCACCTTTGTCCTTTTCTAGGCTGGACAATGGCTGGGTACATGAAGCTGGGTTCATGTACACAGCTGGCTTGGGAGGTAGTCCCTGCCTGCCTGATTGCTTCTGGGCCCTGTTATGCGGTGATGTTCAAGTTGCATCACAGTTACAATTTGCAGCTTTCTATCTATACACATACATACATTCCTAACCGTGGTGTGTACACACATCTCCTAATGACCATCGAGTTCAGAACATTGCAAGCTTTCATAAAAGACCTTACTCAGTATGTTTTTATAGTACCATATCATTGTCTACACTCAGTTAAATTAACCATTCATTTCTGGGGTTTAATCCATCTGTTCTCTCCTTAGGGCGACTGCACTCTGATTACTGCAAGAAGTGCTGGACATACCAGTTGTTAAACTGATACTCCACTTAATCCTAGTTCTTGATAGTACGAGACACACAGCTGGGCTGTGATGCTGATGCAGTAGACTCACCAGTGTTTTTATTCTGTTGCTATTTATGTTAGAGCTGTTTCAGTATCCTAACCATAACTTAACTCCTGATTTCAAAAGTTTTATCTAAGGTATAGCGCCCACATCACTGTGGTATCCGAGTTTCTCAGAATCGCTAAAGTATTTATCTTCATATCCCCCCTGTGAGGTAGGGAAGTGCTATCATCCTCGTTTTATAGCTGAGGCACAGAGAGACTAAGGGCTGGTCTATGCTGAAAACTTACATTAGCATAGCTACATCTCTCAGGGATGTGAAAAATCCCCATCCCTGAAGGGTGCAGCTATGCTGACCTAACCACTGGTGCAGACAGTGCTCGGTTGACAGAAGAATTCTTCCATCGACCTAGCTACCGCCTACTGGGGAGGTGGATTAACTGCAGCAATGGGAGAACCCGTCCCACTGACCCCATAGATCACCCTGTCATACAGCTTTTCCCAAACATAACAAAGAAGCAGAGTTTTCAGCCCCTGTTCTCAACCTCACCTCTTGCTTTCTAAGGTTTTCAGTGGTAGGACATATGGTCTAGCAACCTTTCCTCAAAGTAAACTGGGGGTGGGGGGGAAGGAGGTTGTGTGCGTTTCCCAGATTTTCCGTTAATATGGATCAACATGGAGAGTCATTCCCATGGACAGCTATCGGTGTTGATCTGCATTATCCCTACAGAAACTTGAGTTCTCAGCTCCCAACCGTCTACCCCCAGGCTCGCTTCCCCTTCTGATCATTTTCAGAACACCACTCCACCACCATGGCACTTTTCCATGGACAGGCCAGAGTGCTGCCCTCAAATCCTCTTTTCCCCACCCCTGCGCTCTCCCAATCACCCCTAGCCTTACTGTCCTCCAACATGCTCCCCTCACAGCCCCTCTCCCTACCACGGCCTCCCTGCTTGCCTACCCCTGCAGCTTTTAAAGGTTTCTGTGTATCACTGACATGGGTAACAGTTGGCGCATCTCACAGTTTATAAGCTGAATGAGAGAAGTGTGGGCCTCAAGGGGGAGCGACGATGTAGGTGAGGGGAGTGTGTTAATGAGTGGGGCTGTGGTGAAACAAGGGGGCAATATGTGTTTTGGGGGACCCTGGCCAGAGTAGGCTTATTTACAACATGGATAAAGTGTGTGTGTGTGTGTGTAAGTAAAATTGTATGATGTATACAATGTAAAAAAACCAACAATCTCCACACATAGAACAAGAAAACAAAAATTCCATGATGCAAAGCTATTTGCTAGACATCAGTAGAATGAATTCCCGCTCAAGATGCACATGCAACAAGTGTGCATTTTTGTGCACTAAGGGCCTGATCCAAAGCCCACCAATGTCAATGGGAGTTTTCCATTGACTTCAACGAGCTTTGGATCAGGCCTTAATTGAAATGGTTTTCCTCACTCACTGTGCACATTAATCAACCGTACAGATACGCAGGTGGCTTTAAAGCCTTGCCTTATTCCATTATAAGAGGGTTCAAAAAAGAACTAGATATGTTCATGGAGGACAGGTCCATCGATGGCTGTTAGCCAGGATGGGCAGGGATGGTGTCCCTAGCCTCTGTTTGCCAGAAGCTGGGAGTGGGCAACAGGGGATGGATCACTTGATGATTACCTGGTCTGTTTGTTCCCTTTGGGACACCTGGCATTGGCCACTGTGGGAAGGCAGGATGCTGGGCTGGATGGACCTTTGGTCTGACCCAGTACGGTCATTCTTATGTATGTATGTTCCATATGTGCCTTCAAGCGTCGTATATAATTTATAGATTCCAAGGCCAGAAAGACCATTGTGAGTATCTAGTCTGACCTCATGTATAACACAGGCCATAGAACTTCCCCAAAATAATTCCTAGAGCAGATCTTCTATAAAAATATCCAGTCTTGATTTAAAAATTTGTCTGTGAATCCACCACGACCCTTGGTCAATTGTTCCAATGGTTAATTACTCTCACCATTAAAGATGTACACCTTATTTCCAGTCTGAATTTGTCTAGCTTCAACTTCCAGCCATTGGATCGTATTATACCTTTCTCTGCTAGATTGAAGAACCCCACCCATGTTAGTGATTTTTCCAAAATGTCTGTGTAGTAAAGGAAGAATTTAAATCTGCCTGTGTTGGTATATCTTGTTTATGGCTCCCCATTGGCTGGTGAGGGATAAAGATGGGGATGTGTGAATGATTTCTGAATAGTTTTCTACAAATTAAGATGTTACAATTGTAAGATCTGAATTCTCGCTGTCTTCTAGATCTGTACTACTGTGGTGTAGGGATTTCCATCCACCTCTCCAGTGGAATAAGGTTGATAGCCATAAGAGTCTGACTAGTACAGGACAATATTATCAGTCCTGGTCCCATCAACCAGGGTCATTTTGGGGTGAAATTCCATATTTCAGGTGAAACATGAAAGCACTTTGTGGCTGGTTCTGACTGACCAACAGGAAATGAAAACAAAGTGATGGTAGTCCTTTAACATCATCTCTGTTTCAGCCACCGTGAGGGTAATTTGTTCTTTGAGCAACTCAGGGAGCGTCTTTGCAGAAACATACCAACAAGCCTCTTTTATATCAGGACTAATGTTGCTTTCCCCACTTCTGCCTTCTGTTTCCACTACAGACGGATGTTCCCAGTTTTAAAGATCAGTGTGTCAGGTTTGGATCCCAACGCCATGTACTCCTTCCTGTTGGACTTTGCCCCAACCGACGGCCACCGCTGGAAGTATGTGAATGGTGAATGGATGCCCGCTGGGAAACCAGAACCACCAAGCCACAGCTGCGTCTACATCCACCCAGACTCTCCCAACTTCGGGGCGCACTGGATGAAAGCCTCTGTTTCCTTCAGCAAAGTGAAACTTACCAACAAGCTCAATGGAAGCGGGCAGGTACAGCACGATGTTTCCCATACACCTCTGGTCTTCCATTGCAAGCACCTACCAATCAAGAAATATCAAGGGTGCATTTATGCAATTAGAGGGGCCCTCTTCACCCACAGATGCCATTTATTCTCTGGAGCCCAAATGTAAACAGGAATAAACAGGTCTTAATTGGCACTTTCAGATTTTAATGGACTTCTTGATGTTAAGAGAGACAGAGAGTGCTGTGGGTTATTTAATCATCGGGGCTTTTCATAGTTTGTCTTGTGTGCTGGGTTTTTTACATAGAACTTTAGAGAAAGGGGAAAAAATGGTTGTGGGTATTAGGTTTTTGTTGTTTTTCCCCATGTTCTTTGGTGTAAGTGGAATGTTGGCAAGAGTCAGATACCAGAATAAAAGGCTGCTCCTAAATGAAATAATTACTATGTCTGCTTCTGCCTCATGATAATTATCAATATTCTATTGAGTCAGCTTTGGTCTTTGGGAGGAAACTGCATGTACTAGAAATAAGTGACATTCACTTTGAGCCCCTTAAAAATACAAACAGAAAAATTGGTTTGGACTGTTTTTTTTGAAGATGTATCTGAAAGTAAAATATTGCACACGATCTTTTGTTTGCATATTTGTTTTGTACAAAACTCCTATATTGGATGCTACTTGTCAGCCTAAAGTCAATTTCTTTCAAGTAAATATTTAGGCTTGGAAGGATTTGATTTTTATAAGTAAATGTCAATTTTACCATCTACACACAAGCTGACAAAAAATATTTCCATCGATGATAATCAAAATGTGCAGCTAGGCAAAGTAAGAAAAACGCTGCTTGAGAATATATTAGGGTTTGATTTAAGGATACTGATTTTTGTATAGTTTGACGTGATGTTGACAATTTGTGTTTTAATAATTATAAAGCTTTAATTTTTCAAATCTCAACATCTAAGGTCATTAAATAATCATCTGACCCGCCCACTCATTGTCTGTCATGCCCATAATTTTGTGCAACTGTGAACTTCTATTTATATATATATATATAGAAAAAAATAGAAAAAATGCTTAAAAATAAACATCAATATTATCTGTCAGAATTATATATAGGTATAAAAAAATCGAATTCTGTCAAACTATAAATATATATAAATATAAGGTTCTTTACTTTAACCTTAGCCCTGAGTAGTATCTCCTTATTGTAGTATTTCTAATTTGTTTGTCGTCATTTCTATTATGCTCATCTAGGCACCTCACAAGCCTTAAAATTTAGCTTCAGAGCACTCTTATGAGGTAGGGAATTGTTTATCCTCATTTTATGGATGGGGAAACAGAGGCGTTGACAGGTGACATGCTTTGCCCAAGGTCATACAGGGTGTCAGTAGTGGAGCTAAGAACAGAATCCAATGGCTGCCACATTCTGGTTCTGCATCTTAACTATAAGACCATCCTTCCTTCCTAATCCCCAGAAGGGAGGATATTTTTGAAGGGTGGGAAAAAATTATGGACAAATTTGGGTGTTTAGGCAAGTCATATCCCCTGTCTGGGGCTCTGCTTCCCCTTCTTTGTTCTTAATCAAAATGCGATCCTTGGAGGAAGGTATTTTATAATAAGAACAAATAATTGTATTGTTCACTGAGCACCCCTTGTGTGTTCAGCACTTCGTAAAACACAGAAAAAGATCATGGTCCCAGTGCTTTTTAGACCATAAGCACCTCCGGGTGGGGATTGTCTCTTATCTGTTTGTACAGCTTCCAGCACAGTGGGGCCTCCATTCTGACTGGGGTCTTCTTTGGGCACTATCAAAATATAAATATTTACTGCTGCATCAGAAGCATCTAATGTAATTCAGCTGGAGTCTGTCCCTGTCCATCCTCAAACGGAAGGAGGAAAGAAGAAATCCTTCTCTCTTTCAGCAGCCAGGAATTGGGGAGGGGATAAAGGGTAGTGTGGAATCACAGAGAGAATGACCCTGGAGAGCTCTGCTGACATTGGGGTTGCACTGTGACGTTGGTAAGTGATGTCCCCTCAATATGGGACTGACAACAAGTATCAATGACACGATGCAAATACCACAAGGCAAAGTCGGGTCATCACTCATAATTCCTTTGTGGCTCTGTTTGGTGACAAACGTAGCTCTTCAGCTGTTTCAGGCTGGGCATCACTGATGTAGCTGTGACACTCCATAAGAACGGCCATACTGGGTCAGACCAAAGGTCCATCTAGCCCAGTATCCTGTCTTCTGACAGTGGCCAATGACAGGTGCCCCAGAGGGAATGAACAGAACAAGGCAATTATCAAGTGAGCCATCCCCTACCATCTAGTCCCAGCTTCTGGCACACAGAGGCTAGGGACACCATCCCTGCCCATACTGGCTAATAGCCATTGATGGACGTATCCTCCATGAATTTTTTTCTAGTTCTTTTTTGAACCCTGTTATGGTCTTGCAACTCTGGCAAGGAATTCCACAGGTTGACTGTGCGTTGTGTGAAGAAATAATTCCTTTGGTTTGTTTTAAACTTGCTGCCTATTAATTCTGTCTATCTTCCTTCTTGTTTTCTGCAGATAATGCTGAATTCCTTGCATAAATACGAGCCTCAGGTTCACATCGTTCGCGTGGGAGGCCAACATAGGATGGTAATGAACTGCTCCTTTCCGGAGACTCAGTTCATAGCTGTCACTGCTTATCAAAATGAAGAGGTAGATGGATAATAATGTCACACAATTTGGTCATCGCTGATGAGGAAATATTAAAAGCCTAAGACCTGCCAGATCAGCACACACCTATGGTGAACATAATCCAGTATCCTGTCTCCCTGTTGGTCCAGAGCGGATTGAGGGCCCATCTAATTGAATACTCTGTCTCCTTGCTGGAACAAAACACACCCTTGGTCCACGTTGTCTAGAATCTGACTGCAGTACGAGTACAGATGAGTGGTCAGGCTAGTCTGGTATTCTGCCTCCTGCCATACTGGATTGGTCTATCTGTACCAGTAGCCCATCCCCTTACCAAGCTGGAACAGACTGACTTTCTGTCTTGTCCAGCATCTGTCTCTAATACTGGCCAGTGCTGGATATTTCTGTGGAAAATATAACTCCTCCACTCCTCCTATAATGCACCCAGACTATTGTACTAGACCCTGGGGAAATTTCTTCCTGACCTCAAACTGTAATCAGGCAGTGCCCTGAAGCATGGGGGTTGGTGGCCCTTGTCCCTTTTTTCCTAGTTAATGTCACTACAGCTATTATTCATATTTGTATGCAATTCAGCAGCTTTGGGAGAAGTATTCACAATAATACAGAATTTGCCATACTGAATAAGACCATTGGTCCATCAGTTCTAGTTTCCTGCCTTTGGCAGTGACCAATGTCTGTATGCTTCGGAGGAGAGCAATGCTCCCACACAATGCACCTGGCTGACATATAGCCACATGGTAAATACAATGCCTGTCTTTTGTTTCACTAACTGAGGCAGAACTGAGTCCATTCAGTTTACGCTGGACAATGCTATGTCAAGTCTCTGTTAAAATTACCTTCACTAACATGCCTTTTTTTTTGTAAACCCAAGATAACAGCTCTCAAAATCAAGTATAATCCCTTTGCCAAAGCCTTCCTGGATGCAAAGGAAAGGTGAGTTTGACTTTTGCTCAGCTTGATGACTTTTGCTGCTGTTACAGTTAAAATTGTAACAATACTATGAGAATGATAAGGGGCAAATCCTGACCCCCCTTTCCACTGCTATAAATCCAGAGTAACGCCATTGAGGTCAGTGGTGTTAATGTCAGATTTACGTCACGGTATTTGTCATCACACTTTGGTCCTACATGGGTGAGTGCACTGCTGATACAAAATGCTGAAATATCATTTATTTGTCACATTTTATAATAAGACTACTATAATCACATTACGGTTATCTTTGGTTTTGCTTTTCAGTATATAATTACTACTAATTCGTATAAATAGAAATTTAACAGGTCGACTGTACTTCTTATTAACCCTTCAGTGTTGCATTTCATACACATAGTGTTAGATTTTAGGTATGTTAGCTCCATTGTATTTATACTTTAATTGTTCTCATATATTCTCATTTCATGTAACTATCCAGTTATATGAATAAGTAGTAACCACAGAGATCAACATAACCACAGTGAAATTGCAATGTAACTGCACTGTAATTACCATACCTTTAAGGTAAAGTGTGATCCATTTAATTAAAATAGTCTCCATAGGAGATCACTGTATTTAAGAAGTTAGAGAGACATGCGCTGTCCGAAAATAAGTGTATTTATTTGTCACCTTTAAATGGTTTGTATGTGCCACCCAAGCTAACAAAATATGGCTTTGTCCCCCTCTGGTGGCTGGACCACGTATAGAGGTTTGAGTCTACTACTGCCTTGAAGTCAATGGCCTTGGTCCTTTCACTCAAGCAAAAAGGGCTCATGTACTTAGATCCAGAGCGCTAGGGTTCAATCTCCGAAGATGACAGAGTCAGGGACATTGTTGCACATGGAATGAGGCAAGGGCTCCTGCCTCCTTGACTGCACATCTTTCATAGTACAGAGCTTTCTACAGTTCTCTAGCGATCAGTTGAAGATGGTGGAATTTCTTTTTTATCTTCATTTTCCTTTCTGTTTTTTCAGTTGATGAAACCTAAAATTGAACAATTTTCAGTTTTCATTTTTTTTTCCAATTTCCATTTCCCTAACCCTTTTGCCTTCTTTGAATTCAGCACAATGTAACCACTCATTATTTTCTCTTTCAGAAACCATTCCAAGGATACTCCCGAAAATGTTTCGGAAGGTCAACATATGACATATTCTCACCGTAAGGTTTCCCAACGTAATTTTACTCATGGGAACTTGAAGTATTATGTAATATATAATAATAGACCTATGTGTAGTGCTGGGGAGGAACTGGTGGTCGTGGTACATGTAGGTACCAATGACACAAGGAAGGATAGGAGAGAGGTCCTGGAGGCCAAATTTAGGCTGCTAGGAAGGAGACTGAAATCCAGGACCTCTATAGTGGCATTCTCTGAAATGCTTCCAGTTCCACGCGCAGGGGCCAGGTAGGGAGGCAGAACTGCAGGGTCTCAATGCGTGGGTGAGAGGATGGTGTAGGGAGATGGGGTTTAGATTCATTAGGAACTGGGGAAACTTTTGGGATAGGGGGAGCCTATACAGGAAGGATGGGCTCCACCTAAACCAAAGTGTATCCAGACTGCTGGCACTTAACATTAGAAAGGTTGCAGAGCAGTGTTTTAACTAAGATATGGGGGAAAGCTGATTGCTGCAGAGGAGCATGTGCAGTATCGTCCTTAGGATTTATGGGGCCCTATACAATATTATTAAACTGGTGCCCCTATGCCTGATGGCAGCCCAGGCTCACGTGTGTATTTTACACAAAGAAAAGGAGTACCTGTGGCACCTTAGACACTAACAAATTAAGGTGCCGCAAGTACTCCTTTTCTTTTTGTAAAATACAGACTAACATGGCTGCTACTCTGAAACGTGTGTATTTTAGATAAGGGTGATCTTTTGAAGGATTTATTTAAAAAACTATGTCTGAAGATCCAAGCATTTAAGGCTAAAGATGAATACTCAGATTGTGCATCTAAAAATCTATGCAAGGATTTTTTAGAGATGTGATTTTATAATCTTCAGCAACATACTAATGAAATATTTTTAAAAGCAAATTTTAAACTAAGGTCCTGTAGGCTAACATGTTCTGAGTAAATATTACAGTAATGCACAACTGTTTTTGTTAGAGCATGAGCTTTCGTGAGCTACAGCTCACTTCATCAGATGTATACCGTGGAAACTGCAGCAGACTTTATATATACACAGAGAATATGAAACAATACCTCCTCCCACCCCACTGTCCTGCTGGTAATAGCTTATCTAAAGTAATCGTCAGGTTAGGCCATTTCCAGCACAAATCCAGGTTTTCTCACCCTCCACCCCCCCACACAAATTCACTCTCCTGCTGGTGATAGCCCATCCAAAATGATTGAAGTGTTCTCCGACTGGTTTATGAATGTTATAATTATAACAAAGCCCGTTGCCAATTGTGCCCACATATCTATTCAGGGGACACCATCACAGGGCCTAATAACATCAGCCACACTATCAGAGGCTCGTTCACCTGCACATCCACCAATGTGATTTATGCCATCATGTGCCAGCAATGCCCCTCTGCCATGTACATTGGTCAAACTGGACAGTCTCTACGTAAAAGAATAAATGGACACAAATCAGATGTCAAGAATTATAACATTCATAAACCAGTCAGAGAACACTTCAATCTCTCTGGTCACGCAATCACAGACATGAAGGTCGCTATCTTAAAACAAAGAAACTTCAAATCCAGACTCCAGCGAGAAACTGCTGAATTGGAATTCATTTGCAAATTGGATACTATTAATTTAGGCTTAAATAGAGACTGGGAGTGGCTAAGTCATTATGCAAGGTAGCCTATTTCCTCTTGTTTTTTCCTACCCCCTCCTCCCCCCAGATGTGCTGGTTTAACTTGGATTTAAACTTGGAGAGTGGTCAGTTTGGACGAGCTATTACCAGCAGGAGAGTGAGTCTGTGTGTGTATGGGGGTGGTTTTTGGAGGGGGGTGAGGGAGTGAGAGAACCTGGATTTGTGCAGGAAATGGCCTAACTTGATTATCATGCACATTGTGTAAAGAGTTGTCACTTTGGATGGGCTATCACCAGCAGGAGAGTGAATTTGTGTGGGGGGGGTGGAGGGTGAGAAAACCTGGATTTGTGCTGGAAATGGCCTAACCTGACGATTACTTTAGATAAGCTATTACCAGCAGGACAGTGGGGTGGGAGGAGGTATTGTTTCATATTCTCTGTGTATATATAAAGTCTGCTGCAGTTTCCACGGTATACATCTGATGAAGTGAGCTGTAGCTCACGAAAGCTCATGCTCAAATAAATTGGTTAGTCTCTAAGGTGCCACAAGTACTCCTTTTCTTTTTGCGAATACAGACTAACAGGGCTGTTACTCTGAAACCTGTTTTTGTTAGTAAATTCAGAAACTGACCATATATACCTCTGGGTTAGCAAATGCCTGTTAAATGGCTTCATTACCACTTGAATGGCTCTTTAACAGTTTCAATGTTGTGCTAATAGGTCTGGCAGACTGGAAGGCTTTTTCACTTTTAAGTACTAGATCCCCTCTGGAGGCACTGTATGTGAAAGAAAATGTAGAATCAAATGAAGTAAAAATCTTAAATGAATCCACATGTTCCATAGAATCTCTATGGGTAGTACTTCCATGCTCTAATAAGAATATAACAGTAGGGATCTATTATCGACCACCTGACCAGGACAGTGATTGTGACTGTGAAATGCTAAGGGAGATTAGAGAGGTTATCAAAATAAAGAACTCAATAATAGTGACAGGTTTCAGAGTAACAGCCGTGTTAGTCTGTATTCGCAAAAAGAAAAGGAGTACTTGTGGCACCTTAGAGACTAACCAATTTATTTGAGCATAAGCTTTCGTGAGCTACAGTTCACTTCATCGGATGCGAGCTGTAGCTCACGAAAGCTTATGCTCAAATAAATTGGTTAGTCTCTAAGGTGCCACAAGTACTCAATAATAGTGGGGGATTTCAATTATCCCCATACTGAATCATAGAATATCAGGATTGGAAAGGACCTCAGGAAGTCATCTAGTCCAACCCCCTGCTCAAAGCAGGACCAATCCCCAACTAAATCATCCCAGCCAGGGCTTTGTCAAGCCTGATCTTAAAAACCTCAAAGGAAGGAGATTCCACCACCTCCCTAGGTAACACATTCCAGTGCTTCACCACCCTCCTAGTGAAAAAGTTTTTCCTAATATCCAACCTAAACCTCCCTCACTGCAACTTGAGACCATTACTCCTCGTTCTGTCATCTGCCACCACTGAGAACAGGCTAGGTCCATCCTCTTTGGAACCCCCTTTCAGGTACTTGAAAGCAGTTATCAAATCCCCCCTCATTCTTCTCTTCCGCAGACTAAACAATCCCAGTTCCCTCAGCCTTTCCTCATAAGTCATGTGTTCCAGTCCCCTAATCATTTTTGTTGCCCTCTGCTGAACGCTTTCCAATTTTTTCACATCCTTCTTGTTGTGGGTACATGTCACCTCAGGATGAAATGCAGAGACAAAATTTCTCGATACTTTAAATGACTGCTTATTGGAGCAGTTGGTACAGGAACCCACAAGGGAGAGACAATTCTTGATTTACTCCTGAGTGGAGCACAGGATCTGGTCCAAGAGGTAACTATAACAGGACCGCTGGGAAATAGTGACCATAATATAATAACATTTAGCATTCCTGTGGTGGGAAGAACATCTCAGCAGCCCAACAATGTGGCATTTAATTTCAGAAAGGGAAACTATGCAAAAATGAGGAGGTTAGTTAAACAAATGAAAAGGTACAGTGACTAGAGTGAAATCCCTGCAAGCTGCATGGACACTTTTCAAAGACACTATAATAGAGGCCCAACTTAAATGTATACCCCAAATTAATAAACACAATAAAAGAACTAAAAAAGAGCCACCGTGGCTTAACAAGCATGTAAAAGAAGCAGTGAGAGATAAAAAGGTATCTTTTAAAAAGTGGAAGTCAAATCCTAGTGAGGTGAATAGAAAGGACCATAAACACTGCCAAATTAAGTGTAAAAATGTAATAAGAAAAGCCAAAAAGGAGTTTGAAGAACAGCTAGCCAAAAACTCAAAAGGTAATAACAAAACGTTTTTTAAGTACATCAGAAGCAGGAAGCCTGCTAAACAACCAGTGGGACCCCTGGACGATCGAGATACAAAAAGAACACTTAAAGACGACAAAGTCATTGTGGAGAAACTAAATGAATTCTTTGCTTCAGTCTTCATGGCTGAGGATGTTAGGGAGATTCCCAAACCTGAGCCATCCTTTGTAGGTGACAAATCTGAGGAATTGTCACAGATTGAAGTGTCATTAGAGGAGGTTTTGGAATTAATTGATAAACTTAACCGTAACAAGTCACCGGGACCAGATGGTATTCACCCAAGAGTTCTGAAAGAATTCAAATGTGAAATTGCGGAACTATTAACTATAGTTTGTAACCTGTCCTTTAAATCAGCTTCTGTACCCAGTCACTGAAAGATAGCTAACATAATGCCAGTATTTAAAAAGGGCTCTAGAGGTGATCCTGGCAATTACAGACCGGTAAGTCTAACGTCAGTACCGGGCAAATTAGTTGAAACAATAGTAAAGAATAAAATTGTCAGACACATAGAAGTGCATAAATGGTTGGGCAAAAGTTAACATGGTTTCTGTAAAGGGAAATCATGTCTTACTACTCTATTAGAGTTCTTTGAAGGGGTCAACAAACATGTGGACAATGGGGATCCAGTGGACATAGTTTACTTAGATTTCCAGAAAGCCTTTGACAAGATCCCTCACCAAAGGCTCTTGTGTAAATTAAGTTGTCATGGGATAAGAGGGAAGATCCTTTCATGGATTGTGAACTGGTTAAAAGACAGGGAATAAAGGGTAGGAATAAATGATACATTTTCAGAATGGAGAGGGGTAACTAGTGGTGTTCCCCAAGGGTCTGTCCTAGGACCAATCCTATTCAACTTATTCATAAAGGGGTAAACAGTGAGGTGGCAAAGTTTGCAGATGATACTAAACTGCTCAAGATAGTTAAGACCAAAGAAGTCTGTGAAGAACTTCAAAAAGATCTCACAAAACTAAGTAATTGGGCAACAAAATGGCAAATGAAATGTAATGTGGATAAATGTAAAGTAATGCACATTGGAAAAAATAACCCCAACTATACATACAATATGATGGGGGCTAATTTAGCTACAACTAATCAGGAAAGAGATCTTGGAGTCATCGTGGATAGTTCTCTGAAGATGTCCACACAGTGTGCAGCAGCAGTCAAAAAAGCAAACAGGATGTTATGAATCATTAAAAAAGGGATAGAGAATAAGACAGAGAATATCTTATTGCCCTTATATAAATCCATGGTACGCCCACATCTTGAATACTGCGTACAGGTGTGGTCTCCTCATCTCAAAAAAGATATACTGGCATTAGGAAAGGTTCAGAGAAGGGCAACTAAAATGATTAGGGGTTTGGAACGGGTCCCATATGAGGAGAGATTAAAGAGACTAGGACTTTTCAGATTGCAAAAGAGGAGACTAAGGGGAGATATGATAGAGGTATATATGTAATCATGAGTGGTGTGGAGAGAGTGAATAAGGAAAAGTTATTTACTTGTTCCCATAATATAAGAACTAGGGGCCACCAAATGAAATTAATCGGCAGCAGGTTTAAAACAAATAAAAGGAAGTTCTTCTTCAGACAGTGCACAGTCAACCTGTGGAACTCCTTGCCTGAGGAGGTTGTGAAGGCTAGGACTATAACAGGGTTTAAAAGAGAACTAGATAAATTCATGGAGAACTAGATAAATCCATTAGCCAGGATAGATAAGGAATGGTGTCCTTAGCCTCTGTTTGTCCAAGGGTGGAGATGGATGGCAGGAGAGAGATCACTTGACCATTACCTGTTAGGTTCACTCCCTCTGGGGCACCTGGCATTGGATACTGTCGGCAGACCTTTGGTCTGACCCAGTATGGCCATTCTTACGTTCTTATTATGGACATAGGATGTGCTAGACTAGATGGTCACTAGTCTTATCCAATCTAGAATCCTGTCACTGATGGAAGTCAGTACTATAAATACTTCAGAGGAAGGTTCAAGAAACCCTGTAGTAGGCAGTTATGGGATAATCTACCCACAAGGAAATTTTCTTTATAATCCCCAGTATTTAGAGGTTTGCTTGAGCCTGGCAGTTTGAGACTTATAACCTTTCCAAAGCTGTGTTCTTTTTTTTGTTTGTTTAGTAGTATAACTCTGGAAACTCTTGTTATCCCTACAAATGTCCCATCATTATCGCTGGGTGAATGATTCATAAAATATAGGAGGGGTGGTGGTTCTTATTTTATTGGAATTTGGCTTTTCTTCCATTCATAAGCTCTGGTATTGGTGAAAAATGTTTTCTTTCCAGATTTTTCACTGAAACATTTTTACTGACATTTTTTGCTTCTTGCCCATTCCACAAACTATTTTGATTTCATTTCCCATTATTATTTCTAATTGCCACCATGTACTTTATATAATCAGTCACACTGGCAATTCTGTTCCCATCTCTAAATGAATTTTGGATTGCCCATCTTGCTTGTTTTGTTCACTAATGAAATTGTTTGTACAAATGTCCATGAACAGACTGCATTATGAGGTCCCATCCATAGCGAACAACAAGAAGATATTTAATTTGCTCAGTAGTTCACAAGAAAGTCACAGCTATCTGCTCAGTATTAATAGTGGGTGTTTTGTGCATCATGGCCCTCCAGTGTCTGGAGGCCTACAGAATAAAACTCTTCTACTTCAGTTTGGTTGAAGAAGAGCCTCTTTATTTCCAGTAGTAGGTCCATCTGTTTGCGTGCCAGAAGGCCCCGGGTTCACGGTCTTCCGTACCATACATATGGGTAGCTGGCAACTATGGTATCTGTATGTACAGCACACAGTGAGTGTTACAGAATATGTAACCCATTGATGTGCAGCATATGGAATTGCTTGAGAGGCAGTGAGCTCAGCATTGTGGATAGGCGTAAAGGCGTCAAGTTACATCATTCTTTAGAGAAATGCCAAATTGAGGTGCAGTTTGGGTGGATTCCAGAAGGAGGCAAATCCAGCTCTCCTCAGACCAAGGAATAGATGAGTCTTCTGTGTGGCTTTTGAGGGAAGTGAAAGTTGGAGTGAGGGATCAGGAAGCGATCCTAGAAGACAACTCTATTCAATATAGGTTTCAGAGTAGCAGCCGTGTTAGTCTGTATTCGCAAAAAGAAAAGGAGTACTTGTGGCACCTTAGAGGCTAACCAATTTATTTGAGCATAAGCTTTCGTGAGCTACAGCTCACTTCATCGGATGCATACTGTGGAAAATACAGTGAGGAGATTTATATACACACAGAACATGAAAAAATGGGTGTTTATCATGCACACTGTAAGGAGAGTGGTCACTTAAGATGAGCTATTACCAGCAGGAGGGGGGTGGGGGGAAACATTTTGTAGTGATAATCAAGGTGGGCCATTTCCAGCAGTTGACAAGAACGTCTGAGGAACAGTGGGGGGTGGGGGTGGGGGAATAAACAAGGGGAAATAGTTTTACTTTGTGTAATGACTCAACCACTCCAAGTCTCTATTCAAGCCTAATTTAATTGTATCCAATTTGCAAATTAATTCCAATTCAGCAGTCTCTCATTGGAGTCTGTTTTTGAAGTTTTTTTGTTGAAGAATAGCCACTTTTAGGTCAGAAATCGAGTGACCAGAGAGATTGAAGTGTTCTCCGACTGGTTTATGAATGTTAAAATTCTTGACATCTGGTTTGTGTCCATTTATTCTTTTACGTAGAGACTGTCCAGAAAGGTGCCACAAGTACTCCTTTTCTATTAATATAGATATTGATTTGTCTGACTAAAACTAAATTGCCTGTTAATTATAATTACATGAATGGTGTCATTTAAAAAAAAAGACAAATGAAACCCATCTCCTGATGTTTACCATGGCCCTGAGGATTAAATTTGACTTGTAGCCTGTATGAATTTTGCTCATAACACATAATGTACAACTAACATAAGGTACATGCTTCTGCTTGGGCTATTTGAACTCCAGGGTATGAAAAATTCTCTGAATTAGCAAGTGTCCCTCTAAAATCTGAGTGGACAATCAATACATGGAAGTGCCAGGTTAATAGCCAAGATCTCTTGCTTTGTAATCTTGGCAGACTTTGCATGGGGTTGGTACCTTGCTATCATCTTTTAAATAAGAGGGCAAACTGAGGTCCTGACCGTTTATGCTCATTAAAGATCCCCTAGTACTTTTCGTAAGAGTAAGGGTATCAACTCTGTGTGCAGGCCAAATTACACCTGTAGGTAACTAACTTTGTTTTCCTAAATCTGCCCCCCCTTCATTTGAATTCTGTAGTATTCTTCACATTCTGCCTTAACTGTTGTGTAGTATTGCTCTTTGTTGATGAGAAGCTGCCATGTTCCACCCTAGGTTGCATTTCACTGGGGGAGTGAACGGCTTCCTTTCTAAAATTTGTAAAGTGCTGGGGATCATTTGCTATGAAGATGCTATCTAAGTATTAGCAATATTGTTATCTGGTGTCTAAATGTCTTTTTTGTGGCTTGGGACTCATTCTTTGGTACAAAACAAACGCCAGGCAACAAGCAGGTTTCCTACTGTTTGGAATTCTTGTAATCTGGCAGGGTACATTTCTGGGAAGTCTGGTTACTCTCCTTATTCAAATTTTATTAATTTTGCTTCCTGTTTCTTCCTTTCCCCTCGCAGTAGGTGGCTGGTTGATTTCCAGTCCAGATGCAGTGTGTGCAGCAGGAAGCTCTAATTATCAGTATGGAGGAGCTTTGTCTCTGCCTGCCCCACATTCCCACCATGGCTGTGAGCATTATGCAGCCCTTCGAGGGCATCGGGCTGCACCATATCCTGCTTCATACATACAGAGAAATCACTCCCCAACAGGTAAGACTGCAATGTCTCCTCACACACAGCCTGCACAGTTCTTCCTTACATTAAAAGAAACAGCAAAGCAAGAAAAAACAAGTCAGTGGAGAGAGCACAGTGTGTGTCTCTTCTGTAACAGTCTGCACTGAACTCTGAGAACAAAATAGTTCCTGAACTCCACACACAAGGAGAGTATTCAGAAATTTAAAGGTACAGTTCACAGAAAACAAAAGTATAAAAGTTAGAGGTAGATATGTCACAAAGGCTAAGTAGGTGAAGATAGATGAGAATGAGAGAAGGAGAGCAATTGTGTTTAAATGACTTCTTATTAATTATATCAAAACTCCCAGAACCATTTCAGACCTTCCTTTTATTCCAAGTAATGAAACAGTGTCCCTCCAGAGTCAAAAGCAGCCCTTAAGGGAATGTTAAGAGCTGATTTGGGAACAGGTTTTTGTATTGTCAATATGTCTTTAGAGCCCCCTCTGCCTGAAAATTCTTTGAGGTGCTCTACTGTGTCCTATTCAGTCCTTCATCTTCCTGTTGTGACTGCCAATTAATACCAATCATGGTGGCAGTTTCTCTGATATGGATACATGTTCACAAAGAACAGGACTGAGAGCATCAGTTTGTTTCATGTAGGTCATTGAACAATCAGCAACTGGTGGTAACTTTGCTCATTATCGGCTTAGGCTGCATTTGAACTGACAACGCTAGAGATGAAAGGTTCTACATTCCATTTAGAGCAGGTCAGAACTCAGAATTTCTGTTGCATGGGAAATGCTGATGTTTCCAAATTTGGTTTCATTCTGAATCAGAATGAAAAACAAAATTAAATCAAAAGTTCCTACAAAACAAAATTTTTGATTTTTGTTTTGGGTCAGCCAAAATGTTCCTTTTTTGATAAAATTAAAATTTCATTCAGATTTTGACTTTTTAAAAATTTTAATATTAGTCATAAGTAGAGCTGGTTGGAAATTTTCCATTGAAACTTGGCTTTGTTGGAAAATGCCAATTGTCTGGACCAAAACGTTTCACCAAATCTCTTGCAGATTGCCAAAACACAAGCAAGTTTTCATTGGAAATCAGCTGGTGTTCTGTTGTCCACAGCTCTGTGCCTGGGAGCCCGCCAGCCCTGCTGTGCTGGCTGGAGCTGGGTCTCTTGGGCTGGCAGGGTCTCTGCTCCACAGCTCTGGGGCAGACCCACCAGGCAGACTGCCCAGAGCCAGGATCCTTGGAGCTTTCAGGGTGCATAGCCCCACAGTAACCCCACCAAGTTTCCCAGCACTGGTCCTGTTATGAGCCTGGAAGCCCTGGGACATCCAGCTATTCACTCAGCTCTATTTATCATATAACAATACATTTCTAAGCAAAAAATCATTTTGAAATGAAAATTTGAGCCATTCTATTGCGATTAGGTCGGCATGGAACACATCAACCTTTTCAAAATGCTCACCATTTTTTTTCCAAACAAAATTTAGTCAAAATCGACATGTTCCCATGGAAAGTTTAGATATCAACAATATGGCATTTTCCAATGGAAAAATGTTCCGTTCAAAATCATTCAGCCAGCTCTGGTCCTGTTACCATTGCTCTGCCATCCAGACGAGTATTGTGATTCACTTTTTGAGTGAGGGAAACATGAGTAAAGTAGGTTTGTTCTTCCCTGTGTGCTTGTCGTCTCAGGCCTATGGGGAGGAGCCTTTATTAGCCAATTAGATTCTCTCTCAGTCCTGCCTGTTTTCTACATTCCTTCAGTGCCTTGCAATAACTTGGTATAGTCACCAAACTTTTGTGTTTCCTCTAAAGGGAATCTGATTGAGAGCTCCAGCAATAATGTGCAGATGTTTCCAGGACACGATAGCTGGACTTCCTTACCATCCACTCCACATGCCAACTTGCTTTCAGTACCACATGCCAAGGGAACTGCCACTGCTGGTCCTAGGTAAGGTTACAGTGGAACCATAGATATTAGAGATGGGACAAGCCCAGCAGTTTCTCCTTCACTATGATTAGGCAGCATGGCTTGGAAGCATGAACAAGGGTTTAGAACTCAAGACTTCCCAACCAAGCCTAGCTCTGCCACCGCCGCATTGCATGGCCTTACCCAAATAACTTACCTCAGTTTCCCAATCTGTAAAATGAGGACAATAATGTTTACCAGCAGGGTTTTGTGAGGCTTAAAGAGTTAATCTTTGTGCTGTTCTTTGAAAATGTAGAGCACTAAATAAATGGTAATTAGTATTATCTCCACCCTTTATCTAGTGCACAGTTGGTCCCGTCAGTCTTTTTTTTAATCTTTAAAAGAGAATACTTAGTCAAGGGAAGGAGAGGAGCGAGTGTGAGCCAGTACTTAGTGTAGGAATGGGAGTCAGGACTTCTGGGTTCTCCTTCCAACAATAGGAAGGCATTTGATCCAATGGCTATATAAATGGGACTGGACGATAGGACTCTTGAGTTCTATGTATGGCTTTAGTGATTGACCCGAAGAAAATCATGCCTGCATTTTTATAAATATTCACTAATTGTGGGTTCCTTATTTTCTGGGTGCCCAACCTGAAAATCCTGGCTTGATTTTCAGAAGTGCTGAGCACCTTCAACTCCAGCTGAAATCAATGGGAGCTGCATGTGTTCAGCAGCTCTGAAAGGCAATGTCTTCTTTCAACACACACAAACTCAGGCATCCAAAATTAGTTGACACTGAAATATTTTGGATTTAATCTCTCTGTGTAAAATGAGAACAATAATACTTGCCTCTCTGGGGCACTGTGAACTCCAGTTCATAAGATGTTACAAAGATATCAAGTACTGTTAACAGAGAAGTTGAAACGTTCTAGAAGTTTGGATGAAGATTTTAATTTTAAAATTCTGAAAGTCACTGGAGAAAACATTAAAAAAAAAAAAGTCCTCTCCTTTGTTGATCAGCTGCCAAGCTGGTGGAACTTTTTTCAAAATTTAGAACTATAAATCTTTTCAAATTTCAAAATTAGCTTCACATTTCCTCCCCTTTCCCCCATTCCCCCAAACCAGCCCTAGTTCTTATTGGGTTTTCACATAGGAGTTGCCAGTTGAGACCAATGGTCTGCTGAGTCTGGTATGCTATCACAGTAGCAAATACTGGGTAATGCACTTTACTTTGCCGTGTTGTGCCATGGGGACGGGGGTGGGGTGGGGTGGGATGTTAATCTACTTTGAAATACCTCTTTAAGTTCTATTATGGTTTACCCTGCTTTGTTCTAGCCACTATCCCTGTCTGTGGACAGTCAGCAACAGTGCCCTTAATGTTGCCAACCCGGGCAGTGATGTGAACAGCAGCGCTCCAGGCACGTTCCTGCGAGGTAACATCCCTTTGCCCACCACATCTGCCTCGATGCCTCTGCAGGGAGCAGCCATCAGCAACATGGAAACACCAGGGGAACCCACTCTTGCCAGACTAGCTGATTCTGCCTGGACATCTTTGCATTCGTTTTAATGGGCGGGAAGCTCTCTAGGAATGTTCAGCAGAATCAGAGCAAGATTGACAGGACAAAAACACCTCCTACAATCACAGTTCAGGGCAGGGAGGGGACATGCACACAAGGAACCTATTTCAGCAATGCACCAGATTCCAGGATAAATCTTGCACCTCTCCATTTCCAAATGAGCAATGAAAGATTGAGTCAAGAGGCCTAGTGCAAAGGAGGGGGAAGAGTTAGAGGGGAGCTGGTTTCTTCTTGTATCATTCAGCGCTAGAGCAGACTATGACTGATCCAAGTCTTTAGAGTAAGCTTTGCTTCCATGTCAAAGCAAAAGGGCCAGAGATTCAGGTCCCAATGGAACAGAAGTGGCAGCTGGGTATTTTAATGGGATTTCAAAGGAATGTTTATTGTAACTTAGGCCAGTCGCAGTTAGATTGCTGGCAGGGACCTCATAATAACAACAACCAGAAACCATGACATCCTCATACAATCCCTGAGCAGCATTTTAAAGTGGAAATGCTGCCCGGAAATGCCATAGTGTTCTTTAATATTTGTTTTATGAAGTTCTTAAAATTCTTGAAGCTAATGTGGAGGAAATTGCCTTCTGTCTCCCTAAGACACTCCCCTCTAGTTTCACCTGCATAGAGTGGTATTCTTCCCTTCCTCTCCTACAGCTATTGTGTAGTCTTTGTGTGCTATAAGAAAACCTAGCAAGAAGTTATGCTAACTGCAGTTTTATTTCACGGATATGGAAGTGGGGACAGAATGCAGTGAACTCCCCCATAGGTGTGTTAGCTCTACAGGACTGAGAGGAGAAAAAAATGGTTCAGAGTGATTATGTACATATAGGCCCAGGCCCACAAAACGTACTTAGGCACCTAAGTCCCAGGGCTGGCTGCACTGTGATCCACAAAATACTATAGGAGCCTAAACTTACTCAGCTCTTAAATTGCTGCCTCTGGGCACGCACATGGCTGCCTCCTTATCTCCCATCTAAGTCCCTGCAAGGTGGAAGGGTCCCAGTCGAGCATCTATACCACAATTAAACATACCATTAGCCTGAGCCCTGCGATCCGGAATCAGCTGGCATCATGGGACTGAGGTGCCATTTTCTAAAAGATCTAATATTTGGTGGAAGATAAGACATGAGCCAAGCAGGGGCAGCCCTCTTTTACTTGGGAGATCTGTACAGTTTGTGTAAGGACATCCGTTTCCCACACAATGGACAAAATGGATTTCCCCAGTCATATCAGCTGGGTTAAATGTGCCAGCAGGCGAGGTGTGTTGTTCCTTAGGGAAATGTGCGACTGCGGAGAGGATTTTGAAGTGGCACTTGCTCTTAAAGGCAACTCAAGAGAAGAGTGTGAACAACTACAATTGGTCAGGACCTCTGTTCTACATCTTGTCAAGTGTTGCTGATGTCACTGTGTGTGTGTGTGTGTTCTGCAGACATAATCTTCTGCCGAGGTACAATGGGATGGGTGCCCAGATTTTCCCAGAATGCACTCATCAAACATAGACAGGCATGGCAGCATGAAAAGCATGGATATGGAGCCATGACTGACACATGGCTCTGTTGTGGGAACAGCTGTGTGGTGGCACGGTTCAGCCACGCTTGTTGTAACTGGCTTAGATGAGCATGTCAGGACCTGGTTCCAGAAGCATGGTTATGTGGCATATTGAGGACTGTGCTGAAATTGCAAACTATCGCTTTAAGAGCAGGAGAGTTTCCTGGTCCTGCATCCAGCCTCAGGAGCTCTGTAGGGAGGCATGTGACCAGCAATCAGTCTGTAGCTAGCCAGCCTAGAATAAGCTGGAGTGAGTTGTGCCTCTCTGTCTTAGGGAGCAGCCTGCTTTGTGTCTCTGCTCTGGTTTTGGTTCTTGTGTGTTATCATTCTGAATTCTAAGAAATAAAGTAGTGTTACACTGCAACTTCCAGCAAGAACATTTTATGTTTTTATCCAACTTCTCTGTGTGTATGCTGTGAACATAACAGGTTACACTTGTATTGTAGCCGGGGCTACGGAGGGAAGGGCGCAGCTAATAAAGCATCTTTGTTTAGCTGCACAGTGCCCTCCACACCATCTGACCGAGATGGAAAAGCACCAGCTATTGAGTGGCCAGCAATACTTCCAGCAACACCTTGCTTTCTCCCCCAGCCTGTGACTCCAAGTGCGTGTTGGCATCAGTTTGTAGTGTGTGCACTGTGCAAATATCAACTCAGCCACTGGTGATTCCTTGTTGCAGCTCTCTGGCCCTTTCCCCACTCGTGAGAGACACGGCTCATCAAACCCACACCATAAGGTGTTCAGTTCCTAAGTTCTCATGTTGATCATTTATTTCCCAAGACTAAACTTTTTTTGTGGGTGTGGTGAGACAATTGAAGCACGTGCTCCCACGGGCAGATGATTATTTATTTAGAGTCAAAGATACCGTATTTATTGCAAGTGAGATTTTTATTTTATTCTCCCAGTGTGGAAATCTCCTAATTCTCGATGGAGGACACGTAGAAGGAAACAAAGAGTCGCTAGGAACTCTGCAGTGCTGGAGTGCAGGCAGTGCTCTGTCTGTCCTTAGAAAGTCCCATTTTTTTACTTTATACTATTTGACAGTCTCTCAGCTTACAGTGTAATAGGGGAAAAGTGGTTCTGTGACGTTGTGGGTTTGCCCATGACAAACAGGATACAGAATGTGCATGGAAACCAAAAGGCATCCTGGGGACAGCCGGAATACCAAAACACCTTGAATCAGACACTGAGGGAAGACCTTCCAAAAAGCACTTGTATTTTCTTTTTACCATATCATCTAAAGCTGTAGGTGGTGCTCTGGCTCTAACAAACTTGGTGGCCCTTTAAAATTGCCTTTGAACTGTTGCGTACTGATTGCTATGATTTGTAACAGCCATTTGTTTGTGTGTTTTTCCTGTTGCAAGATTTCTTTTTAGAAAGGGACGAACATGGCCTGGACAAAAAATAGAATTTTAACTTCCTGATGATAAGAGATTAGCAGAAATCACATTGAAATATTGTGGCTTATGGTTTAATATGGCATAAACTAGCCATTTGCTCTATCTATTTATACTGTGTTTGTCCCTGTGGTAAGTGAGCACCTATACAATGCAATCCTGGTGCTGTTCTGAATAACTTCACGCTTGTCTGTCTGTACATATGTACAGAAAGGTTAACTGGGTCTTCAGAATGGCCAGACTTTTAAATTGTACTTGATTATGAGGTACTGGGTGAAGGGGGTGCTCATATCATATGTAATTGGAGTGGTAGGATCATAAAAGATATAGAAAAGTCCCATTACATGATGGAATCCATCCCCTGCTCGGGAAGATGACTGTTCCCCAAATCAATTTCATCATGTCTTATAAGATGCGGAATTTGCACTGTGCCCTCAGTTGAGAGGCTCAGAAGAACTGGGTTTCAGAGTAGCAGCTGTGTTAGTCTGTATTCGCAAAAAGAAAAGGAGTACCTGTGACACCTTAGAGACTAACCAATTTATTTGAGGATAAGCTTTCGTGAGCTACAGCTCACTTCATCGGATGCATTCAGTGGTTCTCTTTCTGGCTCTACACTGACCTGCAATGAGACTGTGGATAGGTCTCTGCCTCTGCTCCCACGCCATTAGTCTGCTGTAGGTCTTTAGACTGTAAATTCATCATGACAGGGACTGTCTTTTACTGGGTGTCCATACAGTCCCTATTGCAGTGGGACTCTGGTCTCAAGTGGGGCCTCTAGGCAGCTCACAGGAAATTAATAACAATGTAGTAAGATATTAACTGTCTCCATATACTGGTTGTGTGTGTGTGTATTAGGTTTGCTAGAATTGTATTAATATATTGATAAGGATAAAATCAATTAGTAGAACTCCTTCATTTCTAAAATATAAATTATTTCCCCACTGACTATATATATATATTAATTGAGTAGGAAGATCATTTGTAAATTTTTTAAAAATGTTTTTTTTGGCGCAGTTATTGAGGCATAACTCCTTTCTAGTGACTGGAATGAACGACAGAAAGAAATGTTTAAAGAAACTTTCACATTGCAGCAACTTTGAAAGGAATGGCAGCAGTTTCAAAGCCACTACCTAAATTACACAATCAGTCATTTTCTGGGAGCCTATTGCACATATCTGTGTGCAGGTAAGAGATGTTTCCATCCCGGCTCTACTTGTGTTGTGTACGTAGCTGTGTAACAGTTATGGTTTTGATTTCTGTGTTGTGCATCTTTGCATTTCTTGGGGCCTGATTTTCTGTTGCCCTGGATCTTGTGCAGTCATTTACACTGGTGCCAAGTGGGTGTAAATTGCTTCCACATCAGAATGGTAGTATTTTATATCCACTCTGCAGTCACTTTCCGCCACTGTAAATGAATATGCAATGTGCAGCGCAACAGAGAATCAGGCCCCTAGAATCTGGAGACAGCTGTTACTTTGGGACCTCTACTGAGGTTCTTCCCCTTTAAACCTCTGAAGATCAAAAATCGTGTGTGTGCGTATAATCTGTCTTCCTAATCATTCACTTAGCTGTAACTGGCAGTCTGGAAAACGACACAGTTCCAAGTCTAATGTGATTGACTGTCCCCCATTCCCACTCTGCCCCTTCCTATGAAAGTCCCTCTGTGTATGACCAAATACCAGGACAGGAAATCAATTTCTGTAACGTGGTGTTGTATGCCTATCAGTTCTGTGCTGAACAGCCAATCCTACAGAGGGGAGAAATATTGCTCTAGGTACCTCATGTCAGCATACAGTGAATGCCTCGTCTGTATCCATTTAAATTTAAGACTTCAGCAACCTGGAGCAGATTTTCTCAAGGTTGCCCATAGCAAGAACTGTACTTCTGGGAGCCTGTAGGTCTCTTCAATGACTTGTCTGTTAAAAGGGTTGATTTAAGTGGACAACTTTACCAGCGTGTGCACAGGGGACTGCTGGAAAGCAGTGTGTGGCTCTATCACTGACACTGTGATCTTGGACACGTCTGGTGATAGAGGAACTAAGCCTGTAAAATAGGAATAAAAAGGGGATATTGATCTCCCTCTCAGAGGTGTTGTGGGGCTTTAATTGGTGTTAGTAAAGTGTTTTGCTGGTGGTAAATGCAATATAATAAATGTACTGAATGTTACTAACATTATTGTCATTGCATTATACTGCCTAGGAAACATCATGTCTTTTAAAGGGACTCCGTCAAATTAGTACAGGCCCCAAATGAAAGTTTAGTCATGTGTATATAGTATTTTCGTGACATGAAAAAAAATAACCACCCATCTCCATGAAAACAAGATTATTTGAGTTAAACCTTCCCCTGTGTGCTGGTAACCACTGGAGTTAGTGAATACGGACTTCTGCCACATAACAGGGCCCTGATTCAACAAGGTACTTAAGCACATTCCTAACTTTAAGCATTTGAGTAGAAAATAGGTGCATGCTTCAGTTAGGTGTGTAAGTACCTTGCTGAAGGGGGGGCCTCACTTTGTAACCCTGGTCCAGCTCATATAACTGGATACAGGAAATAAAAGAAAAGTTCAGCCTCTCACCAGCACGTCTCTTACACCCTGCTGTGTTGGAAACACAAGACCATTAAATGTGAGGGGGAGTGAACAAAACCGACTAGAAGCAACAGTGAAACTGAGCAGTCTAGTATCACTGCCCAAGATGAGTGGGATTGCTGAGATCAGATTTACTCATGCCAGTCATCCCACTGACGTCAGTGGGCTTACCTGTGTGTATAAGGACTGCTCCTGAGAGTTTGCCAGCTTGGCCTCCTAGCTAACGCTCACTTCATGGAGCCATAAGGTACTGCACGTGGAAGGAAGCATTGGTTCCTCAATTTGTTTTGATGACACATTTCAGCTTTCAACATTTGTTTTAAACTAGTGACGGATTTTTTAAAGAAGTTGCTACATTGCCTGGCAATTGGGTAATGTGTGTTGTGTGCCAAGCCAAGCATCCGGCTAGGCTAGGGTGAGACTCAGCTCTCTAATGAGGCTCTAGCCCCCTATCTTTTGATTCCTCATCCCTTTAAGATCCTTTGACAAGGGGGAGGGGCTAACCCATGGAGAACAGGGGTTTAAAAAGCCAGCTCCTAATCAACCAGAGGAGCTAGCATCCAGGGGAGTTTTGCAAGGGAGTTTAGAGAGGGAGCTTGAGAGCCAGATATCCCTAGCAAACATGTTCTAAACTTAGGCCAATAACCATCTCCCCAAAACCCCCACAAAGGACAGACAGACACACACAACCCCCGCCCCCACCCCGCAAGAGTGAAAACATAATGCAGGCAGAAGTCCAGCAGCAGAGTGGGAGCTAATCCAGTTTATTGCACTGAATGTAGCATGTATGATTGATTACCTGCCCTGAGGGCAGGTGGCATATGTGTACATTCAGTGCAAGCAACTCATGGCCCTCAGAGATTGCATATGGGCTCTTGAGACCAGAGTGGGTCTATTATAGGAGCTAAGGGAGATGGAGAGGTACATGGACAAGATTTTCAGGGACACACTAGAGCAGTTCCACCCCAGTCTGCCAGCCTCTGTGCTGTTCAGGAGGTGGAAGTCTCAGGGATGGAGAACATCAAGATGGAGTGAAGGGAAACAATCCCATAGCTGGGACCCTCCGTCCAGATGATGTCATGGTATCCTCTCACACTGAGGACATGGGGACCCCAATTATTAGGAACCCCCAGGTAATAGTAATGGATCAATTATTAGAAAGATAATTGGGTTTGTGGTGACTGGGAGAACCACATGGTGAATTTTCTGCTGGGTGTGAAGGTTGAGAACCTCTTGAGACATCTAGATAGACTTATGTGCTGTGCAGGGTGGGATAGGAGGGAGGATGGTGGTCATGGTAAATATAGGTACCAGTTACATTGGGAAAAGTAGGAGAAAGCCTAAATTTGGTCTCCAGAACCTGCTACATAAGAGATTAAAGTCCAGGACCTCCATGGTAGCATTCTCTGAAATGCTTCCAGTTCCACGTGCAGGCCAGTTAGACAGGCAGAACTGCAGTGTCTCAATGCGTGAATGAGACAATGGTGTTTGGAGGAGGAATTTAGTTTATTAGGAGCTGAGGAACCTTTTGGGAAAGGAGGAGCCTATGCAGAAAAGAGGAGCTCCACCTAAACCAAAACAGAACCAGATTGCTAGCATGTAAAATTAATAAGGTTGTTGAGGAGTTTTTAAACTAAAGTCTGGGAAAGCCAACGGGTTCGGACAGACATCCCTTAGGAGACGATTTATTAAAGGGGATACTCTATCAACTTCTGTCCTCTCCTCTGTACTATGATATAAAGTACAGGAGAAGAGAAATAGTCAAATGAAAAAGAGTCCCATTCAGTGACATCCCACATGAAGGCAGACAACTAAATGCTGACTAATTTTGTAAGTGCTTGTATACAAATGCAAGCACTCTAAATACTGAGATGGGTCAACTTGAGTGCCTGGTATTAAATGAGGATATTGATATAATAGGCGTCATACCCCTTGGTATTTCAAGACCCTGAGTTCCATTTCAGGGCAAACTGTTCAATAACAGGGAAGTTAACCTAGTACCAGCTGTGACTCTAACTCCTTAGAAACACCAGCTATCTGCACTGCTTATGAACTCCCTAGGCTTTGGCCAGCCTGAATATAGATTTTAAACAATACCCTTGAAAGCCCCAGTCCCTCTTGACACCAAGTAAGTGGATGCCTGTTATAGTAGGCCTTTTACACTGTAATATCAAGGAAATGCCAAGTTTCTGTTTTCAAAGGACCGGACATATGCCATAGGTCAGTTCCTCCTTTGATCTTCCTCCTTTATACAAGTATGTAATTCTCAGTCTGATCCTGTAATAAACGTATTTAGGCGTTCTTAATTAAATGAAAACGAAGCAAGAAATATTTGCACAATTCTAAGAATACTAAAGACAGACAGACAAACTTATCAAAGTTTGTCTTATCTTATCAAACTTCTTATCAAACTTCTGTTCAAAGTAACAAAGTCTTATACAGTCAACTTCGGAGATTTATCCCAGCTGTGGCAGCTAGGGGTCCTGTATCTGGCAGACAAAGCCCTTGTCTCTTTGGAGCCAATCTGATAAAAAGAACCCTGTTTTCTTCCACTAGGCAGCTTTTATCTGAAACCCTGCCATGTGACTGTTTTGACCCTAGAGGTCACAGATGAAAAAGGTGATGGGGGGGAGGGGGCAGTGTAGAAATTAATTATTCAGTGAAGTCATCCTGTGTGACTCATCCCTGGGTGGGAGTTTCCCCTTCTGCATGTTCCCCCTTCTGCATTGTCCCCTGTGCTGTACTGGTTTCTGTCTACTGTACTGAGAATCTAGGAGTTTCCTCTGAACATGTTGCTTTTTAATGAGTATCAGTTGACCACTCTCTCCCCAAGGGGTGGAGCTGCTTTTAGGGGTGAAACTCAGCAATGATTAATGACTCTAGTTACCATGGAGTCTGTCCCAGCCGTGTGAGGGTTATGTAATACACATATACAGCTATTATTCTGAACATGAGAAATACAGAGATTAGCATCTGCGTGTTACTGTCATCCGTTCACCAGCATTTAGGAAAGTCCAAACAATACATATTTTACTGTAATTTTACAAGTTAATTTTAATAACATTCCACCTGCATTAAGCCTGACAGACTCTCAGATGATACATATGCCTGAAGTTGGCTTAAGCCTCCATGATCACACTAGGCATCACAGAAACATGATGGGATGATGATGATCAATGGGACACAGTAATACCAGGGTACAAAATACATAGGAATGACAGCATTGGTCATGCTGGTGGTGGAGTGGCACTATATGTGAAAGAAAGCATAGTAAAATAAATGTAGTAAAAATCTTAAATGAATCAAGCAGTACCATAGTGTTGCCGGCACCCAGTGCCGAGAGGCTGAACAACAGCTTGAGTGGTTCGTTACCCGGTGTGCTGCACCCAATAATCACAACGGGGTGGAGAAGCAGAAAAAGTTTATTTGAAGCTTCAAAAAGGTACAGGGAGATTTGAATCTCAAATCCTGTACAACAGAGCAGGAAGTTACACAGGCTTTTATACATCCTTTTTCCCAGCATACTTATCCAATAGTAAGCTGCTCCAAGTATCCATATAGCCAGCCAATCCAGTTCCCAGCTAGTTCCCTGATTCTCTGTATCATTTGTTAAACTATACATAAAGCTGCTTTATTCAGCATTGTTCTTCCATATCTCCCCTGTTTGGCCTTGCTTAGTTTCAGGCAGTCTGACTCTGCAACATACTGTTGCAGATTCTCAGCATAACTGCTGTGTGTGCCTCCAGGCGGGGGGGCCAAGGACACTTGGGCCTAGCACGCAGAGCTGCTGCGAGTGCCTCCAGGCAGGAGGGGGGCCAAGGACACTGGGGCCTAGCGCGAGGGGGCTTCATCGACACTCGTGGTCTTCCATCCCCTCGAGTTACCCAGTGGCCATGCCCCAGTGTTCCCAACAATAGAATCTCTGTGGGTAGAAATTCCATGCTGGAATAATATGAGTATAGCAGTAGGAATATACTACCAATCTGACCTGCTCAGGAAGGTTAGAGAGGCTACAAAAACAAAAAAACCCACAATAATAATGGGGGATTTCACCAATAGCCATATTCACTGGGTACATCACCCCAGGACGGGGTGCAGAGATAAAATTTTTAGACACCATTAATGACTGCTTCTTGGAGTAGCTAGTTCTGGAACCCCAGGGGAGAGGCAATTCTTGATTTAGTCCTAAGTGAAGCACAGGATCTGGGTCAAGGGGTGAATATAGCTGACCTGCTTGGTAATAGGAACTACAATGCAATTAAATTTAAAATCCTTGTTGGGGGGAGATACCAAAGAAACCTACCACAGCAGCATTTAACTTCAACAAGAGGAACTACACAAAAAAGAGGAAGTGAGTTAAATAGAAATTAAAAGGAAGTTACAAGAGTGAAATGCCTCCAAGCTGCATGGAGACTATTTAAAAATACCCTAATAGAGATGTCAAACTAAAAGAATATCCCAAATTAAAAAAAAAAAAGCAGTAAGAGGGCCAAAAAAAGCCACTATGGCTAAACAGCCGAGTAAAAGAGGCAGTTAGAGGCAAAAAGGCATCCTTTAAAAATAGGAAGTCAAATCCTACTGAGAAAAATAGAAAGGAACATAAACTCTGGCAAATCAAGTGTAAAAGTATAATAAGGCAGGCCAAAAAAGAATGTAAAGAGCAACTAGAAAAAGACAAAAATTAACAGCAAAAGTTTTTTTTACATTCATCAGAAGCAGGAAGCCTGTCAAACAATCAGTGGGTAAACTGGACAATCAAGGTGTTAGAGGAGCAGTAAAGGAAGACAAGGTCGTCATATAGAAGCTAAACGAATTCTTTGCATAGGTCTTCATTGCAGAGGATGTGAAAGAGATTCCCACACCTGAGCCATTCTTTTTAGGTGACAAATCTGAGGAATTGTCCCACACAGAGGTTTCAATAGAGGAAGTTTTGGATCAAATTGATAAATTAAACAGTAATAAGTCACCAAGACCAGATGGCATTCACCCAAGAGTTCTGAAGGAACTCAGATATGAAATTGCAGAACTTCTAAGTGTAGAATGTAACCTACCATTTAAATCAGCCTCTGTATCAGATGACTGGAAAATAGTTAATGTAATGCAAATTTTAAAAAAATCCCTGGCCTGCCCCTCACTCTGGAGTCTGATCCCCACCCCTGCACTGTACCCCAATGCCCCTGGCTGGCACCTTGCTTCAGGGACTGACCCCCCTACAACCCTCCTGGGCTGTGCCCCTGGGCTGTGCCCCAAGATGGTCAGGAACATCAACCCATGCTCTGGGTGTCCCTAAACCTCTGACTGCCAGAAGCTGGGATTCGATGACAGGGGATGGATCACTTGATAATTACCCTGTCCTGTTCTGTTCATTCCCTCCAAAACACCTGGCACTGGTCACTGTCAGAAGACAGGATATTGGGCTAGATGGACCACTGGTCTGATCCAGTATGGCTGTTCTTATGGTACAAGACTCCAAAGAGATTTCAGGACTCATCAGGCCCGGCTCGAGCAAATTGAATCCTCCAGCTGCAAAGCCAACATGCAGAGGGAAATCTCCTCTCATCTGCTTCAAACTCCCATGCAATGTATTGTCTGCTGAGCATAGTGGAGTCAGTCCCAAGGAGTGGAAAGTGATTTGTCCAGTCTCTAAGGTGCCACAAGGACTCCTTTTCTTTTTGTGGATACAGACTAACACGGCTGCTACTCTGAAACCTGTCCAGAATGTGTACATGTATTTTTGGAGGGACAGAGAGAGAAAGTGAAACTGTTAAACTGGCATTGCATGAAGTGCATGCAACCTGTGGTAAGTGCCAGACAGAGCCATCCTGAAAGCGGGGAGGAGTCCTGATTTCCCAAAGTGCTCATGTTACCACCAAGAAGCACTCAGAAAGTACAAATCGCCTCATGCTCCATCCCATGCAACGCTGACACAGGAGCTGTGAACATCACACTAGCAATGAGGGGACCTCAGGTGGCCCCTACAGCTGTTTGCCCATCATCTGAAGCAGCCCTGTGACCTGCTAATGCCGAAGGATTGCTCTGCAAAGTGTGCGTGATTCCAGAAAATCTGAGGTGGAAAGAAACTGTGGCAAGGGGGTTGGGAGGGCTGCATTGGTAGTTGCCATGAGTGAAACCCTGGCCCTATTGAAGTCAATATGAACATTCCCACTGATTTCAATGGGCCTGGATTCTCCCTCTACTTGGCCAGATATGGGGGGAAGAGGAAAGAGGAAAGGCCCTATGCTCAACTTGATAGCTTTTCTCTGTTTGGCTGTAATGCAGTAACTTTTGAATGCCGCATCTGATAAATTCCAAATTTTCAGGGAATGTTCTAGGCAACAATGGGCAACAGCCTGTCAATTCTGAGGAAAATTGGCAAACCAGAATGGGGAGACAGAGGACACACAGAGCCCCTGGCATCTGGTTAGCAGACCCAGCAGATGCAACCAGAGCTATAATTCTCTACTGATCAAATAACAGCTTGATGGTAGCCATTAACACCTTCCAGCATAACAACCCCTGCCCCCCTCCCACCACTCAGCTCTGCCCATTGTCCTAATGGAGTTTCAAATGTTGATACCCTAAATGGCTTATTTCCCAGACAGAAAGAAAAGAATTAAGGGGGGGGGGGGGGGGAAGGGGGAGAAGAATATGTGAGAGAAAGGGAGCACATAGACATCCTGGAATGGGGGAGGGGCAGAGAATGTGGGGCACACAAAGTCCTTGGCCTAGGGAGGAAGCAGGAATGGTGGACACAGAGCCCCGGGCATGAGAGGAAAGGGCGTACACTGAGCCCCTGGCATATAGGACTTTGGGGTTTCAAGCAGTCCCTGAAACAGAGGGGGATGGGAGCGTGGGACACAGGGAGCTTGTGGGGTGGAATGGAGGGATGCAAGGAGCCCCTGGCATGTGCAATGAACTTGGCCTCCAGAAGCTATGAAGTGTGCACCCCTCTAATTTAAATAAAATGTTAAACCTGCTGCCTGGTGGCAGGTATCCAAGTGGATGTTAAAGATCCTCTGGTAGTCTGGCGAGAGAGTGAGTGTTGGGGACAAGAACCCGGGTATTTTGACCCACATCCTCCACAAAACACATAATGCAGAGAGAGAGACTGTGAATACCCACATCCTCCACAAAACATACAATGCAGAAAGAGAGAGAGAGTGTTTTGGCGAAAAGAACCTGAGTATTTTGACCCACATCCTCCACACAACACACAGTGCAGATAGGGTCTAATGTGCAAGCTATTGCTGAATGTATAATGGCCGCTTCCTTTGCCACACAGTGACTGATGCATCACTGCTCTGAGGTACTGTATTTTAAAACCCAGCTCCCTTCTCTGCCATTGCTACTGGAATTCGAACCTGACATTGCAGAAGGCTGGTTTTAATTGTTTTCTTCTCCTTTTGTCACCCTGGAAAGGGAAAAACAGTGTGGCACTACCTAAACTCTTGCTTTGAAGCGTAATTACATTGACTGTACCCCCCTGCAATCCAATTTGCACTATACAATGCAAAGGACCGATTGCCGTCGACAGAGAATGTATGCCAAATCCCACAGCCTAAATCATTGTTCAAAGTTGGGGGAACCCCTCACATTTTACTTCTGTTCTCCTTGGCAGCCAGTTGCTGGTACTTTTTTCCTCCCAGTCCAGCAGATGGTGTCAGACGGCTGTTTAATGACTCACGTGGGGCTCAAAAAGGAAAAGGGATCATTCTGGTGATAGAGCTGAAAGATGTTACAGGAAAGCTGCCAGTGTTCAAGGATGTGTGTGGAATTTGAAAGCCCAGAGGTGCTCTTGCTTCAGCTGTGTTGTGTGTGCGCATCCTACTAGCCTAACTATTTTGGGTGATTGCTTCTTAGTTTTGCTATTCATCAGACTCAGGGCCTGGCTCTGTAGCATTTTATGTCTCTTTCCCAAGAGGTTAACGGGACACTCTTTCAGCTTGATGATGTTACTCTTGAGTCACTGAATTCATGTAACCTTAATTTAGACTGTGATTTTTGTTGTTTGTCCATTACCTTTTCTCATTGCCATAGTCCTTTTTCAGATTCCTAAAAGTAACTAATGAAATAGGAGACAGAAATAAAAAATCCCTGGTTGTTCGTTTTTCTAGTTGTCTGACCCCTCAGCAGGGAGAGTGACACAGCAAGACAGCCTCTGCAGTGTGCTGTTGTGAGCGAGAAATGCATATGCCACGCTCTCAAAGAAAAGAGATGGGACAGGGCGAGTGATAGACTATGAACCTCTCACCCTGAGGTCAATGATTCAGAGGTGGGTCCAGCTTGGCTAAAAGGTAACTCAGTACTGTTAGCCCCTGGATGCTTCTCATATAGGCCTTCAAAATGTCCTGGGGTAGTCAAGAGGCAGACCACGGGCCAAATCCAGATTGTCAGACACTTTTGAACGGACCCCCAAATCTTTTTATTTACTTATTATTACCATTATTGTTATTATTTTTAAAAATATTTTCTCTGGAGTCTGGACGTTGACCAAGAAATTTGACAAAAAATAATTGACTACTCCTGCTTATGTGTCATTGATTTCAAATGGATTAATAGGAATGACAGCGCGGCAGATCATGTGATGGATTGATCACAGAGAGAGACCCAAGCTGCAACATTTGAGTGCAGATTTCAACCTCTTTCCCCGCCAACATCCCCATCACCAACATTTTGTATGAGGGGAGTATTAGAGTCTTTAGATCTGGGATGACAAGTAGAGCTGAGCAAATAATTGAGTTTTGGGTCCAGTGTCTGAACCAAAAAATATGCAAAAAAAATTTTGTTTAATTTCGAACCTAAACGGAATTTTTTTGGTTTTCTTGCTGAAATGAAATACAGCAAAAATTTCATTTAGGTCAAAGGCAATGTTTCAAATGTCAACTCGCAGTGACATTTTGAAACCAAGTATTGATTTGAATCAACATTTCAAAACAAAATATTCTTTGGATCAGTATTTTTGAAATGAAACCTTTTGATGTTCAGTTTTTGGGAGGTTGAAAGTACTCACCGAATTTGACCCAAATTTGAAATAATTTTGGAATTATGCATTTTTTTTGGTTAATTTATTATTAGCTGAAATTTGTTTTGCCCAGCTCTGGTTACAAGCCTATAATGGGACTCCTTTCATGAGATGCTATGACAGGATTTTGGAGTTGTAGTTAATGGGTCGGGTGCAGCCCAGCTCTTTTCCAGCCCATTGTCCAAATGGGGTCCTTTGTAAAACTAGGGTCTAGGTCTTGATGTTTTGATTTTGAATGCCCCACATTCCTCGAGGGTGGGGTTAGATGCAGGTATTAGGTCCAAATTCATCTCTGTGCTAAATGGTTAATAAAATGGAAAACATAAGCTGAGCAGCCCTGATATGATAGTCAAAGGCATAATTTATGCAACCCCAAGAAATTTGTTTTATAAAGTGACAGCTTTTAATGATGGCATAATGGATTCCCTTTGGTAGACTTGTTCTTGAGCAGTCCCTCAGAATAGCACAAGCGGTATATAAATGTCCTGGCCAGAGGCACAGAAAAGGAGGGAACTGCTGAGCAGCGCTCCTCAGCGAGTGCAGTACTGCTACTTTGCCTTGCTACCATGGTCCTTCGACTGGACAGGAGATTGTAATTCTCCTGTAAGCTATGACGGATATTACATAAAATCCACACCCAGTAGTGAGAATGACTGACGTTTAGATAGCACCTTTCACCCCAGAGGGACCCAAATCTCCCTACATACCTCTAGGTCAGGGGTGGCCAACCTGTGGCTCCGGAGCCACACGCAGCTTTTCAGAAGTTAATATGCGGCTCCTTGTACAGGCACCGACTCCGGGGCTGGAGCTACAGGTGCCAACTTTCCAATGTGCAGGGGGGTGCTCACTGCTCAACCCCTGGCTCTGCCACAGGCCCTGCCCCCACTCCACCCCTTCCCGCCTCCCCTGAGCCTGCAGTGCTTTCATTCCTCCCCCCACCAGAGCCTCCTGCATGCCATGAAACAGCTGATTGGGAGGGAAGGGGAGGTGCTATGGGTGGTGCTGGGAGCCGGCGGGGGGTGGGAGGCACTGATGGGGGGCTGCTGAAGTATTACTGTGGCTCTTTGGCAATGTACATTGGTAAATTCTGGCTCCTTCTCAGGCTCAGATTGGCCACCCCTGCTCTAGGTTGTGCAGGTTCCATTCTGACCCCTCTAGGGGGCAGTGTGGTTCTGTGCTGCTCCAGGGGCAACTCATGGTGGGATTGTGCCTCAGGAGGCATAATCCCTCCTAGAGCACCATATAGGGAACGCTGTGCCATCCCTTTGGGTGGTGTACAGTGCCCTCCTTGCCTGTCTGGCATGGAAAGGGGCAGGGCTATGACCGTGCTCCTCCTTGCTGATCCCTGGTTCCTTTGGGATGGTTTGCATCTCCGCTATGCTAGGAGGGGGCTGTCGCCTTGCTCTCCCAAAAAAGTGACTGTGGTTGCGGGGGGAACATACAAGGAAAGGTTGCTTCTACCCCCTCTTCCCTTCTGTGCACCCACAGTCAAGCCCTTAGTTAGTGGGGACGGGTTAGTCACCTGAGCAGTAGCTCTGTAGTACCCTGGCTCCCTTGAACTACTGGGTCAAATCCTGTTCGTGTCAATTTAGCTCTTCACTCTTCCAAGGTGGATAGGTTGAGTATCCTGCAGTTCGCTGTACGGGCTGAGAGGGATTGGAGCCTCCTGCAATGGTGCCTACACCACGACAGCAAAAAAGGTATGATGACCCTTTAACTGTTGTCATGGTAACAAAGCAACCCAGGCTGGGGTTGGGATTTTCAAGGGTAGGTTTTAATATCCCAGATTATCAACTTGAGAGGGAGCTGCCTTCATGACACAATGTTACAAGATAGTAGAGATGGGTTTAACCAGTTGAGCTACCTCAGGCCAGCCTCCTCGTGTGCCCCTTTCGATGTGCTGGATTTCTGCTTATTGCGTCTGAGGGATCTGGAGGTCTAGATGGTGCTAGGGACTCACGAAGGGATACAAAGCCTTTAAGGGATCTTAAAACCGTCCCATCACCAATTCAGCACTAGCCTGGGTTGGCTGATACCAAGGTCACACTGACTGTTCCGTGGCCTATGTGAAAAGTGTGCTGATCTCAGGCCATATGTTAGAGGACAAAAGGCTGTCCTCAGTATTTGGCCTCCTTGTTGTCAGTCTCAGCAAAAAGGCTAAGGACTGATAAGGAATGGACATCCTTTTAACCCGTAAGGGCCTGTCTACTCTTAAAATGTTACACTGGTGGTCCAGCAGCTGTGCCAATGTAGTGCTTCGGTGTAGATACGACCTATGCTGATGGGAGGGATTCTCCTGCCAACAAAGGTAATCCACCTCCCCAAGAGGTGGTAGCTTGGTCAACAGAAGAATTCTTCCATCAACCTAGTGCTGGGACTTAGGACAGTTTTCTCACACCCCTAACCAATGTCGTTAAACTGACCTAATTTTCTAGTGTAGACCAGTCCTTACAATGGCCTTCTTTGCTGATGGATATTGACAGGGCAATGCAGGGACCTTGTAATGCTGCTGCCCTGGCTTCATCTACTCGGTGGGTGGAGGGCTTCAGTCTCCAGGCCATCTTTCACCAACACTAAACTCCCTTTAAAAACACTGTCAAATGTGGGCATTGCTCAGGAGTCTGAATGATATTTTTAATACTTCCTGTCTGTATTTTAGAGAGACTTTTTCAAGATAAAAATCCATATTCTTAAAAAAAATAACATTCTTCCCTGAGTCACTTTAATAACAATTTCTATTATTCAAATATTTTTTTCACCATTTATGATGTTTATTTTATTTTTTTGCTCTTCACTCAATTGGGCCAGTGAATTTAGTCTGGTTAGTTTCACTCTCTGTTTATAGTCACTTTCACTCTCTGATTCTCATGCACTAGCCCAATGCTCTTGTGCTGGGTTCTCAAGAAAGTAAGAGCAGGTTTGAACTGACAAAACTTGCTTTCCCTTGGAGTTTTGTTTCAGATTTAAGAAAATGTTTCTGCTTTATTTGCACTTTTGGCACTTTAAAAGTCCATCTCTCATTGAAGGGAATTTCCAGTCCTCAGACTGAATTCAGCAGAATATTATTGGATTCCTGTACTAAAGAAACTCTCTTCCAGTGATAGAAGTGGATTTTTAAGGCTCAAGAAGTGTTGGTTCATTATCCCTTCCCACAACAGTTCTGTTTTTGCAAAATGTAAGTAATGCTCCGAAACGTCTAAATGGTGTCTCTTTAAATGTTTACTTCTTGTGCAATGTGACTGCAGCATCCTGATAATGGACCATAAATGGCCAGATTTTGCTTAGTAAAAGGCTTTGAAAGGCTCCAAGTATGGCAGACCCTGCTTTATTTTTAGACAGGATTGTTGATCTTCATTGTACTTTTGGCATCAGCAGCTTTTGTCTTGAAGGAATCAAGATGTTTTCTGGTTGCTCCGAGTATGCAGCCGTTTCCTTGATTATTCAACAGTATACATGTCTTGAACTTAACCTAAACTCTGCTATTTCCCATATTTTGAAGCATTATTTTGCACAGGAAGAGAATTTTTTTCTTTCTGTTTTCAGGGGTGGAAGATACACACCCTGCTCGTTATTTAAAATTTCCCGCATTCTAGAAACGTGAGAGAGTGCTTAGGAGCCTAGAGCTGGGCGGGGGGATGGAATCTTATGATGGGGAGATCTTTCCTTCTCCTTTCCCCGGGAGTGGGTGAAGGGGAAGTTACTTTCATTTGTATGGTTCTGCACAAGGCTGTACTGTAGAGGGGACTCAATAAATAACACAGTGGTGCTTTCAGATGTGTGTCTGGGCTGTTTGAGGTAGGCCAGAGGATGAAGAAGATAGCTCTGTCACAAAACCCATGGCTTGACTGTCAAAGGTGCAGAACACCTATAGCTCCAATTGACTTCAGTGGGATTTGACTTCTCAAAATTGAGCCATTCATTGATCAATATTGTACTCGGTATTCAAAAACAGGCAGTGTAAAGCCATAATGGGAGCTGTGCAAATAACTGATTTTTCAGTTCACTGGCCAAAAAAATCACACACAAAAAATTGTTTTGGGTCAAACAAAATGTTTCATTTCATTTTTGAGTTTTTAAAATCTTTTTAAAATAAAATGGTATAAAAGTATAACATTGTATAAAAATAAAAAAAAAGTCATTTTGAATTGAAAAATCTAAACATTTAATTTCTAAAATATCAGAACAAAACATTTAGATCATTTCTTACTTTTTTCTGACCAAAACAATCTGGCGAATTCACCATAAATTTGCAAAATATTTCAGTCGACTGAATCTGCATTTATCAGCAAAGAAAAGTTTTGCTTGAAAAATTTCACCCAGCTCTATCCATAACCCTTACATATGCCCATTATAAAGGATGTATAAACATCAGTGTTCCATCTACAGTCTGAATCTCCTTTATCATAACCTGTAAACTAAGTCCTGTCTTTATTCAAAAAACCAAAGATAATAACACTTAACATCTTTCATCTTCAAAGTTCCTTATAAGCCTTACCTATCTGGCTCACTGGGATCTTGTGAGGGATAATTGGTTAAGAGTTGCCACTGCCACTTTACAGATGCACTGAAATGTTAAGTGATTTGCTTGGAGCCACAGATGTGGGTAGTGTCAGAGCTGAAAGTCTGGTTTCCGTTCTTGTGCTCAGAGCACTTAGACCATGGGTGAAATCCTGGGCCCATTGACAAAACTCCCATGGACATCAATGAGGTCAGGGTTTCACTCCACATTTCTCTTGCCTTGCACAGTGCATGCATCTGCTGTTGGATAATGTTATTCTGTACCAAAAATTATACCTTTGTTTCTTTGTGTTTGTAACACCTTACATCCAATAAAGTGACTTGTTTAAAAAAAAAATTACAAACAACCTTTAATTATCACAAGCATCCTGTGAGATAGGCAAATCAGTATTACCTCACTGCACACGTAGGGAAACTGAAGCAGAGAGTAGGAGTACTTGTGGCACCTTAGAGACTAACAAATTTATTTGAGCATAAGCTTTCGTGAGCTAGAGCTCACTTCATCGGATGCATTCAGTGGAAAATACAGTCAGAGTGTGAAGGTGCTTTTTCCCAGGTCAGAGAGATGAGATTAGAAGTCAGGACTTTCTATCTCCAAGTGCTGTGCACTCAGACCACAAACCCATGCTGTCTTTTGGGTATTCTCTAATCATACTGTATCTTTGACCCTGGGTCCCAGTTCTTGGCTACACTCACATGATTCCTCTCAAGGGAATTGCACAGATTTATTTTAGAGTATTGTGGTTGCCTTAAAGGAATGGTTTTCAGTCTTCCTTCACTTCTTAAGACAAAGATTTTTTTGTGGACAATTTCCCTCCTAACCTCCTGATTCCGCATCTTCCCTGTGGCAGCTGTTGTATTAAGTTACTGTAGAGAAGATGAAAACAAATCTCTTTATTGGGGTGGGTGCAACTGTGGAACGCTCCATCCATTTTGTTGTACCTGTGCTCTTTATTTCCTCTCATGATACAGGAATTTTATATAATTAGTAAAGAATCTCCCTTTGTTGGAAAGGTTTCAGAGTGGTAGCCGTGTTAGTCTATATCAGCAGAAAGAACGAGGAGTCCTTGTGGCACCTAGACACTAACAAATGCTCAGATAAATTTGTTAGTCTCTAAGGTGCCACAAGTACTCCTCGTTCTTCCTTTGTTAGAAAAACCACCTATTGCTCTGGTCTCTCTGGGGTCACTGTGCCTTTGGGTCCTTTTCCTTTGTATACTTTATGTTCCTTCATCCTTCATTTGGCATCTGCAAATTTGATGATGGTTATATTTGCACCAAATATACACTCAAGAAAGGAAAAAAGAAAAGGAGGACTTGTGGCACCTTAGAGACTAACCAATTTATTTGAGCATGAGCTTTCGTGAGCTACAGCTCACTTCATCGGATGCATACCGTGGAAACTGCAGCAGACATTATATACACACAGAGACCATGAAACAATACCTCCTCCCACCCCACTCTCCTGCTGGTAATAGCTTATCTAAAGTGATCATCAAGTTGGGCCATTTCCAGCACAAATCCAGGTTCTCTCACCCCCTCACCCCCCTCCAAAAACCACACACACAAACTCACTCTCCTGCTGGTAATAGCTCATCCAAAGTGACCACTCTCCCTACAATGTGCATGATAATCAAGGTGGGCCATTTCCAGCACAAATCCAGGTTTTCTCACCCCCCCCCGCCTTACACACACAAACTCACTCTCCTGCTGGTAATAGCTCATCCAAAGTGACCACTCTCCCTACAATGTGCATGGTAATCAAGGTGGGCCATGTCCACCACAAATCCAGGCTTTCTCATCCCCCCCCCCTTTTTTTTCCTGGGGACACACACACACACACACACAAACTCACTCTCCTGCTGGCAATAGCTCATCCAAACTGACCACTCTCCAAGTTTAAATCCAAGTTTAACCAGAACTATTTCCCCTTGTTTTTTCCTACCCCCCCCCCTCCAGACGTTCTGGTTAAACTTGGATTTAAACTTGGAGAGTGGTCAGTTTGGATGAGCTATTGCCAGCAGGAGAGTGAGTTTGTGTGTGTGTGTGTGTGTCCGTCCCCAGGAAAAAAAAAAAGGGGGGGGTTGAGAAAGCCTGAATTTGTGGTGGACATGGCCCACCTTGATTACCATGCACATTGTAGGGAGAGTGGTCACTTTGGATGAGCTATTACCAGCAGGAGAGTGAGTTTGTGTGTGTAAGGGGGTGGGGGGGTGAGAAAACCTGGATTTGTGCTGGAAATGGCCCACCTTGATTATCATGCACATTGTAGGGAGAGTGGTCACTTTGGATGAGCTATTACCAGCAGGAGAGTGAGTTTGTGTGTGTGGTTTTTGGAGGGGGGTGAGGGGGTGAGAGAACCTGGATTTGTGCAGGAAATGGCCCACCTTGATTATCATGCACATTGTGAAGAGAGTTGTCACTTTGGATGGGCTGTTACCAGCAGGAGAGTGAGTTTGTGTGTGGTGGGGTGGAGGGTGAGAAAACCTGGTGCCACAAGTACTCCTTTTCTTTTTGCGAATACAGACTAACACGGCTGTTACTCTGAAACCTGTCATTACTCAAGAAAGGAATACATGAATAAGGGTGTGTCTACATTTGCAGAGTTTTTGCACTGTAAGTTTCACCGGTGAAAGCAAAGCGCTGGTTTGGGTACTCCCTCAATTCCTGAGGCGTCAGAGTGTGTTTACACTACCAACACTTCCATCACCGATGAGAGCAGTGCTGTAGGGCAGCTATCCCACAGTGCAGCTCTCTTGATAGGTCTTGTGGGAAGTGGGTGGTGAGCGGAAGGCATTCTGGGTTCCTGCTTAGTGCCCCGTGCTGCCCTGCTTCATGTCCCAGCAGCCCCATTACTTCCTGGTTTCTTCCGTGGCATTTTTTTTAAAACCTCCTGCTTTCCCCACCACATCTACAAACAAAGGGAAAGGGAGCTTCAAACTTTCTGGAGTTTATAGAGGGAGGGGCGGACGTCCGTGCGTCAGAGCAGCGGAGATGCTGGCCCAAAGTGGTCACTTTTGGAACTGTGGGATATCCTCCGAAGATCAAAGGGTGTTTACACTGGTAGAACGTGTCTTCATTTTCACAGCAGTGCAAAAAGAACAGTGGTAAGAGCTGTACGCCTCTCGTGAAGGTGGTTTTCTTTTTGTAGTGAAACCTCTGAGTTTCACCGCAACAAGTCATTAACAAGTGTAGAAGCTCCCGCAGTTTTAGCCCAAAAAAGGGACTTTTTGCACTTTAAATGGTAAGTGTAGACATACCTAAGTGTGCAAGGTGCAAAAAGCCTTGGTAGGTGTTTTGTGTTCATTTAGTTGGAAAAACCTTAGGAAACTATCACCAGCAGGAGAGTGAATTTGTGTGGGGGGGTGGAGGGTGAGAAAACCTGGATTTGTGCTGGAAATGGCCTAACCTGAAGATTACTTTAGATAAGCTATTACCAGCAGGACAGTGGGGTGGGAGGAGGTATTGTTTCATATTCTCTGTGTATATATAAAGTCTGCTGCAGTTTCCACGGTATGCATCTGATGAAGTGAGCTGTAGCTCACGAAAGCTCATGCTCAAATAAATTGGTTAGTCTCTAAGGTGCCACAAGTACTCCTTTTCTTTTTGCGAATACAGACTAACACGGCTGTTACTCTGAAACTTAGGAAACTAAAAGATTTCCAGACCAGGCTACAACTACCTGCTGGCATCACTGCATAGAAACTGGTAGGTGGTTCACCATAGGGATAGAAGCAACTCTGTGAACCACAGACTCCAATTTCAGGACCTCTGCCTTTGGGCCAAATCCAGAGTGCATTAGAGTCAATGGGAGTTTTTCCATTGACTCAACTGGACATAGGGTGACAAACTTTAACGTACTATGGTACTGATTTAGCAAAGAATTTAGCACATGCTTAAATCCATTTTTATTCAACAAAGTGCTTCACCATCTTCTTACCTTTATGCAGAAACTTAAGTCCTGAGAGAGATTCTCAGGCCTTATATCAGTATAATTATATCACTGTAGTTTTACCAGTATAAGGGCTAGTCTAAACTGGCAACACTAAAGTGCTTTAATGTGCCTTGTGTGGTCATGGCACAGGGCTGGGAGAGAGCTCTCCCAGTGCTCTAAAACAACCCACCTCCACGAGGGGCGTAGCTCTCAGCGCTGGGGCACTGTCTACACTGGCGCTTTACAGCGCTGCAACTTGCTGCGCTCAGGGGGGTGTTTTTTACACCCTTGAGTGAGAAAGCTGCAGCCCTGTTAATTACCAGTGTAGATAAGCCCTAATTCCCTTTGTGGATACTGTTATTCTGGAATGAGAGTGCCTTTTTCCAGTACATCTTATACCACTTTCAAAGTGACATAAGCTATACTGGAAAGAGACACTCTTATTCCAGAATAAGAGTTTCTGCACAATGAGTCACACAGGTATAACTGTAGCACTATAATTATACCAGTATATTTTTGCTGGTAAATTTTCCCATGTAGACAAGCCCTTCCAATTTTGTATTCCTGGGTTGAATCCAATGAGGCCCACTTGTTCCGGCTGTCTGGATGAGGCAGCAGAATAGATCTGTGCCTTCATACAAGGTCATAAGGCCCAACAGTCCATCTTTAATTTTAGTCAGTGGAGTCTTACATCTTCATCCCAGAGTGCTCTGCACACTGTAGACCAAATGTGGCTTTGTGTTCTGCAAGTACCCCGCAGCCATGTCCTCTTTCCTCTGGCCATAACCACTATGAGGGGGATCAGCATGGGTTGCAGCACCTGATGACTGTCGTATGCCAGAGGTTCTCAACCTTTCCCACACCACGATCCCCTTTTACCTACCAGGACCACCTCAGGACTCCCCTGCCCATCTACCTGGATCCCCCTCCTATGTAGCAGGACGTCACAATCCCCAGGTTGAAAATTCCTGCCCTATGCCGAGTGACTTGTCAGGGAAGCAAGGTTCTTTAGCTTCAGGTCTGCTTTGCTCCTATCAGTGATACATAGCAACCTGATCAAGATCTAGAGAAGGAACTGCTTTCCTGGCTTCATATAAGGTACTTGTACTCTTGTGCTCTGCTGATCCAGGTTTCTTTATCAAACCCTATAGTGGACCTGACCAGACCCATGCACTTTGGAGTGGCAATGAGTTCACTAGTTCTTCATAACTTTGCTGCACCAATACTTAATAGTACAGCTAGTTGGAAAGTGTCTCAGAAAACAAAATTTCAATTTGCTGTTTTCTGGCCCCTTCTGCTTAGTATTATATGCTACAGATTCCCCCAGGTTAACACAAGAGGAGAAGAAAAGGAGGACTTGTGGCACCTTAGAGACTAACCAATTTATTTGAGCATGAGCTTTCGTGAGCTGCAGCTCACTTCATCAGATGCATACCGTGGAAACTGCAGCAGACTTTATATATACACAGAGAATATGAAACAATACCTCCTCCCACCCCACTGTCCTGCTGGTAATAGCTTATCTAAAGTGAGCATCAGGTTAGGCCATTTCCAGCACAAAACCTGGATTTGTGCTGGAAATGGCCTAACCTGATGCTCACTTTAGATAAGCTATTACCAGCAGGACAGTGGGGTGGGAGGAGGTATTGTTTCATATTCTCTGTGTATATATAAAGTCTGCTGCAGTTTCCACGGTATGCATCTGATGAAGTGAGCTGTAGCTCACGAAAGCTCATGCTCAAATAAATTGGTTAGTCTCTAAGGTGCCACAAGTCCTCCTTTTCTTTTTGCGAATACAGACTAACACGGCTGTTACTCTGAAACCTAACAAGAGGAGAAGAGAATTTCAATCTTTTGTGCTGTCATATTCTAAGGACAACAGCTGGGAGATAGTGATAGCAAGTTACTGATTTACAATCTTCCCATGGCCAAAAACCCACACAAACTCTTTACACTGTTGCTGTTTGTTTTGTTATTTCAAAGCAGTCTTTTTAAGCCTTAAATGCTTGTTTCACCAAATGTGTATGAGTCCAAGAGAGAATTCTATAAGCCTTCCTCATCCCCATGCCATAGGATATCTCATGATCTGCTTATTTTTCACTATAAATTAGGTAATACATTGTCAACACAGATCAGAATATGAAGCTGAATCATATAAAGACAGGTTTCAGAGTAGCAGCCGTGTTAGTCTGTATCTGCAAAAAGAAAAGGAGTACTTGTGGCACCTTAGAGACTAATCAATTTATTTGAGCATAAGCTTTCGTGAGCTACAGCTCACTTCATCAGATGCATGCGGTGGAAAATACAGTGGGGAGATTTTATATACACAGAGAACATGAAACAATGGGTGTTACCATACACACTGTAACGAGAGTGATCAGGTAAGGTGAGCTATTACCAGCAGGAGAGGAAAAAAAATAAAAACAAAACCTTTTGTAGTGATAATGAAGGTGGGCCATTTCCAGCAGTTGACAAGAATGTGTGAGGAACTGTGTGTGTGGGGGGGGGCGGGGAATAAACATGGGGAAATAGTTTTACTTTGTGTAATGACACATCCACTCCCAGTCTTTATTCAAGCCTATAAAGACAGTACACATGGCAAAAGTCCCTGTGTTCAGTAGAAGATACAACCCACTTGGGTTATGATCTTGGGATGCAAAAGACAATCAAGTGAGAGGGTCAGTGAAGCATAAAAGGAAACTTTATTTCATTCATTGGTGGTGGTGCCTTGTGTGTGTGTGTCTTCATGAAACACACACTCTGTATTCCATCTCCAGCACAAATACAGAATCTAATTTAAAATGAAACAAGATATGATATTTCAGAGATAAGGTGGGGGAGATAATATCTTTTATTGGACCAACTTGTTTTGGTGAGAAAGACACGCTTTTGAGCTTACACAGAGCTCTTCTTCTGGTCTGGGAAAGGTACTCAGATTGTCACAGCTAACTGCAAGGTGGAACAGATTGTTTAGCATAAGTAATTAACACATATTCTAAGAGACTATTCAAGGTAAAGTGGCCCGTTAGCACCCCAGCAGTCAGAGGAAAAAAAAAGGTGGGGTTAGTGGGTTACAGCTTGTTGTAATAAGCCATAAATGAACTCACACAGAAAAATGACAAAAGACAAAAACACCATATCACCCCTGGGCGAACAATTTTCACAAAGCAATTACTTCATATCTGACCTCTCAGTCCTCAAAGGAAACCTGCACATCTTCGAAAGATTAGCCTTGAAGCTTAAATTCATTACTTTGCTAGGCACTCAAAATTACAGTCTAAATAACGACACTAGATTTCTGCAGTGTTGTTGTAGCTGTGTAGGTCCCAGGATACTAGACTGACAAGGTGGATGTGATGATATCTTTTATTGGACCCACTTCTGTTGATGAGAGAGACAAGCTTTTGAGCTTTTCAAAGAACCCTGTGTAAGCTCAAAAGCTTGTTTCTCTCACCAACAGAAGTGAGTCCAATAAAAGATAATACCTCACCCACCTTTTCACACTGGATTTATGGCATATTATAACAATCTGTAACCACTAATCCCCATCTTCAGTCCTATGGCTGCAAGGCTGTTACTGGGCCATTTCACCTTGAATAATGACAGGTTTCAGAGTAGCAGCTGTGTTAGTCTGTATCCACAAAAAGAACAGGAGTACTTGTGGCACCTTAGAGACTAACAAGTTCATTTGAGCATAAGCTTTTGTGGGCTACAGCCCACTTCATCAGATGTATAGAATGGAACATACAGTAAGAATATATATATATATATATATATATATATACACACATACAGAGAACATGAAAAGGTGGAAATAGCCATACCAACTGTAAGAGGCTAATTAATTAAGATGAGCTATTATCAGCAGGAGAAAAAAACTTTTGTAGTGATAATCAAAATGGCCCATTTTGACAGTTGACAAGAAGGTGTGAGGATACTTAACATGGGGAAATAGATTCAATATGTGTAATGACCCAGCCACTCCCATTCTCCATTCAAACCCAAGTTAATGGTATCTAGTTTGCATATTAATTCCAGCTCAGCAGTTTCTCATTGGAGTCTGTTTTTGAAGCTTTTCTGTTGCAAAATTGCCACCTTTAGGTCTGTTACTGAGTGACCAGAGAGATTGAAGTGTTCTCCTACCGGTTTTTGAATGTTATGATTCCTGATGTCAGATTTGTGTCCATTTATTCTTTTGCGTAGAGACTGTCCGGTTTGGCCAATGTACATGGCAGAGGGGCATTGCTGGCACATGATAGCATATATCACATTGCATCAGATGAAGCACAAAAGCTTATACTCAAATAAATTTGTTAGTCTCTAAGGTGCCACAAGTACTCCTGTTCTTTTCACCTTGAATGGTCCCTTGGAATATGTGTTAACTACTTATGCTAAACAATCTGTTCCACCTTGTATTTAGCTATGATACCCTGAGTACCTTTTCTAGACCTGAAGAAGAGCTCTTTCTGTGTGAGCTTGAAAGCTTGTGTCTCTCACCATCAGAAGTGGGTCCAATATCAGTGTGATGGGTTGTAACCCCTGGGGTGCAATCTGGGAGCCGTGGGAACCACTGTGCCCCTCTAAGACACACAGCTGGGCTGGCCCTGCCCACACTGCTGTGCTGGAAATACAGCCAGCCTCATCAGGCCCTGTTATCACCCAACACAACAGTAGGTGGTGCCATACACCTAAACTGAGCTACCTGTGTGCTACTGTACTTAAGCACTCAAAGACAGGCAGGAGACACCAGCCAGTTTCCCAGCTCCCCAGGCTCACACCTCCTATGGGAGTATAAACCCAAAATTATACCGTCTTGCATTGCACAGGGATCTGTACAATGTAAGCTCATAAATAGTTCACTCCTCCCTCAATGTGGAGAAGAATATACAACATGCCCATGTTAACCAAGCTGAGATTTTTCCCCAGATACTTCACTCAAAAGGCACATTGGTTTAGATAAAGCAAAAACCAAGTTTATTAACTACAACAAGATACATGTAAGTGATAGCAAACAGATCAAAGCAGATTACCTAGTAAATAAACAAAACCGCAAACAAAGCCTAAAATACTAGAAAGACTGGATATGAATTAGCAATTTATCACCCTGGCTGATGATACAAGCAGTCCACCAGGTTTCCATACACAGGCTAGAAATCCTTTTAGCCGGGGACCAGCACTTCCCCTAGTTCAGTCTTTGGTCCTTGGGTGTTTTCAGGAGTGTTCTTGTGTGGGGAGTGAGGCCACTAGATGACGTCACACCCCACATTATATCGCTTTAACATATGGTGGGAATTCTTTGTTCCAAAAACAGTTCCTATCCCAGTTTGTGGAAAAATATAGATACCCAAAATGGAGTTCAGTATCATGTGGTCTGGTCACATGGCCTTGCTGGGTATTAGCAGCCATTACTTACAGGCTGGCTGAAATGTTTACGGAAAGGCTAAACCATATCATAGTCCATTGTCTTTGCTGATGAGCCATCAGCACTGTCTAGCTTCACCATTGTTGTACCTGAAAGGCTAGCTGTGGGTGTTTTCCAGAGTCAGCACATTTGAAATACAGATACCTACTCAATATTCCTAACTTCAGATACAAAAATGATACATGCATACAAATAGGATAATCATATTGAGCAAATCATAACTTTTCCAATGACATCTCACATGACCCATCTTGTACAAAATGCATCATCATTATGTAATAATTGTATCATAATAATACAACTATGAGGAATATGGAGGTGCAGTGTTACAAACAGATATTACCTCACCTACCTTGTCATTCTCATAGCCTGGGACCAACAGGATTACAACACCACTGCAAATGATATTTCACATATATAGAGCAAAACTGAAACGGACGTTCCACCCTCCGCAAAAACTAACAGACTGAAAAACGGCCCATCCTCTCTACCCAAATATAAGCAAACACCTACGACATGTGTTTTACGTCATTCCCTGAAGGTCACTGGACTTGGCTGTTTCAGGCCAGTTTGGGAAGCAAACTGCAGAACAGACTGCCTTCCATTGAAATAGCAATCATGCCTAATAGGTAGCTTGTATGAGTTAAAAGTTCCTATATGTTTCAGCTTCAGGTCTTTCATCAGGTCACCTCCATTCTTTATAGTAAATTGAAATCTACACAGCCAAAGCAAAATTCCTGTTCCAAAGAGTTTACTTACAGTTGGATACTGAGGGTCAGTGTGGATGTTGTCAGTGGTAGGCTTCATGGAATTGGTGGGTGAGACGGTCCCTTACATTAGGGTTTCTCAACCTCTGGGTTGGGACCCAAAATTGGGTCACCAGAATGTTTCAAAGGGTTGCGTGGCAGCTCCTGTGGCTCCTTGTCCCACAGGACTGGCTGTGCTCGCCTCCCAGCTCCAGGCACTGCAGCCTTTAGGGTCCCAGCGCCACTCAGCTTTGGCCCAGCCGTCATGAAGACGAGAGCCCGGGTAGGCCAAATTTGAGTGAGTGGCCCTGCAACCCCATGAGCCAGGTCACAACTCCACTCAGACAAATTTGGTCCAGCCAGGGGGAGGGGGCTAAACCTTAGTGGCGCTGGAGCCCTGGAGGTTGCAACACCCAGAGTGGAGAGCCAAGCCCAGCCAGCCCCACGGCACAGGAGCTGCAGGAGCCACCACTGTGGGGTAAGTGCCGGGCAGGACCCAACCCCCCAGCCTGGCAGGGCCTGACTGAAACCACCCCAGGGTCTCCAACCCCAGACTATTTACTGGGTTGCAACAGGCCATAAAAGGTAGAGAATCACTGCCTTAGGTAATCAAGTTCTAAACCATTTAGGGCTCCATAGGCCCATCACAAATACTTTGAACCCAAGTGGGAAGCTAAAAGTCAACCAGAGAAGTCCCTAGAGCTCTGGCGTAAGGTGTCCCTGAGTGACGTACAATGCAGCTGCTTGACTTCAGTTTCTGAATGGTGCCAGGGAGTAGCCCCACATAGAGGGCATTACAGTAGCACAGTCTCAAGATGACAAGTACATGGTTGACTGTAGCAAGGTCTGTATTTGGAGAGCATTGGTTACACTCTTCTCAGCAGGCTTAGGTGGAAAATACTGTAGTTGTTCTTGACCAGAGTGGCCACCCAAGCACGCAGGAGCAGCTCGGGATCTAATAAGACCCCTAGCTGTAAACCTGTGTGACAAATGGCTGCCACAATCCTTAGGCAGGGTGTGGATATCATTCCCATTGTCTTGTCAGGCTGCTTTCCCCACCAGGGCCTCCTTTTTGTTTGCAGTGAGCCTTAGCCACCTTTCCCTCTTCCAAATTCCAATCACATATAGGCCCTGTACCATTCATTCCACTACACCAGCTGGGTCAGAGACTCAGATACCAGCAGAGGTTAGTGTTTTCAGCTACCTCCAGGGTGCAGGTTAGAAGCCAGGCTCATGGCAAAATGGAAAAAATTTAGCCAGGGACACTGGGGTGAACCCCTAACCTTATGAAAAGTGTTTGGTGGGGTCTTGAATATCTATGCAGAACAGACAGGAATTCAGGCTTTCAGGTTTTATCTGAAAGTACTTGGCATTCCATGCATCTACTGCAGAAAGATGAAGGATGGGGGAAAACCCTGTTAGGATGCACAAATGTAGTTCCAGGGAGTCTCATATTGTTTAGCACTTAGCCCTTTTCATCTATAGTTTGAAAAGCACTTAAAAGATGGTTCCTAAGTATCATCTTCCTCCATGTAGATTAGATTTCACAGAGAGAGAAACTGAAGTGCAGTGACTTGCCCAAGGTCTCATGATCTGTCAGTAGCAGAGGCAGGCGTAGAACTCAGGATTCCTGACTCCTTGTCCACCAGTATCTTATGCACTGGACCATTAAACATCCAGCATTGATGCTGCCAAACTTAATGTAGTTTCTAGGATGAAACGCTGAATTCCATTTCCAGACCCGGTCTCTGGGGTTGTCATTACAAAGCCAGTGTGTTACATCTCCAATGTCACAGGCCGCCCCGGGGGATGCAGCCTGGATAAAAATGAGTATAATCCCTAGAAGCGGTGTGTGTTTGTTTATTTTTTAAAAAGCCCATAGCTTGGCACACTCTCAATGCAAACGTTGTTTGATAGGAGTTTCTGTGACTTTTCAAGGGTATGGCTGCATTGCAATGTAAGCCCAGGATTCGAACCCAGGCTCAAGCCTCATTCCCCTTCCATCTGCACACAAATTTTGCTCATCCCGGGGAGTGGGGTGGGGCGGGGCAAGCCTGAGTCAAGCCGGGACCAAGAGTTCAAGCCCTATTGCTTTGCAATGTAGATACTGCCCCACTGGACTTGTGCTCTGGTAGTCCACCAAAAGTATCCCACAATCACATGGGCTGACTTTCTTTATCCTCTGGATAGTCAAGTTTTCCCACACCGCATCATGAACAAAGGGCTAGAGTGGCCACATATTGGCTGGGTGCTAGGAAGTCTGGGATGTGGGTGGTAGGACTCAGTCCTGCATAATACAGTGTAGGCATTGGAAGCCCAGGTTGGGACCCAGGGTTCAGCAATTTCTAAGCTGGGGTTACAAATGAGTGCAGGTGCTCAAGCCGTAGGTAACAAAGCCAGGGTCTGCTCACTTGAGTACTACTAACTCTGCGCTTACATGGCAGGGAAGACCTTCCCTCGGTTACATTGTCTTCACAGCTCACGGTTTCACGGGACCTTGGTGCAAACTAAATTGATCAGCAGGAGGAAAATAGCCGTTGCCTAGACAACGGGCAGATGACTCATCCTGGGCAGCAAGCAGCAAAAGCTGTGAGGCTGCAGTAATTTTCCAGATGCTTAATCCAGCTCTTCAGTCTTTCTTTCTTTTTCTCACTCTGAAAGGCAGAAATCCTCCTCTCACTTTTTCTCTCTCTCTTCATTTGCAACCCTACGTACGCTGCAGCCCTACGTGATGCAGAGAACAGTTTTCCATAGTGCTTACCCCGGCTGGCGTCACAGGGACAGCTTGGAATAATGCTGATGAGCCACTTGATGGAGTGAAACGGAGCCTCCAAAGAGAGTAAAAATAGAACTAGAAACTGCAGGCTGCAAAAGCCAAACCCAGCCCCCAAACTCACCACTGGCATCACATTTCTTATAATAACCCTGGACTGGCTTCTCTATGTTATGACTATGTCACCTCATTCCTTCGTAGCAATCATCAGGGCTGTGAAACCTTCGAATGTAATCTGTATTCAGCACAGGCAAGTAACTAGGGCAAGGTGATCTATATTCAACAAATGCTCTTCAACAAGGTAGTCTCCCTTCTTCATCACTTATGCATGATTTTTTGTTATTTGATGTAAGTTTTAGTGCTGATTAAAGGTATCTGGGAGTTGGGAAGGAATTCCTCCCCCCCCCCCCCCGGTCATATTGGCAGAGACCCTGGGGTTTTTTTTGCCTTCCTCTGCGGCATGGGGCACAGGTCACTTGCAGGCTTAAACTAGTGTAAATGGTGGATTCTCTGTAATTTGAAGTCTTTCAACCATGATTTGAGGATTTCAGTAACTCTGCCAGAGGTTAGGGGTGAGTGACGTTCCATGGCCTGCAATGTGCAGGAGGTCAGACTAAACGATCATGATGTTCCCGTCTAACCTTAAAGTCTATGAGTATCAGATTCACAGCGCTGGCGAGTGATGTCCTCTTTACCCTAGAACAGATACAACACAGGCAGCAGAAGTGTCAGCTTCCCTCTCACTCCAACTTGACATAGAGGATCCATCACTAGGGGTAGGAATGCAGTTCTTTGTTCATTCGGTGGAGCGGAGTCCCATTCAACCTGTTACCCTGTTATCGAGACTAACGGTGATGAGGCCGAGCGGAAGGCTGGTTTTGTCATTCAGGCACTAGATGGGGACTTGGCAGACCTGGGTTTGCTTTCTGGCTGTCACAGATGTCCTGTGTGAACTTGGGTAAATTATTCTCTTTGTGCCTCAGTTCCCCATCTTTAAAATATGTATAATGCTGCCTTTCTCTCATGTTTTATCTGCTTAAATTGAAGGCTTTTGGACATAGGGAGAGTCTCTTACAATGTGTGGGTACAGCGGCTACCACAACGGGCCCCCATTCTCTACAAGGGTTTCTAGGCATTGCTGCAATACAAGTAATACATAAGAATGATTACACAGGATAGCAGTTAGTGGTTTCTGAAATGTGGACACCTGTCCACTGGGAACTGGAGGGAGCCACCACCTTTGCCACAAAATACAGCCTTGCACCTGGTTGTTTAACTTTGGCAGATCATTCAGTAGACAGGAGCTACTGACAGTTGACCTGGCTGCACAGGTGTAATTAACTGATGACTAAACCCACCACAGACCACCAAAATCATGTACCTCAGGCAGATGTTCATCATGTTTGTTTTCTACCTCTATCTGGGGTGGTTACCAGTTTATGACTATATAATTGTGATGGGGTCTATCCGGCCTTCTCTGCCCCCGACTGGCTGCATCAGCTCCTAACACCCACCTTTTTAAGGAAATCCGCTCAGGCCAGGCTACTAAAAAGACTTAGTCCTCCAGAGGCGTAGAAGGGCCATGAGGAGGCACTGACCAATTGGGAACTAGCAGGCCAGTTAAAAAGGCTTGCCTGCTTTCTCTGAAGGGGAAATGCTGGGTGATGCTGGGACAGGAGGAGAATCCGTCAGTGCTAGCCCAGAATTTTGGCTTAAAGTGCTGTGGCTAAACAGTGACCTTTTATATTTGTGTGCAGGCTAGGGGAACAGATACCCGAGTTCCGAGTCTGTTTATTGTTTAACTGTTTAAAGACTGATGCAGAGCCCATGGCTTGGGCCATTCTTCTCCAGGCTGGCTGCCACAATAATCCCCATTACCCCAGTATGGGTCTAGCCCTTTTAGTGGCTGGATCACATAAGAACTTAATAAGGATGCTATGGCTGCTAGCCAGGAGAGTTACTCCTTTAACTCAAGCAATCCAGGCTCAGGCTTTTAATGAACAAGGTCCTGGGGTTCAATCCCTGTGCAGTTGTCATATGTGACTGGCATGTTTTGGGTGTCTAGAAAGAGAAGATAATCTGATATAATTGGTGTGTGCAATGTTGTAAGCCGTACTGGAGTTTCAGAAGCTAATTACTTCTGGTGCTGTTACTGTTCCAGGTGATAGTCCTCTGCAAGGACTAAAGTTAAAAGACAGGATGTTCAATAAGGAGGATCTTCCAGCAGCAAAGTGCAATTTATTGGTGCCACATAGCTCCAAGGACAGAGTAAAAGGAGAGGATCCAAAGGTTTGTGTTCATCCATCCTGAAATCATGGACAGGGCTCTTTTGCTGCCAGACTAGTGTGCCTAGTCTCCTAGAGAAAGGGAGAGTGGCTTGCTCCATCAGATTAATGCTGGAAACGTTGCCACTGAAACTGCAGATATAACAAATGAAAAAGAAGTGAAATACATTGAGGACTTACTAATAGCTCCATTGATTTTTAGTTATAAAAAAAATCTGCGTAGCAAAAAATAACAATCCTTAGAGGCATCAAGCCACCATTAAATGGCATCAACTTCAAAGGAGCACATGCATTTCACAGTTCCCAGAAAGGCGGGGGAGTGCTTTCTGGTTTGGATGCTAAAAAATGACTTGAACCCATGCAACAATGAGGCTGTAATATTAATTGCAAATTACTATTAGTGCAGATCTGCTGACTTGCTCATGTACCGTACAATACATGTGTACACCCTTTTCATTGCCTGAAACCTGGTTGAGAAGGATGTAGGATCCTGGCTGTGGACGGAATTATTTGGAAGCAGCTCTGTGTTAGTTCTCAATTAGCTTTCTTAGGAAAGGGATGTTTTGACTTTGGGCAAGAATTGGCAAGGTCCATAGCATCCAGTGAAGGTCTCTATAGGACTGGCTAGACAATAGCATGCTTTTAAGGAGGGACCAGAACACAGCAGTCCTGACTCCCACTCACTTCATATCTGTTCTTGTAAGAAGGTGGAGTTATTAGTAAGTGGGATTCCATGAAAAATGATGAATGATTAATAAAAGTGCCTCCTTCCCCATCCACAAGACCTTTGGGGTGCTTCACAAATGACAATCAATCACATTTGCCTCTATTTCCCCTCGAAGCATATAACGGGATTTTATTTTATTTGTTCTCTGGGGGAAAATTTTTTCTGAGCCCCTCTCAGTGCACCTACTTAACAGCTAACATCCTTCCAGTATCCCCGGATTTGATTATTCTGCATCACAGCAGGTCCATGGTATGGGATTGGTGACAATGATGACCCCCTTCAAAGCCCATGCGAGCAATTCTTGCATCAGCCAGAGGGGTCACTGCAGAGTGAGATAAGGTGTTCCCTCTCCCATCTACATCCCAGCGGCTGAGTAGTCTGGCTTCCTAGCCAATCCTGGTTAGGGAGCGAAGGATCAAGCCCTCATCTCAGACTCTGTACCCTATCCCCACCCATAGTCACAAACTATGCAAATTAACATTAAAATGCCTGCTCATTGCAGATATGAATTTGAGTCTGATTGTTCTTATCAGATTTACAGAGAACCAGCCTCTTTTGTGGTGGCACAATAGTGTGAGAGAGGTGTGACGAGGGATTGCTCTGAGCAGTGAGCAGGTTTGTTCAGTATGTGTGTGATTCCCCAGCTAGCTGGCAGGTTGGAAGCTGGCGCATTAGAAGCCCCCATCCATCACAACTGCTAGCGAAGGTGACATTCCACTGAGCTGGCCCGTTCTGCAGCACAGCGAGGAGCTGGCAAAGCAGCTATTGGGTAGTGAACGTGATCTGTAGCCGCCCTTGACACCACAGAGCTCCAGCCTCGTTGATCTCTTCAGGGAACACTGCAGAATAGGCGTAGAGAAGCTATTATTCTCTTATCTGAAACTGACACAAATGAAATATGTCTTGGTTTAAATAACATGAGAGCTGTGAGATGGGCCTGAACCAGACCCCTGGGGACTAAGTGGCACTTGGAAGCCAAGCCTAGATCTAGAAATGAATCTCAGAAATGTCCCCTCTCTTTATAATGGGCCAAACCGCCCTCCCCAGCCCTGAACGGTCACATAGTTTGGAATATTTTAAATCCAGATATAGTTGGAATTCTGTGGTTCAAGCCATACCTATGGTTCTGTAAACACTCAGGATTCATTTCAGAGATGTGTTCAGTTAGGACAGTGTACTACCAGTGGTAACAAAACAGAGCTCTGAAGGTTCCTACATTCGGTCAGAAGATTCAGCTCTCTCTGGTTGCACCTGCCACTTCCCAGTACCAGCACTGATTTAAGATAAAAGACAAAGCAATGTGAACCTCAGACGTCCATATCCATCCCCCAACGCAGGTGTCTTAAAGTGCAGCTGCAGGGACTACCTCTAGCCATCAGAGGGGCCTGTGCTCTTTGTGTCCAGTGCAGTTCTGGCACCACTCTGCCGAGACTGCCAAGGAGAAAGTGGCCAATTCTAATTGGTTGTTCCCATGTGGATGCCTGTCCACTGAAAACTGGACTAAGATTGTAGGCTGTGAAGCAAAGGTGCATGACAGTGTGATTAATAATATTTAGAGTGGTAGCCGTATTAGGCTGTATCAGCAAAAAGAACGAGGAGTACTTGTGGTACCTTAGAGACTAACAAATTTATTTGGGCATAAGCTTTCGTGGGCTAAAACCCACTTCATCGGATGCATGCAGTGGAAAATACAGTAGGAAGATATAGATATATACACAGAGAACATGAAAATGGCTGTTGCCATACACACTATAAAGAAAGTGATCAATTAGGTTTTTTTCTCCTGCTGATAATAGCTCACCTTAATTGATCACTCTCGTTATAGTGCTTTACCATTGATTTCAACCATTGATTTACCATATGATCAGCTATGGACTATTCCATTTCGAATTTCAATGAATCTATTGGATTTATTTCTCCATTTAATTTAGATTTATATTTAAAAGGTACTAGTGCTTCGGGGGCTCTCTCTTTCTGGAGGGGACATAACACTGAGGCCCTGTTCACTTGTGGTCGAGATTCCCTGGTATTCACGGATTCTAAGATCCTAGAAAGTGAAATGATGCTAGGGATCATTTTTGAGCTCCCTCTAGCTTACCCAGACTTCCCTGGTCCTGAGGTGCATGGAATGGAATGCAGTATTTCAGGTGCAGTCACACCCAAACTTTATGCTTCTCTGTGACATGAATCCTTTGTGTTTGTAGGCCAAAAGCACACTGGCATTTTGGGCTACCAAGTTACATGGTAAATTCATGTCTAATTTTCTCTCTGAAGTAAGTGCTCGATGCCCCACCATTCTGAGGCATTGGTTCAGAGGTAAGAATGCCACCTACTGAATCCCCAACACAACCTCCTGAAACCCAGTGGGATTTCCTTGGAGGTCTGCCACTGAAGTTCTGGCAAAGCCTGACCCTGCTTATCTTGTGGGAGGTGAGTAGCTATCCCCGCAGAAAGATGTGAAACGGGGACACTCCACAGAAGCGGTGGATTTAAGGTCTTCCAGCATATTTTGCTGCATCCCTTCAGAATCTAAGCTTTCATAGGGGGAAAATGTGACCTTAGGACTTCTGGCTGAGCAGCTTAGTTTTACTGATTGTGACAGGGCCTACACGCTCCACTCAGGGGTCAGGGCCCCACTGTGCTCGCTGCTGTACAGTAAGAAAAACAAAGACAGTTCCTTCCTCCAAGAGCTCACAGGATAGGGACAGGAAGTGTTGCAACAGGCGGACAAATGCGTAAAGGCTCGTGGGGGGGGGCGACAAGATAATAGTAAAGATGTAACCAGTCTCGCTGCAGGGGGTCCCTGTGAGTGCAGCAGCGCACCTGTCCCCTCTAGACGCCTGCTGGGCTGCGCCGGCTGCCACAAGCTCAAAGGCAGGCGCTGTGGGCACTCCAAGCAATAGGCTACACAGGTGCTGGCCCTCTGTGGATTCCCATAAACCCTCACACGCTCTGAGGGAGTAGCACCCTTTCTAGGGTGGCCTAAACCTAGACACAGTTCCTTCGTTACAATAACATTGAAGATCAAAACCACAGTCCCTAACCTAGTCCCGAGGGGAAGTCCAGCAGAGGGGTGTAATGACAGGAGTCTCCTTCATAGAATCGTAGAATCGTAGAATATCAGGGTTGGAAGGGACCTCAGGAGTCATCTAGTCCAACCCCCTGCTCGAAGCAGGATCAATCCCCAATTAAATCATCCCAGCCAGGGCTTTGTCAAGCCTGACCTTAAAAACTTCTAAGGAAGGAGATTCCACCACCTCCCTAGGTAACACATTCCAGTGTTTCACCACCCTCCTAGTGAAAAAGTTTTTCCTAATATTCAACCTAAACCTCCCCCACTGCAACTTGAGACCATTACTCCTTGTCCTGTCCTCTTCTACCACTGAGAATAGTCTAGAACCATCCTCTCTGGAACCCCCTTTCAGGTAGTTGAAAGCAGCTATCAAATCCCCCCTCATTCTTCTCTTCTGCAGACTAAACAATCCCAGTTCCCTCAGCCTCTCCTCATAAGCCATGTGTTCCAGTCCCCTAATCATTTTTGTTGCCCTTCGCTGGACTCTCTCCAATTTATCCACATCCTTCTTGTAGTGTGGGGCCCAAAACTGGACACAGTACTCCAGATGAGGCCTCACCAATGTCGAATAGAGGGGGATGATCACGTCCCTCAATCTGCTGGCAGTGCCCCTACTTATACATCCCAAAATGCCATTGGCCTTCTTGGCAACAAGGGCACACTGCTGACTCATATCCAGCTTCTCGTCCACTGTCACCCCTAGGTCCTTTTCCGCAGAACTGCTGCCGAGCCATTTGGTCCCTAGTCTGTAGCTGTGCATTGGGTTCTTCCGTCCTAAGTGCAGGACCCTGCACTTATCCTTATTGAACCTCATCAGATTTCTTTTGGCCCAATCCTCCAATTTGTCTAGGTCCCTCTGTATCCAGCCCTGCCCTCCAACGTATCTACCACTCCTCCCAGTTTAGTATCATCCGCAAATTTGCTGAGAGTGCAATCCACACCATCCTCCAGATCGTTTATGAAGATATTGAACAAAACCGACCACAGGACCGACCCCTGGGTCACTCCACTTGACACCGGCTGCCAACTAGACATGGAGCCATTGATCACTACCCGTTGAGTCCAACAATCTAGCCAACTTTCTACCCACCTTATTCGTCCAGCCCACACTTCTTTAACTTGCTGACAAGAATACTGTGGGAGACCGTGTCAAAAGCTTTGCTAAAGTCAAGATACAATACATCCACAGCTTTCCCTTCATCCACAGAACCAGTAACCTCATCATAGAAGGCGATTAGATTAGTCAGGCATGACCTTCCCTAGGTGAATCCATGCTGACTGTTCCTGATCACTTTCCTCTCATGTAAGTGCTTCAGAATTGATTCTTTGAGGACCTGCTCCATGATTTTTCCGGGGACTGAGGTGAGGCTGACTGGCCTGTAGTTCCCAGGATCCTCCTCCTTCCCTTTTTTAAAGATTGGCACTACATTAGCCTTTTTCCAGTCATCTGGGACTTCCCCCGTTTGCCTTCAAACCCCTCCATGCTGTTCTTCCGCCTGCCCACTGCTGCCCTGGGTCCTTCTGCCAGCAGCAGGGAGTGTCTGTGGCCAGCTCTCAGCTGCAGTTCTCAGACTGCCTGCTGCACCTGCTCTCACTCAGCCTCCGCTGAGCCTGGTCCCCTCTGACCTCAGGCTAGAATTTCCTTTACACGTACTGGAGATTCTGGAGCCCTCCACCGGCTGGGTGGGGTGGAGTGGAGGGCAGTTTCCCAGCAATGAACCAGCAACTGTATCATTTATATTCACAGGAGTTAGTAGCATCTGTGGGGTCTTCAGTCATCTTCAGCTCTTGTCCTATGCAGGGAACAAATTGTCCACATAAGTCCGGTGAGCTTCCCTCTCTTCAGTTTAACAGGGTGTTAACTGCGAAGCTGGGTGCTGACAGTCATAGCTAAGTGGTTGCCTGCTGAACAGAGGTAGAAAAGGCATCCAGGAAGCTCAGTGAAGGAGAGTGTTTTTTTCTTTAAGCTGTGACAGCTGCTATTTTTGGCTGTGACACTGAGCACTCATGAAAAGCCCTCACTCACCCATCTGTCCGTCCCTCTTTTCCACCCCAACGGTGACTCAAGCCACCTGTCATTGTGAAGCACTCAGGTGTAAGAACACATGTATTTTGGAATGCCCATTTCAAACCCTTTTCATCTCAATTTCATGTGTTGAAACTGGGCATCAATGAAAGTAATAGCTTGTCTGCACCTTAGCAGGGAGAGAGCGTGAGGGAAAACTTCTCTGCTGTTGCCCTGCTCTGCAGCCTTCCATTTCCAAGACTCTTAGTCCAGCACCTTTCATCAGCACTAAATTAGCCATAATGAACATTTAAAAAAAAAATCACACTCAAATGTACCAGCCAAATAAGAGTCACTGAACAGGCCCAGAATCTTTTCCTTCAGAATCCAAATTCACATCTGAACTTTGTTTCAACTCATCTTGAATGTGGAAACTCTCTCTCCTTCCCTCCCACGCTTTGGGGAATTTGGAAAACCAGATCTGAATTTTGCAGCTCTCCTTTCTAATTAAGGGGCCTGGGTCTCTCAGGCCCATCTCTAATTAAGAGATATCCTGGAAATGTACGTTAAGGGCTCACTCCTGCAGAGTACTTGGCAGCTTCAGTTTCCTATGAAGTCAGTGAGAGCAGAGGCCACACAGCACCTTGCAGGGTCAGATCCTAACACAGCCTGCAGACTCCTAAACTACAGAATCCATTTTCAAGCTTTCCCTTTTGGTTTGGTAGCAATCCTCCCTGAAATTGCAGCCCCATTCACCCTGCTCCTTTGCAGGTGCGGTGGCAACTCAGCAGATCAGAGATGCAAAATATATGACCACACTGCCAGTTGCTGTTGTCTGATGGCCCAGATTGGTCTCACCCAGATTTCCCTCTTTGCAGGTAATCACTTTACAACAGAGCTACAGATGCAGCCTCTCAGCCTGCTGGGAGTGCATGAGATTATTACAGAGGCGCCTTTATAATTAAGTCAGAACTGGCTTTTCCATTTAGCTTTATCAATGTTGTTCTCCAGCCATATCAAGTGTTCTTGTGATTGCCATCTTTAGAACATTTATAACACATTCTTTGTATTGACTTTGGAATGAAGGGGGTTTGTGTGGGAGTTGTTTTGTGTGTAAGAATTTATCTGAAATGTTGCATTTAACCCTTTTTTATTTTAAATTAAATTATTCAAAAAATGGCCAAGTCACTCAGATTTGAGGTGCTCCTACTGCTGCACAGTGTGGTTTCCAGACCCTATTTTGCTCCAAATCATACAGAAAGCAGAAGCCAGACGCACATAAAGTAAGGCCATAAAAATGCAGCACTTGCCAACTGTTTCCACATGGTTACCAAGGTATCTCCTAGTCTAAGGATAAGCTGTGAAGATTGCAGATATCACTCCATGGTAGCTGTGGGCAAATGCTGATTCTTCGTGTTAACGCAGCGCACCAGGCTACACTGCGGTAATTGGAAATTCCACGCTGACATTCTACGTCCCAATGCCTGCAATGGAGCTGACGGCATTTCGTGCCAGTGTTTCGTACATATGCAGGGTGGGGCTGTGGCTGATTCTGCCCAGGACGATGGGGAGAGGACTCAGTGAGCGCCGCCACCTTGCACCGGCGGCTGCTGCAGTCTGGGGAGCGCACAGCCTGTGCATACTAGTTAGCACTAGTGGTGGTGCTAAATGATGCAGGGTGAGCCTCGCCACACTGGCCAGTGGAGCTGGCTGGGCATGAAGTGAATACGCGTGCCACCCGCCCCCAAGACGGTTGGAGCTGCTGCTTCTGTAGCAGGAAGAATTCTGGCGCCTGGAGGACTGAACCAAAATCCCTCCTGGGCTGGCATCTGTGTGTGGTTGGGGTGGTACAGCATCTTCACACCTCCTTCACGAGCAGGCTGTAGCTGCAATGACCTCGGCCAGAGCAAAGGGGCTGGAAGGCGCCAAGGCTTGGTAATGGGTGATGGAGCCTTTTACCACCCAGCCACTGGCAGGAGCAGCCCTAGCTGTTTTGTTGGCCAGGGAGGAAAATGTTTGTGGTTCCCCACTGCCTCCAAGTGGGTCAAGCAAAAAAACCCCCAGAACAGCCAGCCAATCAATGGAGCAAAAACAGCTGACCAACACAGTGTGTAGGGGGAAAAAAAGCTGAATGGCACAGCCCCTTGGAAGCTCGCACCCCCCAGGCTGTGTGTCCTGCTCACCTGCCCCTGGTTACTGGTTCAAATCCAGCCAACCAGCATTACTTTCCAGGCCTCCCTGACACCCCATAAACAGGGCACAACCCCATTTTCCCCTGCGAAGTTGCTCTGCCTAGGACCTGACATCGACATCTGTCAGCAAGGGATGGCAGCTTCCCAAAACCTGCCCCCTAACGCTGTTCCCACCATTAACAAATACTCTCTGGGAACATGCTGCATCTCTGCTCCCTGAGAAATAACCGGTTTGTGCCTCGTGAATGAAACACCGATGAACTCCTCCACTGGGAATGCAGCGCTCAAGGACAAGCCTTGATAAGCAAAAGCCAGGCTCCAGGCGGCTGCTTGGAAGGTAACCAATTCCCCCATCCTGACTCATAGGGCCCAAGCATTTACTGATAAAGCGCAGTGGCCGTGGTGTGAGTTAAAGGGATGGTTGCCAAGGAATTTTACCCCCCAGACTTAATATTGTGATTTTCGGCTTCTAAATATTTGAACACCAAAGAGCTGTTCATCCTCAGGCCGCCCCCACCCTCCCCCACTGGTGAGGTGAAAGGATCAAATGACCTGCCCCGAGACCAGGAGGTGAATCAGTGTCACAGCCGAGTCGCAACTCGGGAGCTTCTGGGAAAAGATGCCGTTGTCATGGAATTTTATTCAGTCTTATAACAATGAGGCTATTTTGGGATGTAAACCTTTCCCCTAGAACAAGGGCAGGCGTGGTGGAATCGTGGGGGGGCTAGTGCCCACGCAGTGGACATATTTGGGGGGAGGGGATTTATGCTTCTGCCTCCCCGAGTGCTTTCTACTCCCACAATGGCTTGTGGAGGTGAGAGCGGGCCCCAGAGGTGCATGGGATTGGGCTGGCTACCGGGGAGCATGTAGGACCAGCTCTCCTCTCCCTGCTTCCACTGTGGGTTCCGGCAGAGACACCAGCCCAGGGCAGGGGCAGGAGCACACGTGCCAGCTGTTGAGGTGCGGTGCGGGACAGGGCACTGGCACCTGGGTGGGGGGTGTCGGCACAGAGGGCACCAGCCATCCAGGTGGCGGGGGGGGGGAGCACTAGCTGCTGATGAGCAGCCATATGAACAGCAGTAGGAACGGTCAGCATGCCCCTCCCTAGCCTGGAGCCAGCTGCCCATCTCCTGCCAAGTCTCAGTAGCACTCCTCCCTTTCTCTCCTATCCCTGTACCCCTCATTTACAGTGATCTTCCAAGAACCCCCCATCCCCCCTTACCCCTCCCCGTACTGTTGGAAATCCACACCCAGAGCACAGGGCCGTTGCATGTGACTCACAGTCAAAGTGACTTTGAACAGACAGATGAGGCACTGGACTTGAGTCAGGACACCTGCCTTCTATTCCTGGTTCTGCCACTGGCCTGCTCAGTGACCTTGGATCAGCAATTTCCCCTCTCCATGACTCAATTTCCCCTCCCCACCTTTGTCTGGGTCATAGGCGCCGACTTCTGCTCGTACCGGTGGGTGCTCGACCCCCATCTGCCCCTGGCCCTGCCCCGACTGCAGCCCTGCCCTGCACCCTCCCGCCCCTGCCCCGCCCCCATTCCAATCCCTTCCCCAAAGTCCCCGCCCCAAATCTGCCCCCTCCCTGCCCCTATTCCGACTCCTTCTCCAAATCCCCGCTGCAGGCCCGCCTCTTCTCCGCCTCCTCCCCTGAGTGCGCCATGTTCCCGCTCCTCCCCCTTCCCTCCCAGAGCTTGCTGTGCTGCCAAACACATGGAAAAATTAGTGGGTGCTCTGCACCCACCGGCAGCCAAGCTCCCCGCCCCACCTCACCTCCGCCTCCTCCCCTGAGCGCGCTATGTCCCCGCTCCTCCCTCCCTCCCAGTGCTTGCCGCCGCCAAACAGCTGTAGCTGTGTCAATTGGATATATGCGGGGGGGGGGAAGGAGCGGGAATGTGGTGCGCTCAGGGGAGGAGGTGGGAAAGAGGCGGGGCCGGGGCGGGGATTTGGGGAAGGAGTTGAATGGGGCAGGGAGGGGGCAGAGTTGGGGTGGGGACTTTGGGGAAGGGGTTGGAATGGGAGTGGGAGGGGGCGGGGCAGGGGTGGAGTCGGGGCAGGGCCGGGGGCAGAGGTGGGGTTGAGCACCCACCGGCGCCATTAGAAGTCAGATATGTGCCAGAAGCTGGGAATGGGCAATGGGATGCATCACTTGATGATTACCTCTGGGGCACCTGGCATTTCCTCTGGGGCACCTCGCATTGGCCACTGTTGGCAGACAGTATACTGGGCTAGGTGGACCTTTGGTATGACCCGGTATGGCCATTCTTATGTTCTTATGAGATTCTTTTATTTAAACCAAACCTCATCAGAGGCTCATTGGAGACCCCATAAGCTGACTCAGTGCTCTAGCTGAGCATTCCAATACCTGCAAGAATGAATAGTTTACAAAGGTAATTGAAAGCCTATTAATAGAGCCCTGCAAATCCACAGATATCTGCTTTATATCTGCCGATAGCTGCATCTGCGGATGCAGGTGTATTTTTACTATCTTTGCAGATCAGATGCCGATCCAAATTTTTGCATCCGTGCAGGGCTCTAACAGTGAGATAGGGTGCTGGTGCGGATGTGAATAAATATACATATAAAAGGTGGAGTGTGGATCCCAGGGGTCGGATACAAATTAATTATTGCAGATTGGATGCCGATCCAAATTTTTGTATCCGTGCAGGGCTCTACCTATTAATGTGTTGAATGCCCTGCCCAGCTGTGTTAGTGAGAGTATTTAGCATGTATTTCTGTGGTTTAAAGTAATGTTCATATTCCCTTTGCAGGTCACTTTTAACTCTGGCCTCCTTAGCAACGACACTGTGGTATCTGAAAGAGGGACGGGGAGGAGCCTTCTAATGAATATCTGAGACATGACACAGAGCATTCAAAGTCCTCACCCGCAGCTGATTGTGGACATGGAAAATTGTGGCAAACCTCTATTATGTGTGGCTGGTGATGCCTATTATTTTGTGAGCAAGGAGCGCTTACTGGTTGATTAGACTGTAGTTCTCAGTGTTAACAAGGACTGATAATTAGAATTCTGACTTAACTGAGCCAGAAGTTTTACACGGCAGAAACAATCGCAGTGATGAGGTATGATGCGAGGCCTGGCCAGGAAGCTATTTCTGGCGGCTATGCTATTTCTGCTGGCCAAGGCTTAATAAAAATATCGGATTTTTTAAAAAATGACTAGAATACGTAGCTAAAATAGAACAACTACAGTGAGTACCTTGGCCTGGCAAGTTCAAACCTGGATAAGATTCCCATATTGGTCTTCTCAACAAAGTACACAGTGGAGGCAGACAGCCACTGGAAAGTGGCAGGAATGATTTCCATGCCTATAACGCTATTTCTACAATTTCCAGAGTACTTCTGGAAAGTCTGCCTTTCTATATACTGGAAACAGTGATGTTTGATACTGGGCTGCAGGTTGTTACACTGCCATTTGCCATGAAGTCCAGTATTATGCCTGCAGTAATGGAAAAGTCAGTATGGATATTGGCCTAAAGGTGCACCTACACTGGGAAAAATGACTTCTTGTTGCCATTTGGTATTAGCAATTGGTCCTCTCAGGAGCATCCTCAACTGAATGCAAAAATTGTCTATAGCTATGAACAGATCCAAACTGTTTTCACCAGCCATTGCGGAAGTTAAGGGGTGTCACATACCTTTTGTGATTGCTGCTAAATGTGTGCCTGAAAATGCAGTTTTACTGTAATAATGGCATAATGATCTGTGTTTATTGCTCCTCAACTTCTCTATCAAATGTGCTCCTTTTATAAGTGAAAAGGCGTTTTTTTCTTATTGCCATCCCTGCAAAGTCAATCTGGGATCTAAGGGCTATTCACAAGTGGGATTTAGACACCTAACTGCCCCTTTAGGTACCTGTGACACTCTGTACCCCAAAGTAGCACCCTGGAACCCCCATATTCACCACTGTCATATGGTTATGATATATTTTATACAACGTATACCTTGTGAGGTATCATTTTAAAAGTTGTGATTGGTTGAGCTTTAATATCCTGTTGGATCGTATATGCTATAATTGTATGCGAAGTTATGAAGTTTTGCTATGTGTGTGTTACTGTCATATCTTGTGAGTTTGGGAGACACCCACAGCCAACCTTTCAGCTACAACAAAGGAGTAGCCATCACTGCCCTGACAGGCGTTAATGGCTCCTCAACACCCATCCACTATTGGACTAACACGTCACAGCAAGGATCTTTCTGGCAGCTGGAAGAAAGTATAAAAGAGGGAGAGTGACATCATCACTTGGTCTCCCACTCAACCCCTGAAAGAACATCTGGAAGACAAAGACTTTGAACTGGGGAAGTTTAGTCCCAGGCACGCAGGGAGTCCAGTCTGTGTACTGAGGAACTGCTTGTGCCATCCGTTCTCGTGAGACACTGCTTGATTCAAATCTTGCTTAGTCTGTTTAAGTTAGAATTTAGACTGCAAATTTATTTTTAATTTCTTGGGTAACAAACTTCGATCTCTATGCTTGCTACTTATAATCACTTAAAATCTATCTTTCTGTAGTTAATAAATCTGTTTTATATTTTACCTAAAACAGTGTGGTTTTGTTTGAAATGCATAGAGAATCTCAGCTCAGGTTACAAAGGCTGGTGCATGTCCACTTTCTATGAAGAAGTGGCGAACTTATTAATGAGTTTGCACTGTCCAAGGGAACCTTGAGCAGTGCAAGATGGTACAGTTCTTGGATGCAAGGCTGGGGAGCTGGGGGGAATTGGCTGGAGCCTCTCTACTGACAGTTCATGAGTGACTGGGAGGTCACTCATGTAACTTGGTTGAGTATGTGCCTGCCTGTGGATGGCTGTGGAAGTGCAGTTCCTATCAGAGGTTTGTAGCTTGACATCAGCTTGAGAGGCAGAGTGAGAGGCAGCCCAGGCTGGTGCATTTGGAGGGCTCAACAGTCCCAAGGTCCTGGTTGCACCAGAGGAGCCCCATCACAGTGCCTAAATACAGCATTTAGAATGGATGTTGCTGGCATTCACAAAACCCCTGCTGAGCGTCTGCCAACCCTCTAGGTGCCTAAGTTTCCACCAGTGACATCCTCTGATGCTGCCAAGCTGCTCAGAGCCCTGGCAGGATTCACAAAGGACGTGTTCCCTCCCTATCTTGCCTTTGGGGCCTGATCTGGAAGGCATGCCCAGGGCACGCCTACCCCACGCAAAAGACAATAGGGCTGGTGCCTGCCTGCCCAGTGGCTAGGTTCTTCTTTAGGATGTGGCCTGTCTACTGGCCAATTGGTTCCAGTCCCCGCTGGGCCTGATTTGGAGCAGGGACTTGAAGCAAGGTCTCCCACTTTGCAGGTGAGTGCCCTCACCACTGGGCTACTGTGTATAAGGGAGAGGGGGTTGCCTCCTCCTTGTTTTTTTTTTTTTGCTAGAAAGAGCTGACCTGGCTTAAATGCCCAACTCCCGGAGAGGGTTCATTGCTTTGAATCAAGTGGGGCTGGTGAATCCCTCTGGCCCAGAGCTAGGTGCTAACTCCCTTTGAGGGTGGGGCCTAAACATAAGCCTTACCCCTCTCCTCAGTATTTCTGACAGGCTAACTTGAGCAGCTCCCCACTCAGAGTGCTGGCTTCTGCAAATCCAATTCTTAGGTGCCTAACTCTCCCCATGCATTGTATAGGGTGCCAGGGCATCCCACTCGGTTATGGATTCCACTCCGCAGTAGGGCACCTAAAAGTTAGGCCATTAGAGTCAGCCCAGATTTCTTTGCTTCTCATGCATCATCACCAATAATAATGGAGGGTCTACTGGGCACATGTGACACCCACTGTTGTCAAAGGGTTTCAACAGGTGTAATTGATTGGGACTTACTAAACAAATCTGTTGATGAGGAATACAGTCCAGCTGGGTTGCATCTGCAGGGCTGACAGGAGTGGTAAGCAGTAAACATTTAGTTTTGCCACAAGGCAGCTAATCATAGTCTGAGTCTCACAAGGAGCAGATTTGGGGAGTTGGAAGGAGCCATTTTTACAGTCACTTTTCAGAGCAGAGAAGCTTTTCCATAGTATCTTCTCTGCAGCTGAGTTATGGCTCTTGGAACTTTAACCTTTAACTTTCTGACTCTTGTGGGTTTACATTGTCAGCCTGTCCATTCCATTCGCGTTGCTTGTCGTACTGAATTTTCTGCATCAATACTGACGGAGAGGGAAGACTACCATCTTCTGAATCCTCGACCCTATTTTCCTTGTGCACTGAACTATTTACCACCAAAGCACTGACCTTGCCAGGCCTTGCTTAGCAAGTTCAAGCCTAAACTGATATTACTGCCAGCATAAATAAATAAATAGGGGGAGGTAGGGTTGATGGTGTGACAGTGCTGTTGTGTGGCAGGGAAGAGAAAAAAGCAATAAAAGAAGAGACTGAGGCAGAGAGAGACAGTCACTGCTGCACGCAGAGAGACGTGTCTGCAATAAAAGAGTGTAAAGAAGCCATCAAGAGGAAAGTGAAGTGAAAGTGAAAAGTGGGTCAGAAACATGTTAGATCCAGGTAACCAACTGAAATGATCATCTGTGGCTGTTGTGAGCTTGCTGTACATCTGACCATTGTGGGTGTGACTTCATGCTCCCTCTCGTAGACAAGTTAAAATATCCCATTCCGCCAAGTTAGAGGTGTGAAAACCTCCGAGTACATTTAAGGCACCGCAAACAAGAAACCCATAATTGACTCAGGCAGCTTTTTCTGGACGTTTGCATATTGGTTTCAGAAAATTCGCTCTTACAATGCCCTGTTATATGATCAGGGAAACCTTTCTTTGGTCTTTTATAACCAAGCTCACCACGAATCTTCCACTAGTTTGATGCAGCGCAGCCCACCTTCTTTTATACCGGGGTGGCAGAAGCTTTGTCATAATTCAGTCAGACTCTTGGTTTCCATCACAAGACTGATTTAGGAAGTCCTGCCTTTGAAATCCCCAAGAACAGTCTTTCCAGCTTCAGACTCAGTCTGTGTGCAGTGGAGAACTTTCACCGCCTTTGAGGTGAGCTGTTTCTAAAAGGGCTTTAAGAAACAAAGCCCAGCATTCCCCATAGCTAGAAAATGTGGCTGGACTTTTTGCCAGATTGTAGCCTGAGGATGGAAAGCAGGAAAATATTACAATCAAATTTCTTGGACCTACCTACAGGGGCAGAGAAACAAACATCTGAATCTTGCCATCAGATTTTAAATGCTATTAAATGCTGAGCTAGCAATGTCACATGGGGCATGCTGGACTCTGGGGGCCTCCGTAAGAGGCATCGGGGCTTTGAAGATGCTTAGAAAATTAAGTACTAGGGAGCATCACTGCATTTGCTAGACCACAAGCCTAGCTACAGCAAACCAGAGCGCTCAACCACACACACACACTCCCGGAAGTCCCCACATATGCAAAGTTCTGCAGGCCTGAGTTTACCTCCTGCAGAGCTCATAAGGCACTGGAGGGACTGATGAGCCTCCTGAGGCTCTCTAGGGGCCCGAAAGCCTCCTACAAGATGCCAGGGTATGATATACTTCCCCAGGTACTGAAGGCACTGATAAGCCTTGCAAGGCACATGTTACATTAACTCAGACACTCAAGGCACCAACGCTGCTCTAGTCACTCGGGCTCAGATCTTCAAAGGTACTTTAGCATCTAACTCTCACGGAAAACAAGGGGTCTAAATATCTTTGTGGATTTGGACCTTGGTGTGCTTGAAGTAATGACATGCCTCTCGGTGCTTGGAATGCTGAGGACCGCTTCACTTGGGTAGACCTTACTGTCCCCTGCACCCTTCCCGCCAGTGTCTCCCCCTTAGGTCCTTAGGCTTTCTCCTCTTGTGTATGCCCACCATAGCCTTTTGCAGCACCCCTTGCTGGGAAAGGAAAGCTCTGTCCATAACCTTCTGACCAAAGCTGGGTGGAGGGTTAGGTTCCAGACACACCTTTTGCCTTCTTTACCTCTTGTTAGAGGCTGAAGGACTTCGCTCTTTCTGGGAATGGACTTAGTCTTCTTAGCGTATGCGCAACGTGCCTCAGGTGACACGGGACCAGGATTCATCATTGAATTTGGTCCGCTGGTTGGATCTGTATGAGCGTCCATTACAATATTATCAGGGTGATGGGAACTCAGTGTTTTCCCAGAATGAGCAGGAGCCGCACCTGCAGGAGACAGTCTTGATCCAAACTACTCGATTTTATAAAGCGGTCATGACGGGAAGGTGGGAGTTGGTGTTGCTAGGGCGGGGGGAGAGCTGTAGCCTTACCTGTAATTTCCCATACTTTCAAAAGTTTGGGGTTATTTTCCATGGAATCTTCACTCCGAATTACTCATCTTTCTACTACTTGTTTTAGGGTAACAACAATGTTTTTTTGATAATGTTTTATTTACTGACACGCGCTTAGCACCAGCTTCAAATATTTGGCTGGGTATAAGAGTGTCGGTGTCCCTGCATAGCCTGTGGCCATAACACCTCAGCATGTGAAACTGAGAGATCTCATCAGCTCATCTGGGTTGGGCTGGTGCACTACAGGAGATCTCCTAGGAAAACCTGGTAGGCTGAAAGAAGCAGTTTAGCTGATTTAGCAGATGGGGCTCTTCAGCCTGAGAAACTACTGAACCAATCCCCACATAAAAGAGATTGATAGAGGAATATGGGCAGTGGGAGGTCGCTCAGGTTGAGAAGAGGAATTGATATGATGAATGTTAATTGGGTATTGAATAACTTAACTGCTTAGTAATTTGCTTTCAGGAGTTGTGTTGGTGGGCTATGCAGGCTACCTTCTTTAGCTGAAAATGAACTGATTGTGCATGTGTGTAACTATATAGCTCAGGGCTGGGCAAACATTTTGGCCCGAGGGCCACATGGGGGAATAGAAATTGTATGGCGGGCCATGAATGCTCACAAAATTGGGGTTGGGGTGCGGGAGGGGCTGAGGGCACTGGGTGGGGGTGAGGGCTCTGGGGTGGGGCTGGAGATGAGAGGTTTGGGGTGTAGCAGGGTGCTCTGGGCTGCGACTGAGGGGTTTGGAGGATGGGAGGGGGATCAGGGCTGGGGCAGGGGGTTGGGGCATGGGGAGAGGCTCAGAGGGTGCAGGCTCTGAGCGGTGCTTACCTCAAGCGATTCCCAAAAGCAGTGGTATGTCCCTTTTCCAGCTCCTATGCAGTGGTGGGACCAGGTGGCTCGGCATGCTGCCCCATCCGCAGCCACCGCCCCCGCAGCTCCCAAGGAGAGTGTAGGAGCTGGAGCAGGGCCATGCCATGGCTTCTGGGAGCTGCATGGTGCGGCCCCGACCCAGCGCCCTGGCTGGAGCGTCTGAGTAGGGCCGAGCCATGTGATGCGGCTTGCAGGCTGGCTTAAAATGGCCCGCAGGCTGCAGTTTGCCCACCCCGATATAGATAATGGCTGGATTCCTCTCTGCACATGGGAGCAGCTAGTGTAAAGGTGGTGGAGGGAGCTATGATGCCTTCTATATCAAGTCTGACACTTGCTGCTGCTTTTGCCACCTGGTGTATGGATATGGGGGCATGTTGGGGGCAGGGAGGGGAGGCAGGGGTAGCTCAGGGGAAAAAGGGAGGATGCCTGAGGAGAGAGGAAGAGAGAGGGGGCATGGTGCTGCAAAGCTGATAAGAGCTTATGGCTGTGGCAAAAGTAAGAGCTGCATCCCTAGAGCTTTCACTTCCACCCGGGCTGGATAGCTGAGAATCAGGGAGCCACAGTCAGTTCCCTCTCAGCCCCATCCCCTCCCAAGTTCCGCACAGGCCCCCAGTGGAGAACCGAGCCCAATATATTTCTGAACTAGGAGGGAGCATAGTTGTGTGAGGATCCGAAGGTGCTGATGAATATCTGCACCTGCATGGAAACCTATGTACTCTGATAGCAATATGTATTTATGTCCCTGTGTCTAAATAGCAATATGGGGACTGCACATGCATGTTCTCTGTCCATAAATCTAAGCAAAACAGAATACGTGTGTAGCCAAGCAAGGCACCTGGGGTGCTGTGACCACTGCTGTTCAGAGTCATTCACTGTTTCCTTGTGCTTTCTCCATCTGTTGTATTCACCACTTGCCTCTTATCTCATATTAAGATTGTGAGCTCTTTGGGCCAGGGACCATCATTCTGTGCAGTGCCTGGCATGAGGGGGCTGGGGACTCTAAGTGTTATCACCAGACCAATAATTAATAATGTGTAGATCAGATTCTGATACTGTCCTTCATGTGGGGTCACTCACTTCAGTAGTGCCAATGTTGTCAGTGGGACTGACTACTCATGGTGTACTCAGTGGGAGAAAGGGTATTAGCATCTGTCTCCCAGTGAAACGCTCAACATCATTTGTTGTATTCGTGTATGCGAGAACGTTCGAGAATAGTTACGCTCATGTGCGGACAGCAACGACGGCATGTTTTGCATGATCTATATAGCATTCAGCAATGAGGATGTTGCCTGAGCATGGATATTAATGAGTGTAATAGCCTGCTTTTCATCCAGTGTGTGGTTCTTTGACAAATTCTTATGAATAATGCTGCCTTGCTTGTTAGGTGTGTTTTTAACCATTGAACAGATTGTCATAGTCTGATAGCATGTCAAGAATGTCTAACAGGATTTTTAATTAGGCTTTTGGGAAAGGTCACTAGTGACCATTTATAGAGAATAGATGCTAACGATACCTTCATCAGTATGGCGAAATAACACTGTATGTTTTAATAAGCATGCTCTGTGCACAAGGGTTGATGTCCTGGCAGCCTGCCTGTCAAAGTGTGGTTGCTTTTTTGCACTACAATGGTTGGGACTTGCAGTGCTCAGGGACCATTCTAGTCTTTTAGATGCATAACACACCTACCATATGTTGACATGTGTCCTTAGCTGTGCAGTCTGAAATAGTGCAATATATGAATGATGTTGTGTATTGCATGAAGTCAATATGCTGTTTTATAGTGAGGAAAATGTATAATCAGCAACAGGCTTGGGTCAGTCTGATAAGAACTGCAGTGAAAATGGTGTGATGATCCATGGAATGAAATATTTGCATGGATTATTGAAACTGCTCATGGTATGCTAGGTTTTCAGTGTGGCATTATTCCATCTAGTAAGGGCATGCCTACTCTGCCCTGCAGTTCGCACCGTGGGGGTATGAACTGCAGTGCGTCCCAAAGTGCTGTGCTGTAACTCCCCTGCGTGGACACTGCGGGAGTGAACTTAAAGGTCCCAAGTTACAGCGGAGCACTTTGGTGTGCACTGCGGGTCACACCCTCATAGTCCAAGCTGCGGGGCAGTGTAGATGTGCCTGAAGTCTTTTGCTTGTATAAAGTCTGTCAACAGTGCCCCGCAGTGGCTTTACATGACGTGTGCCTTTTGGCAGCACAGGTGGCAGAGAAGGGAATGTGATGCAACTCTGAGGCACGTCAGGGGAATGCATTAGAGCATTGGATCTGCCAGACACAGGGCATATCCAAAATTCCACCATGAGAGACAGAGTAACCTTGATGCGACAGCAGCCTTGCGTAGGAATTGAGAGATGGGGGTTGAGGCAACTCCGTGCACTGCCTGCTTTACAGGAAGGGTTGGCCTTGTTAGAGAGATAAGGTGGGTGAGGTAATATCTTGTATTGGACCAACTCCTATGGGTGAGAGAGACAAGCTTTTGAGCTGACACAGAGCTCTTCTTCTGGTCTTCTTAGTCATTCTGGCTCCGGAGTGGTTCCAGAGGATGTTGGTGTAATGCTTGAAGGGGGCTTGGGGGGAATCAGTCCTTTGTGACTAAGGCCTTCACAAAACTCCTCAATGCCATGGAGAACCAGGTGGCAGCCTATATGTATTCTTCAGAAACAGCAGAGATTTTGCAACAGCATTCCTCAGTGTGATCACTGCCATTGGCTGCACTATAACTGCTTCTAGTTAGCTGGAGGAAACATGTAGGAATAAGAAGAGTTCTCATACTACGAATATGCAGATAACTTTTGATGCTATTTTCGTCATATGGAATATATAGGCAAAATAGCCAGAAGCATCCTATGATTCATACATCTCTGACACATCATCGCCCAAGGAGCCATTGGATCAGCAGCTGCTGTATTGTGTTTAGCTATTCTACAGGCATTTTCCTTTCTGTCACAGTAATACGTGTTTGAGCAGGAATGCAGCGGCAGTCCTTATTTGTCTATCCTGCTATCTTGCTGATTCGGCAACTTTGCATTCACTAATTTAAGGAACTGAACAGGAGTTTTCAAAGCTTTTCAGGGGCACAGGTAGATAGATGGGTGCGTAATTACTTTGCTCTTGGGGAGGGAAACGCTGCCGGCAAATGAATTTTAGGAAGGGTTGGGGTGTTTCTCTGTATTTTATGCACAGGATGGCAGATGTGGTTATTTCTGTTTTGTGAGGCTGTTGCTATTTCTTTTGTTTACACTAATTGTACTGAATGTGGTTTTAACTACTTATAAGAGGTGGCTAGACTGCAGCGTTTCTCAAATGAGGCTACCAGGGCTTTTCTTGCGGCCAGAGCCTCCTAGATTGTGATTGTGGGGAGGAGGGGGGTAAAGTAGCGGCCCCTCCCCTTCCTGTTGCTCCTGGATGCACTGCCTTGGTGTTAGTTGCTGGGGCCACCAGCAGGGGTTGGGCCCTGCCCCCCTCTGGAGACACCTGGGGCACAACACTGGAGAAGCAGGCAGCCAGTGATTTCCCCACCTTCCCAGGGGCGGTGGGCTCAGGCTTTGGGCTTCAGCCCTAGGGTGGCAGGGCAGCAGGCTCTAGCGGTGGGGCTTTGGGCTCCATCCCCAGGCCCTGTCCCCTGGCCATGGGGCTTCAGACTCCAGCCCCTCCCCGTCATCCCTGGCCCCTGATGCCTCCCCCAGCCCCCCATCCGGGGCTTAATTTGTCCCTAGACTTGGCAGGGCTGAGTAAGTCTGCTGTGAAAAGTAATACTTGTATGTTTGTTAATATCACTTTTCACAGCAGACTTACAAGCTAGCAATAAATACATTACAATGATTTGGACGTGTGTGTGTGCATATTTCTTCGTTTTTCCTAAAGTTAATTAACTATTTTAGCACGAAGCGTGAGAGTGGCCACGCCAGGTGGCCACCAAAAAGTTTGTCCTGAGAACCCCTGGGCTAGAGTATGCAATGGTGCCTCTTGTAGTTTTGTTAACCCAATAACCAGCCTCATTAGGTGAATTTTAGCACCTATCTGTTACCTAATGCCCGGCTTCTTACCGTTAGGCAATTTTTAAAAGTGTGTGTGATACTTACATGGCCTCCACCATCAAAGGACCTGAGCACCTCAGAATCTTTAAGGTTTTTACCCATCCAGTGCCCTGGGAGGTAGGGAAGTGCTATGATCCCCATTATACAGATGGAGAACTAAGGCACAGAGAGACTATGGGCCAGAAGTACAAAGGTACCTCGGCACAGAGGCAGATAGGTGTCTTGAATTGAAATCAATGGGAGTTAGGAACCAAGGCACTTTTGAAAATATCACTAGGGCCAGATTCACAAAGGTACTTAGGCACCAAACTGCCTCTTTAGGCACGTAAATCCTATATTCAGGCAGCAGTGACTTTCTCAAAACCACTACTAAGCTGCTGCCTAACCCAGGAGGGGCATAAGTTTCTGCTGACAGGTGTGCACAGAACTGCCTAGATCCTGATGCCATGCCACAGCTAATGAGCTCGTCAGAGCCTTGTTGCTGGCCAAAACCCTGGTGGCCCTGAAGCAGGATTCTCAGACTTTGTGTTCCCCTGTCTGTCTTGCCAGCAGGGCCTAATCCTGTAGGTGTGCTCTGAATGTACCTACAGGCTGGGGCCCCACACAGGGGATTGCTGGCCTCTAGCTTTGGGTGGGCCTAGACCCACATGTCCTAGTACCTGCAAAAAGTACAAGGGACTGCTGGCAGGCAGACCCTCAGACTGCCCAACAGTGCTTAGGACATTCACCAGGGATGTGTGAGATCCAGTTTGGAATCTCTACTCTGCCTCAGAGCAGGAATTAGAACACAGATCTCCCACAGCCCAGGGGAGTACTCCAACTCCCAGCCTATTGGCTACAAGGGGGCATTGCCCTCTCTCTACCTAACTCCAGAAGAGGGTTTGCAGCTGAGAATTCCAAGCGGAGGGAGGTGTCTCCCTCTGGCCCATCAGTCAGAGGCCTAAAGCCCAGATCAATGGGAGTTAGACACCTAATTGACTTTGCAGATCTGAGCCTGAGCCCCACTTCTTTCCTCCACATTTCACTCCTGGATAACTTAGGCAGCTCCCTGGCTTTTGAGAACCCCTTTCTTAGGCACCTAAATCTCCCCAGATGATGCATGGGGAGCCTGGCTGCGGAGAAATCCACAAGGCAGCATGGCACCTAGGTGCAATGCCTAAGAACCTTTGGGAGCCTAGCCCTCATCTGCAGCTTAATCCCTTTGAAAATCTGGCACTAAGTGACTTGCCCCAGGTCACCCAGGAAGTCTGTGATAGAGCAAGGAATTGAATCCAAGTCTCCCAGCTTATAGGCTAGTGCCCTAACCACTGGATCATCCTTCCATGGCTGGCAATTTTCTAATGTAAAGACAGGGGAATCTGAGGTCATCATTTTCTGGTACGTTTTGTGGCTCACTTTTGTGGTCGATGGCGACGTGTGAACAACACAATGATCCAGTAGTACGTATGTGGTCCACTGTGGATCCTACTGATGATTTAGTACCTCTGTGTAGCACACATTCTGGGAGATAAAGCGAGGGAAAGCAGTAGCCAGTTTAAAAAAAGTATTTTCCTCTCTACAGCGGTGTGCCCAGCCCAGATAATTTGCTTCATGGGCATATACCGAACAGATAGCAAAGACACTGCTCATGTCGCCTGCTGTCATTTAAGCTTAATGTTGTTGTTGCTTTTTTGTCATGTTTACAATAAAATTGTTCTTACCCAACATAAATGGCAGAGCACCTTGATAAGAACATTCAGCGGACTGTAATGCTGCCGGGCATCAGCAATTGCCCTTCTGTTTCCAGATGCGGCATCACTTTGGCTAAATAAAGCTCTCTTTGCTTTCTGAGTTGTACGTAAGGCTGATTGTGCATAGACGCTAGTAACCACTGCTGTGTGCTGAGGAGTGTGTGAGCCGAGCAATAATGTGTCAGTCTGCTCAGTGGAAGGTGTTACGTTTTGTAGCAGCTAAGACAACGTGGGACCTTATTGTACTATGTGTACCTAAGAGCATGGGTAACATGTTGGTTGGCAAATTGCCATTTTGCTTGGTTTCCGGGTCATTGTTTCACACTGAGACAGACTGAAGTTATGGCTATGCATTAGGGGTGTATGAGCATTTGACAAAGCAAACCATTGCTTATATGGCTATGCCATTCGGTGGTCTCGTCTCACGTGCCCAGGATCTTTGGCCCAGGGAATGAATCTCCCCACATGGCTGCCTAGCTAACCAGGAAGACCGCAGTTGTGGGGCTTGTGCATAGGTCTGTTGCTGTTCCTTCTCCCTCAGTTGCACTACTAACACTCTGCTTGCTGAATATAGGTCAAGAGGGGGAGCCTCACTCTCGCCGGGGGTCGCAGAATATCAGCACTGAGGGCATCGATGCTGGAGGGCACAGCTGCAGGCTTCTTGCTGCTATAACCCTTTCACTGCCTCCGCTGGGCCCTGTTGCCCGTGAGTCGCGCTGTGCCACGGCAGCACGCTGCAGCTCAGACGACAGCCCCGGCAGCACAACCTCTGGGGCAGCGACTCTTGGGGCTTGTGCGCACTATCTCTTCTAAAAAGAAAAGGAGGACTTGTGGCACCTTAGAGACTAACCAATTTATTTGAGCATGAGCTTTCGTGAGCTACAGCTCACTTCATCGGATGCATACCATGGAAACTGCAGCAGACTTTATATATACACAGAGAATATGAAACAATACCTCCTCCCACCCCACTGTCCTGCTGGTAATAGCTTATCTAAAGTGATCATCAGGTTGGGCCATTTCCAGCACAAATCCAGGTTTTCTCACCCTCCACCCCCCCACACAAATTCACTCTCCTGCTGGTGATAGCCCATCCAAAGTGACAACTCTTTACACAATGTGCATGATAATCAAGTTGGGCCATTTCCTGCACAAATCCAGGTTCTCTCACCCCCTCACCCCCCTCCCAAAAACCACACACACAAACTCACTATCCTGCTGGTAATAGCTCATCCAAAGTGACCATTCTCCCTACAATGTGCATGATAATCAAGGTGGGCCATTTCCAGCACAAATCCAGGTTTTCTCATATCCCCCCCACCCCCATACACACACAAACTCACTCTCCTGCTGGTAATAGCTCATCCAAACTGACCACTCTCCAAGTTTAAATCCAAGTTAAACCAGAACATCTGGGGGGGGGGTTAGGAAAAAACAAGAGGAAATAGGCTACCTTGCATAATGACTTAGCCACTCCCAGTCTCTATTTAAGCCTAAATTAATAGTATCCAATTTGCAAATGAATTCCAATTCAGCAGTTTCTCGCTGGAGTCTGGATTTGAAGTTTTTTTGTTTATCTTTTTTTGTTTTTTTTTTGTTTTTTTGTTTATCACCTTGATTATCATGCACGTTGTAGAGAGAATGGTCACTTGCTCTCAGTGGATGTACGAAAAGGGTGTCCTTTGAGAGACATCAGTCTGGAGACATATAATAAATACAAAAGAAATCGGTTGCAGGAGGAGACCCCAAACAGGAAAAAAGTTTGCTTAACATGGCTCATAGGCCTCAAAGTGCAGACAGGAAGTATGTGAGTGCAAAGGGCTGCAGCATGAGCACAAAGTACCTCAGGCTAGACCGTCTTCACTGCAGTCTTTAGCACCTGTCCGCTGGCATGCGCTGCTCCTCACATTGCAGTGTATGGTGTAGCGCACCAATGCGGCATGTCGAATTGCGCTTGCCAGCACAGCACAACGAGGAAAACCCTCCGCAGGCGTTGAACGCCCATGAAAGGAGAAACCCCTCCCTCCCACAGCAAAGTCATCTGATGGTGCTAGCGAAAGAGAAGAGAATTTGGAACACGGGAATTGTCTCATCGCTCCAGAGCAACGGGGCATCTAATCTGCTTTCCTGTCGCTCTGCTACACCACAACGAACTGGTGGTTCAAGTAGCCAGGCATCCTGCCTTCCTGACATATCATAGCAAAGTACTACATGTGCAGGTGTTATTCTTATCTGCACATATCAGTACAAGGGTTAGGGTTTTTCTTTTAAATGCTGCCCAGTTAGTCGCTCAATGAGCTGCAAAACTGACAACCACAGGACACCTCTTATGACAAAAATATTTCTCATGTGGTTCTCATGCATGTAGAGTGTCTCCATGGCTACATGTGTTGCACAGGGTAAAAAAGTGCTGAATGAATAGCAGAATCCTAGCCCACGAGAGCAACAAACCTAAAGGTCCAAGTCAGTAAAACACGGTTCGATAGGATACAGAACAGGTTGGTGTGTAGCCATAGCTGGAATGCTTCATGGAATAGGTGGGGCTTTACTCAGGAGGTTTGAAAGAGATTGCCTGGGGATCCGGGAATGTTCTCACGTTATGGGATGGGATAAATAGGAGTGTCCAGTGGGTCTTCTCTGTTTTCAGTGCTCAATAGAGCTGGTCAGAAAACTGATTTTCTTCTTTTCACTGAAAAACTGAACATTTTTGGTCCAAACCCCAAAGTTTTTAATAAATACTTGAAATATTCCATGGGAAATAGACACTTCTCATTAAAAAACAACAACAACAACAACATTTAGCCAACAACCCAATTCGCCGTCAAAACCCAATTTTGATGGAACATTTTTGACCAGCCCTATTGCTCAGTCTCTAGCCCTACTAGAAGATGTAGAGCCAGATTTTCAAAAGGGCTCAGCTCCCATTCAGGAGCTAAATTAAATGGCCAGATTTTTATAAGTGTGCAAGACCCAGCCAGGGCGCTGGAACAATGTGTATAGTGGGGGTGCTGAGAGCCAGTGAATCAAACTGTAAACCCTCCATATGATAGGAACCACTTCAAGCCAGGGGGTGCTTGTACCCAGTACCCCAGTTGCAGCACCTATGCACCCAGCAGCTCTCAGTGTTTTTGATGGGAATGTTTTGGTTTGGTGCTGAGCGCTTCTGAACATCACACCTGGAACTAGAAGCAAAACAGGGCAGGATCTGTCAATAGCATGGGACTGAAACAGGAGTGATCACTCTGCCATACTGATTGAACTAATCTTTTGACACCAGCCATTAGTTATGTTGCTGGATATAGGAAAACATGTCCTTGATGCCAGAAAATCTGTATAAGGGAGAATTTAAAGTTACAGAACAAGCACAGAGGGGCTGTTTTTTTTAAAATCTGGTCTCAGTTACATGGTAGTCAAAGGAGCTAGTCTAGAGGTTAGTTTGGGGTAACTGAAGGCAGAATCGAATTAACAGTGGTTGAATCAAGCATAATATCTAATGGTAAACTGGAGGTAGCAATAACATATCTCAATGTCCTAGCTTCTGAAGGGCTAGAGGCTGATTTAATTGATATTGTGGAAATCCAGAATGCATTACTCTGAGTTTACACTGTAGTAAATGAGGGCTGAATCTGACCCCAAAGCATTGTTCCCATTGTTCTTCAGAGGAAGGCAAGTATCTTGTCTGTGCATATAAATCTTACTTAGTATGCTGGGCATCTTAACAGTGCACAATGCTAGTAAATATCAACCCCTTCACTTCTACTATATCAACTACAACTTCTGTGTCAGCGTGGAACATGATAGTCTTCTCCAATACAATATTTGCCAATTTAGCTGGAGCACACTAAATTGACAGAATTGGAGTTATCTTAGTTTCTTCTATGACAATCCCATTACTACTGCATCTGAGTACTCCACAGTCTTTAATTCACTTCTTCTCACAATACCTCCTGTCAAGGAGGGAAGTGCCATTATCTATGTGGGAAACCGAGGTACAGGGCGATCATGTGATGAGAGCTCAAGGAAGCCTGTGGCAATGCAGGGAACTGAACCTAGGTCTCCAAAATCTCAGACTCACACTAACCAGTGGCCCATTCTTCTTCTTTGACATGTGTTTTGCCTCAACCACTTGATACATGAGCTACCGCTGAAACAAATACATTGCAAATGATAAAACGTTCTGCACTGAAATTCATCCATCCTGCTGCTTGCATGCTCACAGATAAAGCCAAGAAGGTTTAATTAACTCTTGACTGTGGTTAAAAACACACCAGCGAACTCTGGGAAAGGGAGGGTGGTTTTAGCTTTTGCTGTGAGTGCTGTGGTAGTGGTAGGTTAAATTGAACGGCACTGCTGCACTGCATGGTGGAGTGTTTTTTTTCATGTGGATATTTCTAAATTATGTCAAGGGTGCCTAGAGTGTATGGAGAGGTGCCCTTTTTGGTGCGTGTTTATAAATCTAAATAAATATACTTGGACTGTTGCACTGGATGCATTACCTATTTTCTACAAATAACACAATGGCTACAGAGAGACAAGGTGAGTGAGGTAATATATTTTACTGGACCAGCTTCTGTTGGTGAGAGTTGGTCCAATAAAAGATATTACCACGTTGTCTCTCTAATATCCTGGGACCGGCACGGCTAAAACAACACCGCAGACAACAATGGCTATAGCCCATTTGAAGTAGTTTTTCTGTCCCACAATAGTTCTTCTCTGCTGTGTGGGATCCAAGCATAGTGGGTAGGGTGACCAGATGTCCCGATTTTATAGGAACAGTCCCGATTTTTGGGTCTTTTTCTTATATAGGCACCTATTACCCCCCACCCCCTGTCCTGATTTTTCACACTTGCTGTCTGGTCACCCTAATAGTGGGTGTTATGTGAACATCACTAGCCCGTTTATCTGTGTTTGTACATCGCCTAGCACAATGCAACCACAATCATGACCGGGACCTTTGGGAGCTGCCATAATAGAAATGTCTTAACCATAATCAGTGGTTGATTTTCCATCTCTGCGTATTCATACCCTCCCCAACCAGAGAAATGGCTTATGAAGCTAATTGCTGGCCAGCCATTCTCCAGTCTCCACTCATTATTGCTTGATGGAAAGCCGTTCTGCTCTCACGGTGAAGTGCCAGGAAGGGACGGAATGCCTGCACATATGCTGTTCAGCTCCATGAGAGACAGATGGCACCCCACAGTAGTGGTGAATATTTAAAACTGGTTAGCTCTGCTATGGAGCTATGCAGCTGCAGAAGATGCGTGTCTGAATGAGGCATCATGACACCACAATACCCATGCTCCGTGGGCAGAATTCTACCAAGTGAGATGCTGGAAGTGCTCCAGCTCTTTTCAGCACCTGTAGAAAGTTCTAATATCACTAGCAACTGATGCCTTCAGGTGCCTGCGTCCTCTCCGTGTACACCTGGACAGAAACGCATGGCTGCTGTGACACTATGAGAGGAACCATATTGATATGATTTAATCTGATGGTGTTTTTAAAAGGTTTTCAACACGGTGAGCTGGCAGGAAGCTATGACAGAGCTATTCATCTGGCTAGGTCACTCTTAGAATGCTAATGAAGGAATATTGCATTCTGTTCTGGGCATCACGTGACCAGAAAGCTATTGACAAACTGGAAGGAGTTCAGAGGAGAGCAAGAAAAGTAATCAGGAGGATGGAAGGTTTGATTTCAGAGGAATGATTACAAGAGCTAACTGTGTGCGCCTGGATAAATGACAGCTAAGGAGGGACGTGACAACAGTCTTCAAGTATCTGAATGGGATTAGCACAGGAAGGGAAAGGAATTATTGCTACTATGTCTACACTAGGAGCTCTGGGTATGATTCTCTGCCTGAGGGGACAGACTTGTGCTAGACCTCATTGAGCTAGCATGTGGTAGCCTGGGCAGTGATGCGTGGTGGCTCGCATGCAAACCTGCCTGGATCCCCTGGGTACATACTCGGGGCGGCGATCCCGTGCCCCTGCTTGCCGTCGCCCATGTTACCGTGGTTACACGGCTATTTGTAGCACCTGAGCTTGATGAGAGCTAGCCTGAGTGTGTCAGTGTGAGCTGGGAATCACACCCCTAACTCCAAGTGGAGCAGTAGCCGTAATGCGGTACATGAGGCTATAACTGGGAAGACTGTGATGAAATTAAGTTAGGGAAAATTTAGGCTGAACATGCCTGTACAATAGAATGAGTAGAGAGATGTAGTTCCTTCTCATCAGGGATTTTTATTAATTTCCCCCAGAGTTCAAGCTGATTGGATGGGTCCAGCTGGAAACCTCTCCTTTTCATGGGTGATGGGGGGAACAATCACCAAAGTCTTTTGGCCACTGATGTTCCACAATGGCTTGTCTGGTGTCTATAGGCCTTCTTTTGTTGGGCAGGAAATGACACCTCTTGTGGAAAACTAGTATTTCACACTTAGTAATGCGTCTCTCCTGATTAGGGGTGTGTGTTGCAGTTTCAGAGTAAACACTTGATGTAATCTCATAATGTGTGTCACAGCCATTGTGAGACGAATGCATACAGCATCCGACAAGCATTTCATACGTCTAAACACTAAACACATTTTTATAAATGTTAGCTATGCATTCATCAGCGTTCACTTGGGACCTACGGGCCTTGCCATAAGCTGGCACCTGGTCTGCCAGCATCACACTGTACATTGCCCCTGAAGCTCTGGTACTGGCCACTGTCAGAGACAGGATACTGGGCTAGATATGACTGGGTCTGACCCAATATGGAAGTTCTTATGTTCTTAATACCAGGGAAGATTTCTAGACAATTACATGTATTTAGGTGTGGAATAAATGGTGGCAGTACAGTCTCTTGGACATTTTACACTTAAACGGGGCTAAACACTAATAATTGGAGGGAACAATCCTGCATTAGCTCCCAAGGCAATGGGCTGGCTGAAGATTATTAGTCATGTTCCAGTAGCACCTAGAAGCCTCAGCCAAGATCAGGGCCCCTTGTGCGAGGCAGTGTTCAATCATAAAGTAAAAGAGTCCGAACCTTAACGAGCTTACAGCCTACGTAGAGAAAATGATCAAAAGTAAGAGGGAAACCAAGGCGCAGAGAGGAAGTGACTCGCCTCACTCACACTGCAGCTCTGGAACAGTGCTAAGAAGAGAAAGCAGCTCTTTTGCCAACCACAGCACTGGGCCAGGCTGCGTGTGGCTGTGCAAATGGATGAGCTAACAGGGCTTTTCTAGTGTCTTGTTCTGTGAGGTTGGGATGCCACAGGCAGCATTGCTTGTGATCAGTGGGTGGCACTCTTCGCCAGGAGTCAGTATAGAACCAACGCCCTCACTCTCAAACACTACAGAGGGCAGACAACAATTTCGCTTCCTCACTTGGGCCCTGTATTGTACCTGTTTGTTTATTTGGTCCCCGGCCCTTGTCTTTTGTTTTCAGCTCTGTCTTATGGTCATGCCTTTACACTCTTGCTTCAGATGCCTCTCTTCCAGCAGCCATGACCCTGAGGTGGCTGTGTTTCTATTTACCAGAACAATTTTAATCTGTATGAAGACTGAGACACATGAGTAGTTAAGAGTTGACTGTAATAGGGATATAGAGGATACACTGAGATGCAGCAGGAGGGAACAGGATTGTACAGGGTGGGAAGCATGGGGCCAATCTTTTGTATGGCGGGACACAGGGAAAAAGTACAGCTCCTCTGGGACCATGGAAGAAATCAGGGCTCTGCAGGTAACAAAGGGACAACGAGAGCTCTTCATGTGAATAACCACCAGCCTGGAGATGTACTTCTTAAAAAAAACCTGGGAAATTGCCCCCAAACTCTTTAACAATTTAGGCTTTGTCTACTTTGGGAAAGGTGGGTGAGTTCTGAAGTGGGCTTGGCAAACTAGCTAAGCCTGATCTAAACTCAACCGCTTTGCCTAGCGTAGGTGCAGGGTAGCACTTTTCACTCAATTTTAGCAAGGTCAAGTTATAGGGTTTTGGTTTTTTTCATTTTTCCTTCCTTTCTTCCTCCCATCCCAACCCCCCATTTTGCCACTAGAAAAGGGGAGGAAACAAAAAGGGAAAGGTGTTAATAAAAAGAAAAGGGGGGGAGGCAGGGAAACAAGTTGAAAACAATGACCATTTGTCAGACAGCTGTGCATAGAACCCACAAACAGGCCTGAGTTCAAGGGCTTTTGAGGGTGAGGGTGGGGATCTGAGGGCAGAAGGGTGACTGATGAATGGAATGTAGATGGGGGTGTAGAATGACTCTGCTGCATATTTCTTTGGTTTTTAGGGTTTGTGTCAGTCAGATAGATACATGGTCTAGCAACTTTACCTCTCAGTTTAGAGTTTTCTGTGTGGGGATTTATTACTCAGTGGAAACCAGCTGTCCTGTGATTCACACATACCGCTTCTGCCATATCACGTTTATCAAGACCCTCTAGGCTATTGCTCAGCTTAGCGGTGATGTGCCCAGGGTCCTTAATTGCCATCTCCACTGCTGAGGCTGGATGCTAGTGAAGCTTCTTGACAGCTGAATTCAGGGATGCAGATGTCCTTTTGCACTCTGCTAGGATTTATGCTCTGAATGCTGCAGTAAGGTTTTGCCGGAAAAAGCAAGTATTGGAGGCAGAAAGCTGCAGAGCAACAGCCTCCCCAGTGATGCTTACTAAAGACACAGGAGCACTGACTGCACAGTGGGAGTCGTTGCCGTAAGCTTTGCATTCTCCTCTGTTATTAACAATTTACATTTCTGCACCACCGCTCAGCCAGCAGGATCCCAAAGCTCCTTACAGTCTACATGAAAGGCTAATTTCACCCTCCAGTAAATGCAGCCAACTCTGGGACAGAGCACAGTTGCTGTTTAACAGTGCGTAGCAACCCAAGACCACAATTTGGAACAGGCAGCGAAGCGAACATGCAGGATAATAACAATAATTAGCACGTACCATTTTCAGAGCACTATGCAAATATTAACTGGGTGAATTCTGACTGTGTTTTATGGTAGCACCTAGAGACGGTAGCTGAGAGCAGAGCCCCATTGTGCTCTGAGCCGTCCATACACTCAGTAAGACATAGTCCCTGCCCCTAAGAGCTTACAACCTAAAGAGACAAGGTGATACAGGTGGGACAACTGTTATTAGTTCTGTGTTACAGTTGAGGAACAGGAGATGAATTGATTTACCCAACTTCCCACAGGAAGTTTGTAGAGGAGTCAAGAACTGAACCCACATCATCTGAGTCTCAATCCACTACCCTGACCACAAGACCTCCCTTTCTCCTGTTAAATCATAATAATCCTCTCAACAGTCGTAGGATGTAGACAAACAACTATTGTGTCCCATTTTACAGAAGGAGAAACTGATGCAGTTTGGTTAATTACTATGATCTGTATTGCAGTAGCACCTAGGAACTCCAGTCAAGGATCAATGCCCCATTGGGCTAGGCACTGTACCAGAGTAGAGCTCTCCCTGATCCTTGAGTGGAGGTTTTAAGTAACTTGCCCTAGGCCACATAGCAAATTAGTTGCAGGACTGGGATTAGAATTCAGGCATTCCCAGCTCTTCGCCCCTAGCACATTCCACTAGATCATAGCCAAAAGAAACTTCAGGCTGACTTTAGGTGTGCAGAATGTAATTACTCAAATTGGAATTTATCCAGTAGCTGGTGTAAATACCCATTTCCTTACTGAATTTTCTTAAAGGACGTGATCTTGTTCTGACTCCTGTTAGCACAGAGGGCTCTGAGTCTCCTTTATCTCAGCCCTCCCAGCAGTGCCAGCTCTGATCTCAACAGCTGGAGTGTATGCAGCACTTCGGCAATAGTAACTGCGGAGGTCATAAATGCGCTTGCTGGAAACTGCTGACTGAGTCACTAAAATATGTATGGGTTTCCTCTGTTGAGAACATTAATGAGGAGATTCACCGTAAAGTGCAAAAAAAAAAAAAAAAAAAAAAATGCCAAGCTGGGGAAATAACGGTGGCTCCCAGTGTGGAAAACACAATCAATCCTTGGAGATTGATTGACGAGGAAAGATGAAAAGAAGAAATCTGCATGGCTCAGTTAAATGATGACAACTAAGATGGGACAAGGAAGGTGAGACGTTATTCAGAATGGTACAAGGCGCATAGCTAGGAGTGATGGGCTGAAAATGAGCCAAGGAAAATGTAGGGAGAATGTAACAGGAATATTCCTGACCAGGAGATCTGTCTAGTTATATTAAACTATGTATCTCCTCCACACTCATCATTGCAGTAACTGAGCAGCGTAATTGTCTCCAAAAGGAAGCAGTAGATGCCCCATCACTTTGGATCATTTAGAATTGGACAGGGCAAAACACCTAGGGCTAGATTGTGCCTTGGATTGTGTAGCCGTGTGGGGTGTGAAGAGAAGTTAGATCTGCTGCTTACGGGCTACCCGGACCTAGGACCCAGATGGTCAAAAGTAAGTGGGGATACTTTGTACTCACTACTCTGCCCTGGAGCAGGTGAGTGGTGGGTGGGCAGGGAGTCAGCAGAGCCCTGTTTCTATCCTACAGTGGGCCAGCCAGTGCAGCTGAGCCAGGGGTGTCTCCTTTGCTGCTGGCATAGGCTAGCACAAATAATTATCCCCTCAGTGCAGGGAGGGATTGTACCTCTTAGGCTACGTCTACACTGCAAGCTTCTTTCTGCAGTGGGTAGGGTATGTGTAGCTACAGGCAGCAGTGAAAAGCATGCTGCGTCCAAGCTGCAGTGTTCCCCTCCTGTCTCCCCCCTGCCAGAGCCTCCCCCTGTTGCCAGAGCCTTCTCCTTACCAGAGTCTTTCCCTGCAGTGGGGAAGGCTCCAGCCATGGGAAGCTGCTGGAGTCTTTACCTGCTGCCTCCTCGCTGCCAGAGCCGTTCCCTGCTGCTGGAGTCTTTCCCCGCCGATGGAATCTTTTCCTGCAGTAGGGAAAGGCTCCAGCAGTTGGGAGGCAGCTGGACACTACATGGCTAAAAATAGCCGTACAGATAGGGTGAGTAGAGAGGCATGTAAGGTACGTACATAACTGCACCCTTCAGGCGTGTCTGTGCTCTACTCAGCATGTCTCACTATCTACACTGCTACTTAAACCCATGTTAGGGTGGCTGTGGCCAGCGAATGTACTCTACACACCATTGAAAGAAGCATGCAGTGAAGAGGAAGCCTTTGGTGCACAAATCCTTCCTTGTGCAGCTACATGCTACCCCATCACCCAGGGCTTGTGGCAAAGCCATAATTTAGCCCATAGGGGTCAAAAGTGGAAGTTATTATCTCTAACCAGTAGAATCTGGGGTGTCTGACAGGTGTGAGGAGTTCATGTTAGAGGGGCGGGGGTGAATTTGGGGTTTGTTACCCTACAGTCCTGCCACTCACTGTGTCCTCATTATGCTCCAATTTCCCTGTCTCAGCAATTTGGAGCGAACCCCACAGTCTCTCTCCTTATCCACAGCCAGGAGTTCCTGCACCCTCCCTTGGTACCTGTCCCAAACAAAAGGAGCGAGCCCCAGTTTTCTTGCAGGAGTTCGGTCAACATTCCTTACCATAACGTAACTACAACAGTCATTTCTGATTGGCCAAGTGAAATAGGCTTGCGACATCAACTAGTTGACAACCAGAAAAAATAGAATGGCCCCACTTGTGATCTAAGTCACATGAGTGTAAATCAACAGAAATGTAACAGAAGCCAGTGGCGTTATAGCAAAGTAAAACTAGTATGAGAGAAGAATCAGCCCCCCCCACCCCAAATTTAACAATATTTTTGTTATTAAAGTGAAGCATTCAGGGGATTGTACAGCATAGTTAAAAACATAGCAAAATACCATAAAACATGAGGGCCAAATTCTACTCTCCGATGCACCTGTGTGACCCCATTCAATATAGAACAAACAGTACAAACCATGAGGTTATCATTACTCATTTAGATTTTGCTGCTGTTTGCCAGTGGCCCTGAACCAACACCTGTGTGTTGCTTAGGTTAAAGTCAAGTATAGCCTCTTCTCGTATAGGCTATTCAAAGAAAACTTGGTAACTCTTTTGAGAAACACTAGCAAAACACCCCAGGAAAAGCTGTTCTTAGAGCAATTCCAGCTTGGCTGAAAGCAGACAGCCCAAGACTATCCAGCTATAATGAGATTTCAAAATCAAAGAGGTTTACATAAGCATTCAGGCTTTGGATGCTTCTCTGAACCAAACTTGAACTTCCTGATGATAGCTCATTGCTACAAATTGTACTGTAACTTTAATAGATGTCATCTGATCACTGTTAAAAGGGAAAGGAGTACTTGTGGCACCTTAGAGACTAACCAATTTATCTGAGCATAAGCTTTCGTGAGCTACAGCTCACTTCATCGGATGCATACTGTGGAAAGTGTAGAAGATCTTTTTATACACACAAAGCATGAAAAAATACCTATTTTTTCGTGTTTTTTCATGCTTTGGTATTTTTTCATGCTTTGTGTGTATAAAAGATCTTCTACACTTTCCACAGTATGCATCCGATGAAGTGAGCTGTAGCTCACGAAAGCTTATGCTCAAATAAATTGGTTAGTCTCTAAGGTGCCACAAGTACTCCTTTTCTTTTTGTGAATACAGACTAACACGGCTGTTACTCTGAAACCTGTTAAAAGGGACACTGTTGAAGCTCAGTTGTGGATCTAAACTCTGCTCTCATTTATACCCGCAGAGTCATTTGGGTTGCACGGGGGCAATTGGTGGAAGCAATGGAAAAAGGACTCTGTAAAAATGGAATGATGAAGTCCCCGATCTATTTGCTCTCAAAGATTCCCCTTCTAATGTGCTCTGTTGCAGTCAAAAGCTGTTTATTTTATTGTTTCTGAATGGCAGCACTGAGGCTTGACCCCACCATAGGCTCTTCTGCCTTTTAAGTTGCCACCAGCAGCACAAATTCTGCCACTGGAACTGGTTGACAATTCTGCTGATGACAAACAAACCAGAACAGAATTCGGCTCCCTCCACTCCGTAGCTGTATTATGCGGATCCTCTGGGCTAGTTGGAGTATATCACGCTAGTGCTCTGCTCTCTGCACTGGCTCCCCTTTGAGCACAGTGAAATCCAAGGTCTCTTCCCTCATTGTTGTGTCTTTACTCTTTACACAACAGTAAGAATATGCGATAACCAAATGGATGCAGCTGGGTTCCAAATTGCCTTGTTTACTATGCACAACACATAAGGCTTAGCTACATTACTGATCCTTTAGTTTCTCAAGGCTTCAGCAACAGAATAGCGGGCTAGAGGGCTCCCAAACTATTTAAAGGGATACTACCCACTTTCTATACATTACATTAATATTCAAAACCCTCAGGGGTCTGATCTTAGAAAGCTGTGAGATCACCACTCCCTTCATAACCATGACCCTCCCCCATAACAGTGCCATTCCATGGTAACAATGAAGGAGTGGACCACTAGGGGGAGCCCTGGGAGTGTAGGAGATGGAACTTTCTGTCGGGCACTGTTCTGTGTGAGGGATGAGGGTGGAGATGGAACTTCAGGGTTTTCAGAACTAAATGCAAAGCTCATTTCTTCCACTTAGCTTCCTCTCCATAATTTTTTCCCAGTTAAAGGGGAGATAAAACTCCTCACACCCTCTAATCAGAACAAGAATTTCTCCCAACTACAGGCAAAGAGAGAAATTTACTTCAATTGGTTATAAAAACTCATGAGGTGGTCAGCTGCTTGTGGTGATGGGGGCAGTATACAAAGATAGACAATGAGCCCATGTTTGGTCAGTACTGTGTGCCAATGTAACTTGAAGAGGCACAGGGACTCATGGGGAGGCTGATGATATCTGAAAGTGGGAAGGCAAAACTGACACACAAAACTGTGATTGGAGCCAGTTTACAGCATCGGGTAAAGATCAAGCTGTATCAGACTGATGCAGGGCAGGCAAAGCTCTGAGGAGCCTCCGATCTAGGCAACAGATATGTTGAGTAAGGAGCTATGTCTACATGGTCAGGTTTCTGAGATAGCTACACTCAGGCTGCACTATTCGAAGGAGGCTAAGGGTATGTCTACACTGCATGGAAAATCCTGCGGTGCCAAGTCTCAGAGCCTGGGTAAATTGACTCAGGCTCATGGGCCTCGGGCTCAACCCAGTGGGTTTGCAGTGTAGACATACTTTACATGAATTGGCAGCTCAAATCCCACATGGGAATTGGGTGCCTCGCTCCCTCAGTCAGGCTCGTTTGAAAATCCCAGCCTAGATAGTATCTGAAGGATTCATACACTCTATTGTTTGTGATTCCTTAGAAGCTTGAAAAGAACAATGTGCCCCTACTTTCGGTTTGTCCTCTTCGATTGGACAAACAAATTAACTGGAGATCCCTCTACTGACTGGATAGCTGCCTTGATTGAGCAAAACCAGTGCAAGGCCCTGTTGTCTTAATGGGGGCGAGTCCGTGTCAATGCATGTACACCAATTTCTGTGTGACAGGGAGCCAGAGGGTGTGTGTGGCTGTTCAGCAAGAGGAAGCTAGATATGAAAAAACACATATTCACTTTAATTCAATGAGACTTTATTGGCAGCACAAGCTATACAAGTGTAGGAAAAGGGTAAGGAAAAGACAGACCCCTTGGGTATCTGTGGAGGGCAGGTACAACCCACTCAGGATAGCTTACACACTGTGTCTGGGGTTTGATCACCCTTCGTCATTAGTGCCCACTCCTGATCTGGAGGCATGATGCCATGTTTGGCATCTCTCTCCTATCTCCCAAGGTCAGGCACTGTTTTTTCTAATCACTTTTTGGTGAGCACTCTTCTTAAGATTCCTGATAATTGGATGGAATTCCTCCTATTAGGGACACTGGAGTAGAAAGTGTCTCTTTCTCTACATTGGCTGCACAGTCTCTTCTCTGTGCTCTGTACCTGCCAGTTTCCACCGCAGCATCTACAGATACTGTACTTAAAATCTGTGGGTTGTTCTTCAAAAGATATTAATAGTTTGAAGGCAGGTCAAATTTTTGTGCTCTCACTATTTACCAAATCTCCCTAAGGCTATGTCTACATTTGGAGCTAGGACTGTGATTCTCAGCTCACGTAAACCTTCTTGCTTTAGTTCTCATCAAAGCTAGCACACTAAAAATAGTAGTGTATTCACAGTATTACAGGCAGCAGTGAGCAGTGGCACAAGCTAGCCACCCTGAGTACATGTCCAAGGAGTCCAGCTCTAAGTGTAGACATAGCTTAAATGCACTCTTCTCTGCCTTTTATGCCTTTGCTTCTCTGTGTGTGTGTGTGATTAATCTCCACAGGCATTTTTAGTACTCAGGAAAGTGAAAAGAAAAGGAGTACTTGTGGCACCTTAGAGACTAACCAATTTATCTGAGCATAAGCTTTCGTGAGCTACAGCTCACTTCATCGGATGCATCCTAAGGTGTCACAAGTACTCCTTTTCTTTTTGCGAATACAGACTAACACGGCTGTTACTCAGGAAAGTGAAAGACGTTTCAACAGCTAAAGGTGAACAGATTTTGAATTCCACCAAACCAGGACACTTTTCTTAAGATTGTTACGATTGGGGTGGGAGCCCTGGTGGCAGGAGGGAGGGACTGGCAATTATGGGGGAGTCAGATGGTGGGTCTGTCCCTGAGGCATGGGAAATAAGGGGACGCGTGATGAGGTGAATGGAGGTGATGGTTTTGAGGCGATGTGTCATAGAGGAGTGTGAGGGGAAGGTGACTAGGGTGGCTGTGTGGGTGTAAGAAGGTTGTTTTAAGGTGACAGGGTAGCTTGGGGAGGGGATGTGTGCATCTGGAGGTGAGAGAGAATGTCATGGGGGGAGAAAGGGTGATGTGATGGGGTGGGAGACGAATGGCTGGGGGAACAGGTCTTTGGAGGTGGGAGGGTGAAGTGACTGAGGGTGGGGGAGGAATGCTTAGGTGGGAGTGGGGTGAGGTGGAAGGGATGTGGCCAAAATATAACAACTAGTTAAGTGTTGTTAAATTAAGTGGGGAGACCCTAATAATAACAATAAGCCATGCTAGGGTGGGCATGAGGCAGTTACTTGGGCACTTCCTAGGTGGCTACAGGCATTTGACCTCACCTAGCTGGTCGTTGTCTGCCAGGAAACACCTCCCCCCATTGACCATTACTGCTTCAATTCCTACAGCCTGTGAAGATGGCACCATGTAGAAATGCCTAAGGACTCAAGCGAGGCTGAAGAATGTGTGACACAGCAACGGTGGTGCCCCTCAGTCTGAGCTGCAAGCTACCTGCAATGGCACTGTAGGCTGGGCATCTTGGAAAATACGGACTCAGAGCTAAGCGCACGGCTTGCTCACAGCACCAGGTAAAGATTGTGTCTTCCTGGCTCAGGAGAAGAGCTCTGTGTCAGCTCAAATGCTTGCCCCTCTCACCAACAGAAGCTGGTCCAGTACAAGATAGGACCTCACCCACCTTGTCTCTCAGAGTGGGCTAGGCAGGCCTGCCTGGACGAAGCCTGATCTCATCCAACACGGTGAACTGAATGAGGTACCTCCTAAGTTAAAAATGAGCCTTGTCAGCTTGAAGTGACGGCCCACTTCTTGTAGCTGACTTGCTGTAACAGATGCATTGCCTGTGGGTTGGCTACGCAGGGGGACAGGTAACACATGCCGATGATTGGCGTACAGCTCTATTGCTCTTCATGCCTGCCCATGGTCACCACTGCAGCTCCTGCAACAGGTATGTGGGTGTGCTGGGGTAGGGACAAGATGTCCGCTGGCACTCGGGAGAGGTCTGCTTACAAATAGCCAGGAATGATACTGCAGGTGAGCACGGAGCCTCTTTCATAGCTAGGTTGTTGGAACACGGGTCATTGGTGAAGGAGGAAATGCCAGGGTGTCTAATGACAGCCTAACAAAACAACGATGTATTGGATCAGGCAAAGGACAGCTTAAAAGCATTGCAATTTAATGGTGAGCCAAGTATTGAAATAACACCAACTGCTGCATCCTGGTCAAGCCTACACCCACCTCCACCGTGCATATTACATCACTGCTGTGGGGCTGCGACAAACACAGCTTACTAAACAAATCCAGCAGCAAAAAATTCCTTGGGCCTCACTTCTTGGTCAACAAGCACTAAAACAACATGTAGTGCCTGAAAGGCAAGGAGCTGAATATTGATCATTTGAGCCTTTTGCCCAGGATGGATTAAAGTGAAATGTGGCATGGATCAATCAGAAATTCTGGGCCCCCACACCATGCTGGGCTTGTGTTACTGCTGGAAGATAATTTCCAACCAGGGTCGGGGAACACCAATTTCCCCAAGGTCCCAGAGAGACTCCTGACGAGAACCTATGGCACATGGTGTATGATGCTCAGGTAGACAGGTAGCCCAGTGCTGTAGACACAGGACCTGGGCAAAGACAAGTTGGGGCAGAATAGTGAGTTGAGGTACAGCTACTACAGCAAAGGGCTCAGTTTCATTCCTGTGTGCAGGAGGAGGCCCAGGCACATCCTGCCTATACAAGGAGGCCAGACTGCCCAGAGGAGATAACCCAGACTATTAGGGGAACAGCTTTTTGAAACTGGAGGGAAGGGTGTGCTTGCCCCATCCTCTTTATCAATAGCTCCTGGTGGGCCCTCATCATGTCAGGGAAATGACTATTTCTCTGCTCCTACTGCATCTCACTTGGCCTCAGCCCTGAGTGTGTAGAGTGCTTGCCGGGCTGCGAACCCACAGCTAGCCTGCAGAGGGCAGGCAGAGCTCCTCTGATGGCTGCCTTTAAGAAACTGGGCTAGGAGAGGAGAAGTGGCGACAGATGAGCAGGAAGGAATGTCTCTGGTTTTTTATGGAAACAAAGTTGCTGCTCCAAGCCCCTTTCTGTCCCCCACCAAGAAGCCTGTTAGTTTCCTTCCAGCCCATTGGCTCCCCCTGCAGAGGGATGATGAGACTCACTTTCCCAATCCTCTGTAAACCCTGCAATGCCAAGCCTAGAACCATCCTGGTGAAATGAAGAGTGAGACTTCTGAGGCAGGAGAGGACCCCCCTGTGAACTCCATCTCTGCTGAAATCTCCATTCTCCGGAATGATATTATTTACACGCATAGCTCTGAGACAATATTGTTCAGCTGCATTTTGAGCTATAGTTTTGCATGAACGACACTGGACAAAATCAAATTGTCGCAACCTTTCACTAACAGGTGCTTGTATCCGTCTTCAAAACTGAACTAAGAGTGATCCTGGGAATTACAGCCAGGCAACCAACTGACAGCGGGCCAAATCCTGAGATCAGCTGAGAACCTACGAACCCTGATGTAGCTGACATCCTCTTCCCACCTGGTCCTTCCCACTTACCTCCTCTACCCCCAATTAGACAGAATGGCAGCAGAGACACTTTCTTGCCCCTCCACAGCAAGACCAGCAGGCTACCAGACCACAGACCCCTGTAATCCTTCCACCTTGTAGTTTAGCAGCCTTCTGCACTGCTGTCTCAGAACAAAGAGAAGTTAATGGTGCTCAGCCCCAGGAATCAATCCAGGGTCTGCTTGGTGGTATTCACTCCATGCGTTAGTTTTCTGGAGAAGGAAATATACAGTGACCTGTGGAATTTTGCTCATTACAGTAATAGTAGGGCAATGTCAGATGAAATTTAACATAGAGAAGGCACCAATAATGCCCGTTGGCAAAGGTAATCTAAATTTCTCGACACCTGGACTTGCAGGATCCTCTAAAGACAAAGGGTTAGGATGGAGTCATTGCAGGCAGATTAATGACCTCTATAAATGCAGTTTCAAGAAAGAAACCAGGATGCTTGGCTCCTTTAAAATAGGGAACGAGACTAACACCAAGCAAATACACTGATGCTTAGGTATGACAGTGGAAAACCTGGGAGATAAATGAGAATGCACAGTGCATAATTAATACTGGTTTGAGAGTACCAGCCATGTTAGTCTGTATCTGCAAAAAGAAAAGGAGTACTTGTGGCACCTTAGAGACTAACCAATTTATTTGAGCATAAGCTTTCGTGAGCTACAGCTCACTTCATTGGATGCATAAAGTGGAAAATACAGTGAGGAGATTTTATATACACACAGACCATGAAAAAATACACATTGTAAGGAGAGTGATCACTTAAGATGAGCTATTACTAGCAGGAGAATGGGGTGGGGGGAGAGAAAACCTTTTGAAGTGATAATCAAGGTGGGCCATTTCCAGCACATTTCCAGGAGTTAACAAGAACGTCTGAGGAACAGTGGGGGGTGGGGGTGAAGAAATAAACAAGGGGAAATAGTTTTACTTAGTATAATGACTCAACTCCCAGTCTCTATTCAAGCCTAAGTTAATTGTATCCAATTTGCAAATTAATTCCAATTCAGCAGTCTCTCGTTGGAGTCTGTTTTTGAAGTTTTTTTGTTGAAGGATAGTCACTTTGAGATCAGAAATCAAGTGACCAGAGAGATTGAAGTGTTCTCCGACTGGTTTATGAATGTTATAATTCGTGACATCTGATTTGTGTCCATTTATTCTTTTATGTAGAGACTGACCAGTTTGCCCAATGTACATGTCAGAGGGGCATTGCTGGCACATGATGGAACAAACTTTGAAAACAGACTCCAACGAGAGACTGCTGAATTGGAATTAATTTGCAAATTGGATACAATTAACTTAGGCTTGAATAGAGACTGGGAGTGGTTGAGTCATTATACTAGGTAAAACTATTTCCCCTTGTTTATTCCTCCTCCCCCCCCCACTGTTCCTCAGACGTTCTTGTTAACTCCTGGAAATGTACTGGAAATGGCCCACCTTGATTATCACTTCAAAAAGTTTTCTCTCCCCCACCCCACTCTCCTGCTGGTAATAGCTCATCTTAAGTGATCACTCTCCTTACAATGTGTATTTTTTCATGGTCTGTGTGTATATAAAATCTCCTCACTGTACTTTCTACTTTATGCATCCAGTGAAGTGAGCTGTAGCTCATGAAAGCTTATGCTCAAATAAATTGGTTAGTCTCTAAGGTGCCACAAGTACTCCTTTTCTTTTTATAATTAATACTGGCACTATTATTGTGTCCAAGGGCTTAGAAAGATTCAGAAGAGGGTTATTCATCTGTATGGATAGTAAAAACATCCAGAATTGTATGCCACAGGATGCATATTTATAAGATTATTATGTCCACATGCTTCAGGGCATAAGATGATAAAGATTCATTAGAGATAAGATATTCCATCATTGTCCATTACAGGTATTTTTACACCTTCATCTGACACCGCTTGTACTGGCCATCAACAGAGACAGGATACTGGACTGGAGGGATCACTTGTCTACCCAATTATCCAATTATCTGATAGCGATTATGTATGTTCCTACACACGATTATAATGACATATTAAACATAGCTGACCTGCCATGTTAATGACTTTGCCAACCTTTGGAGCCTGTACTCAATTCCAATTTTTTTTACTTAAGACAGGTATAGTGGAGACCAAAGAAGTTCAGAGAAGGACAACACAGCTGATGGTTAGGGCATTCAATGGGGCTGATATATGAACTGGATTATTTAGTCGTTAAAGGAAAAGAATGAGAAGAGTGTTGGTTAAATTATTCAAAACAGTGAAGGTCACAATGAAAACTGATCAGTCTGCCCAGTAGAATGAAAACAGGGGGAATGTTGAATGCATTAAAGGGCAGAATGGGTTACCTAGGGAGGTGGTGGAATCTCCATCCTTAGAGGTTTTTAAGGCCTGGCTTGATAAAGCCCTGGCTGGGATGATTTAGTTGGGGATTGGTCCTGCTTTGAGCAGGGGGTTGGACTAGATGACCTCCTGAGGTCTCTTTCAACCCTGATATTCTGTGATTCTATAAGTTCAGTGAGAAACATACCAACAAAGGAGATAGGCCTCAGTCATGAAGTTCAGGGTTTGTTTGGATCTCAGGTTTTGCCATGGCTCATTTTAGAGGTGGAGGCTAGTTGGGAAGTTTGGAGCCAGGTAAACGGCTGTTCAAATTTGTGACGTTTTGGATTGGGTCAAACTCTCATAAGAGGAAGATGTTTCCTAACACGGTGTGTAGTCAGCCTGTGGAATGCACAAACACTGTGGGTCGTCAAACACTCGGGGTAGATTTTTAAAAAGGTCTGGATATTTTATTGCCACGAATAATTCCTGTAGCACTGCAGTCTAAGGCCAGGTCTACACTACACACTTTTGCTAGTATAGCGATATGATGAGGTGTGATCTGGGACAGACATAGCTGAGCTGGCAAACACCTGTGGTGTAGATGCAGCTATTCTGGCAAAACAGCACTTTTGCCGGTATAGTTTATTTTGCTTGAAGGGGTTGGAATAAACTATGCCAGAAAAAACATAGATTTTACTTTTATAGTCTGTGTCCATGCTAAGAGTGCCCTGCTGGTAGAGTGCACCAGTACAGCTACACCAGCAACATGCTCCTAATGTGGACCTAGCCTAAGGTGGTGATAAGGGCACTCAAACCACCGACTCCAGGGCACAGACTGATTACCTGCAGGAATCAGGAAGCAATTCTCCCTCCCTTCCCCCCATCCCAATCCCACCACACACACACCATCAAACAACATTGGCTAGGTGTATTATGGGGAGGTGGGGGACTTTACTTTCTTCTGAAGCCTCAGGTTTTGGGTAGTGCTAGTGGCGAGAACCACATCAGATGGACAGATTCATTGGTGGGGAGACCCTATGTTCCTGTATTTTCATGGGGCTATTATTCTGAAATATGTGTAACAGAGCTGCCTCCAAGAGCCCAATCCTGCAAGGAGCTGTGCTCCTCAATTCCCACTGAAGTGCGAGTACTCAGCATTTCGTAGGATCAAACCCAAAGGGCCCCAGGGCCAGGTTTACAGAGGTATCTAGGCATCTAAAGATTCAGATAGATGATCAGATGAGACTGGGCCATCCTTCTGGACAATTACCTGGCTTACCAAATTAACTTCCAACCCAAACACTGTCTCTTGGAGCCATAGGGCACAGTTCATCCCACTTGGCTACCACTTGCTTTTCCTTCTAATTTATAGGTGAGTGTAGGGTGAAGGACGCCCTCTTGGCAGTCATGGACCTGATGTTCTCTCTCCACAAGACAGCAGCAGGCAGTGTGTTTTAGTCTTGCCCGGCAGGGACTTCTTCTGGGGAGGGCATACTAATTCAGTCAAGGCTCAGTCCTTGTCTGCTGCGCTGAGCTTTGCAGCATACAGGTGAGCTGTGATGTGGTCTCTAGGAACTGGACTGACACCAGCCTAGATCATGTAGGCCCCTCAACAGCTGTCAGAGGGTAATATATATTCAGTCACTGATCTGAGGTCTGATGCTCCTGACCGGTGCGGAGCACCTCAACTCAGATTGATTTCAAACTGGAGTTACAGGTGCTTCGCACCTCTGAAAATCAGGCCCCGGCATTTCTGGGTGGACACCCACAAATGGAGGCACCCATAATTAGTGACCCTTTCCCCAAGTTTTGCCTGAATGGTGTCACCAGATGCTGACATGGGTTTACCTCGATGTCATACAGAACATTCAGGGCCAGATTTTCAAAAGAGCCCAACACCCAGCTGCTCCCACTGAGGACAATGAGAGTTGCTGGGTGCTGAGCATTCTTGTAAACCTGGCCACTTCATGTAGGTGCCTGAAAGGGAGCTTGAGCAGTTTTGAAAACCTGGCCCTTAATATAGTTCGTTTCTAAGAAGAAAAGTCCCCAGGAGTCCCCAGTATGTCTAATTGTTTTCTCAGAAAACAGGAAGTTGCTTACTTTTTGCTCACACATATTCAAGGGTGTGTGTGTGTGGGTGTGTGTGTCCTACATCCATCATTTGCAGCTTGCATGCATTTTATAAAGGAACAATACTGAGGGGGTCCTTTGTGTAGGTTAGAGCCTGATTCAGCTGAGAAACCAATCAAAGGGATTTGTCCAGTTCCTCATTTGGTGTAAATTGGCATTGAAGCCAATGGAATTACACCAGCTAAGGATTCGGCCTGATCTTTAGGAAGCCTCTTTCTTTTTTGTCTCTTTTCTTTAAAGGGGACCACTTCTTGAATTCAGGAAGAAAAAATAGAAAAGCTTTACCCAAAGGGGCAGGATTGGGGGGGGGGGGTTGCAAGTTTAGGGTCCCCACAGCCTCACCTAACTAGTCTGGATCATTATGGATTAATAGTATTTACCTGTGGTTTTTATGCTGTTGTACTGTTGCACACTGCTTGGTATTGGAAGGACTCCAGAAAACCTATAGACTGCAACTGGACTGTATTCTTTAGTAAACATTTAGTGAAGGCGTTTTACTTCCCTTTTCCTTTATTTTGAAACGTTCCTGTGAAATTTGTACTGTAGGAATCTCATAAAAGAGCAAGCTGCTATAAGACTCTTGTTCAAAATCTTGCAAAAAGCTTTGGAAGAGGAATTAGGTTAGACTAGTATGGCATAAGGTTATTCTCACTCACCATCCCAAACGTTCAGGGTCAAAAGGCTATATGGATAGGGCTAGACTGTTGTCTTTCTGAGCCCAGGCAGGGGAATAAGGGAGAGTTATAGATTCATTGATTCTCAGGCCAGAAGGGACCACTGTGCTCATCTAGTCTGACCTCCTGGACAACACAGAGCACAGGACTTCCCCAAAATAATTCCTGTTCAAACCTCCTTGTGACCCTACATGGACTACCTGGACGCTGGATCTGGGCATGCAGGTGTAAGTGGGGCTATGCTGCCTCTGACTTTGTCACTGGAGCAGGTAGACAGAGAACCGGAAGAGAAGAGACAAAGCCTTGACACCCTTCTCCTACTTCCTGGCCAGCACAGCTGAGCTAGTGCTAGGGATGTTGTAACATGCTGCTAGACCTGGCTAGCAGAAAACTACCCTGCTGAAGAAAGGAGAAAACAGGAGAAGGTTTGTGACTCCGTGAGGGTGTCTCTGAGGCACAAGGACTCCCAGGACTGCTACAGGGCTCTTCACCCCGGCTCACGGCTGTGACCCTTATTTGATTGCGGCTGAGATTCTGTGTGGTTGGGTTGTTTTGTTTAGTTTTTTAAAGAAAAGCTAATTTAATGCTTTTTGAAACATTTTAACTATACTGCTTTGCACAATCTGTAAGCTGCATCTGCAGCAAAGTGATGGCCACAGCAGCCTGGGTGACTGCTTTGCAGGTCAAGAGCCGCAACTGTAGCTCAGATTTAGAGAGGTCTGATGCTGAATGGGCTGTGGGAGTAACTTTTCACATCCTACTGATGATCTGGGAAGACTTCTTGGGTTCTAATCCTGCAGACACTTACAACTGACTGTTGTGTTCACCACTGCACATAATTGTGTTGAAACCAGTGCTCATGCCATTACACCTGCTAGTATGTAGGATTGGGCCATTCATCACTGAGGGTATGTTTACAGGGCAATCAGACATGTACAGTGTTTTCCCCAGGAATTGAAATTAGGGAGGGAGTGTTCAAATATACAGGTGTGTGTGAGGGCCAATGAGGGTTGAGACCATGAGGGCAAAGGTAGGCCGTATGCACCATAGTAAACACTGAAAAATGTTTCACGACCATTTTATTAGATTTAACTAGTGTTTTAAAATCATCACAGCAATTAAAGTTGGCTACTGAAGCCTACTATGAAGCAGTACATCTACATCCTTCTTGGTTTCTTGTAATTTTGCACAACTCTTTGGTGTCTTCTTGTGTGTCCAGTACTTCCAGTCCTTCATGATATGCTCACGATCAGGCAGAAGGCAACTTCTTCCAGAACACAAAATTCTGTTCAGTGAGGAAAAAGAATGCTCAACTGTAGCTGTTGTGACTGGGAGTAGCAAGAGATGAATTCCTACTTCTTTCATCCCAGGAAACACAGCACAAAGATTGGGTCGAACCACTAGTGATGATAATGAAGAAGTTGAATTTAAATCTTCATTCGTTTGTTGTTTGATATTCCACTTTAAAAATGTTCAAAATTCTCTGTTCTGTCCTGAGCACATAGCAGCCCCATTGCTGGTAGTGCCCCACTCCACTCAACTGTTGGTGTTTTATAAGACAGGCAACTGTAAAAGCTACGTAGAGGTTGAATAGAATCCAGAAATTGCTACTGTAAATTTGTAAGAATCAAGTCTGTACTTTTTCAGCTGGCTTAACAAACACTTCTTGTCCTCTTCACTTAAGGAGTCAATATAAGTGCCTTAATTAGTCAACTTCTAGACTGAAGTCTTTGCTTCTTCCAAAAAGAAAAGGAGTACTTGTGGCACCTTAGAGACTAACCAATTTATTTGAGCATAAGCTTTCGTGAGCTACAGCTCACTTCATCGGATGCATACTGTGGAAAGTACAAAAGATCTTTTTATACACACAAAGCATGAAAAAATGGGTGTTAATCACTACAAAAGATTTTCTCTCCCCCCCCACTTTCCTGCTGGTAATAGCTTATGTAAAGTGATCACTCTCCTTACAATGTGTATGATAATCAAGGTGGGCTTTACATAAGCTATTACCAGCAGGAGAGTGGGAGATCTGTGTGTATAAAAACATCTTCTGTATTTTCCACAGTATGCATCTGATGAAGTGAGCTGTAGCTCATGAAAGCTTATTCTCAAATAAATTGGTTAGTCTCTAAGGTGCCACAAGTACTCCTTTTCTTTTTGCGAATACAGACTAACACGGCTGCTACTCTGAAACCTTTGCTTCTTCCAGTACGTTTTCAATGGATATCTCTCTGATTGATCCAAGGGTAGCTTCTATTGCTGGACAAAGATCTACTACTGTTGTAGCAGATGCCTGGATGGCATTGTTTAATGACCCAAGTGGTTTCAACAGTAGACTTACAAGAGAGAGAAAGGTAATAGTCTTCTCTGAACTTAGTAACAAAAGTAATCCGCCAGCCTCACTACTTAGATCTATCTTATCTTGGTAGATACTTTCCAAAGCCAATAATAACCATTGCAGTAATTTTAAGACAACAGCCAACAGCTAAGGATCACTCATGAGAAAGCCAGCAGGTTTTCCCAGGTTGGATTTATTTGAACTTAAGTGCCAGTGTATCTTCTATTTCTTTCCAAGATGTTCAGTCCTTTTGGACTCTTGCTGAAGAAAGAGTATAACAAACCCATTAAATTTATGGCTTTTTAATGTTATTTGAAGATTCTGCAGCTCGTACTAGTGCTAGATGTTGTAGATGGCCTCTGCAGTGTGTACAGGAGAGATTAGGGTTACACCAAATGTACAAGCAGCCATCTGTTTGAGGTTCAGTTTACAAGCATTTAACTCTTCTAAGATGTCACTGTGATGGTGCCCCTCATAGGGCTTTATGGAAATATGCTTATGAATATATATGACATAACTGGAATATGTTCTATGCTACATATGCCATGTAACATATCTATGTAAAGGTTATGATCTACTGAATCTATTAATCCTATTTGTATGCATGTATCATTTTTGTTTTCAAAGTTATGAGTATTGGCCGTGTACTGGCTTGATTTCTAAATAACCTTAGTAGAGCATTTGGTCAGTTCCTGGAGAAAGGAATTCGCCAAGTTAAGTACCCAGTTAAGAAGCACTTAAGTAACAATGCATCTTGGAATGCTCCAATCCACACAAGAAGTCTTCCTGGAGACATTCAAGATACCATGTGGGCAATGGCTTCTGCCTGTAAATACTGAGAGTCGTGCATGGACATGTGACTTGCCCAGGTGACTCTAGAACTCCATCTTGGAGCTGGATTTTGCATAGAAGAGAGGAGGGGGTCTCCACCCACAAAAGAAAGTGTATTTAAGCCTTTGGGAGACCCCTCCATTTTGTCTTCAGCTGGCTAAGGAGAGAGCCTCTCCAACCCCAAGGATACCTGAAAGAAACTGGAACAAAAGACAGTAACTACAGGGGGTGTGAGTGATTGCTGGACCTAGACTAAAAGGAGATTAGTCTGTAAAAGGAAGCTTACTGGGACTGGTGAGGTTTTGTCTATATTCAGTTTTATTAGACATAGACTGGCGGGTTTTATTTTATTTTGGTTGGTAATTCACTTTGTTCCGTCTGTTACGATTTGGAACTACTTAAATCCTACTTTATGTACTTAATAAAATCACTTTTTACTTATTAATTAACCCAGAGTATGTATTAATACTTTGGGGGGCAAACAGCTGTGCGTATCTCTCTATTAGTGTTATAGAGGGTGAACAATTTATGAATTTACCCCGTATAAGCTTTATATAGGGTAAAACTGATTTATTTAGGGTTTGGACCCCATTGGGAGTTGGGCATCTGAGTTTCAAAGACAAGCACACTTCTGTAAGCTGCTTTCAGTTAAGCCCACAGCTGTTAGGGGACGTGGTTCAGACCTGGATCTGGGTTTGCAGCAGGCTAGCGGGTCTGGCTCAAACCAGGCAGGGCACTAAAGTCCCAAGCTGGGAGGGCAGGGAAAGCAGGGGCAGAAGTAGTCTTGGCACATCACGTGGCAGTTCCCAGGGGGTTTCTGTGATCCAACCCATCACAGTCGCAGCTGATGTGTCTTCTATATCTGAATATCTAGAATGCATCTACTGGCCTACTGTGGACATCAAGATAACATACGCAATGACTTAATACTTGATGCCTATTTGCATCAAGCCATGTATTTTCTGAATATGTTGAGCGAGTTCTTCACTGTTTCAACTGCTAAGTTTTTCACTGTTTCACCGCATGCTTCTAGACAGTCAGCTGCCACTGTGACCTCTGTGAGTCACTCTCTTGAGGTTCCACCCAGGTCTCCGTGATTTCAGCTCTCAGTGGGGGAACCTCACTGCTAATACAGGCTGGGCTGTCTCTTTCACAGAAACACTCTCCTACAGCAGGTCTAAACACTTAGATCTGGTTATGAGTGATTTCAGCTCTAGCGGTCACTTAACAAACCAAAAGACTCTCTCTGGAGCCTAATCAGCTCTAGCTCTAAACAGGAGAGAGAGAGAGGCAGATCAAATAGTGCCTGTGACTCTTAGGCAGAGCCCACACCATCAAGCAAAACACCTGTGCCCCACCCTCCCTCTCTCTCTCTTCACTAGGATATGGCACCCAAACCTCCTGCTTAGGGAGTACAGTTCAGTTGAGGGTGATCAGTGCTTAATTTGTAATGAAAGAGGTGCCGGGGCTGAAGCAAGGTTGTTACTTTTATAACTGATGTGGCAAGCCCAGAGGTCACAGGGCTATGAACTGCCCAGTCTAGAGGTGCCGGGGCTCAGCCCTGGCAAGCCCTAGCTCAAATTAAGCACTGAGGGAAACCCCCTCATCAGGCAGGCTAAGTACAGTTCTGCTGCCCTTTACTCATACATAAGGATAACAACATTCCATGACCCCCCACATTCAATACTAAAGTGATTTGTAACCCAACACCAGCCAAAATCGATCACTTGGGCAGCACAGCTCTGTCTGCTGGATACCTAGGCAGTGTAGGTGAGTTCATGTAAATACGGTCTGGTCCTGAAGCTTCTCCCCCACCACTACTTCCATTCAGCACAACTTATTTTATCAGCCATTTAAACAAAACAGAATCTAACGCATATCTAACTAGATTGCTTATTAACCCTTTACAGGGGTTTTGACCTACATTCCTGCTCTGGTCCCGGCAAAAGAAAAAACACAAAGACAGAGAGAACCCTTTGTTTTTCCCCCCTCCAGCTTTGAAAGTATCTTGTCTCCTCATTGGTCATTTTGGTCAGGTGCCAGCGAGGTTACCTTTAGCTTCTTAACCCTTTACAGGTGAAAGGGTTTTTTCCTCTGGCCAGGAGAGATTTAAAGGTGGTTAGCCTTCCCTTTATATTTATGACTCAGCCCTATTACTTTAATCCTCAGCAACAATCCCTGGTGTGTCTGGAACACTGATCAGCAGCTGGAAAGGTCTTTCTGTCACTTTGTTCTTTACAGTTAGAATTGTGATTGAGTGCAGGTGTTGGCAAGAGGCAGATGGGAATTCCATCGGAGCTGCTGGTCCAGTTCCTACTTCTGGAGCCTGACTTTGTCGACAGCTACCCTCTGCTGCAGCTGGTACTATTTACTCTTTTGCTGGAAGTCTCAGGAGAAAGGCCAAGGAGTGAATGGGCCTGGAGAATGAATTCCTCCCTCACCTTAGGAAAAACTGAAAGTGTTGTTTTCCACCAGCGCTGTTGCACTTGCGATAGCAATGGCGGAGGCTATAGAGGAGGCAGGAACAGGCTTTCTTGTCTCCTATTCGGAGACATGGTGGTAAAAATGCCTATTCCCTATCTACACTCCACACTCCACCACTGCTCCCAACCCTAGAGCAGCAGTAGTGGGGAACTATGGGTCCACATGTTGCAAGTCGAGACATGGTCTGTACGGTTTTTCCCCCTAGCTGTGGGATAAATCTTACTTGTTGGAAGAGGAGCAGCATTGGGGAAGCTTGCATTGCTGCAGTGGCACTGTATCCATTCTGTACGAGAGCAGAAGGTTTCAGTCTCTCAGGGCACACATCCATAGCCTAATAAAAGCAGCCAAATGTTTTCCTCTTATCAGAAACCAAAAGCAAAATGACACCCAAGCTCAGCTCAGGCAAGTTATTGAGAGAAGAGCCTTGCACGGTGCCCTGGAGATCTAGGTTCTGCTGGACCATTGAGGGAGGCAAATTCCAGAGTTAAGGGCCCTCCACTAAGCGTATGCCCTGCCATTAGCTCCTAGATACTGAAATCTTAGAGCTGTTAGCTCAAGTTCTTCTAAGGAGCTCAACTGCTGTGATGGTACATGGGGAGAGAGGTGGTCTGACAGATGGCCATGACCTACCAGGACATCTGGAAAATGGCTTTGACTAGATCCGCTGAGAAAGAAATAATAAAGCCAGACATGGGACGCATGTTATTAGCTTTATAGCATGTGGTGGCTTATCATGTCCTCTCCAAAAGGGCTCATATTTTGACTAGGAGATTAGACACGCTAAACCTTGCAAGACTCTATGTGAGACGGCTCATCAAGCTGCTGTCATGCTTCTCTGGGATCTGTCTGAGAGGAGGGAGATTTGTATTCTAATCATCGGAACTCTGTGATTGATAATGTCTGGTCTGCATTCAGAAATGCTTGTCTTCTGTCCAGTGCCATGGTGAGATTTTCACCAGTGGCAGTTTCCGTGCTGTCTCTCAGTCTGAAACCCAGTTGTCCAGGCTATTTGAACCCTCCTCCAGTGAATGATTTGGAAGCTTAGCATAGATTTCTCAGCTTTATACACACATATTTTACATACAGAACTACATTGTTTGTTTCAGTCACCTCTATTTTTAGCAGAAGAGGGTCTGCAAAGTGCAAGGTTTTCTTGCTAGCATTATTGTCAACATTGTGAGAAAAATGCAGCTTTTCTGAGCCAGCCAATCAACAGCAAAATATTCATCCAGACAAAAAGGTAGAGGATAGCATTTCAGATCATTTGCAGGTAGCAATGATTTATTCATTTCCACGTGAAATGTTATTTCCCGTACCATGAGATTCCCAGCCAGCCTTTCAGTGATTTATGGATTCAAGTGTTCTACTGTTCCATAAGTCATTCTCCTGACAAAGAGCCAAGAAAGGATATGTTAGAAGGGACTGGGTGGCTCAGGGCCTTGGGAATGAGAAACAAGGCCTTTCACTTCTAGGTTGTTGCATGGCATCTCACCCAGATCAATCCTGAGTGAAAGTCATCGCCATCTGATTGTTTTATAATGGCCTATGTGAAATGAATGTGTGGCTGTTGATCGGTTCTAAATGGAAAGGTGTGTACAGCAGGGAAGGACGGATGATCCAGTGGTTAGAGTGCTAACCTGTGACTTGGGAAAACCCGCCTCAGTTTCCTGCTCCACTGCAGACTTCATGTGAAATCTTGGGCACGTTAGTTAGTCTCTTTGTTTTCCATCTCCAAAATGGAAATAATAGCACTTCCCTACCTCCCAGGGTGCTGGGATGATAAATACACTAAAGATTGCGAAGGGCTCAGACGCTAAGGTAATGGGGTTATAGAGAATCAGAATTAGCAGTGATAGCACTGTTACTGATAGTTGCAGCCAAGAGGCCAAGGATTGAAAAAGCCATAGAGACAAAACTAACCTTCCCCCTCCCCAAGAAATGGTCCCTCCATGTCATGCTTATGGCCCACTGGTGGGAGGCCTCACACTGCAGTTCCTTATGTTGTACATGTGCTGTGGATTGATGGAGGATTTCAGTTTCCTCGCATCATCACTATACTTCATCTAGAATATCGACACCTATTTTCTGTCTCTTTACGAGGTGGTAAATAGGCAGGAGTTCTGTGTGGACTGGTGGCGAATGTCAGGAAGCATCTGTTTCCATGGGATGACAGAACCGGGCTGAAAGAGAAGCTGTGGGCACAGCAGGGAAAACAGTTGATAACACCCGCACAAAAAGTGAAATGCGTGAGGTTTAAAGATCACACCAGCCTATTGTCTTGGAAAATAGATTTCTTCAGGGAGTGAAGTATATGGTGAGATGGGATGCGGGAAGTTTGTGTTTGGTGGCGCGTAGACGGTGGGGTGGTGTTACATCTGTGGGGTGTGGTGGGGGTGGCATCGAGATGGCAGTGTGCAGGCAAGTTCAGAAGAGAGCTTTCAGTTTGTGAAGAGAGTGGTGTTGGTGGGTTTTTTTGCAGATAACTGTCTGGGTCAGGAGGGCAACTGTGATGGAGGCAGAGGAGAAACAGCAAGCAAAGAACCGTACTCCCCATATAAAGAAGACTGGCATGCTAGGGCTCCCCTCAGCTGGTAGCCAGCACCAAACTCCCTTGTCTCCACCCCACCTGCAGCCATTGGGGAGACAGGAATTCACCCAGAAATCACTCCAATGCCTTTACGAGTAATAATCAATCACCTTTGTCAGCAACGGTCCCCTCTGTCAGCAAACAGACAGCCCCAGTGCCCTCTGGCATCAGCTCCTCTGTCACTGAGGAGGGAGCCTCCTTCCCTTTGGGCTCTAGCTGATTCTCACATGTGGTTCAAGCTCCCAAGGGCAACAAAGACAGGCTGCACCCTGGGCCTGTTTCTAGGGTTGCCAACTTTCTAATCACAGAAAACTGAACACCCTTGCCATGCCCCCTGCCACGCCCCTTCCCTGAGGTCCCGCCCCATCCCACCCCTTCTCTGAGACCCTGCCCCCTTCTCTATACCCCCTCCCCCGCCATACCTTATACTCCCCCACAGTCACTCACTTTCACTGGGCTGGGGTGGGGGGTTGGGGTGTGGGTGGAGGTGAGGGCTCTGGCTGGGGTGCAGGCTCTGGGGTGGGGCCAGGGATGAGAGGTTTGAAGTGAAGGAGGGGGCTCTGGGCTGCAGCCGAGGGGTTCAGAATACGGGAGTGGGCTATGGGCTGGGGTAGGGGGCTGAAGTGTGGGAGAGGGTGAGGGCTGGGGGTGTGGGCTCTGGGGTGGGGGCTGGGGATGAGGAGTTTGGGGTGAAGGAGGGGGCTCAAGGCTGTGACAGGAGGCTGGGGGCAGGAGGGGGTGCAGGGTGTGGGCCCCAGGAGGGAGTTTGGATGCAGGATGGGGCTCAGAGCTGAGACAGGGAATTGGGGTGTGGGCTCCAGCCGGGTGGTGCTTGCCTCCCAGACAATGGGAGCTGCGGAGCCAGCGCTTGAGGCGGGGGCAGCGCATGGAGCCCCAGTAGCCGCCCCTGCGCCTAGGAGCTGGACGAGGTGGCTGCTTCCAGGAGCCGTGCTGAGCCAGGGCAGGCAGGGAGCCTGCCTTAGCCCAACTGCACTGCCGATTGGACTTTTAACGGCTCAGTCAGCGGTGCTGACCGGAGCCGCCAGGGTCCTTTTTTGACTGGGCATTCCGGTCGAAAACCAGATGCCTGCCAACCCTACCTGTTTCCCCTGCCTTGCACTCAGGTTCTTGGGCTGCTGTGTGCCAGCTGCTGTACATGGCCTCTCCGGCAGGCTGTGCATCCCTAGCTCCAAAATGGCAAATCTCGTCTTCCAATCACAGGAGAATTGGCAGTAGGAAGGAGGACTGGAGCTGCAGCCAGCTCTTTCCAAGGGCTCTGTGGGGGTAGACAGACCAACTTCCCATGTCTGCTCATCCCCCTGCCAATCAGGGGCCCAAGGACAGGGCCAGCATTCACAGCACTGGACTGGGAGCGCCACACATTTGCATTAACTATTATAACTCGGATTGCTACGGTTATCCATAGACGTGTCTGGTCCATTTTGAAGTAGTTAATGACAAATCCAAATCACTTAGTCTTTAACTTTGTAAAAAGAGCAGTAAGAGTCGCGTTTCTGAAAACACTAGGCCTCTCTGACACATACTTAAAAATACAGCATATCAAAGGGAGAAACTACAGCCCCATAGCACATAATACCATTCAAGTAGCCAGGCAACACAAAAATAAACCAAATCCCTGTTTTTCTTTAACCATCACCACTAGCAATATTTACTGCTTCAGCAGCTCCCCTGGTAAGACGAAGCTTGCAGCCTTCTCCTGAAGGTGAACAGATTCGGGCTAGTTCACAGCAGAAGAAGAGGGAAGCTCACTCCGATGCAGTGTGGCCCATCACTGAAGATGCCCTTTCTTGCAGTCACTCTTCTGTGCACAAAGTTTAGGGAACTAGCCCAGAAAGATGGAAACCCAGGTTCAATTTCCTGCTCTGTCACAGGGTTTCTGTGTGACCGTAAGAAAGTCACTTGGGGCCAGATCCGTCAAGTTCTCATGGATCTCGTCCTAAGATGAACAGTTTGCCATAGTCTTTTTGGCCAAAATGTCTCCTCTCCCTACCCTTGTGCAGAACACTGTGCATTGCTTGGATATTGTTGCTGTCCACCAGCAACGTGGCAGCATGGCATTGATTGGAATGAAGGTATAGCCAGCTAATCTGTCTGGGGCAGAGAGATTTGGAGTTAATTCAGTGGTGCAGCTCAAAGCTCAAAGATGGCACTGACAGTCCTCAAATGTCACCTCTGGCTGCTCTGTCCCTGAAACTACCAGGTGAGGAGAGAGCTATGCAGTGGCAGGTTTTTACTGCTGATGAACACAAATCCAAGCATTTCTATCCCTCCTCTAAGGCAGGTACAAGTATAAGCAAAGCTGGCCCTGGGCATTTATTTTTAATTTAAAAAAAAATCAATGTAAATGTAACATACAGACCATTAGTTGCCAACGAGTCTCTCAGGGTCACAAAGTTATGGTATCAGTATCCTTGCTTTAGCCAGCAACCTACCAAAAGGCATCAGAGCCAATACTGCAGTGTCTGGCTCGTCTAGCCTTTGATGTAGTTACAAGACTGCAGCCAGAATACTAGTCCTGAAAAGACAGACTTTGAAAGCCAACTTGCAAAATGAAATGAGAAGAGCCATTGGCTAAATAACTCAGTGGTACCAGCCAATCCAAGAGAAATGGCTTCCCACTAGAATGAGCAGGTTTTGCTTTAAAATCTGAAGGACCAAATTCCTAGGCCAGTTTAAGCGACTATAAGTGGAGTGGGAAGAAATTTTTCAGTTAAACAGTAAATTTGCTGAAAAATGCAGTTTGGGGATGATGAAAACTGTCATAGTTCAGGGCAACTGCACCTCTGCTTTCCGTCAGTGGCCCAGCAAGGGCACCCACGCTCAGGTTCCAGCTCCTCAGCTGTTTCCTTTCTGGGTGGTGACCCATGTCTCACTCCCTCCTGATTTGGTATTCCAGGCTGAAGGGTTCCCTGCCTACACTGTGTATTTCCAGCAAAGACAAACTGCCCAGACAGACCTGCTTGCTTTGGCTTCAGAGACTGATAACAGAGTGATTGCTACTGATACAAGTTACCACACAGTTCCTTCTGAGCAAGCCTGCTCTATTCTTAAGTTAAACAGCATTACAGAGAAAACACAAGAAAAGAACACACACACGTTAATAACCTTACCAGAATTGACCCTAACATGGATTCTAGGCAGGCCGAGTCCTTCCAATCCTATCCTAAGGATTTGGGCCCCCTATGGACCAGGGTCCTGCCTGCTGGATTTGGAAGAAGGCCCTCAGTCCATTTAAAACCCAGGCTTTGTTTTATCCAAAACTCTCTTCTTTGTCTATTGGTACCTGGAGAATCCAGTTTGAAGTAGTATATGCAAACCAGTACTCCAGGGAGTGGCGTCAAAGGCTGATAAAGAAAGTTCATTAGCAGCCCTCCCCACTAGAGAAGGTACATACAATGCTACAACAACACATACATAATTGCATTTTTAATACAACATACCCAAAAGGTATTAATCCTAATTGTATATGGTTTAACTTAATTCAATAAAGTTTATCTTTATTCCATAGGGTTTGCTCAGGACATTTCAGGATATTGTCAGTCTGTCACAGAAACTGTTTACAAATTCGCATCAATTTCAATGAATACTTTTGGCCATTTTGACATTTGGGAAATGAAACATTTCAACTTTTCATTTTGAAACAATGTTTTGTTTCAAAACTTAGCTAGATTGGTTTCATTTTTTAAAAAGGGCAAAAAACACCCTTTAACAAATTTAACAAATCACCCCCACTCCCCAAAAAAATTTTTTTGGGGTCAAACAAAATATTTTATTCACCCCAAATGAATCTTTTGTTTTGTTTTTGTTTGTTTGGTTATGGTTTTGGTGAGAAAAACAAAACAAAACAAAAAATAAATTGCAGTTCAAAACAAACCAATTTCCCCCCCACTCCCAGATTTTTCAGTTCAGCCACCAAATGAAAAAATCAATTATTTGCTCAGTTCTAACCCTGAACAATGCATCTAAGTTTGTGTAACTTACATGTTCTTCTGGAACACCACATGGTTGTCACATCAACTGAGACTTCTCCTAAGATCCCTTAGGCTTTATAGTCTAATGCAAACATAATGGTGTGGGGCCAGGTTCTCTGGACTGGCTGAGCTCTGCTTAACACAAGGCTGGTGTCAGTGTGGGACAAAGGTGCCACTTTTCCATGCCACACATCTTAGGCCCGACCAGGCTCCAAAGTGAAACACAGCATAAGTTAGAGCAGCTCAAAGTTGGTTGTAACTTAGTCTGGGCTGATCTAGACCCTAAGGACTGTTCTGCCAGCTGGAGATCACCAGGGTGTACTTCAGTAGAGTTATTCTGAGTTTACACCAGTGTATGTGAGAGGACAGGCAGGCTCAATATTCACAGTGAATTGTCTACTTTTTAATAATCAAAGATGAAAGCTTGATGGCTCCCCTCCTGCAAGGCCCATCAAAGAAATGTCTTCCAGTATGTCGTCCTTCCCAAGATGAAAGCCTGGTGTGTCCTTAAAAGAAAATGACTCTTAAATTCCATCCTCTTCCTTGGCTGAGAAATCAAAATTTTAAACAAAAAGTACAAAATAATCTACCAAAGGCAGGAGGACTCTTGATGGGAAATGTACGTTGGAGCAGGTTCTGCCAATGCATGCAGTCATGTTGCAAAAACGTACATTGACAGCTGTCTGAACTGTGGTGCTCTTTTTTAAATTCTGATTCTGAATGTCAAATGTTCTCTTTTAGGGTGACTGTTCCAAAGCCCATTGAAATCAATGGAAGTCTTTCTATTGACTGTAGAGGGCTTTGGATCAGGTCCAGGGTAAGAGGAAGAGCAAAGCATCAAACCAGAATGGCAGCCAGGGTGGCTTTTGGGTTGGGGTAGATAGGCCTCTGTGATGTTTTGGGGATCACTCAGACCAGTAAGGAGTTCTGTGCCTTCCTGCCTTGTAACACTGGTGCCTTAACGCTGTACTGCAAGGGCGGAGAGCCCTCACACCAATGGCCAGCCCACAAACATAAAAGTCTCACCCTGGTGTCCATCAACCTACTTACTCCTCGCAGGGTGACTCCAAAAGCCTTCCTGGTCCTGAGTCTCCGCAAATCCATTTACTCCAGGTTCTTGAATATCAGACACTTGGACTCTGACCCTCTGGTTCATCACCCCCAAAGGTGTAAAACCAGCCCCCCAATTATCAGCTCACTTTGGCACACGCACACTCCACACAACAGAGACCTGCTTGGGGTGAAAATTAAAAAAAAAAAGTGTATTTAATAGGAAAATTACAGCTTCCAAGATGAAACAGGAAGGGAAGCAAACACATGCCAGTTGCAGAGAAGATACACATAGAGACACAATCTCTGGCTTTACATCTCTATATCTGATAAAATCCCTTGTCTAATGCAAGTCAGCTATTGTCTTTGAGCAGTTTCCAAGCATGCCCCCTGTCACAGAGAGGATCCAGCATTCACAGCCAGTCCTCTGCCTTCAAGACTGTCCTTCAGTTCTGGATACCTTCCACTTCAGACCTCTTCCCTTTTAACAGGGGTTGCAGGGCTTTTTTCTCTCTGTCAGACTACGGTAATTCATGGTTATTCAGATTCGGGGGAAGTAGGGGAAGGAGGCAGGGGGTTCCCTCTCAACTTGATAGCCAGGGCATCTCAGTGTCTTCCCTTTTAACTGTAATGGTCCTTCATTTGTCTTTTCCTGGGTTGTACCATAGATAGTTACTTGAATCTGGTATTGTGTAAACACCTGGCTTGGAAGGAGCCCTTCTCTGCAGTGAGGTGTAGTTGAAATTGTAGTACAGGTCATGAGACTAGTATTCTGTACACAGAGTCATAACTACAGTCCGTATACATTGCATAATCACCATCAAGTTCAGAACATTACAAGCTTTCATAAAAGACCTTACTCAACATATTTTTATACACACTTACATTATGTACACCTGGTTGATTCAATTGCTTAATCTTTGGGGTCGAGACCCTTTGTTCTCCCTTGAGGCTTCTGGACCCTGATTATTACAGCATATACCTAAGCCACAATTCATGGGGCACTGTGACTCTGTATGAGTTTCACTGCAGGAAGACGTGTAGAGGACGTAGCTAGAGGACATCCAGCACTTCAAGGGTCCATCTTAAAAGCATGAATTAAAGGATGAAGGCTGCTCGCTTCCTCAAAAGAGGAAAGGAAATGGAAATAGGGAGCTTCAAGGTAAGGAACCAAAGATGGGTAATTAAACGAAGGCCTTTTGGTTCAACAAAACACATTTTCACTCGTTGAATTGCTGGAATTCTGCATTCCCTATAACTTCATACTCTGCCCTGCTACAGGCCTTTCCACACATCGCTAACGCTCTCCATGAAAATGTGTTTCGGGCCTCTGGAGTGAATTTGTGCTCTTTAAACTCACTCTTAATTGAATCCTCCTGACCTTTATAAGCTGATTCAGCTCATATTGGCGCCTTGTGAGGTCATCACCTAGACACACTGAGGATTTAATGTACATTTGATCAGTTGCCATGCATCAGTCATGACTGGCCAAAAGAAGCGACAGATCTGCCACCTGTTAAACGTGATGCCACTGAGTGCCACAGTGAAGAACCCAAGTATATGGTGCAGAACAAGCCACCTTTGGTACCTGCATTGAATATGGTTTTGTCTATTTGCAGCTAACGGGGAGGGGGTCAGAAAGCTCAGCTGAATGATGTCAAAGTGCTGGTGTTCAACTAGGCCGTCACCTGAACAATTATTTCTAGTCCAGTGATAACAATATTTTACTTACATTCAGTAAAACAACGGAGAGTCAAGTGAGCCATTGAGCAACATGCTATATTAGCAGTATTTTCTCTGATTGATTAAACATCACTCATTAGTAGCATTAAAAATAACCAGTAAGTCATTATAGTCAATGTGAAACATAAGACAATGGCCTGTAGAAAACCTCTAAATAAATATACAATTCACTAGTACTAGTACAGCAGGTTTGAGTTTTGCTTATTTTTTAAACATCCGATGTGTTCAAAGCACAGGGAGCATTAGAAGCAAAGAACTGGAGATCAAGCCTCCTGCTCTCTGTTCCTGGTTCTGGAACTGAGGTCTGGCTTGTGGGACTTGCAAAGCGCAGGGTCATAGGTTTTGGGGAACCTCTGGAGGTCAGCACTAATCTCACCCTTCATCGTAGTAAATAAATATAGTGAGTCTCAAATCCTTTTGGTTGTGGAGGGAGCCTCTGAAAATGAATCCCATCCCTAGAGGGTAAAGTTGGTCACCTCATGGGTTATTCACCTCCCCTGTCCCACCACAGTTACAGATTGCACAGAGCTGACCTGTGTGAAAGCCTCATGATGGCCAGGGGTCCCTTTATTTTTCAGGAAAGGAAAGTCTGGATTGGTTAGAGGCTGGGAATGGGAGGCACCCGGACTGTCACTGACATGACCAAGGCTACAGTGTTCTCTCTTTCTACACCTGAGCTGGCTCCTCCACACAGCTGTCAATGCCGTCTCCTGCCATCAGGGTGCAGACAGAGGAGGAACGGAGTTACCTGCAGACAGCTGGCACAAAGAGGCCCCAATTATTTTCTTTCTGACCACCAAATGTACCTCTCTCCACTGATTTTTTACTTCCCTAATGTGGACTGGCTCAAGACCAGCATGTTACAGAGCATCACAGTGGTTAGAGTGGGGAGAGACAAGGGTATCCCATCCATCCCCAGGCAAAGCCAGGAGTATAGTCCTCTGATGGAACCTTTGTCAGTTATTACACTTGGTCTCTCAGCCAAGCTCTGTTTATATGGAGCAATGAACATCTAGACCATGGTTATTTTTGGAAATGCTCTCACATGAAAAGAAAGTGTATAAAGTGAAGGAAGGACATTGATTTTATAGGGTGCTACAAAAGATTATGCCCCTGGAATACTCACCATTATATGGACACTAAAGAGACACTGTCAAGACAAAAACTCAAGCTCATGGGATGAATTTGGCTCCATAGGTAGAGATAATCTTCATCTGGTTGATTATGCATGCATTATTACAAATGAAAGCTTTTTTACAAAAGAAAATTTACATTTTACCATATATGCTCTTTCTTTTACCTGTTTGTACTTCACTCTCCCCACCCCCCCCCAGACAGTAACACCAGTCTGGTCTGTTTTACATTTCATGCCTTGTTAAGAAAGCAGTGTCATCCGGTGGCTAGAGCACTGGGCAATAGGATTCATGAGACCTGATATCTGTCTGATCTTGGACAAGCCACTTTGCTTCCTTTTCACTGTCTGTCTTGTTTTAGACCTGTGGGTCTCCACCTGTAGTCCATGGACCCCTGGGGATCCACAGACTATGTCTAAGAGGTCCGCAAAAGACTTAGACTGAAAACTGACTGAACAGAATTCAACTATATACACAGACAATGGATTTCCAAAGGGGTCCGCACCTCCATTCGAAATGTTCAAAGGGGTCCACAAATGAAAAAAAGGTTGACAACCACTGTTTTAGACTGTATAAGCTCATTGGGGAAGGGATTGTCTTTTACGCTACATCTGTACAACACCTAGCACAATGGGGCCCTGATCTTGATTGGGACCTCTAGGTGCTACAAATTATACAAATAATGCTAGTCGGTTTCACCAGCTTCTGGTCTCAAGCAATAGCCCTGTGCTTAGGTCTCCAGCATAGCAGGGGAAAATTTGGGACCATCCCCCATTCCCAAACTGTTTTCATTTTAATTTGTTAAAAATCCTACAAACCTGTTCTTATTGATGAGGTTTTAAAAAACTTGTTTTTCTTAACAAAACCCAAATGAAGTTGACTGTGTCCCTTTAAGCAGTTCTTTTTCCTTTTCCTTTAAAGAGATGTTTCTGAAAGGCATCAGACCTGATCCAACCACCAGAGAAATCAATGGAAGAACTCCTGCTGGCTTCAGTAGAGCTGGATCAGGCCCATTTACAAACAATAAATCCAGATGGACCATTTATGAAAAACATCCAGCAACATTTTCAATTACAGTGCAGTTGGAAGATATTAAAGCATAAAACACACATCTCAAAGTGCATCGCTGCCTGACACCAGGTTCTGCCCTCCCTGATGTATGTGCTTGTACTCAGTTAATATGACTCACCTTATTATAAATGAATACTGATTATTAACCAACATTTAATGTAATTTTTTTTGTTGGCTACTTGTAGACAATGTCACTTCAGATTGAGCAAAACACACCTGCCAAGAAAAGGTAATTTCTGTGTGGTGAGAAGTTTCCTGCCCCGTTTCAACAAGCAGCAAATATAGTGCTGGGCAAAAGCTTTAAGAAAGGTTTCGATCATCCCTGAGTAAATCTCAGAAGGTTTAGTGGTGCGGGGATTGGTTAGCCTGGTAATAGCTTAATGCCTGTAAGTCACTGGTTTGAGTTCAGCCCAGTGACCTATAAGAAAGGTAGGTTGGTTTATATATCTATCATTCTTGAGGCATTGATATCTCACTCATTACTGGGGGAGCTGAGTGCCCAGGTCTTGCTTAAGTTTCCAGTGGCCAAGTATCCACATAAACAAACCACCTATCACCACAATTGGAACCCTGTACCATTTTTGGCAGACTCATTAGCCAGGCCAAAGATAGAATGGGATTTTCCCCCAACCCCCACAACTGTGTTGAGACATATTGGAAGAGCAGGGACGATTTCAGTCTCGAGGGATGACAGTCCAGCCATTTTTGTGAATGTTAAATGTACATACACTTCATGATAATTTTTAAAGGTCAGAAGTTTTAGCTGAGAAGCAGCTGAAATCTATCCAAGCCTCTTTGGGGTCTAAAGTAGGGCTGGAAATCATGCAAGGATAGTTTTTCCTCTATTTTTCGATTTTTAGTTGTTTGCCCCCACAACTCGTATGAGGAGGCTGTTCTAAAACCTCACCCCCTCTGACCATTAGAAATCTTCTTCAAATTTTCAGCCTGAATTTGTTCACGGCAAGTTTCTATCAATTTGTTCTTGTGCCAACACTATCCTCTAGCTTAAATAGCTCTCCACTCTCCCTGGTATTTATACCCCTTTCTTCCCCCCACCCCCCAAGTGTATGTCTAGAGAGCAATCATGTGTCCTCTCAGCCTTCTTTTTACAAGACGAAACAAGCCAAGCTTTTCCAGTGTCTGCTCATAAGATAGGCCCTTCATTCTCCTAAGCATCCTTGTAGCTCTTCTCTGCACCTGTTCCAGTTTAAATTCATGTTTCTTGACTATGGGTGATGAGAGTAAAATTGTCAGAGTTGGCAACACTGAGTAGGTTACAGAAGGAAATGAGAGATGAGATGTGTCATGACTTCATTAGCAATACTGTTCCCCACTCAATGTTGCCAACTCTGGCAATTTTACTCTCATCCTATTGGGTGTTTTTCTTAAAGTTCCAGCTGCTGGAATCATGTGATTATGTGAAAATCTCAGCTTTCATTTTTTAAAAAAGTAAATTTCTAATAGCTGGGTGGGAAGTGATTTTTCTGTCCCACCAAAATTGAGATTTTCAAAACAAAAAAAGCAAACAAACAAAAAAATCCATCACAAATCAGGATGAAAATTCAAAATCTTCAAAATTTTTGTGAACCAAAAATCCAACATTTGTTTTGGTTTGGGACAATCAAACCATTTTGATTTGATAATTTCAAAACATTTCATTTAGTTTATAACAATTTTGATTTTTAATTTTTAATTTTAGTTAAATTTCAAAACAAAAAGTAATTTAAAACCAGAAAATTGGATTTTTTCATTTTGAAAATGTCAAAATGACACATTTTTGACAATTTCAAAACTTTCCTTGCCTCAAACATTTTTGAATTTTGGCGGGGGGGGGGGCGGGGCGTAAAATGACCTTTTCTTGTGAAAAAATTTGGTTTTGATAATTTGTCATTTTTCAATAAAAAAGTGTTTTGTTGAAAAATTACCAACCAGATCTAGTTTCTTGCCCTCCTGGTTGTGGAGAATAGCTCAAAAATGTGATCGAAGAGAACCCTAAAAATTCAAAGCAGTAGGCAAAGGAAAAAGACCCCAAATATATTTTTAAAATCTCATGCTTTTTTGGGGACCAACATTATTTTTTAATGTTGGGGTTGATAATGAATGTCTGTTCAGTGTGCATTACGTGTCCCCTCTACGCCAAGCCTGATCCACAGAGGGTATAGTCTGTGACTACTTTCTCCTTCAAAGGTTGTCTCTTTATCTCAAGATGGATGAACTGATGCTTTCAGCCTTGAAGGCTCCTAGTTTAATCCCCGGTGTTGAACAAGAAGAAGGCGGTCATGCTTCTACCCTGCCCTGCACCTGCTCTTTTCATCTTGTTGCTTTGTGGGGCTTCTCTAACAGCTCTTACCTTTCTGCCTTTCCTAGCGCCTCCCCATGTGCCTGAAACATTTCACTTCCTTTGCATCAGCTGGCCTCAGTCACCTTCTTCAGATCTCTCTTCTTCAAATACCTCCCAGCCTTTGCGGTGCTGGCTCCAGCTCCTGTGCTGGGGATGCCTCTGCTCTCACCCTAATTCTGCCTCAATTTAAAAACATCAGAATGTCAGAGATTTTCTCACTGTGTGACATCATAGATCCTTATCTCTGTCTCAGCTCTTACTCCGCCTTTCCCTTTCTATGCGTTGCCTTCATTTCCTCTCTTTATCTGATTTAGACTGTAAGCACTTTGTGGCGGGGACGATACCTTTTTAAAATCTCTGTAAAGCCTATTCAGCATTATGGTTATATGACTGTCAGTAGAAAAAGCAGTACGTTGGAAGCGGCTGCATAAACCAAGAGGAACACTGCAGCCAGCAGATTAAAGCTGGAATTTTCAGGGAAGAGTCCCCATGCTGTAGATGAGGCATGCTTTGAAGCTGTGTTCTGATAGCATGTTATTATTTCTGGCCCAACTTGATCAGCGCGTGATGATTTTTTCTTTGCTTGATGCTCCATGGAATGGAGCCGATTGAAAATATTCTGTCAAACCTTTTTTTTTTTTTTGGACGAAAAATTGGGTTTGCGACAAAATTTTTTTTTTTTTCACAAAAACGGGCTGCCATTCTCAAAACAGGTTGATTTTTCATTGCAAAACCAACCCCCTCGCCCCAATGGATTTTTATGTATGTATTTATTTATTTTGGGGTCTCGGGCAATTTGTTAAATAAAAAGCTGAAATTTTCCTGTGAAAATTCAATATTTTTTAAATTTTTTTTTGCCAAAGCATTCCACATGGACACCCCCCCCCCCGCATTTTTTTACCAGCTCTATCAAATATTGTCTACGTGACTCTTGTTTTGGGGCAAATATTACATGCTTTGGCCCACATTTTCAAACGCATCTGCACAAAGATGCTCATAACTAGATAACGTGTGCAAATCCCCAATAGGTTGAGTGTGCATCAAGACATTTTGTTCTGTGTGCATGTATATTTGTGTGCCTGGCTTTGAAAATCTGGGCCGTTACAATTATGCGATGTAGTTATTGAGGAATTAAAATCCAGCAACCTGAGGGTTCCTCCAATTTTGAATGATGTGTTAGTGGGTGTGATACCATCAGTTAAAGCTTTCCCAGGATGATTTCAAGTTACGGAGAAAAGTTGATGTTCAAGAACAAACAAGTCAGGGGACCCATTTAGATATTGCTAGAGGATGAGAAATATGCACTCCTAATAGCCATTTGCCCATGGGGCGGGCCAAAAAAATTATTTGGCATAGTCAGCTCCAGAAAAATGTCTTCCAAATACTGTGCGTACCAGCTGGTGATGGTACATACAGACTTAGCTGCTGCTCTTTGAGCTCAACAGACAGGAAACCAATGGGGATGACCAAAGGTGACAGGTGGGCAGCTTCTACACTTTGTCACCCATCTAAAATGGTACCCAGGTACCAGCGGTTGGTCAGATCCCTTTCAAACCTGCTAACATCTGAAAGAGCCAATCAGAATATTTGGGAAAAAAGATGAGGCAACTGAAACCAATGGAGGGACCCACCCTGTTTAACACAATTGAGATACATTTGAGGAGGACAGCTTTAGGGAGGAACACGGTGAAACAAGTTTCAGCACTTTGCTGAGTACCTCCATATCTGACCTATCCGTCCTCGTCCTCAAAAGAAACTTGCACACCTTCAAAAGATGAGCTTGGGAACTTGAATTCATAACTCTGTATTACCCTAAGCACCCCTCAATGCCCACGAGCAAAAAGCCCACTGTACGGTAATTCATATCAAGGCTGAAACAATCAGTACCCCCAACACATTATTGTCATAATATTTAGGTGAGAGGTGTCATGTAGAGTATCATATGTAAACTGGTGACACAGTGGTCCCGAAAATCATTGTGTGATGTATGTATGGGTTGGGTATAAAAAGTTATGTATGTATGCTGGAAATACATTCTAAAAATGTGTTTTGGAGGCAGTGCATAAATCAAATCTGCCCTCGAGAAAGGAACATGGATTTACCTGGCTGACCAGCTTGATTACGGGCAGAGGACATGGAGGTACATTTACACATAAGGTAATCAAAGCCAGCAAGCTAACAAACTGTGGAGGAAACAATTTACTGAGCACACTAGGGGTCTGAATCTGCACACACAGGAAGTCTTCTTGGCTCTTGAGACACAGACATTGGACTTTGCGGGGGAAAAGGGAGCAAAAAGACACACTGGTGATCCATCACTTAGGAAACAAAGGGAGCAGCACCCTCGGATTCTGTGAACACTGGATCCCATGGCCTGGAGCGGTAGAGATGCCGAAACCTTGATGTAAGTGAGAAAACTGCTCACGCACAGATTGCAACTTGCTAAAAGTAAGTTCTAGTCCCTGGAAAACATGTTTTCTTTTGTTCTGTTTGTAACCACACCTGTCTCTTTTTCTTTTGCCTAGTATCACTTACATCTCTGCTCTTTGTTCATAAACGTGGTTTTATTGTAAAACATCTCTGTGCTGTTATATTGAGATAAAGCAAAATTAACAGGCTGGTGTGTTCTCTGTCTCTTTGGAAGCAGCAAACTTAATACTTTCTGTGAGTGCTCAGTGAGAGGGACTGGGCACTGCAGAGAGCTGTCTCTGGGGAACTCGGCAACTGGAGTTCAATTATGGTTACGTGCAAAGCAAGGTAAGGACTGGCAGAATCTTGAGCAGTTTGCTGGTGAGGTAGACAGACTGGTGTGGCAGGGAACTGACATACAGGCTAATTTCTAGTAAAGCTCATTTTTGCTAAGGCAGAGGGGTAACACAGTGGTTTACAGTGCTGGGTGTCCTGAGCAAAGCGCCACATTCTGCTAGCTACTAAAAGTCATGGCCCCAACAGAGACACTGGTTTTATGGCTCATTACAAAATTTGTAACCTACTCACCCTCCTTTGTCCTATGACTGAAAAGGTGTTAATAACCTGCTTCTTGCAACATGTGTTAACCCTTATGCTTAACAATATGTCCCACCTTGTATTTAGCTGTGACACTCTGGTTACCTTATCCAGACCTGAATAATTGCCCTGTGGTGCTCGAAAGCTTATCCCTTTCACCAACAGAACTTGTTCTAATAACGGATATTATCTCACTCATCTTGTCTTTCTCATAGCCTTGTACCAACATGGCTACAACAACGCTGCAAACTCCTAAATGAGGACATTTGTCATGTAAGTACTAGTAATGGTCTTAAATTAAAATGGAGATCTCAACATTTCCCAGCTTTAGGGTATTTGAGATCTGGATCTGAGTTTTGAACTAGCCTTTGTCTTTAGAACAGCCCTTGGGATGTTTAAAATTGGTATACAGATCTGAATTGTGCATTTTGGGCCGCTCTCTAGTTTGCATGTGGAAAAGTATATTTTAAAATTTGTTTGGTAAAGAACCAAGTGTGAAACCCACAGTTGTGCCCAGGGGTCATATTCCCAGAGATGGCTATTGTTTTTACATTTGTACTGTAACTGGGGAGTAGGGACAGGGGTTCCTCAGACCAAAGCATTTCCTTCTTCCTCTTCCACTTATGTCTCCCTATTACATAAAAGTGCTCATCCATGCTGTGTTAGTCAGCCACAGATTTTGCTCTTGTCTGCAGCCCTGTCAGGGATTATACTGTGTTTTTCCTACTGAAAAGTAGAGCAGGTCAACCCACACACCGATAGCACATTTGCTTTCTGAGGCTGTTCTTGAAAGTCAGACTCCTAGCACTGGAGGTGACAGCGAGAGTGATGATGCAAGAATATAGAGTGCGTGACATTTTAAAACATTCCTGAGAACCGTTCAGAAAAGAAACAAGGCTGACTAGAGCATCCAGAGGGGGATGGATCTGAGGAGAGAGTTTCCTAGTCTTCAGATTTTATTTCACAGTAGAGAAATCCATTAAATCATGGATTCAAAAAAAGTTGCATGGAGCAAACTCTCTGGAAAATGAAACAAACTTACCAGGGCCAAAACCATTCCTGGTGTAAATCCACTTCAATGGATGGACTTACAGCAGAGATGGAATCGGCCAACTCTGTCACCATTGGGATTTTCTTTGTCCTTCTCTCTGGAGCTGTTTTGTCCAGACCATTTCGTTCATTTTTCTTGTGTGCTCAGCAAACCTTGAAAGGATGGGAAGGGGGTACATGCTTATGAATAGGGCTGGTTGAAAGTCTTCCATCCATATGGAAAATCTTCTGTGAAAATCTTCACTTGGTTCTAAAATGTTCTCGTTTTCAGGAAGTTATTTGGGATTCAATTCTTTGTCAAGAAAACTGGGAAATATTTGTGAAAAAAATTGGAAAATCAAAATGTTTCATTTTTTCCCCCAAAATTCCCAAGGACGACACTAGCTCTTTTCCAACCAGCTCTAGTCAGTGCTTCTCTTTGTGTCACTGTAGCTATTGTGGGGCCACAGACTGCCTGAAAAAGTGGTGTCTGAAACCTGTGTACATGACTGCGTGCACCCAGCTATTCTCTGTGATACGTATTATTTCAGACCAAATCTAGGTGTCCCTGAAATCAATGGCAACTGACTTCAAGGGACCAGGATCTGGCTCTTTTATATATATATATAACAGTACTGAAGTACACTGTGCTTCACAGTCAAATGAAAGGAAGGGCCCCTGCCCTGAGGCACTCACAACTTAAGGGTCCTGCACATTCTTCAGTCACGTGAATAGTCCCTTTGGCTGAGTGGAGTGTCTCTGGAGATGTGCGTGGCCCATGGTCCTCAAGACCAATTCTAGTAGGTTACACCAGTACAAATGCAGAGGATCTCCATTCAACAGGATTATTCTGGATGTATATCAGTGTAACCATCATTATAGTCTGGCCCTTGGTAAGTCTAGATGAGTCTAGTCTTTAAGGTCTGTCAGATAACCACGAGCCTTTCTGCGTATATAGGTCCCGATTCAGCAAAGCACTGAAGCACATGCTTAAGGCTTACAGAACTGGGGATAGGGAATCGAGAATGGGTCTCTGGCTAGCAGGTGCTCCAGGGCTGCTGGAACAGCAGTGCCTTATGCAGCTGCAGGTCATGTAAACCACCATCATCCTGAATCATCCAGTTGCCCCAGGAAACATAATGGTGAAGGAACAAACGTACCTGGAGCTATATAATTGACCAGTCCCCGCTGCAAGTTTGTTCTCCATTAAGCAGAACAAATGGGATTGATTGACCATTGTTTGATGGCTCCTCGCTTCTTCTTTTTTAAAGTGAATATAAGTCAGGGGAAGCTTGTATTCTGGGAGCCGTGGGAGGGTGGGGATCCTGCCAGCTAAAAATCCCTTCTCCAGCCAACTCCAGATGGTTTCCCTGGGCATGTTTCCTTAATGAAGCAGCCCCAGTTGCTTATCTGGGAAATGTGGTTTAATATTTTACTGGTGCTATTTGTTCTTTCTCCCTTGTCTGACCTTTCAGATAAGGCACCAGGCACAGAGCTGGAGTCTGAATGCTGCAGCAGGGATATGCTCACAAGCCTTGGCCCTGGGTGTGAATCTCCCCACCTCATCCCAACCTTGCTCTCCCCACTTGTGCTACAGGCCCATCAATGACCCCCATGCAGCTCTGACCCTCGCAGAGAGCAATGAAAGTGGGGGAAGGGAGCAAATGTCACCTGCCCTGGGAGCAGGTGACACCCCTTTCTCCTATGCAGTAAGGGTCAGATCACAAGGGGATGATGGGGAATTCATGGGAGGTTTGCCTGAGTAAAGACTAAGTAAAAACTACTGAGTAAGGAGCTCAGGGTTTGACCTTGGGTGCCTGTCTTTGCATTGGCCAGCACAAATCATCAAAGAGAAAATCTAAAAATAAAGGAGTTAAAATTAAATGATCAAAAAGAGAGCTACAGGGAAATAAGGCAAGCAAATGAAGCAGCCTTGGCTTGAGGCAAACTGTGTGTTACTCTGAACAATGGAGGAGTTGTAAGGTGTGATTGACCACATAAGCCCCCCATTCCTGCAAACTGTTCCGTGTGAGCAGAGCCCTGCACCTACACAAAGCCCCATTCACGGTACAGGGGTGCCATGTGGGTGCAGAGACCCGCCCACACAGTGCTGCTTGCAAGATGGAGAGCTGTGCAGAGCTGAATGATTGACAGGAGTGGACAGGGCTGGATAAAAGAACAGAAAAGAGATGCCGCCAACTAGGTGCACCCAGACTTCCACCCCACCAAGCCCCACTCCCCGCAGCACCCAGATCCTCCTGTTCAGACCCCCACACCCAGATCCTTCCGCTGAGCCCCGACCTCTTTCACCTGGAAGCCCCTGCAGAGTCCCATTGCCCCTGTACCTGGAACTCCCCCAATGAGCCTCTGTGCATCCAGATCCCCCCTCACCTAGACCCCCCACTGAGCGGCCTGCACCCAGGTTGTCCCACACAGCATCCTCTCACCTTACACTGAGCCCCTCCACACTCGGATCCTGCCTGGTTGACCCTGCCTGTCCCACACCTGGTGCACCGAGGGCAGGGCCCCAGAGTGTTTCTGGGGTAGGTCCAGACCTTGTGCTGTGTCAGGGTCGTGTGCAGCCTCACCGAGTCTGGGTCCCAGGGCTGGGGGATGGGGAGGCTGCAGGGTGATCTCCCACCTTCGTGCAGCCAGTGGCCTGTGCTCCCCACTGCCGTGGTGGAGCATCCACATTTATTTATTGACAAATAAAGCTTGCAGAATTTTGCAACATTTTAAAATACTGTGCACAGAATTTTAAATTTTTTTGGTGCAGCATGCCCTCAGGAATAACTGGTATCCTCAGACGAGAGATGCTATAGCAATTCAATCTACTATAACTGTAGTACCTTACAAACTAAATCAGAGCACCCTTTTTTATTAGAACTGACTTCAGTGGTGCTCTGCTGATTTACACCGGTTGAGGAGCTGGCTGGTCCTTAGCATTTTTCTTCACCTTGCATCCTAAACTGATGTTGACCGTTGCTCAGGGGTGAACATCACTGAGGACACTTACTGGTACGCGGCCGGGGCGGGGCTTCAGGAGGAAGGGGCGGGGCTGGGAGTCAGTATCCCCCAGCCAGCCCTTCCAGGCCGCCTGGCCTGCACCGCCTGGGGCTCCCATGTTGATTTAAAGGGCCCGGGGCTCCGAAAGCTGCTGCTGCGGTAGCGGCAGCGGCATCTGGAGCCCGGGCCCTTTTAAATTGCCAGCCCCAGGGCAGCTGCTCTTGATGGGAGAACCGGTTGCTACTGGACATATGTGGAAGAAGTGATCCTTTGCCTACAGGCCCTCAAAAGGGACGTTGAGACTACTTTTGTTAATGTGTCTGGGGTGAAAGATGCCACAGAAATGCAAAACATTAGTAGTAAAGGCATCTTGTACAAGAGTTCAGAGAACAGGCCTGATGGCAGTTAGAGCCTCCTGTTTACGGTACTCTGCTGAACAATGGAGAACACTGAGAATAAAGCCAGCAGAACAGGTGTGGGTTTGCAGCATTGAGGAAAAACACTGAACTGGAGGGGGTTAAGAAGAGAGAGGAGTAAGCCCTTGGGACACCATCTCAGTAGCGATTCCATAAGCTGACAAAGGAAACACCAGTTCACCCACCTTTGGCAAACAACTGCAAATGGAGTTGTTATTCTGTTCAAAAGGCCTTTCTTGCTTCTCATTCGGAGGACTCCAATTCCTGTTTGTTAGCCCAGCCACTCCCTAAAGCACATTTCAGGATTTAGAAGGGAGAGAGCATTCTGTCTCCAATCATTGGAGCGTGGCTTGGGAAACTTCACACTCACAAAGCAAGTACGGATTGAATTGCCAGCTCCCCGAACACCAGCCCCCCTTCTCGGGTGCCAAGGGGATGAGATGGCTGGAGGGACCCTGTTGGCGTCTTTCCCGCCACAGCCTTCCAGTGCCCTCCCTCTCAGGGTACAGCTACGCTGCAGTCAGGGTATGTGTGACTGCAACCTGTGTACACATACCTGACCTCGCTTTAATCTAGCTAGCTCAGGTACCAATAGTAGTGAAGCCACAACAGCACGGACTCCAGCGCGGGTTGTACAAGCCTGCCCAGGACCCGGAGCGTGTATGCGGGTAGCTAGGCCGGGATGAAACCTGTGCCTCCATAGCTACACTGCTATTGGTACCTAGACTGAAGGAAGCTCGGCAAGGTCTACGTGCGCTGCAGTCACACCACCGATTGCTGTGTGGACGTGGCCTTAGTCACGAGCCAGTGACCACAGAAACTAGCTCCTTTGCAAAGTAGCTTGGTCTTTAAACTGAATTTAGTGCTGTTGAAAGGCCCGAGACTGAGAGCCCTGAAGAGCTTCCTTCCTCCACAGAGTAAGTACAGCACGTGTGTCAGCGAGGCTGGTCCCCTGCCCTACCCTGTCAGCATTTCCTGAGCCTTGTCTGAGAGAAACCCCCTGCAGGAGCAAGAGTGGAGTTAACAGCGTCCCTAGTCTGCACAGTTCTTGGACCCTTGGCTCAAATGTGATGGTGGCTTTGGTGACATACCCACCGGTTCACTAGCAATTGGCTAGAGGCCCCCAGTTTATTTCACACCGAAGGGCTGTCAGCTTGTAATGAATTTCAGTCACTGTTGACTCGGTGAATTCATACCAATGACACTGTGATGAAAATCTTTATATCCCATTGCCAGCCCCCTCAGCCGTCCAGCGTGCCAGTCCCCAGCTTAATCCAGGATCTCGCTGGTGCGAAGATACGAGTTTGCTATTTCCCCATTGCTCAAGGGATTCTTATCAGCTATTTTTGGCATCCACCGCAGGTTGTGCTTTGTAACACTCCTCCTCCTCCTCCTTTGTTATTGGCACCAAATCTGGTCAGGTGCACCCTGTGTTTTCACAAATAATACACCACCATCACATCGGGGACATGCTGTGCTTTGAGTGGGAGAACCCCAGTGGAGTATTTAGCAAGAATCTAGTAGTAATTCAGGGCAAAAAAATCTGCTCAATGACACCAGGGCCAGCATCAGCATCACTGAGAGCAGAGTGTAGCTCCTACAACTCCCCACGATCATTGCTTCAGCTGACAGGGCAAATGAACAATAGGCAATCTCAAGTGAAACACTTGGGGTCTAGTGGCTAGATTGTCCCTTGTTCAGGGCTATTCCCTAGAGCTACAATGTGTCTATGTATCACCCTGGGGACTCCCTGAGAGACTCAGAGAGGCACAGTGCCTCCTGGAAGGAGCAACCCTGCATTGACTTGAATGGATTTACATTGGGGATAAATTTGACCCATTGTCTTTTGACTTGTCATCTGAGCACATCTGACCTGGAGCCAGCGAGAGGGAAGGAGTGTTCTCATTACATGCCGTTCCTTGCAGTATTATCTCGGCCTGACATCTCCTTCACTGTCCCATTTTACATAAGCTTTCAATGGCTCACTGACCATTCACTCCCTGTGCTAGTCTGCTTTTGTAGACTTTAAAGGATGGTTCTGGGTGAAGAGAACATACATCTCGCACCAAAAAGGTTGCCCATACCACCTGGGAAGCACAAGCACAAAGACACTCATGCATGCAACACTGTCCACCCCAGGCCTCCTGGCGAACCTTTTACACAATCCTTGGCTGAACTGGCCAGAGAACAGGAGCTGATATTTATTTGGCCTGAATCATGAGATGAGCATAAACCCCCCAGGTCACCTAGATCTTCCAAGGTGTGACACTCGTTCCAAGCATCTGCTTTAGCTCTGTTGAAAAGAATTTCCATGAAAATGGAGAAATACAGCCAGTTCCCATAAATTTGGCTACTTACGCCTAAAGCCGCTGGGCCAGATCCTCAAGTCCTCACTCAGCCAAGCTCTGCGATACAACCGCATTTGCTCCAACCCCTCAGACAGAGACAAACACCTACAAGATCTCTATCAAGCATTCTTACAACTACAATACCCACCTGTGGAAGTGAAGAAACAGATTGATAGAGCCAGAAGAGTTCCCAGAAGTCACCTACTAGAGGACAGGCCTAACAAAGAAAATAACAGAACGCCACTAGCCGTCACCTTCAGCCCCCAACTAAAACCCCTCTAATGCATTATTAAGGATCTACAACCTATCCTGAAGGATGACCCAACACTCTCACAAATCTTGGGAGACAGGCCAGTCCTTGCCTACAGACAGCCCCCCAACCTGAAGCAAATACTCACCAGCAACCACATACACACAACAGAACCACTAACCCAGGAACCTATCCTTGCAACAAAGCCCGTTGCCAACTGTGCCCACATATCTATTCAGGGGACACCATCACAGGGCCTAATAACATCAGCCACACTATCAGAGGCTCGTTCACCTGCACATCCACCAATGTGATATATGCCATCCTGTGCCAGCAATACCCCTCTGCCATGTACATTGGTCAAACTGGACAGTCTCTACGTAAAAGAATAAAAGGACACAAATCAGATGTCAAGAATTATAACATTCATAAACCAGTCGGAGAACACTTCAATCTCTCTGGTCACGCTAGTACAGACATGAAAGTTGCGATATTACAACAAAAAAACTTCAAAACCAGACTTCAGCGAGAGACTGTTGAATTGGAATTCATTTGCAAATTGGATACAATTAACTTAGGCTTGAATAGAGACTGGGAGTGGCTAAGTCATTATGCAAGGTAACCTATTTCCCCTTGTTCTTTCCTATCCCCCCCCCCCCCAGACGTTCTTGTTAAACCCTGGATTTGTGCTGGAAATGGCCCACCTTGATTATCATACACATTGTAAGGAGAGTGATCACTTTAGATAAGCTATTACCAGCAGGAGAGTGGGGTGGGGGGAGAGAAAACCTTTTGTAGTGGTAAACACCCATTTTTTCATGCTTTGTGTGTATAAAAAGATCTTCTATACTTTCCACAGTATGCATCCGATGAAGTGAGCTGTAGCTCACAAAAGCTTATGCTCAAATAAATTGGTTAATCTCTAAGGTGCCACAAGTACTCCTTTTCTTTTTGCGAATACAGACTAACAAGGCTGTTACTCTGAAATCAGTCACTTTTTATTCAGCCAAATTCCCACTGATGCCAATGGGAGTTTTGCTTGAGTAAGGACTCAGTAAACGTTGAGTAAAGATCTCAGGACCTTTTGCCCTAGAGATTAAGTTTCATCTAGTCCACCCTCTGGTGAACCCAAGATTGTTCCCAATAGCATATTCCTCACTGCTTTAGTCCCCCTCCTGTTTTAAGTGACTCAAACTCTGGAGCTTCCATGACTTTTCTTGGGGGATTTCTCTGCAGTCTAACAGATCCATGCCATTAGGAAATGTCACCTGAGATTTAACCTACACTTTTCTTTTGCCCAATTTCACCCCAAAGGCACTTGAGAAAGTTTTTACTTTTGTGGTATTTCACTCTCCTACACGGTGGTACCTTAAATCTGAGGATGTCAAGACGATTTACAGGCATTAGTTAACTTCATACCACCATGGGGCTGACCCCGCTCCTTTGATGTCAGTGGGAACTTTGGGGATAAGAGCAGGGCTCCTGTGAGGTTGAGAAGGATTATTATTCCCATTTTCTTGGTGGGTAAACCCAGGCACAAAGGACAGGATTTTCAAAAGCGCTCAGCATTGGCTTGACTCAATGGGAGTTTCACTATGGACTTTAGTGGGAGCAGAGGTAGGCCAAAGTAGAGCAGCACCCAAAGAGAAGTAGTGACCTCTCAGAGGCCAGAAAGAGCATCAGTCAGAGGCAGAGTTGGGACTGAAACAGAGATACCACCACTCTACTCCCTGCCCACACACTGAGCCGTAGCTTGAAGGATTTTGGTTTCCTCTGGGGAACTTTAATTCATTTCTCAGCTCCTCAGATTTGCAAGGCAAAAAATACCCATGTGTTGATTGGTTTGTTCTAAACATATTCTTCTAGCTGTGTCAGTGGCGTGGCAAGCTAAGGTCTTTTGTTTGTCTTGTCTGCATTCTGTCAGGGCTTAACTAATGATTTCATGGCTGGTGCATTGCTACAGTATGTCAGCCATGGGGAACATAATAAACTGCTCTTAAATATTGGTTGAAAGCTCTAACTAAACAGGTGGGTGGGAGTGGTCATAAATCAATGCGGGGCTGCATTAAGAAAACATTTCAAACATGCCGTAAATGGAGTATGCCCTCCCTCTCCATTGTCGTTTCCCATAAACCGCCTGGGGACTTATTTTTAGGCTCTCTGTAAGGTCAGCAATGCCGTTTTTTCGTTATAACCTTTGTAGATGATTCTTGCTTGCTTGCTTTTTTTTAATTTACTTTTGAGCAAGTTCTAGCACTGGTGAAGGTTGCTGCCTGATGCTCCTGGCAACAGAAGTCCTCTGTTCAACTACAGAACCACGACAGCATGGTCAGGGGCAGTCCAAGATTCCCAGAGTCCCCCACCCCACCCCTACAAATGCTCTGGCCTCCAGAGACCACAGAGAGTGGCAAGAATGTCACTCTATCCTTGTGGCCCATCATTCCCCGGCCTCTTTGCAGAGGCTGCCAGCCCTGCAGCCAGCTGGCGTCCACGTCTGATGGTGGTGTTAGTGATTTGGTTAGTGAGCACTGGAATGAGATCTATCAGCTGGTCTCATGCAGGCTAATGTATATGATCAGCATTAGAGGAACCATGAGCTCCTGTCAGGTGCATTTTTTTCTCAATGAAACAATTGATCTGCCGAACAAAAGACTGATTGTGGCTTCACCACTCCCACTGTTTCCATTTGCTTCCTTCCAGCCTGCCCCTTGTCATCAGTATAAATGTCAAATGGCATTAGAAATGAATCAGAATACTATTCCAACCTCCACTGGAAACTAATCACCCCCATCTCTGTACTAACCAGCTAAATTCCACCCCCACCCTCAATCAATCAAAAGAAAGCAGTTTTCTCCCTGTGGCTGGACACCTTGCTGCTTTGTGAATGGCTGAAAACCTTTTTGTGGGGGCAAATCCAGCTCTCGCAGCTGTAGCTGCACAAGCTGCCCAGCAGCAGAAAAGGTGTGGGTCTACCACCCAAGGTGTGGAGGGCTGGATTTGAGAGACTATGCAGAGCTCACCTCCACCAGGGGCTTCCTACAGGGCAGTATAAAAAGGGTGGGATAGGGGCTGGTCAGAGCAGCGGCAGAGGAGGGACTAGAGCAGTGGTTCTCAAACTTTTTTTTGGGCGGACCACTCGAAAATTGCTGAGGTTCTCGGCGGACCACCTAATGAACTTTCCAAATGTTGTTTGTACAGCTAGCTAACTATTGTAAAGTGCTTTGGATAAAAGCGCTATATAAAAAAACTTAATAATAATTAACTTTTTTTTGTTCTACAAATAAAAGCACACAACTCATATTTTAATATCAGTAGTCTTACCTTTCTAATGCAATGGATATGCCCTCTCTCCCCCGCTGTGGCAGCCCCTTCCCTGGGGCTGGGAAGGAGCAGGGGGGTCTCTTCCTCTCTTTCCTGCTGCAGCAGCTCCTGAGCTGGGGCTGGGAAGAAGGGCCGTCTCTCCCCAGCAGCCACAGCCCTGGAGCTGGGGAAAGTTGCCTTTTTCTCTGGCCACCGCAGACCTGCACATCCCAAATCCCCCCCACCCCCTCTTCTCACCCCATTGCCCCCTCCCACTCCTTTTCCCCCAAGGCCACCACCTCACCTTATATGTGCGTCTTCGCCAGGGTCCAAGCACCTAATTAGTGGAGCCACGCCTGCGCGGCTCCACTAATTAGGTAGGTGGCCTTTCATTCTCTCGTGTGTGGCTGTCCAGGCATGCACCTTAGAGGGAACTATTCGCAGACCACCTGAATGGAGCTCACAGACCACAGTTTGAGAACCTCTGGAATAGAGGATTTGCTGCTGCTGGAAAAGTTCTCTAGGTCTCCCTCTCTCTGGGGGCATGCTGTGGTCATAGAGGATGAAGTTAATCTTTGGGCTGAAGTATCCTCTACAGAGTGGCTCTGCAGCTCATCGTCTCTAGGAGAGAGGAGGCTCCCCATTCTCCCAGTAGGCCAATATTCAGCACACAGGCTGTTACCCAGGCTGGGCATTGGCTCCCTGGATTTGTCTCTTTCTTTTTAGAGGGTGATTTAATTTTCTTGTCCATGATCTAGTACCTTTGGCATAAAGGTCAAGAATGTAGGGCCTGCCAGACACACTGTCAAGTAATGGGGATTTTTTGTGATGCAGACACTTGTCCATTAAGAAGGGGACTGAGAATACCATCTCAATTGACACAGGCCATTGAATAGCTAACAGCTATGCTCCAAAAAGGCCAGTAGTGATGTGTCCATGCCCAGCAAGAGAACTACTGTAGGTACATTGATTGCATGAAAGGGCTGGTTTTGCTTGGTCAGCAATGTTCACATGGCACCACTTGGTCCGGGCAGAATGATTCCGGTGTATCTATTTACAGCCTGCTTTAGACTGGGTGCATTCTGGGACTCCTTCTCCCAGAGTTCCCAACACAAATGCTGGGTACGGGGGCTTTGAAGGTTTTCCAGACCTGAGGCACTGAGCTATGAGACAGAGTTGGGAGGACCGGCAGAGCTATTGTAATACCAGCTCTTGTGGCTTCCTGTTCACACTGAGGAGGAACAGGTGTAGGCTGTACCATTTCAGCAGGATCTGAGCTAATGGCCTTATCCCAAGCATCTCAACCCAACAGAATAATCAACATTTGTAAAACACACAGGTGGTTGCTGTACAGGCATTGCAAGTGCAAGAAGTTCTAATAACATTTGTGCAATGCTGTTCTTCCTAAAAAGGAAGGGGCACCCATCCCAAAGTGCCAGACTAGCATTGGGAGCTTCAGGCACATGGGGCCAGATCCTCAGTGTCATAACTCCATTGACTTCAAAGGAGCTATGCTGGTTTTACACGTGGTGATGGTCTGGCTATTTATCGCCACGTCCGCACAGGACAGTCCAGGAGAGGAAATACGATTTCTTTTGTTTGTATTTTTTAAATGTTCGAAACAATTTCAACGTCTTTTGCTGGAGCTATTCGAAAGCATAGGCCATCTTACACATCTTTCTCCCTGCCCACATCACAGAGGCTAGCTGTCAGAACGGAAGCAGATCTACAGCCAGCGTAAGCATCGATTACATGCAGGATGGCCTTGTGAGTATGGCAAAGGCATGAGCATCGGGAACTCTGCGTTCTAGTCCTGACTCCACTACAGACTTGCATCACTTAACCTCTCTGTGCCTCAGTTTGCTACAGCTGTAAAATGGAGACAATGTTTGCCTACCTCACAATGTTGTTGTGAGGCTAAACTGCTGAATGCTGAAAAGGTGAAATAGCATTTAATAGATATAATTCATCCTTTATGAGTTCAGAGCAGACAATGTACATTATTTCTCAGGGGAAAAGGGTTTTCCCCTACCAAGAGTGGTGCGTTACTTAGAGCACATTGTAGTGAATGAGCCAAACAAACGCAGTGTTTTAATAAAGCCTTTATACACAGAAGAGTATTGGTTATGAGGGGAAAACCCACAGAACAAATAAACCCCAAGGATTCTCTTTTGGAAAGTTCAGAGCGTGGAACTTTTTTGACGAGTGGGTGTTCATTGCAAGCCATACAGGCTGATGTTTGTCTCCTGGCCCTAGACGTTTTGTATTCACTTGCCTTCCCACTGACACACCTCCACACTCAGTGGTTCACAGAGTGAATATCTGAGGAAAAAAAGCCCACTGAAAGGAAAATATTTCCTCTCGTCTTGTGTCATGTCCAGCGTGAGCCTCAAGTTACATTTCATGCACTAGATGAGGAGCAGTTGCTTGGTTTTGTTTTTAGCTGTACTGTAGTAGTTTGTGGAGCAGGATGTGGCCACAAAATGGCCAGCTCATAGTAACCAGCATGAGGCTCGGTAGCAGGCATCATCAATGGCGTGGTTAGAAAGTGTGACAGCTCATCTTGTACCTCATTTGAGAGGTGAACGACAAAGCAACAGTTCGTTTTAAAAAAGATGTGCCTTTTACTGCTCTTTAGGAAGGAGAAAGAAGGCCTCATAAATGTCTGGGTTTTTTTCTTTTTTTTTCTCAAAGAAGTCTTTCTGATTATAACTTGTATTTTAAAGATCTGGGCCTAATGTCTCCTTCTTTTTGCTGGAGGACTTTGGCAAATCTTTGGAAGATCTGGATGGTAACATCACAGCTCACGGCTTCAACCTATGGTAGATCCATCCCAGCCTTCAACTGCATGTGGTTCTGGTTTTGCTTACTCTGGTGTTACACGGCTGTAACTCGGTTGATTTTAATAGAGTTATTCCTGACTTACTCTACTGTAGAGGAGTTCAGAGTCTGGCCTGTTGAGTCTTAGGCAGTCAAAAACCTCACCCAGTCCCATCCTCAGTTCAAAGCTGGGATTGCTGCAGCTTATTAGAGCTGTGATGTTACCTTTCAGGTCCTCCAAAAGTTGACCAAAGTCCTCCAGCAAAAAGAGGGATATCAGGACCAGATATTTCTAATATAAAATACAAAGAGAAAAAATGGTTTTGAAAAACCTTCATGAGGCCACTTTCATACATCATAAGGAGCAGGAAGCACCAGAAACATTTTTTTCCATTTTCCTTTGTGTATTTCCACCCTTGCGCTTTATTAAAGGAATTAACACTATGAAATCATCTTCCTTCCTTGCTTTAGTTTACTCCAGCAAACGGTGTTAAGAAAAGTTCAGTGCATTGGGGATAAATGGTATGTGCACCGCAAATTAGCCCAAGCTGCAAAATTAGTTCTGAACTTCTACAAATCTTGAAAGAAGAGAGGGCCCATTACAGAGATAATCTGTTTCTGAACCTCTTTCTAAAGTCCATGGATGCTGAGATCTAGTGTGTTGGTTCATGTCCATCTCTAATTTCCACAGAAACTCTTTACACCTGGGTAACAAAGACTCAGTATTTATTCTGCACTCTATAGGCCTTGTTCTGTTCCCACTGAAAATCAATGGGATGCAAATTGGCTTCCATATCTCAGACATTGTAGAGGAGTCATGCAAGCATATATTAAATTTAACCTGCTTTCTCTGTCTCATTTGGAAATTAAAGAGAAAAAAAGAAACCCCACAAGAGGATGAGGGTGAGGAAGAGAAGAAAGAAAGAGGATAAGATAGGATGAAAAAAGGAACAGGAGACGACAGAGAGAGTAGCACCTTCATGGGCTCGCTGTACCATTAGTTTTGCAAAGTGCTTAGCTAGCGTGCTGATGAGCCCCTTGGATGTGCCTAAAGTAGTTCAGATTGTGTAAGATTAGATAGTTAAGGTATCTGAGACTTCCTCTTACAGACCTGTAGCAGCAGACTGTCAGACCACTCATCAAGACACGGTACTGAAACTGAACAAGAGACACTGAAGATCTCTCTGGTATGGAAAAATCCATGTTAACGCCAGTACAGTGCTTTGAACATACAGAATGCTATATAAGCGGTAAGTATTATGTTCCTGTATAGTCACTTGACAATCTGTCAAGGGAAGTTATGGAATCACCGTCACTGGAGACAGTCACAGCTGAGATCTGACAACCACTGCAGTATATAGGAAGGTTTAGATGACTATATGACCTGATTGAGGCCCTTTCCAAACCACGTTATTCTGGGCCTAATTTTTCATACTTAAATGCCATACTTAAGACTTCAAAGAGACTTAATCACATGCTTAACTTCAAGGAATAGTTTAAGTGTTTTGCTCAGCAAGGATGGATTTAAGCATATGCTTAAAGATAAGCACATACATAAGCCCTTTGCTGAATCAGAGTCTAAATGGTGAGGAGTAGGACCTACAGCAGTGAGGCATAACAAGCCAGATGGGATGGTACAAATGGAATGTCAGCAGTGATCTTGTAGAAAGGGAAGAAAAGGTGGAAAGGTGGAATTATACATCAAAAGCATTTACAAAATCAGTGAGATAAAATTTGACTGGAGGTGTCAAATAATGGAAGAAAGGAAAAATTGATATAGAGTTCAGATAATTATTTGACCAGTTATGAACTTGACAATGAATAATGCTGCTGCAAAATACAGTGATAAGGATACAAGAAATGAGAAAAAGGAGAAACTTAATTGACGTGGGCATCTGTAATATGACTGAAGGGAGATGGCAGAAAGGGAAGGCAGGAGGAGTGGGGGAGAAAGAGAGAGACTATGAATGAATCAACATATTATAGAAAAAGGACAGAATCTCTGCTGATATAAATTGGGGTAGGTATATTAACTTCAATGAAGCTGTTCTGATTTACAACAGTTGAAGGTCTGGCCCAGAATTCCTAAACCAATTAATGAGGAACCAATTAACAAAGAAGTTGAAAGCAGCCAGGATGCCATCTTACGGCTTGGCCCTGCCCTGTTGAAGATAATGAGAGTCTTGCCATTGACTTCAACAGGAGCAGGAGCAGACTCTTAATGGGGGGGCACAATTACTCAGACATCATGTGGGTAACAAATACTGATCAAAGATGTTTTTTATGCAGAGGTTTGAATTGTACACAAGACAATTTAATGACGTGACATAGAAAGGAAAGAATCCATCCAGAAGAGAATAAAGAGGAAATGAATTGAGAACGTAATGGCATTACAGAAGATTGGTGCTTATGATTATTTAAAGAATCATAGAATCATAAAAATGTAAGACTGGAAGGGACCCCTGCATTCAAGGCAGCACTAAGTATTATCTATTTATTTGAATCTAATGTATTAAGCAGAGCTGATAGGAAATCATTTTCCCATGAAAAAATTCAATGAAAATTATTTTTTTTGTTTTCCTCAAAATTGTGCTGATTTTTATTGAAAACCCCCAAATGAAAATGGTTTTGTTTATCAGCAGCCAAGATTCCAAATGTTTGTTTTCATTTTTGTTTGCTGACAATGTAAATTTTTTTATGAAAACAGACATTTTTGCAAAAATGTTCATTTAGTCGAAAAAGCCATTTTCCAAAAATGTTTTGACAGGAAAATATTGACGAGCTCTAGTATTAATGCATAGGTTAAAAGAATAGCACCAGGATATCTGGTTTCAATAAAGAACATTCTGGAATTTCAGGTGCCATAGAATTAAATATTAAAATCCAGGAGTGTGGAAGTAGGCAGATGAACACTTAAAGATGCCATAATGAGGAATATAAGTGAACTTGTTGATAGATTGTATAGTCAATTGCTTGACCACACATTGGTTCATTATGACATATACTCAAGAGACCAAATAACCAATGTCAGTCAGGTTTATTAATATGGTACAGGAGAATTTAGGCCACTTAGGTGCTCAGCTTAGGTGATGAGTATGGTATCAGCATCTATATAGAACAGAATAAAAAAATTAAATTATTATGATACTAGGCCCTATTCTACTCTCACTTACACATAACATGAATGTCCCCATTGACTTCAGTGGTGATGTTAATATGTAACTGCGAGTAGAAGCTCTCAGTTAAATAATAGTTATTCCAAATTTGCTTGTAATCTTAGTAAAAAATCAAAGCAGGGAGTGTGATATAGTGATAGAACAGGAATGATCCCAAAGACTCTATTACTGGTTCTGCCTCAGATTTGCTGTGAGATTCTAATCCCTTGGGTCTGATTTTCCATTTCCTTTTTCAAGGGCTGTCATGATTCACACCTTTGTGAAGTGCAAAGTAAGTGTAGCATGCTACCACATCAGATGGTAGCATTTTACACCCACATAACCTTTTGCACTCACTTTGCACGCCACTCCCCACTCCGGGCCTCAGTTTCCTCATCTGTAAAACGGGGATGGACTACCCTGCTTCACTTTGGGGATAAGAGATTTGTTTTTGTTACCGTTTGTGAAGAGCTTTTCAAACCTAAGATGGAAGGTACTACAGAAATACAAGCTTTTTATGAATTATTAGCGTTATTGCTAGTCATTCTGGATACTGCCGGTAAGAGGTTGCCTTCTCTACTGTGGCTACTGTGACTATGCTTTTTGGTGTCATGGAGGATTTTGTTGTTTCTGCTCTCTGAGGGCACTGTTGAATCTGGAGCTTTTCAGTTGCTGGCTCCTCTCTGTAAAACTTTATATGACTGCTGTGTGTATGCACAAGTTTGTGTCTCTGTATTTCAATTAGTGTCAGTTTATTTCGATTTAGAATAAGTGCCCATACATCACTCTGGGTACTTTTACAACGACTTAAAATGCACAGTGCCAAGTACAAGTTAACCAATAAGTAATGGATTGATGATATCAATCAAATTATTAGCCACTGTTAATTAATTATTGGCATTTTTACTTATCTAGTGCTATTTATTAGTAATTGTTATGATCAGAGTCCCTAGAAGCCCCAAACAGAGATCAGCCCCATTGTGCTAGGCACTGCACACATTTATAATGAAAGAGGATCCCTTTCGCAAAGGGACAGATTTTTAAAGGTGTTTAGGCATCTAAAGATGCAGACAGGTGCTTAGTGGGATCTTCAAAAGCACCTGTCTGCACCTTTAGGGGTCTAAATACCTATAGAAATCCGGCCCAAAGAGCTCAGACAATCTGAGTATATGATAAGAGACAATGGATGAATCCAACAACCAGTCAAGGGGAGCCCACAGTAACAATGAGACGCATATTGAGCAGTGGTCACAGAAATTGCCTAACTGTTGCTGAACATTTTGTCATTATCGTGGCTGAGGCGAGTTTAATAATTAACTACTTAGCAATTTAAGTAATTAAAGAGTCCTGCAATCACATCGTATATTTTTGTTCTCCCTCTGTCCACCTTCTCCCCAAATGTCTGTGTAAGAAGATATCTTCCACTGTTGTATGCCGTGTTGTGATAGCTATGTTGGTCCCAGGATATTAGAGAGACAAGGTGGATGAGGAATATCTTTTATTGAACCAACTTCTGTTGGTGAAAGAGACAAGCTTTCAAGCTTGCACAGAGCTCCGAAGATGTTACCTCTGTTGCCTGTGGAAAAAGATGGTCTTTGAAATGTAGCCAGACTGTTCGTAAATCCAGGGCTAGTTGTCTCTTTTAAACTCAGATTTACTGGATATCCAGTTTGCTTTGGTAGATGTACCACATACTGGACATTGTCACTTTGCTTCGTGCCAGTGCATTTTCTGAAGCATTCCAAGTACACTGTGATTAAAGCTGAGTGAATAACTGATCTTTCAAGTTGCTGGCTGTTCTGAAAAATTGAAAAAAAAATTGGGTAAACCCAAAATGAAACATTTTAGAAATTTTTGGTGAACTGAAAAGTTAAAAAATATCATATCGGATTGAACATAACATTTTGTTTTGAACTAGAGCATTTTAAAACTTTTTTATTTAAAAAAAATCAATAAAATTTCGAATTGATAAAATCCTAACATGTTGCTTAGAAAATGTTGAAATAAAAATGTTAACTTTGGGGGATTTTTAAAAATCCCTCCCCACACACACCCCCAGGAACAGTTCAGCAAATCTGAAATTGCGAAAAATGTTGGTGTCTCTGTATCTACATTTTTTGCCAAAAAAATTTTGGCTGAAGAATTTCACCCAGCTCTATCTGGGTTGCATGGCCCTCCAAAGTTTCATAGACGCCTTCCGCAGTCTGGTTGCTTATATGAAACATACCCAGGTTTCTTGGGCTGAAAAGGAATATTAGGAAAAGTATTTTGTGTATTTGTAGCTGTCTTTTTAATGCAACTTAGCAGCTAGAAACAAGGAACACCACAAATCTGGTTCTCCTTTATACCAAGCCCCCTTTACATCTTTCTGGCAGTGTAAAGTGGCCTTCGTGTAAATAAGAATTGAATCCCAAGTGTCCTACCAGATCCCCTCAGATCATAGACTATTGTCTGGGAATCTGTGCTTTACATTGCATCCTGTATGAGCCTATGAAACTCCACTCTGAAAACAGATCCCAGCTGAGGAACACCAGCTATACAGACTGATGGCCAAAGAGCTACTAACACCCACTGAAAGGGAAGAGTCTGCCCAAAGAGATGCATTTTGCTTCACACCTTAAAAGCGGTGAGACTTTGGCGCTGAATGAGCAATGACAGAAAAGGAAGACTTCCAAACCTCATTTCAGGGGAAATTCTAAAAATGGGTAAAGGTTTTGGGGGAGGGAGGTTCTCTTAATCTTTCTGAGCTGGCTCCCCAATTCTCTGCTGGTGCCATACACTTTCAGAGGCAGCTGGTGACTCTACTAGAGCACACCTTTGCACAGGTGAAAATGGCTACACTGGGTGCAAGGTAGAGAAGAACCGGGCCTACAGCACTCAGTATAAACATGCATATTCAAAGACAAAAAATAATGTGCCCTCTAGTCGTAAGAGACCATAGTGGGGAGCAGAGGCGACCCATGCATGCTGATAGTCGCGGGGGGATGGGGAGGCGGAGTGAGGGCAGCCGGCTTCAGCAGTGTTACTGAGCATGCTCTGTCCATGTGAGCATGCTCAGTATAAGCCAAGCGGCAAATGTGTGTGTGAGCGGGGCAACCCTGCCCACTCCCTCTCCCACGCGTCTCCTCTGTTGCGGAGGGATGGTCTTGTGGTTGCAGCACAGGGCTGGGACTCAGGAGAGCTAGGTACAGATCCTAGGTCTGTCACAAACTTTCTATGTGAGTTACTTAATCTCTAAAAAAGAACAGGAGTACTTGTGGCACCTTAGAGACTAAAATTTATTTGGGCATAAGCTTTCGTGGGCTACAGCTCACTTCATCGGATGCATAGAATGGAATATATATAAATATATATATATATATATATATTTTCTTACTATATATTCCATTCTATGCATCCGATGAAGTGGGCTGTAGCTCACGAAAGCTTATGCTCAAATAAATTGGTTAGTCTCTAAGGTGTCACAAGTCCTCCTGTTCTTTTTGCGGACACAGACTAACACAGCTGCTACTCTGAAACCTATTTAATCTCTGTGTGCCTCAGTCTCCTACCACCAGGAAGGAAGAAGCTTCCACTGCTGTTAGCAGCCTGTCTATGCCAGTGTTATCGCCATGGCTACCAATGGGGGAGTTTTAGAAATAGTGGGAGGGGAGGGGATTTTGAAAAAAGTGTCTAGTGCAGGTCTGGGGCCCTCTGGGCATAGTTCAATCTCCAGAGCTGGCACAATCCTGGAGTTCTTTGCTGAGGCTACAAATGGAGGTGCTAATGAATGTGAACTGGACGAACGACCATTTCCTTCCACCCGTGTAGCATAGGTTCCAACGCACGGCTGTAGAATGTCTAAAAAAACCAAACAGTTGGTGTGGAGTAACGTTGCAAATGGGGGACTGTAAAATAGATGCAACTGTAGTGTAGAGAAGACCATGGAGAATCCCCAAAACATGGCAGTAATACTCTGCTTTAACAAGGATCTAATATAAAAATGTCTTTGTCCCCAGGGCTCTGGGAAACCATAGTTAGAGCCCTGTTATCAACACTGTGTTTAAATATAGTTGCAATGAACTTGGATTCTACTCCCACTGAGGACTGGGCCTATGAGAGATGAGAGATTCCCCTCTCTGACCCCCACATGGAAGGTCTTTTGAGCTCCCTTGTTTATACCTACAGGAAGCATGTCAGAAATGATTCCTAAAACTCTTTAAAGCCACTTTGTCCTAACGCTGTTCACTTCTGCTTCTGCCATCTCTGGTGAAGGAGGGAATGTGGCTGACTGCAGCTATTGCTATTCCTTGGACCATATTCAACATAACAACATAAGAACAGACATACTGGGTCAGCCCAATGGTCCATCTAGCTGAGTATCTTGTCTTCTGACAGTGGCCAATGCCAGGTGCTTTAGAGGGAATGAACAGAACAGGGTAATTATCGAATGATCCATCCCCTATTGTCTACTTCCAGCTTCTGGCAGTCAGAGGCCAGGAAACCCAGAGCATGGGGATGCATCCCTGCCCATCTTGGATAATAGCCATTGATGGACCTATGCTCTATTAACTTATCTAAGTCTTTTAAAAACCCTGTTACAGTTTTGGCCTTCACAACATCCCCTGGCAATGAGTTCTACAGGTTGACTGTGCAGAGTGTGAAGGAGTGAGAAATCTGATAATGTCTGACACAACCATGATGAAACCAAATTAGAAACTGCTTCTGCCAAAACAGGACCCACGTCCTACAAGTTTAGACTAGAGCCTGTTTGCCAGATTCTCCCACACAGGATATGGGTAACTCATATGGAAGCTAGTGGAGTTACTTGCATCTTGTTACTTTGTGCATTTGTTCTTTCTGTCAGCATGCCCCAAACACCTAGGGACATAGGCGCTGAGTCTATGGGTGCTCCAGGGCTGGAGTATCCACGGGGAAAAATGAGTGGGTGCTCTGCGCCCAGTGGCAGCCAAGCTCCCCTCCCCACCTGAGCCCACCATGTCCCCACTCCTCTGGCTACCTCCCAGCGTTTCCCGCCCGGCTGCTGCCAAACAGCTGTTTGGTGGTGTTAGCAAGCTTGGGGGGGAGGGCAGGGGAGGAGCAGGAATATGGCAAGCTCAGGGAAAGAGGCGGGGCCGGGGCAGGGATTTGGGGAAGGAGTTGGAATAGGGGCAGGGAGGGGGCAGAGTTGGGGCAGGGACTATGGGGTTGGAATGGGGGCAGGGAAGGGGTGGGAAGAGGCGGGGCAGGGGCAGGGCCTCATGGAAGGGGTGGAGTGAGGGTGGGGCCAGAGCAGAGGGGGGTCGAGCACCCAGGGAAAAGAGGGGAAGTCGGCGCCTATGCCTAGGGATATCAGTGTGGGGCCTGTACATGTAAGGGGAGAGCAAAATAGCTTTAACAAGATCCACCACACAGAATGGGCAGGGAATATCTCCCTTTTACTATACCTGCCATATCTTTAAGAGCCACTGTGACAGTCTGTATCCCTACGTTCACCCTTTTTACAAAACTATAATAGATTTTGTACAAAGTATGCCTTGTGAGGTACCATTCGAAAACTCATAATTTGATTATCATTATTGTCCTGGTAAAATATGTGTGGCAACATTGTATGTAAAGTTATAATATTCTCCTCTATAAAATTACTGAGATATGTATGTTCCAAGTTTAAAAAAGCAGGCACAAACTGGTTCCTCAAAGACAAAAGGCAAACTGATACCTCAGCCAGGTGTCAACAAAATCAAATGAACTATCATCTGGTTATCATCTGGTAATGAACTATCATCCTGCATTGTTCGGCAGGAAAAAGGGTATGCGTGAGAAATCTACATTTTTGGCAAAGAAACAGCTGGAGGTTCCTATCCCCACAGATCTTCTGTTTCCTGAACCTCAGCTGGAGATGATTTTCAAAGAAGAAGAGAACTAAAAGAAAGGGGAACAGATGCCCCCTCAAACACTCCTCCTTTTCCCTCTGCCAATGGCATCAACAACACCTGAGGGACAAGGAAATTAACACTGAACTGGGGGAGGGGTCCTGAGCTGAAAGGATTCCAGCCAGTAAGACTGCTGTAGCATGTGGTGTCAGAAACCTTTGCTTTGAATTCATTTAGCTTGTTAAATTAGATATTCATTGCATTTTACCTTTTATTTTCTTTGTAACCAATTCTGACTCTTATGCGTCATTACCTGTAATCACTTAAAATCTATCTTTCTGTAGTTAATAAACTTGTTTTATTGTTTTATCTAAACCAATGTGTTTGGATTGAAATGTTTGGGAAACTTCATTTGGGATAATGGGATTTGTGCGTATCATTTTCTATTAATGAAATGATGGACTTTATATGAGCTTGTATTGTCCAGGAAGGGGCTAGGCAGCACAAGACACACATTTCTGGGGGAAAGTCTGGGACTGGGCATTGGCTGGAGTGGCCCTGTAGTGTAATTCATGGGTAGCTGGCTAATGGCTATAGCACTCATACAAAAAAGCTGGGAGTGATTTACATGCTGGAGGCTGTGTGTGAGCAGCAGAGGTACATTAAGATTTATTGGGGCCCTGGGCACCAAGAACATTTGGGCCTCCCACACCCCAGGGGCCCAGGGGTGCCAGAATTGGAGAGGGGTCGGGGGGCCATGCCCACCCGCTTTTTAATAATAATAATAATAATAATAATAGCCTCAGGAAAGCGCAGAACGGAAGTGGCAGGGGAGGCCCTGCTTCTCATCTTCCCCCAAGTCCATGCCCTCTGGCCGGGCCGGAAGCTGGAGCTGGGCAGTGATAAGAGCCGCCTAGGGAGCTTGGGCCTCAATGGGGAACTCTGGACCCTCCAACTGCCCTGGGTGGTGCACCCCAGGCTGTGGAGGCATGGGGCAGGGCCTGCTCTTAGGCATCCTGGCTCCCTGCCTAGGTGGAGGGTCCTGGGCTCCCCACAGTGGCTTGGTCTCTCTGGGTGGCTCTTACTACAGCCTGGCACTGGCTTCTGGCCTGGCTGGGGGCAGGGCCCCAGGGGAAGAGGAGTAGTAGGATGGAGCCACAGTTCCAGTGCTGATGGCCCCCTCACTTCTACACAGGTTCTGGTACTCCTATGGGGGGCCCCAAATTGGCCAGGGGCACTGGGCACGGGGCCTATGAGTCTGTGAGTTAATCCATCACTGGTGAGCAGACTAAGAGTGGTTGCTCTCACAGCGAAGCAGTGTAAAAGGCATCCCAGGTTGGAAAATTGAGGTGACACAGCTGTCCATCAATCCAGATTGTATCCAGGGTAATGTCACAGCCACCACTGACGTATAGCTGCTAAGGACAAACCAATTGATTCCTGTTTCCATTAGCAAATGATCCTCTCTTGTAACTCATGTTTCCCTTTTAAGTGGTCCTGGAGTGACCTAGCTCTGAGCCGTCACTCTTTGCCTCTGTGGTGGGTTATAATTTTGAATGCTCATAGCCTAGATATCAAAGGACAGGAACATTACTGGTTTCCACTGCAGAAAGGTGATTTTTTTTTCAGCCTAAAATAAGACATGCTTTCAAAGTGTTAGCAAGAGGCAACCACAGCTCAGTTTGTGGCAGGAAAAAGCCTTCAGAGGGGTCTAGCAAGGGAAGGGAGGAGTTTTCTGCACCTTTAAAAAAAGTACTGATTGCTTCTCAAAATTTCCATCTCTACTCACCCCCACCATGACGCCCCTTTCATTGAGTTCAGGAAGTGAGCTGACCATTGCAAGATATATAAGCTTGGTGAAAGGGGCTCCGATTATCATTTTCACCTCTGCCACTCCAAGGAAGCCATCAACAATGAAACTCCACGGCACAGACATCCTGGTCATTTTCTGTCTCGGCCTCTTTACTGTGAGCACCGTGAGAGGTAAGTTTTCAACTCAACAGAAACGTAGCAATAGCCATACTATATCAGCCCCGTGGTCCATCCAATCCAGTGTCTTGTCTCGGGCAGTGACCGGTACCCAGTATGTAGGAGGAAGGAGTGAGAAAACTGATAGTGAACAGTTATGGAATAACTTGCCCACAGGAGAAGTTTCTTCCTAACCCCTATCAACTGGTGATTGGTTTATGCCCAAGAGGGCTTATATCCCCTGCAAACCTTTGAGTTTAACTAAAGCATCAATGGATGCTCTCATTATCCATATAAATGTCTAAAACTTTTTTGATCTTCCTGATATATTGTGGTAATGAGTTCCAAAGGTTGATTATGCATTTTATAAAAAGCATGTCTTTCAGGCAGTTTCAAGGCTGTTGGCTTTTAATGTTGTTGGTTGTGCCCTTCTTCTAATGTTATGAAAACTGAGAGCTCCCAGTTCATTTTCTACAGTCTGTTCATTACTGTATGTACTTTTGTCTTATTATAGCTGGGTTCAAAAAAGAACTGGATAAGTTCATGGAGGATGGGTAGAGCCCTGCAAATCTGTGGATATTTGCATCTGAGGGTGCGGATATCTGCAGATCATTTTTGCGGATTGGATACAGATACAAATTTTGTATCAGCTCAGGGCTCTAAGGCTAGGTCCATCAATGGCGATTAGCCAACATGGTCAGGGACACAATCCCATGCTTGGGGCAACCCAAAACTTCTGACTACCAAAAGCTGGGAGTGGAAGATGGGGTGGATCATTCCATAATTGCACTATTCTGTACTCTCCTCCTGAAGCTCTGGTGTTGACCTCTGTCAGAGACCGGATACTAGGCAAGATGGACCATGGTCTGATCCAGTATGGCAGCTCTTATATTTATCATGTCACTTCTTATTTGTCTCCGCTCTGATTTATATAGTCCTGGTCTTTTAGTCTCTCCTTGTATGGAAATCTTCCCAAGACTCTAGTAATTTTTATTGACTTTCTGTGGAATCCTTGTGTATTTGTGCTAAATCCTTTTTGAGGTGGGGTGGCTAGAAATGAAGACAGCATTCAAGACTACATGACACCATTCATTGATACAATGAAATTATGATATTTTCAGTCTTATTCGCTATTTCTTTCTTAATAAGGTTTACACACTTGTTTTGTTTTTAGGAGCACAGCTTCACATGGGTCTTTTAAATTAACTGTCCACAGCGACACTTAGATCTTTTTCCTATTAATCATGAACAATTAATAGACCATGACACTTGTAATAGACCACACTTGTTGCAAAAGCTCATCCGCACACACACAAGCACATGTACAAATACACATAAACAGATGCGTGCAAGAAGAACAAAAAAACCACATACACAATCACAGTCATACCCAGTTCAGGTAGAACTACAAGAATACACAATGATGAGTATAAAAAAAGTACCTTCACAAAACTCCACAAACCCCAAACACAACCCCACCCACACAAACGCAAAATAATCTGCACTAGACATCCAGAGGGCTCACCCCTGTAGTGTATGTTTGTTGTTGCTGTTCCAATCCTGTGTACCTGACAGTATAATTTGCCATAAAATGTAGCTGAAACTTTCTGTAGAAGGACTGTGCATAGCAGGTGATATGTGGGGAGATGGGGCAGAGATCAAAAGTCTCAGGTGGTAGCCCCGTTAGAAGTGATTCTGTGGATGTGAGCAATTGGGTAGAAGATACAGAACTTCCAAAGGCAGGTGAATAGGAAGGGGGAGGAGAGAGGCAAACTGAAGCATTTGATTTTCCCCCCACTGTAGTTAATTGTCCTCTAAGTGGGTTTGATTTTTAAAAAATTATTGGAACAGAGGGAAACAAAAATTTTGCTGGGAAGGAGAGTAAGAGCCCCAGGGAATGGAGTGGAAGAAGCGGAGCAACAGCAGCAGCAAAGTGGGGAGAGAAATGAAGTGAAGAAGAAAACAGAAGGCAGCAGGAGGCAGAAGAAAAGAATGGAGTAACATAAGTATGTGGGAGACAGAGAGGAAAGCGGAGAGGGATTTGAGCAGCATAAGAGGGATCAGAAAGGGCAGTGTTAAGAAATGGGCAGACAAGGGAGTTATAGGCACACATCTTTGCATCAGAAAAGCGGATATCCACTCAAACCCCTTCCAAACCACTTAGAGAAACTCTGCTTGTATAGGGAATACGCTTTAGAGCCAGGTGTGAGAGGGTGGAAATAATCCCACATGGGCAGGCAGTAAATCCAGTGGCCACATTTGGGGATTTTAATTCAGAGTCCCCAGATTCTAATCCCACTCTGCTTCTTACACCTACTTTTTCAAAAGTGGACACTTTTGCTGGTTGCCGGCGTTTTTGGGTGCTTTCAAGACTTTCTGGGTACTCCACACCTCTGAAAATCAGACCCAGGATGTCTCAAGCGTCATACCCTAAATCAGAGTGCCCCAGTTTCTTCTCCTGTGAAACGGGGATGATAATACTGATCTTCCTTGGTAAAGTAGGTTGAGATCCTCCCAGCAAAGGTGCTACGCAAGCACCAACTCTTAGGATTATTGCATGCACACACCTGGTTGCAGCATGTGATGCACATCTATTTCCGAGTGAAGCTGACAGGCACACACGTGCTCACACGCCCACTTTTAATTAAAGTATCGCAGATTCATCCAGAACCTTACGTCCCAGAAGAACCCAAAATGCTTTGGATACTTTATGTACACAGATCGCTTCAAGCCGTCTCTGGGAACCCAGCAGCCCTCTGACAGCAAAGCACTGCTACGTGACAGTTTAGGAGAGAAAGTGAAGAGCAATGGACCCAGCTGAAACTACTGAGGCAATTTAGGAAGGCAGAATGTAATTACTATCCACACTGGAATTTGGCCAAGACATTTACTCTTACAACAATTGCCTAGGCTTTTTAATGATCTCAGATGATCAGGAGTTTGGTTGTATAGCTCCTATGTAAGAAGCATACTTAGGAAATGGATCCCAGTTCATACATCTATAGGTATTTCAATTGTAATTTAACACGCAATAATTTCCACTTAGTGTAAAGAATGAGTGTTCATTTAGCATTAATTTACCATCTATTTTTTTCCCCTGTAGGAAGTGTTGCAAGTCAAATTGCGCCCAGAAGCTCCTGTGTAGACCTGTCCACACAGCAGCTGGACATCAGACGACTTGTTAAATATGAGAACCAGAACATACCAGTAAAAGCTGTGATGTAAGTATCTGGACCACTCTTCATACTAATCTAGAGACACATGCTGCTGATAGCAGGAGAGGAAGGACAGGGGTAGAACTGAATCACAGCAAACATGAGGGTCTTCAGTCTGACCAAAACATACTACTGAAGAGCATTCTTTCATTTCAAGCATGTAGTAACTGTTAGTGGATGAACCTCCAAAGGTCTGGAGGATTTGTGCTGTTCAGAGGAGCATCTGATTGATTGAACAGACAAACCTTTTTGATCAAGAAATTGGGAGGAAATCTCACAAAGAGCAAGAGCTGTTTTGAGTGGCATGCTGGGGAATAGCAAACGGTGCTGTGAATTGGCAATGAGGTGCATTGCGCTGAGCTGTGTGAAGGAAACGTACAGAACAGCGAAGTGTGATTATCCCTCCTTCTAAAGGATGTGACCAGTCCTTCAATCTCATGAGCATCTGTTTAATTTTGGTTCTTGTGGGATAAATGAGGGGCCAACTCAGTATGCCAGGTGCTTAGCTCTTTTGAAATTTCTGGCTATACAGCATATGTCTATGTATGTATATGAATACACTATATATATACACACACACACACACACACACACACATACCATGTATGTAGAGTTGATGTCCATACCATACAGCAGAGCCAGCTCATTCCTGGCTTTTCCACTCTTTAGTGATGCAGCCATCCCGAATGCCTGCAGACAAAACCTTTGTACCACACCACATAGGCCACAGAATAGAAACATGCACAGAGAAGAATTTTAATGGCAGCCTGGTTTTCCTTTTCTTCCCCTGCAGGTTCATCACCAAACGAGGCATCAAGATCTGTGTGCAGCCTGATCTTAAATGGGTGCAGGATGCCATAAAATTCCTGGATAAAGGACCTGGCCCCAGAAGATCCAACAAGAAGCGCAAGTCCAAACCCAAACCCAAGGCCAAGCCCAATGGCAATTAACTAAATGGATGTACCAGCCTGACCCTCAGCAACTGCTTGTAACTTCTTCTAGGTGTTAATTGGAAATAAAATCTCTGAACTAACATGGGCACATCAGAATCCATTAATCATTAGGGCAGAGCTGACTGAGAATCATTCCATTTTATAGCTGGACTTTTCCGCACTGTTTTCAGGTTTATTTTCTGAAATGTTCATTAATTATTTATTGCTGTGTGTAGGCATCCCCCCCTCCACCTGGATGAACTTTTATACAGTAAGGACAAGGATGTAGGTAAAACTACTTCATAGAGGGTTTGATCAACCTGTGGAACTCACAGATGAAGGAGGTCGGTGTCAGACACTGGGGCTGGACTTTAAAATGGGTCTGGATAATTTTATGATAATTAATAACTATATAAGCTATAAGTAAACAACCCTCATGCTCCAGGGCATCATCTGATAACTGCAAAATTCAGGAGAGAATTAGCTAGATGTATTGGGTCTGATTCTCCTCCCACTTTGCAACAATGCAAATTCATTGGGACAGGTCCTCTCCCAGTATAAGTGATGATCAGTCTAGAGAGTGTAACCTGATGCAGATTTACACCAGTGGAGGATCTAGCCCACTGACTTCTGTGAAGTTACTCCTTATTTACACTGGTATGAGATAGATCTGAAACAGCTGCTTTATTTTATTCCTTTGCATTGCTCTGAAGCATCATGTGTAAGCCATGGCTGGAAGCAGGAGACTGTGTTTGATGCCAATCCTATGTACCAATCTCTTATTCTCCAACTAGTGGAGAGCCCTGTCCAAGGGGCTCAAGAATATTCAGTGTAAATGTAAATTACATTTTAGAAATGAATGGATTCTAATAACTGTGGTGTCTTTTTATTTTTTTGTAAATTAATAAAATTCTTGCAACTCTATGGTCAAATGGTATGTGTTTGCATGTATGTGACATGTATGGAGATCATGCAGTGGGGGTATGGAGGTTATAGCACAAATCCAAGATTTTATTGTCAGTCTAGGAGAAATTACTTTTCCAGCAACATGTTCTGCTACCTTCAATAGCTAACAGTCAATAGATGGAATTTGCATCCAAGCTTTCATATACTCTGTATTCCTATATTGTATAGACGAGTTCACATCACTCCAGCTCTTCAATTCTCTCTTCTAGTTAACACTGCAGAAAGCATTCCTCCCCAACCTCTCATTCTGTGTCACTGTTCTCAAAGTGGGGGATGAAATGTGTTCTGGGTGGGGTGGGGGTGAGAAGCTTTCCGGGAAAAATGGTATTGTTCACAGTTTACCCACCGCAATATGCCACCCTTACTTCTGCTGCTGCTTTCTGGCCATCCAGCTCTGAAGGCGGAGTCGAGTGATGGCTGCTGACCGGGCGCCCAGCTCTGAAGGCAGTGCCACCACCACCACCAGCAGAGAAGTAAGGGTGGGAATACCATACCATGCCACCCTTATTTCTCCACTGCTGCAGGAAATGGCATTGACTTCAGAGCGGGTTTGATAGTCTGTACCCCCATATGCACACTTTTTACAAAACTATGATAAGTTTTATACAATACATGCCTTGTGAGGTATCATTTGAAAAACCTCATAACCTGCTGAACATTATTGTCCTGTTGAAATATGCGTGGCGATATTGTATGTAAAGATATAAGCTTCTGTTGCATGGTCATACTGAGACATGTTACAATTCTGAGGAACACACACACACCAGAACCTCACTGATGGAAAAGCTATCCAACGCCCCAGCCACGTGTCAATGAAATTGTGAGTGAGAAATGTACATCTTGACAAAGGAACAGCTGGAGGTTCCCATCGCAACAGACTTGCTGTTGCCTGAACTCCAGCTGGAGATCACTCTCAAAGAGGAGAGAAAGGTACAAGAATAGAGAACAAACACCCCAGCTACTCCTCCCTTTCTCTTTGCTCACAGCAATATATACTGTTTATCATTCACTATAACAGCGATAGTGAGAATCAAGTACTCTGTGAGGTTCCTAGTCCAAGTCAGCTCTTCACAGCAAGTCTATAATCCTCTAAGGCCTGGTCTACTCTGGGGGTGGGGATCGATCTGAGATACACAACTTCAGCAATGAGAATAGCGTAGCTGAAGTCAACGTGTCTTAGATTGACTTAGAATCACTTACTTCTCATCCTCGCGGCGCGGGATCGACGGCCGCTGCTCCCCCGTCGACTCCGCTTCCGCCTCTTGCCCTGGTGGAGTTCTGGAGTCGACGGCAGAGCGATCGGGGATCGATCACTACCCGCCGATCCGGCGGGTAGTGTAGACGTGGCCCAAGATTGGCCGGCTTTGCCTTCACCATTGTTTAATGAAGCACTGCTTACACTAGTCCTTACGCTGTCTCTAGCTCTCTCCACATAGGCAGTTGCAAATGATTTCCACCTCTGTTGCTATGCGCACCCTAGTGGTTCATAATGAATAACTACTTTGCCTTGCTTTGGCACTTCCGAGGCTCTCAAAGAGCTTTATAAAGGTCAGAACGATGATTGCCATTTTATAAAAGGGACCCTGCAACACAAGGAGATTAAGAGCTGGATTGGAGCATTACACTGCCCCACAAGCAGACCAGGGAGGGAATTTCAACTCAGAGAGACATTTTGCTCCTGGCTCCCCCTTGCTCTTGTGGGGAGGTAGCTTTCTTCGGCTCTGTGACAGCAGCAGATGAATTCTCCCTCCAGGCCAGCTCAGCACTGCTCTGCCAGCTGATGTATTGGAGGGGGACGGTGCCAGAGCTCTGCCCATTCCCTGCCTGTCCATTCTCTATATCCTCCCCCCGGCCCATACCATGCTGTGACCTGTCATGCAGGTAGCCTGTGCAGGGGAATATGGCAGGACTTTGCACCCCTTACTCTCCTGTGTTCTGGTGTAAGGGCAGGTCACGATCTTACCCTAAGGACTCACCCTGGTTACATAACAAGTCAGCAGTAACTCCTGGCCCTAGGCCCTGGCTATTAACTCTAAAAACACTAACCGCCACCAGCGCTAGTAACAGATAACACCTCTGGATGTGGAGCAACCCGCTCACCCACAGTCAGACACCGCGCATGTGAAGGTCATTCTTCTCCTGCAGGGGGAAATACTGGCAACACGCAGAGATCCTTCACAGGAACAACTGTGCTAGGTGAACGGAGCCCTGGACACAGATGGGTGCCATGAGGCAGCTCCTCAGCCAGTGTAAATTGTCAGAGCTCCAGTGACTCCAACCTTTCCACCATATCGCTGCACAGAGAGGGATTCGTCGAACTGTAGTCTGTTTCTTTTTCTAACAATTTCTTTAGGACTTCAGCAACGGTGGCATTGAAAATTTATGCACAAACCAGTACTAGTAACCAACATGCCTTGAAAACAATATTAAACCACTCAGTATCCGAGTCCTCCTATAACCACTGACGCTCTGTTGCTTCGGATGCTGATTAATCAGGTTTATTATGGTAGTGCCTGAGGACCAATCAAGCATGGAGCTCACTGTATGCACACAGGAGAGCAGAAAGTCTCTGCCCCAAGGAGTTTATAATCTAACTAGATTGGGCAGATGGGGGGGAAGGGGGAGCGGAGAAGGCTGAGCACACATGTTGATGGCTGTTTTAGTTGGCCAATAAGCATTTTATTTGAGTTTTGCTTTATGCAATTTCAGGATGTTTTCGTTGCTTTGTGTCATTATAATTTAACGGTTTGCTAGGCGCCTTATGTGGAGAAGGGTTGATAGATAAAGGTATGATGCACGGCTGAATAGCATAATAGGACTTGAAATTACATAGCAATAAAGACAAAGCTTCACTCCTCTCTCCCTCACTGCCCCCTGTACCAATGCAGATTGTAGACTTTGGAGAGAGAAGAATCTTATTTCAGATCAAGACTGAAAAATACAAGTTTTCGGGCTCAGTATAAGGGTAACTGGGTGAAATTTAAGGGATTCTGCAATACAGGAGGTCAGACTAGGTGATCTAATGGTCCCTTTTGGCCGTAAACTCTGTGACACTATGAAAAGCAACTTCCACATGATCTTTAGCCTATTTATTCATTTAAACATTCACCAGTGACCAGCGTGTGCTTTGGATTGTAGCAATCCAGTTCCAGCTGACTTCAGACCAGAGGGATCGACCTTGCCTGAGCAGCTTAATGATGGAGGGAAAGAGAATCGAGGTCAAACAAGCAAAAGTCAAGTTCTGGGCCTTGATGATACAGCAGTTGTGCCTCTGCGGCTCTTCACAGCATGGTTACTCTGAGGGCCCAGTTCTAACTAGAGCTTTTCAGGACAGGAAAGTGGTGAACTGGAACACAGGTGGTTAAATATCGACGGAATGTACCAGCCAGAGGTACTGTGCTAGCTTCTTGGTACGGAGAGAGAAATTATTTTCAAACCAGTCAAGTAGAAAATTAAATCTACAGAACAAAGCACGTGTAGGAACCTTCTTTCCAACACAGCAGCGGCTGAGTGTTAGGAGTCATCGCCTTCTCAAGCTATTATTTGATACAAATGCTCATTATGTCTGGTTTACATGTACAGTTCTGAGATACTAGAAATCCCATTCTCCTCAACTCATTCCAACAACTGGGCATAATATCCAGACTTCATCTTACAGTGCCAGCAGCATGCTACAATGTCAAGGCTTAGTAAGGGGTAGCTTACCCCTGTTTCAAACTGGAGTAAACTGCAGAGGTACTTTCCCCATCTATACTAGGGGTGTGCAGCTACCAAAGGCTGAAATCCCCAGGGTAGACGAGGCCTAATAAACAAATGACACAGCTACAGAACAAAGTCAGGATCAGTAAGTTTGGGGGAAACCATTGTTAATCCCACCAGAGTGATTTTCACTTACATTCCCATAATGCAAGCACGGGTTTTATCCCGTCATTTGACTCATGCAGAACTATCAATGGATACACTGTGCTCACCCTGTGATCAACAGTGTCACAGACATTTTCCCTAATAAACCAACCAGTCTAGCCTCTATCTACATACTTTTAAGGCACTTATCAGAATGGCATCTAATCTGCTCCAGAGGCAATGTTCTGCTCCTTCTTCATGAGTGAATAGTAACCACTCACAAAAGAGAGAGTGTGCACCGAATGTCACTGAGAGTTATTCATATCTGAAGAGGTTTCTCAGCCTATCTCTTCAGTTGCTTCATTTTTGTCATCTGCACCTTTATGTATGAGTTCCGGAATGCCAGGAATGAGACAAGTGCTTGAGATTGCACCTGGCATCATGAGATTTGAAAACGCTTTACAACACAGTGGCCTGTTTTACTGCCCCATTTTACACAAGAGTAAACGGAAGCATGAAGGAGATAGGACTCAACAAAGGTCACTTTAAAAGAACAGCAGTACTTGTGGCACCTTAGAGACTAACCAATTTATTTGAGCATAAGCTTTCGTGAGCTACAGCTCACTTCATCGGATGCACTTAGGGTCACTTAGTGACTTAGTGAATCACTTAGTGAGCCAGTGGTGGAGCTGAGGAGATAACCCAGCTCGCCAGACTCCTCTCACCCCCCTGCCCTAACCACTAAACATGCTGCCTCCTTCCATAATCAGCTGGGAAAGGTGACCTGGTTCAGAGCAATAAGAACCAGTCTTTAATTTCCATTATTGTGCTTTTGCATATGTCTCTGCATTTCCTCGTTCTGACCCGGATGGGAAGTAGAGGTGCTAAAAAGTGTGTAGAGAAAGGCGATTTGACTTAGTATTTTCAAGTCAAGTCACTTGCAGTCAAGTCACTTGCTTTCTTTATGCCTTAACCTCCCCATAAATTAAATGAGGACAATGATACTTTATCTGTCTTCTCTATTGAGACTGTGAGCTCTTAGGGGAAGAAGTTGTCTTTTAACATGCGTTTGTGCAGTGCCCAATATTGCCAACCCCACACATTTAAAAATCATGAATGAGGCCCCAAAACCATGAGATTAGGTTAAAAAATTGATTTGTTTTTAATGAGGAGTTCTTTCTCTTTGCCTTCTGGGTTTTGAGATTTCAGGGTTACATTCAGTCACATTTTCAAGCTTTTCTCTACTACTGTGAGGGCAAGAAACTTACATATTAAAAAATTAAAGCTGAACTTCTCACCTGATCAGATGCCTCCAGGAGCTGGGGCTTTAAGAAACACACCAAATATCATCACACTCATGATAAAAGCGCGAGAGCTGGCAATGCTGCGTGTCTAGTGGTAGGGGGTCTGTAGGGGCTCCTGTTATATAAAAAAAATTACAGCTACTGTATCCATGGGGTTCCCTGTAGCATTGCCTGAGCAAATAGATCCAAATGACATAAGAACTGACGTGAATCTTAGCCCCCCCCAAACTGTCATCTTCCATTATTAATGGTGCCTCAGAAATACTCCGAGGTGGATATTTCCATGCACATCATGCCTTGGCCCCACCCAGTACAACAGCTGTGTTGCCTTGGGTTCATTTACATTGCAAGTAAAATGTTGTTTTGAGTCGAAGGTGGCAAAACCTGGCAGGGCTAGAATTCTGCCATTAGCCACAAAACTAGACAGCAGGAGCTCAGTCTTCCCTGGGGCCTGTGCTTCTCCTATCACCTGCACTCTAGGGTTCTCCGGGGGTGGCTGATTCACTCATATTCCAAGGAGAGGCTCTCCAGAGGGACAGCTGCTTGAGGAGTAGCCAGCCCTAGGGAATGCTGGGAGCCCACCCCCAAGGATAGGTACTATGAGGAGACTGGCTGCTTATATAAAAGCTTATGCAAGAGATTATTAGAGTGAGGGTTCAAAGCTGACATTCCTCCCACTTGTAGCTATCTGTTACACATTTGCCTGAGTGTTCTTTGCCTGCCCTTTTTATTCCTTAGCGAACTTAATACCTAAGCTACTGTGCACATTAGTGATGCTTCACTGCAGTGCTCTGGTTCTGCATTTCAGCTTGACAGCTCTATTACTAAACGGAGAATGCCCTTGGTCTGTTTCTCAGCTGCTCCCTGCCTGGGAAACTACATCTTGTGAATATCAGTTACCAACCAATGGTTGCAAAGTGTCACTCTGTGGAACGCTAGAAAGAAAAGGCCATATTATGGAACCCAGCATAACAACTGGGTAATCCTACCCTGACTATAAATAAACTTGATTAACAGAAATTGCTACAGTGCAAGTTGTGATGAAGGGATCTCTCCTTCAAAGGCATTCACTTAGCTGGACTTGATCTACTAGAGTCAATTAACTAAGACATACTGCGCTAAGAAGCCATGCCCCATGGAGTGTGCTACACGGGTGGCCTCAGAAACAGAGGTGAGCTAAATGGTTCTGACAAAATGAGGTACACTGCCTTCCCCAAAGAGAGCAACATTCTCAATGCTGTGCGCTAATTCCTTCCTTGCACTTTGATTGAAATAAGTGGCTGGATTGAGTTATCTGACCACCAGGGGGCACATGGCCACTTACAGAGCAAACAGAAGCACCTGAGCTGTCAATCACTTGTGACTTTTAAGTCAGGACTACACACAATTTTTATAACGGCATAATTATTTCCGTTAGGGTGTCATTTTTTACCAATATACTTATACACGTACTGGTATAGCTTATTCCCCTTCCTGATGGAAATAAATTATACCACAGTATGCACATTTATACTGGTATAACTGCATCTACACTGGGGTTGGGGATGGAGGTGTATAACTAATTATACTAGTATAGTTAAAATGGCACAATTTCTGTGTGTAGATAAGCCCTTACACAGCATTTTAGTTCTATTATTATTATCATCACCATTATTATTAACATTTATACACTTACATTCCTGTACATAGAATCATAGGATTGGAAGGGATCTCAGGAGGTCATCTAGTCCAGTCCCCTGCACTCGTGGCAGGACTAAGTATTATCTAGACCATCCCTGACAGGTGTTTGTCTAACCTGCTCTTAAAAGTCTCCAGTGATGGAGACTTCACAACCTCCCTAGGCAATTTATTCCAGTGCTTAACCACCCTCACAATTAGGAAGTTTTTCCTAATGTCCAACCTAAACTGCCCTTGCTGCAATTTCACTCCATTGCTTCTTGTCCTATCCTCAGAGGTTAAGAAAAACATTTTTTATCCCTCCTCCTTGTAACAACCATTTACATACTTGAAGACTGTTATGTCCCCCTCTCAGTCTTCTCTTTTCGAGACTAAATAAACCCAGTTTTTTCAATCTTCCCTCATAAGTCATGTTTTCTAGACATTTAATCATTTTTGTTGCTCTTCTCTGGACTTTCTCCAATTTGTCCACATCCTTCCTGACACAATACTCCAGCTGAGGCCTAATTAGCGCTGAGTAGAGTCGAAGAATGACTTCTCATGTCTTGCTTACAATTCTCCTGCTAATACATCCCAGAATGATGTTTGCTTGTTTTTGCAACAGCATTACACTCTTGACTCATATTTAGCTTGAGATTCACTATGCCCCCCCAAAATCCCTTTCCGCAATACTCCTTCCTAGGCAGTCATTTCCCATTTTGTATGTGTGCAACTGATTGTTCCTTCCTAAATGGAGTATTTTGCATTTGTCCTTATTGAATTTCATCCTATTTACTCCAGACCATTTCTCCAGTTTGTCCAGATCATTTTGAATGTTAATCCTATCCTCCAAAGCACATTGCGACCCCTCCCAGTTTGGTATCGTCTGCAAACTTTATAAGTGTACTCTGTATGCCATTATCTAAATCGTTGATGAAGATATTGAACAGACCTGGACCCAGAACTGATCCCTGCAGGCCCCCACTTGTTTTGCCCTTCCAGCATGACTGTGAACCACTGATAACTACTCTCTGGGAATGGTTTTCCAACCAGTTACATATAAAAATCCCTCTTTTCCCACAGTTAGTTTTTGCCCTGCAGGCTGAATTCCAACAAAAAATGAGTTCCTAGTAATAAAAATCAGACATTCTGTCCTAAAAAAAAATCACAAATTACTTCACCCACCATCGAGATGCCGCCACCTCTGTGTTGGAATGTGGCAGCTGTTTAATAGCATATAGCAAAGCAGAACAGTTATGTAAAAAAGTAAAGAAGACTATTTTAATGCCCAGTCATGATAAGGAACTTGCTTTTACAGCTCACCAGAAAATATGAACTGCCTGCAGCACCACCCCCTTTAATATTTTACGGAGGTGCTGGTTCAATGTTTTTTCTGAAGGAAGAGAGCTACTCACTAAACCACCAACACTTCTGTTTGCTGTGCATTGGTTTTTCTCAGAGGTCTCCTCCACTTACTGCCACATTTAATCTTCCTTTGTTTTTGAGACCTGAGCAGATTCCAGACTAGATCTAGTGTATTGGAGTATTTTTTAGAAGGTTGTCTGATTAATTCTGAATTTATTTATTTTTGATTAATTCTGAATTTATTTATTACAGGTATTTGAACCTCTCAGATCTCTGTGTGGAGTTTATAAATTTCGTGATGGTGCATAATGGAGTTGAATAAACTTCCCAGGCCTTGCGTGAAGAGTCTGTAAACTCTTCAAACCAAATTGCTTTGATTCAATGAGGGTACAAATTCTGCAGGCATTGCCAGTATAATTTTGAAAGCCAAAGTGTCTGTGTAAAGGAAATTAGGTAAGTTTTGAACACCAGAAATTGAATAGCTTTTGTTCAAGTTTACAAAACTCTCCCAATATAGCCAGAAGAGTTTTTAAGCTCCTTAAATGAAACCAAGGAACTCAGGATCAAGCAACACAGAAGCATAACAGACATGCCAAGCACAGCTTGCAAGTTAGGAGAGCCAAATAGCAGGTGCCTATTTGTACTCAAGAAGTGAAGTACCTTGCCACTAGAAACGTTCAATTTCCACAGCCATAGCTGGTCTTTTATGAAGTCCACAGGCTTATCATTCATAACAGTATTGGGGCAAGGATTGTCTTTTTTCTTCTGTGTTGGTACAGCACCTAGCACAATTGGGTCCTGGTGTATGACTGGAGCTCCTAGGCATGATGGTCAGAGAATAAATACATAAATAAACTAATAATAATAATAATGTAAGATGTAGAATTCAGAGCACTCCATACGCCAAATCTTACTTATTTACCACAGAGGAATGAAGTGAGTCAGCATCTCTGTAGAATGTATAGTATTTCCTTCTTACCTGTAGTGAACGGAGCTGGACAAATAATTCAACAAATCTTCCCTGTGTGATGGGTTCCCCCAGGGGTGCCACCTGGAACTGAGGTACCCCTGAACCCCCTGACCCACCAACCTGGGCTCCTGATCACACTGTACTGCTGTGACAAGCTACAGAGCCCTCGAGCTTTCACTTTCACCAGCATACATACAGGTAGGGACACACTCAACTGCAGTTACAAGCAGGCTCACTGACTAGCCCTTGCAGGGGAAAGCTACTACCAGCTCCTCAGGCACACACCCCCTCTGGAGTATAAACCCAAGATTATACCGTTTTGTGCTGCACAAGGCACTGCACAGCATAAGCTCATAAAATTCGCCCCCTCCCTCAATGTGGAGAGGAATATGCAACAGCCTTTTGCCCCTGAGTTATGATTCCCACACACTGGTTTAGATAAAGCAAAAATAAGATAGATTTTAAGTGATTATAAGTGATAGCAAATGGATCAAAGCAGATTACCTAGCAAATAAGCAAAAAACACAAACTAAACTTAATATACTAAATAGATTGGATATGAATAGCAGTTTCTCACCCTAAGAGATGATACAAGCAGGCTGCAGATTCTTAAGGCACAAGCTGTACTTGCTTGCAGCTTGGAATCCTCAGGTGTTCCATTCACAGGCTAAAAATCCCTTTAGCATGGATCCAGCACTTCCCCCAGTTCAGTCTTTGTTCCTCAGGTGTTTCCAGGAGTCTTCTTGTGTGGGGAGTGAAGAACCCCAGATGATGTCACTCCCTGCCTTATATAGCTTTTGCATATAGCAGGAACACTTTGTTTCAAATCTTGGTCCCCAGATTGGCCTGTGGAAAATTACTTGACATCCCAAGATGGAGTCTAGAGACATGTGGTCTTATCACATGTCCTTGTAGAGTCCTAGCAGCCATTACTTAGAGGTTCTCTGTAGCATTCTCAGGAAGGCTTCCCAGGTGGGAGATAAGCTTTTCCTAAGGCCTATTGTTTTCCTAATGGCCCACTCCCCATCCACTGTATAGAATGAAAGCATCTTGTCTAGTAGGCATTCCCCAGGTGTAACTACATTTGAAATGCGGAGACATAGTCAATATTAATAACTTCAGATACAAAAACGATACATGCATACAAATAGGATAATCATATTCAGCAAATCATAACTTTTCCAATGACACCTCACATGACCTAGCGTGCATAAAATACATCATAACTATGTCATAATCATATCATAATATCACTGTGAAGAATATGGGGTGCAGTATCACACCGTGAATATTTATTTCAGTTTTTAAACGAATTTGTTTTAACCGTGTGCATGCCTCTTTAGCATTTCTTGTCCACATATATTTGTGAGAGAGATTTTCAAAGGCAATATATTAGGGAATATTTGTGCTGAAAGAAATGTGAATTCATACATGCAAGTATTAGTGTTGGGAAACTAATTTTAGGAATTGTGTTTATCCAGCAGGGGGATGGAAACCTAACACCTGACTTACATTATGTGTCCAATCAAAATTACAACACAACTCAATTTTTGAGTATTGCATGCTCACAACAAACTGCTTGCAAATGATCTACAGATGAGGAATTGCTGACCAAAATGATTCAATAAATAATAATATCAAATGATGGATACATCTGAGAAAATCAGATGTTACTCATGAACAATCCTCAGACTATAAATTAGGTAAAATTCATCAAATTAAATTATTTGCTACAAATTATTCTGTTAGTTCCAGAGTAGACTGATTTAAGTCATTTTGATTTAAATGACTGATTTCAATCATGATTTAAATCAGCAAGCAGAAAAACCTTTATTTAAATCATCAATTTTAATTGTTTTATGTTTGTGCTTTTATTTTCCCATTTCATTCTTATCAGTATAATCATTAAAATATGTAGATTTTCTTATTTACCACTAAATATAACCTTTTCATGAGATTAGGAAAGTCCTTTTGCTAACCAAGAGGATACGCTATAACTATACACATTTAGTCACGCAATTATGTAGCTTAACATACATTTATTCAGATTAATAGTTTCTACATTTTTTCATTATGTTAGAAAATGTGATGGATGCATTTCTTCTTTACTAGATAATGATTAACTTTTTATTCATTATTAGTGTCAAGCTGCATTTGGATAGAAATTGGAATTCAATGAAAAAAGCACAAAACCAGCATTTAAAAAAAGTAAAAATGTTTCCCCCCCAACTTTCCTGTTGTTGACATCTACAGTAGAAGCTATGCTGAAGAATGCTAGATGACTCTGATGAATAGAATAGACTGCAAATGTGAAATTAAAAGTATTTCTGCTAAACTGAAATAAAAAGTAATTAAGACAAAAGCTTTTCTGCACAACAGAGACTGAAAGTGCTGACATTTGGAATTCACTCCATTATAAATACTGAAAATGATATAGATACTTAATTTAGTTCATGTTATATTGTGCCATCTTAATAAAGCTTGACCTTACAAGTTAGTGAAAGATCTTTTCCCACTATTTTTTATTATAAAAATAAAGCATTAACTTGAGGACAGCTCGTTAATTCAGCATATTACTATGTTATTTATTTAAAGGATTTTAATAGATGATAGCAGGTCTATATCTTAACATAAATTGTCAAATTCAGATTGAGTTTTAAACAGATTTATTTAAAAAAAAAAAACATTGTAATTTAATAAAAAACCCAAATTTAAATGAAAAAACAGTGCTTGATTTTTATCCACCCCGATTAGCTTTAGTGGGTGAAAGTTTCAAAAATGTTTACATAGAAATGTTGTAACACTTCTAAAATAAAAAATACAGAAGAAGAATAGTTAGCAATGGTATAGCTATTTCTGGGAGTGATTTGGGGGTCAGAGTTAAAGTTGACAGCAGAAACTTAACTGATTTTCCTTACTTTAAATTTTTTTTAAAATAGAACTACAGTATTCTAATATTTTGAATTAATGGATTTATTTACAACCTCTGATCCTTCCAACATGCACAAGCTTGACTTTATACATGTGAGTAGCAACAGTATGCATTCAATGGGACTGCTCTTGTGTGTAAAATTAAGCACATGTGTAAACTTTTGCACAATCAGGGCCTTAGCTCATATCAAAGATTTTTGCCTGTTATATACTATACAGTCTAGTGTCAGCTCTGGTTTTGTCAGCCTGGCTTTGTATTAGTAGAAGGATAATGGAGTAGAATTCTTACTTGCCTGCATCATCATCAACATCATCATACCTAGCTGTTATATAGCGCTTTTCATCATTGGGTCTCAAAGCCCTTCACAATATGATGTTTTTATTCTCACTATATCCGGTGGCATTTTGTTCCCTGTAACTTTTAATAGATCATCTCTCTGCTTGTCTGATTGTCAAATCCTATTTTTCTACTTGTGCTGCTTTTAAGACTGATAACCTCATAGCACCAGGCAGCTGACTCAATGAATATAGACACCAACATCCTCTCATTAAAAAGAAACCACACTTCTCAGTATGGGTATGTGCCTTCTCACTGAGACTACATGATGGATATAATATGTGCATCTTGTTTCTTTTTCCCTTTCTCCTCCCCTCCTAAAGTTGTGGCAAGGTAGCCTCAATCCTACAAATCCAATCTGAATCTCTCTTTCTTTCTCCCTAGGTACCTCTAAGGCACATACCATCCATGTTAGAGCTCACTGTACAGACAGATTATATATGACGATATATGTGACATTATAGTGAGTTTCCATTGCACATGTGGGGAGGGCTTGTTTTACAGTACCTCTTTCTTTTTTGTTATCTATGGAATTAGTGATGGGCAAATATTTATTATTATTAATAAATATAACAACAACAATAATAAATTGCATTGCAATAGTTTCCAGGAGTCCCTGTCATGGACCAGAACCCCATGGTGCTAGGTGCTTTACAAACACAGAACAAAAAAAGAGAGGCCCTGCCCCAAAGAGCTTACAATCTAAGGTAAAAGGTTTGGGAGGTTCAGATCAGATAAGCACCCAAACAACTGATGATAGGTGCTGATACGGGGAGTGTGCATAGAGGTCTATGCACACACATATACATGTTCTAAATAGTCCTTTGTTTGCTATAGTACAGAACAAAAGAATGTACACAGTGTAGAACGCCCCTGCCGCCATGACATAGAACAAGGCTCTGCAGTGTTTTCTTGACAATGGTTTTCCTCTAGTGTGGCTCACATGAGCCTGATGTGCTGCACTCCTTGTAGTTTGGTGTGACTGCAATGAAGAATGGATTCAGTTATTCTCAGGTGTTTCTGTCTGTACTGCCCTAGCATAGTCAAGGGGGGTGGGTGGGTGGGAAGAAAGCAGGGAAATAACTCTTGCCTGCTAAAGGCAAGCCGCTGTGGAGAACTCACAAACAGTTCCACTAAGAAAATGAAGGGCAAGATACTGTTGAAACTCAATAACCTGCTTCTCATAATAGAAAAACATCCAGTTCTTTTGAGTTGTGCTGGTACCAACTCCCTTCCAATCAAAACTTCAATCACTGGCAGCAGGGCCCTGGAGGGATTGATTTAAAGATTAAATACTACGTACTGTATAGCTTGGCTACATGACAACTAAGAGTACAAACTAATGTCTCTAAGTAGGTGAAGTGTGCAAAGAACAAAGAGGAAAGGGAATTATTTAGGATGGTCCAAGGTGCTATAACTAGGGATTAAATCAAACAAAGGAAATTTTATGATAAATACCAAGAAGAACTTGCTAATAATGAGATAGAATATCTCTATAGGGAATAATCTCTAAGGGAAGTGGGAGAAGCTTCATCCTGTGAGATATTTTACACTAGACCAGATAATGCACGAGAAGAGAGGCAAAGTGGGGGTCAGAATGGCGCCCACTTTACATCACTTTGCCCTGGTGTAAATGATTGTACAAGGTGCAGGATAATGGAGCATCAGACCCTAGGAAATGGTAGGGATAGACTAGATAACCAAATAGGCCTGTCACATTGCTAATTTCTACCATTTTATGATTGGTGTGCGTGCGTGTGTGTGTGTGTGAGTGAGCGAGTGAGTGAAGGTGTGTGAGAAAGACTATGGAAGCTACTGCTGCTCCAAAAGAAAACCATCTTGAGCTGGCATTTTTTTTTAAATTTTTTTTTAAAGGTAAGCTCTGGTGAGGGATAGGCTGTAGCCTAGTACTGTCCAGCTGAGGTGAAAGGTATTTTTTGGAAATTAATGAGAGGTTAGGCCAAGATCTGTCTAAAGGTCACCAGCCCCAAAGGCTGGAAATCACAGGAAATGCCCTGCACCTAGGTCATGGCTGGCTATTTGAAACTGAACATGGAAACAAAAGAAACAGAACAGGCATCTGGATCCTTTGTGTGGGTGATGCAATTTCAGTTGCTCTTTTCGTATAGACAAACTCTGACACCCTGACTCACACTGAGGGTACGCCTACACTTCAAGCAGGGGCTGTGATTCCCAGCGCGAGGAGCCATACCTGCGCTAGCTCTGATTGAGCTAGCACACTAAAAATAGAGTGCAGACGTGACAGCACGAGCTGTGGGTGGGGCTAGCCACACGAGTATGCACCTAGCATCTTGGATGGGTTTGTACTCAGGGCAGCTAGCTGCTCACACCCCCAGCTCAAAGTGTAGACATAACCGGAGTTGTACCTTATTCCATGTACCTTACTGCATAGACCTCCTGGAATCAGGCCCTTATTCATTTCTAACGCACAACGCTCTGGATATAATACCTGGGATATTGTTCAATCTTACACAATATTAACCAAAACCAGGACAAAATGCCTGGGGGAACCAGCTGTTCCTTCAGATGAAGACTGACAAAAGAGACAGTTCAAAAGGGAGTGGGCCTGCTCAGTACTTGAGAGGGGAAGCTCAGAGGGAAACTAAGAAGGATGCATAAAGACTCTCAGGGATGGATTCTCATGCCTTTACTCACACTGAGCGGGACCTGCCTCTACCAGTAGTGCCATTGTGTGAGTGAGCATGACAGAATCATCATTATTATTATTAGTATTTATATTGCAGAAGTGCAGGGAGTCCCCCAATCTAGAGCGGGGGCCCCATTGTACAAACACAGAGTAAGAGGCAAGGCCCTGCCCTAAGAAACTTTTACAATCTAAGTCGTCATGACAGACAAAGAGTGAGTTGGGTTCCGGCACATTAATTTGGTTTCTTTAATATTGCTCTGCTCTGTTTTTAACAGTATACACTGTATGTGTGGGCAGGTTTCTTTCAAATCTAGGGCTTTACACATTGTACAGTTGAATAATTAGGTCATGGTGCCTACCTTGGTCCACAGCACCTGGGAGAAGGAGAGCATTTCAAAGGGCTGGTTTCTTCTCCCAGCTCCACCTGTGGGATCTCACTTCTAATATTTACCTCTCCCTATTTGTGCCGACCTCCCATTGGCATGAAAAGAATAGCAGAACTGAGAGCTGGCTCTTACAGCAGAGAGGAGAGGGTTTAACTGAGGAAAGAATCAGGCACATTTACACTCTGTCTCCCCTAAGCCTACTTCCACCCACTTGCTGATATGTAAGAGAGTCGAAGTTGGTGTGACTCACACACCAAGGAGGCAGAAGATGTAGGGAGGTGTAAATTAATGGAGAGGATGAACATCCTAAATTTACACATCCTTGCACCCTGTTGTTAGTTGCCTTTCTTGCTTGAGCCCTGTGTGTGTGAATAACTCCTTCTTAGGCTCGGTGGGCCAAATTCCAAGGTGATGTGTAAGATGGCGGGGTGAGTTAAGTGCTGGTAAGTGGGTATTAGTCTTAGACCAGGTCTACACTATAAACTTATAATCGGTATAACTGCCTTGCTCAGGGTATGAAAAATCCACTCCCAGGAGCAATGCAGTTATACTGACCTAACTGCTAGTATAGACAGCGCTGTGTCAATGGGAGGGCTTCTCCCACCAACATAGCTACCACCTCTTGTGGAGATGGATTAACTACACTGATGGGAGAGCTGCAGCATTTTAAGTGTAGACCTGCCTTAAGTAAGCCAAGTGGAATCTAAGTAGGTGTAACATGCTGTGGGGATAGAAGGAGGTGTAAGATACCTCAGAACTCACAAAGTACCCAACTGTACTTACTACCTTTGCTGGCAGCCATCCCGCTGCAGGCTGTTAACATGTCAGATCTTACAAACTACCCAAGGTTGGGTCTGGTTTGGGCTAGGAAATGTTTATTTAAGGTAACATATCCAAGGTTCTCCTACAATTCCAATTTGGTTCTGACAAGAAAACATACGTTGTCCCAGGGTTTTTATTTCTTTTTACAGCCATATGTCTTTTCCAAAATTCAGTCGTGAGTGCAACTGGTGGCGTGAAGCCAAAGAAATGCAGCTGTGGGGGTGATTTTTCTGATGTAGTCACTTGTCCACTGAAAAATGCACTGAGGCCATTTTCTTGTTTCACGTTTGAACAGATTACAGAAGTTAATTATAGAGCTGGTTGGAGCATGGGGGGAGGGGAAGGGTGGAGGAGAAGAATCCCATGGAAAATTTCAGAGTTTTTGGTGAAATGTTGAAAAACGAAACATGTTGATTCTGAAGTGCTATCGCAGTGCCTCAGGGGGAGTTGTAGTTCGGGTCCCTCATGGTCCTCTACTGGCTGAGGTCTCTGGTCAGGTTACACCCCTCAAGAATCACCACCGTCTCCTGTTTTGGTAGGGGGGAAGCAGTGCCTCATGGCAGTTGCACAGGCAGAGTGCGTCCTGGGAGAAGGAGTCTGCTGGGGAGCTGGGTTTGGGGCATTCGGTTTTTTGACAATCAAATTTTTCTTTGGAAATTTTTTGTGAAGAATTTTGTTTAGTTGAAAACCCAATTTTCTGTTCAAAGCCAGTTTTGATGGATAGTTTTCCAGACAGCCCCAGTTAGACTTTCACTTTCTGGTAACCTGGGCTAAACTGAGTAATATGCAGTGCTTTTCATCCGTGGCTGTCAAAGGAGAGTAAACATTGCTTTCCTCATTTGACAGATGGGGAAACTGAGGGACAAAGAGGGGACAGTGACTTGCCCAAGGACAAATGAGGTAATAGCACATCTGGGAAACAGAACCCCAATCATCTGATTTCCAGTTGAGTGTACTTGAGCAGTGGTTCTCAACCAGGCATCAGGGGCCCCCTAGGGGGCCACGAGCAGGTTTCAGGGGGTCCATCAAACAGGGCCAGCATTAGACTTGCTGGGACCCAAGGCAGAAAGCCGAAGCCCTACTGCATAGGGCTGAAGCCTGGGGCCCCGAGCCCTGCCATCCGGGGCTGAAGCCGAATCCCGAGCAACTTAGCTTCACAGGGCCCCCTGTGGTGTGGGGCCCCAGGCAATGCCCTGCTTGCTCCCCTCAAAGCTGTCTCTGGCTTTTATATGCAGAAAACCAGTTGTTGTGGCACAGGTGGGCCATGGAGATTTCAAGGCATGTTGCCGGGGGGGGGGGGGGGCAGGGAGGAGGGGCTCCAAAAGGAAAAGGTTGAGAACCCCTGCACTAAAGCAGGTGAAAGGCTGAAATCCTGAGCCAGCCAGTCCTCCTTGTTTATGAACTTTTGATGCTCCCGAAAAGCCCCTGCCCAGGCTAGTGTCAGAGAGTCATGATTTACTGAGTGTCTTTGGGCAAAATGTTATTTGCTAGCTGAGATAAGCTTGGTCCTTGCAATTCTGAATTTCAATCTATATAATTTAAAGTCTCTCCTCTATCTAAATAAGCATCATTCTAAGTATTTGAGTGGAGCACCTGGGACATAACATCCTGTCTGGATGAAGTAACCAACTCAGAGCCATAAGCCTAAATAGGACAGCTACCAGATCGCATGTTATAAACAGAGCAATCAGGTTTGTTGGCTCTAATTTAGTTCCTTCCCACGCTGAAACAACTGGGCAATTTTAGGCAGAGGCTGCTGCTGCTGCATCAACCAAGCTTCCCTGACAGCAGTCATTTTGCTTTCCCTGCTTGAGTAACAAAGCACCTCCCCTATTAACCTCAGCAAAGCTAAATATAGCCCCTACAGAGTGCACGTTTTCTATATTTAGTGCTTGGAAAGTCAGAGTTCAGTGCATAACTCACCAAACCATTAGACTTGCCACAATCCAGCTGATAGATATCGAAATGTAGCTAAGTGCTGCACTGGGTTTCTCCCCCTACCCTGGGAAAGCACAACTAATAATGGGAGGACGTGTCCAGGGCTGCATGGTTTTCTACCGCAGTTATCACAGGGTCGCTGAACACAAGCAGGTACAGAGGTATGGAACTTAGCACTGCTAGAAGGCGTCTGCAGATCGCTTCCGCCTTTACAGTACAAGGGAGAGAGCATCAGGCTGCCAGTGGTTGTGTATCTTGGCAGGCTAGTTGCGGCACACACAGGCAGTCTATCTCATCACATACGAAGTGTGATTGCTCTGACATGCTGATGCATTATGCCCTGATTTACTAGGTCCACTGTTGATAAAACTCAGGCCTGATTTTTCCATGCTCACATCAATGCAGCCAGCTGTATTACAGTACTGATTGGGCCTGATTCTGCTTTACACTAAGGTTCTTTTACATCACTCTGACACAGTACAGGGCCCTTAAGGTGGGTTGAAATGTGCTGTATCTTTTGCTCTTTACACAACCACCATCATATGAAGGAACCACATGAGCATAATGGGGTCAAATAATCATATTTACTGAATATACACGATACACAAGGCCTGCACATATACACTCCAGATTGTGCAAGTTTCTGATGGCATCTTAAACACAGAACATGGTGAGAGCCACTAGCGGTCTCACAAACTATTTAAAGGGATACTACCCTATTCCTATACTCAGATTGAATTTTACAACCACGTTAAGGCTCCTTTATGTGGCTAGAGCAGTGTTACAGGGACTTACTGTAAATGGGAATCACACCCATTTGGTCAAATCCATCCCTGGTGTACCTCCATTCAAGTCAGTGGATTAATTTGGGCTAGACACATCAGCTGGTCCATTACACATGCAAGCCACCATCATTATGGTCAATGTAAGTTTTACTATTTATTTTGATTGGATCAGAATTGTTCCCTAAATGCAGAAATGCTACTGAAATACCAAGAGAGAGGTTAGGATGCAGCCCTCCACTGTGAGCAGTAAGTACCATGGGGACCTGTTCTCAAGAGAATTATAAATGCTCTCAGTTTTCATGCTTCAGGATGTGATTTGATCACCACCTAGGGTCAGGAAGAAGTACTTCCCCTCATGCACATTACAGAGAATTGCACAATTAGGTGCACTATGGTGAGGCAAGATGGGGCATTACATTTTCCTCTGCAACATGTGGTATCTGACAGTGCTCAGAGACAGGACACTAGACTAGATTGACCATTTATCTAGTATCTATGGGAAAAAATTATGTTAGTGCAGAATTAAGGTTGTTTGGTGATATGCAGAATGCTGAGTTGAGAACAACTCAAACTTCTGAAAGCCAGGAAATGCACAGTTAAGGTTGCCCATGTAACCTTAACTCTGTCCTCTTTCAGCAATGCCACAATATGCCCCATTAATATATTTTTGCTCTGCCAGAACCACAAGTGCTGAAATGTACAAACTCTTCACCTCCTTTTACACCCAATTCACTCTCAACCACAGGATTCCATCTGACACTATTAAAGGAGAAAAAGAGAAAAAAAAGTTTTACCATGCCATCTTCCCTGTACCCTCTTTGAGCAATGCCTCAGTATGCACATACTCATACCAGCCCTTGTCACCATAAGACTCAAGAGGTTCCAGATTCTGGCATACACTCACACACTCCACCATCTCCCCAGGAAGTATACCATACATGTACAATTTAAGAACCACCTCACAGCCTTTTACAACTCCCTTACACCTACTCACAGGATACCATCTCAACCAACACTTTCACTTAACCTGCATTTAAGCATTAGAATCCTCTCATATTGCACCCCACTGTTGACAATATCCTTTGGAATCAAAGCCCTATGCCCTGCTGCCAACTTAACCTACACGATTCTGGACAAAAATGATGCATATTGGATCCTGAAGGTACACAGAAATGAAAGGGTGGAAAACACAGATCGCCTCATATCACAACCATAGCTCTGTTGCACATCTCATACTAATCCACAGATCTCAAAAACACCCTCTTCCAAGCAGAGCTAGCTACTGCCTCTGCCACTCAGTAAAGCTGCACCTGACACCGACCACACTCACTTTACCAGGAGGTAATAAATGCTTAGACTGCTATCATATCCCAGCTTGCTACTGACCTTTGTAATAAAACCTCTGCGCCCTGCTAATTATATAACTTACAAAGTTCTATATTGAAACACTATATACTGGATCTGTCAGAGACCCATGAAGCATTTCCCTTTCCTCACACACACTGCAGGGAGCAGATCAGAGACGTCCTCCTGTCACAGTCGCAGCTCTGTCATGCTCCTCCAAGGAATGGAGACATGGCCTCATATCACAAACACACCTTTACCAGGCAGCCCGGACTACTGCCTCCACCAGTGGTATTTTCCACTGCATGCATCTGATGAAGTGAGCTGTAGCTCACGAAAGCTTATGCTCAGATAAATTGGTTAGTCTCTAAGGTGCCACAAGTCCTCCTTTTCTTTTTGCGGATACAGACTAACACGGCTGCTCCTCTGAAACCTGCCTCCACCAGTTAGTGTAGGTCAGTGGTTCTCAACTTCTTTACCATTGTGGGCCGCATGGGCAGCTCTCTGTGTGTTATGTGGGCTGCATCCACACACTATACATACTACCTCTATGGCTCTGAGAATGTCACATGGGCCGCAGCTGTGTGCTGACTGGGATGCAAGTGGTTGAGAACCACTGGTGTAGGTACACCTAACACCCTGACTGCAGCTGAAGTGTATGCAAATAATTCCCATTGGTTACTGCCAGATAGAGGTGAACAGAGGGTAGGTGGCGTGGGCGACATGTGTGGGTGTGTGTCCTTTAAAAGTGGCAGGTGGAATCCTGTGGGTGAGCGTGACTGGCTGGCGAAAGGGCGGTGGGGCATTGGCAGAGCTGTGGGCTGCCGTGGGCTGCCGGGGGTTGGGGTGCACTGACAGACCTGTGAGTCGCAGGGGGCTGGGATGCAGCAGCAGAGCTGGGTGTGCAGGAAGGTTGGGGTGCAGGGGGGTTGGGATGCACAGTCAGAGCTGGAGGTGCTGGGAAGTAGAGTGCAATCGCAGAACTGTGGATGGTTGGGGTGTACTGGCAGAGCTGCGGTGTGCAGAGGGTGGGAGTGAGAGGTGGTTGGAATGCAATGGCAAAGCTGGGGTTGCCGGGGGGGTTGGACTGGGCAAAGTTGGGGTTGCACTGGCAGAGCTGGAGGGTTCAGGGGGGCTGGGGGGTACACTCAGTACTGGTAGGTGCCACACCTCCCTCATCTGAGCCCCCAACCTCTCTCCCCTCCTCTACTACCCATCCCTATTTATCTCCCTACCCATAACGCCCCCTCATAGCAGCCCCAAACCCCTCTACCCCATTCCCCCGCTCCTCAGCCCCCTAATAGGCTTCCCCTCCCCAGAGGCATTCACATGTTTCATTTTCCCCCAGATACTTTGATTACATCTCCCCCCAAAATAAAACTGCTCCCTCCCATGCCTCACAAATTGTCGCCAACCTCCACACCTCAGTCCAAACCTCCTTTTGTCTTAGCTGGGGGCTTGGGATTAATTTATCCCAGGGGTGGCCAACCAGTAGCTCCGGAGCCACACGCGGCTCTTCCGAAGTTAATATGCGGCTCCTTGTACAGGCACCGACTCCAGGGCTGGAGCTACAGGAGCCAATTTTCCAATGTGCCGGGGGGTGCTCACTGCTCAACCCCTGGCTCTGCCACAGGCCCTGCCCCCACTCCACCCCTTCCTGCCCCCTCCTCCCCTGAGCCTGCCATGCCCTCGCTCCTCCCCCACCCCTCCAGAGCCTCCTGCATGCCACGAAACAGCTGATCAGGAGGTGTGGGGAGGGAGGGGGAGGCGCTGATCGGCAGAGCTGCCGGTGGGCAGGAGGTGCTGGGAGCTAGGGGGAGCTGACGGGGGGCTGCTGATGTGTTACTGTCGCTTTTTGGCAATGTACATTGGTAAATTCTGGCTCCTTCTCAGGCTCAGGTTGGCCACCCCTGATTTATTCTTAGTTCTGTTATTGAAGGGTGAGGTCACAGCCATCAGTTTCAGCGAGGCCTGTGTGATTACTCCAGTCAGTACCTCTCACTTTAACAATCCAAGGCAGCAGAAGGAAACAGTTTTTTGGGGGGTGTAACTCGGGAACCCCTTGGTCAAATGATCCCAAATTTGGATCACTGACACAACCCAGAATCCCCATGAAACACACCGTATTTCAAAGCAAGCTGAATAACCATTCAGATTTTAGAGCACTAATAAGAGTTGAGCTTTAAAGTATATACAGTGGGGTAAATGGCAACCCTCTAGACATTTTTCTGTATTGGCAAACACACACAGTAAAACGTGCATTTTCTTAAATACTATTTACCGTTTGGGTTCCCCAAGTATTTAATGGGTGCCATGCAATACCTTAGGTAAAACTTGACAGAGATTATTTTGACTTATATCACATCAATAGTTTGATCTCTAGCTCAGTGCAAAACAAACAAACAAAAAAACCCACTCAACTCCAACCAAACGAAAAACCTAGACAATTTTTGAAAAAATTGTGGTTTTGGTGGGCTCATCTCCACAACCCTTAGCTCAAATGACCCCAGATTTGGATCACTAACCCTACTCGTGCACACCAAATTTCAAAGGAACCTGACTAAGCATGCCAACTTTAGAGGACTTAGAAAGATTGACCTTTAAACAGCGGTCGTGATGCAACCTTAACTATAATGGTGCTGCCACCCCAATACAATACAACAGACGAAGATGGGAGAAAATAAGTATGATTATCTCTGTTTTAGACCCAATTTTTATCCTAGAAAAAGGCTATTTTACAATGAAACAGGTTTTCAAACAAAAAGTTTTAACGTTCCTGTGTAGTAGCAGAATAACTCCGAACATGATCCTACAGTCCGACTCCAGTTAAACTGATGGAGAGAAAGAGACAGAGTGATTTGCCCATCATAACTAAGCAAGTTAGTGACAGAGCACAGGCTAGAACTTGCGATGTCCTGATTCCCAGTACCGTCCTCCAGACCCCACTGCCTAAACCTGACCAAAACTAAAGGCTGAAAGTCTAGCCCCATTGAAATCAATAGCAAAATGACTTCAGTGGGACCAGGATTTGGGTCCTATTATTTCCCTTGGTGTTAATACCCATCAGAAACTGATATCCCACCCCTTATTGTACACAGGATGGGAATCATTTATGATTTTTCCCTCCATTTTTTGTGTTCTGATTAATGTGACAATCAGCAAGTGAATACACCTCTCCCCTTTTCTACCTTTCAGACATTTGTCTCTGATGCTGTTTGTTTCTTCCCCCCCTTGAGAAAATGTTTCCCTGCCCGGCAGGCTACCTGAGGAAGGAATTCCCCCCCATCTCTTTCCCAGGTGGCCACTGCTCTTCTCTGCATACACCAACTGCTGAATGTGAAAGATTCATGAGATGAGCGTTGACATAGTGAGAGGCTGAGAAATTCCGCAGCGCTGAATGGCTTGTGATGCTGTCCTCAGCTCGACCTTCCTCTTCATCTGTACTTTCACTCGACGAGGTGGTGCAGGAATGGAAGGGGGGTGGGGGGGCATGACTCATCGCAGCGCTGATGACTAACATTTTCAGTTAGGCTTAAGTGTACCGGGCTGTGCTGAAGGTCTTCTCAAAATGTGCACAACCTTTATGCCCGGAAGCTGAGGGAGGCTCTCCTATTTTGAGCATAAATATGGGTTTTCTCCCAGTGATTCTGACCTCTGCTCTCTCTCCCTGACCCCGTCTCGTGCTATCTTCTACTCTGATGTGCTCCCTCATCCCTCCTTGGCCTTAGTGCCATAGCTTCCCTGGTACCCGCGCTGCCTCCCTCACTCTCCGATTTCATTCCAAGATTTCCCTGTAGCAGCTGTCCCTCTCCTTTCTGTCAAGCAGAGAAAATCCATTGGCACTGAGAACAAATGCCAAGTGCAGCAAACAACTCCAGCCCAGCTTGAAGAGTCTGTGTGAATAGGTTGTGCTAAGAATTCCCAGTTTCCTTTTTGATCCAAGTGCCCGGGTACCGTGTGTTACCTAGAAACCCCTGGCCGCTTATGTGGCCCAGGGAAATGAGCGGCCCGCCAAGTGCATGTTTGGAACACTGAAAACACCAGCACAGCCCAATACGTGAAGCCTGCCTGTCATCAGCACGGTGACTGGCTGGAGCAGCTGGCATGCCAGGGAGTTACTGGTCTCTTTTCTTCATCCCCTAGTTTGGCCTTCGTCTTCAAATCACACTGATGTACCGAGAAGGGAAGCAAAGGAGCTCTTGGACTATGGGAGGCCAAGAAGCTGGGTAACTGCCGAACAGACGCCTTCTCGAAAAAGAGATGGCACAAAGGAGGACAGTCAAGAGGTGGTTGATAGAGAGTCGGGGAAGGTTAAAGAGATTGGTGCTAGAAGAAGGAGGTGAATGATGAGGGACAGGATACAAAATAACAGTATGGAAAATGGGATACAGCAGGGGCGGCCAAACCGCGGCTCGTGAGCCACATGCGGCTCTTTTACAGTTAAAGCACGGCTCGTGGAGCCTCCTCCATTCTCTGCCTACCAGACTGGGGAGAGGGAGCTCACTGATCCTGTCCTGTGGCAGGGTGGTGGGGCTACGGGCTTCTGCTAGAGACGACTGGTGCCTCCTGAGAGTGGGGGGAGGCACAATTTAAAGGTTCAGCCCCCCAACAGCTTGAGTCACGCCCCCCAGGCACACCCTCTCTCTTACTCTCAGTGGCCCCTCCCTGCAGGTCCCGGCTGTTTGCCACTGCCTCTCCGCATAGTCATAGCTCCCAGCTTGCCAGCTCCAGCAGCTGCTGTGCAGGGAGGGGGCCCAGTGGCACCATATGACTGAGCGGGGCCAGCAAACACTAGCAAAAACCAGGGCGGCACATGGCCCCACATACCCACCCCACACACATTGCCTCTGGCTTCTGCCTAGCAGGGATGGGGGTCTCGGGGCTTCAGCCCCACAGCGCATGCCTGCCAGGGCTCAGGGCTTTAGCAGGAGTGTGGCTGAAACCCCAAGCGCCAGCAAGCGCGTCCTGTGGAGCTGAAGCCCCGAGATCTCCCTCCCCACAGGCTAGAAGCCCCTAGCCCCACTACGGGGTGAAGCCCCAAACCCTGGCAGGTGCACCCCAGCTCTCGAACATCTGAAGATTGCCATGTGTGGCTCGGAGGGTCAGTAAGTTTGGCCATAGCGAATGGTACAGAATGATATAGAGGAGATAAATTAAGAAATCCTATTTGTACTCTCTCATAATTCAAGAATAAAGGGACATGCAAGGAAACCAAAAAAGCAACAAAATTTAAAACGATAACAGGAAATATTTTGCATAACACACTATTAACCTGTGGAACTTACTGCTGCTAGATAGCATTAGCTAGAGGGCAAGAGTTTTATAAGGTTCAAAAAGGAGTAGATATCTGTGTGAATAATGAGTGCTGCAGTTACATTAGAATAAAAAATACAATCATTTTTATAAGAATCAATTCTGTTTTCCAGCCATGGATTCCTGGGGCTCAAGAAGATATTTCTGTTATGGGCGGGTTACTCCACAGGGCTAAGTTGTGGCTTTGCCTTGAGCCCTTATCAAGGGACAGAGTGTTGTTATGCTGCGCCAAGAGCAAGCTGGGAGGCAGATTGTGACTTGGAGAGTCACGATCTATCTCCTCGTCACCCTCTCGCTCTGGTGGGGAGGTGCCCTGTGTCAGATCTATACCTGGCACAGCTTACATCACCCAGTGCAGTCATGCTGACTGGTGTATTGAGGCCAGACTCGAGGCTTTGCCCATTTCATGCCCCTTCCCGTCCACATACGTAGTGCGGAGAGATGGGGACATACCAGTTCAGCAGAAGCTGCTCTCCCCACCCAGGCAGCTATCCACACTATAAGTAGACCTCATAGGGGCATTAGGAGCTGCCTGAGGCCCCATGGGGTAGCTCTACAGTGCAGCTGGAGCCTGCATGAGCGAGCCTCCCCGTCTGGGTCACAGTCTAAAAGTAGCTGTTTAGACAGTGCTTTGAAGTTGTGGCTTGGGCTGGACCTCAGTCTTTGAAGCCGCTCCCCCATTCCCACCTTACTCCCCTGCATGTCTGCACAAGCCAGCTACAATATAGTCCATAACTGTTCCACTCCGGGTTTCCTAATACCATTCCCTGAATTATCTGGCACTGGGCACTGTTAAAGGCAGGATACTGGATGAGAGAGACCAGGGGTCTTGATCACATATGGCAATTCCTATCTTTCTATGAGCCTGACTAGAATTTGGAAGTACCAAAGTACATAGGGAAAATGTAAAAAAAAAAAAAAAAAAAAAAAAAAAAGGGGTGGGGGGGATGATAACCCAACACTTTCACACCTCAGGAAAGATGTCTGGGCTTGACTCGCATTATAGTTTTTCATATACAAAGGGCAACAGCGTACTTTCCATCTGAGTGACTTTGGGTACCTGCAATTAAAACCCTGTGGCTGGCCTGTGCCAGCTGAATTGAGCTTGTAGGGCTCAGGCGAAGGGACTTTTTAATTGCGGTGTAGATGTTTGAGCTCATGCTGGATGCTGGGCTCTAGGATCCTGTGAGGTGGGAGGGTCCCAGAGGTCCAGCTGCAGCCCAAGCCCGAACATCTACACCTTAGTTAAACAGCCCCTTGGCCTGAGCCCCAAGAGCCTGAATCAACTGGCATGGGCCAGTTGTGGGTTTTTTTTATTACAGTGTAGATATACCCATGTGGTTTAGTTAAAAACAACAAAACAAGAACAAACAAAAGTGAATGTCCAAGAGACAGCTCTCTCTCTCTCTCTCTGTGTCTTTTGCAGAGCTGGTTGAAAAACAATAAGTAAGTTTGGTGAAATATTGTAAACCCCCCCCCAAAAAAAAACCTCTTTATTTTTCTCAAAATTTTTGCATATTTTTTTAATTTTCAGATTTTTCAGTGAAAACTGAAAACCCCAAAAAACTAAAAAAGGGAGAATGGAATGTTTTTCACGTTTGTTTTTTTGGCTCTTTCCTCTTTCTTCTCCCTTTTCCTTCCTTTTTTTTCCTTTTTTCCACTGAAAATAAAGAGTATAAGGGGTGAAAAAACAGGGTGAAATAAAAAACTGAAACAGCAAAACCTGAAAATGGAAAAAAAATGTGGATTTTTTTGTTTTTGGGTTTTTCTGAAACATCAGAAAATTTCAAAACTACAAAAAAAAATTGAAGAGAAAGCTTTGAATGGAAGATTTTGACTTCATCTAGACCAGTGGTTCTCAAACTTTTGTACTGGTGACCCCTTTCACACAGCAAGCCTCTGACTGTGACCCCCCCCCCCATAAATTAAAACCACTTTTTAATATATTTAACACCATTATAAATGCTGGAGGCAAAGTGGGCTTTAGGGTAGAGGCTGACAGCTCACGACCCCCCATGTAATAACCTCGCAACCACCTGAGGGGTCCCGACCCCCAGTTTGAGAACCCCTGATCTAGACCTTTGTGACAGTCTGCACTGAACTGAATAAAAAAAATGGTGACCTATCTCTGAATACAGCAGTGTCTCTACAGATTTAAAGGTGCAGTAACAGAAAGCACAGTCATTATAATTACATAGCTAGCTAAACTGCAGTTCAGCCAATGTTTTGTGGGAAGGTTTTAGGTCTTATTAGCTATGAACCACTTCACACATTCATCATAAATAAGAGATTGTTGGGAATGTAAAATCATTCTTTGACTCTTTCAGAAAAGACTGATTTAGCGGGATTGCAAAACTGAAACAATTCTCATGCTGTCTGCGAAAAGCTGAAAGTTTTTCAGGAAGCAGCTATGTAATGCTGTGAGATCAAAGTGTCCCCTGTAGAGAATTGCTGATATCGAGTGTTGCAGAAACTCGGATAGATGCAACGTAACTAGTGCCAAGTGCTCAGGGGGGCTGCCAACAGTGCTGTGTGTCTTTGGCATCACCGCTATGCACTTAAATAGCTGGAGACCTTTCTCTAGCCAGGAACAAGTGAGAGGGGAAAAGTCCCTGTTTCTAAATTTGAAAAGAAAGCTGTAAACAACAGGCAAGCTGACTGTAAATATGTGAGGTGACTTATGAGGCTCCCCTTTGGTCTGCACTGCGGGAAAGGTCAGCTTCCCATGTTTTCCAAGTAAACACAGACAACATGTGTTCAGGGGCAAGCTTTGCTCAGTTGCTCAGAGTGGTTCCCAAAGGAGGAGGAAATTGTTTTAAACCTCTCAGAGCATCCCCAGTGGGATTTAAGCCCACAAACTCACAATTTGTCATTGGCAAGGCAGTGCTTACAACCCACCATGGTGGGAGCTTAACTGGCCAAGAGATCCTGGCCAGGTGACTCGATAACTGGTTAATCTACAAATTGGCTGCCTCCGCCATTACCGATGTAGCTCCTCTCTTCAAGTGCCAGCCCCATCTCCAGCCCTTTGCTTTCAGATACACCCTGCATGTGCCATTTCCCATACCCTGGCTCCAGATGTTCATAGAATATCAGGGTTGGAAGGGACCTCAGGAGGTCATCTAGTCCAACCCCCTGCTCAAAGCAGGACCAATTAAATCATCCCAGCCAGGGCTTTGTCAAGCCTGACCTTAAAAACTTCTAAGGAAGGAGATTCTACCACCTCCCTAGGTAACGCATTGCAGTGTTTCACCACCCTCCTAGTGGAAAAGTTTTTCCTAATATCCAACCTAAACCTCCCCCACTGCAACTTGAGACCATTACTCCTTGTCCTGTCCTCTACCACTGAGAATAGTCTAGAACCATCCTCTCTGGAACCACCTCTCAGGTAGTTGAAAGCAGCTATCAAATCCCCCCTCATTCTTCTCTTCTGCAGACTAAACAATCCCAGTTCCCTCAGCCTCTCCTCATAAGTCATGTGTTCCAGACCCCTAATCATTTTCGTTGCCCTTCGCTGGACTCTCTCCAATTTATCCACATCCTTCTTGTAGTGTGGGGCCCAAAACTGGACACAGTACTCCAGATAAGGCCTCACCAATGTCAAATAGAGGGGGACGATCACGTCCCTCGATCTGCTCGCTATGCCCCTACTTATACATCCCAAAATGCCATTGGCCTTCTTGGCAACAAGGGCACACTGCTGACTCATATCCAGCTTCTCGTCCACTGTCACCCCTAGGTCCTTTTCCACAGAACTGCTGCCTAGCCATTCGGTCCCTAGTCTGTAGCTGTGCATTGGGTTCTTACGTCCTAAGTGCAGGACCCTGCACTTATCCTTATTGAACCTCATCAGATTTCTTTTGGCCCAATCCTCCAAGTTGTCTAGGTCCCTCTGTATCCTATCCCTGCCCTCCAGCGTATCTACCACTCCTCCCAGTTTAGTATCATCCGCAAATTTGCTGAGAGTGCAATCCACACCATCCTCCAGATCATTTATGAAGATATTGAACAAAACCGGCCCCAGGACCGACCCCTGGGGCACTCCACTTGACACCGGCTGCCAATTAGACATGGAGCCATTGATCACTACCCATTGAGCCCGACAATCTAGCCAACTTTCTACCCACCTTACAGTGCATTCTTCCAGCCCATACTTCTTTAACTTGCTGACAAGAATACTGTGGGAGACCGTGTCAAAAGCTTTGCTAAAGTCAAGAAACAATACATCTACTGCTTTCCCTTCATCCACAGAACCAGTAATCTCATCATAGAAGGCGATTAGATTAGTCAGGCATGACCTTCCCTTGGTGAATCCATGCTGACTGTTCCTGATCACTTTCCTCTCATGTAAGTGCTTCAGGATTGATTCTTTGAAGACCTGCTCCATGATTTTTCCGTGGACTGAGGTGAGGCTGACTGGCCTGTAGTTCCCAGGATCCTCCTTCTTCCCTTTTTTAAAGATTGTTCAGATATAGTAGGAGCCAAATCTCAGCCTCCCTCTTCGCCCCCGGGTTTTGCAGAATAAAAAATAGATCAACACGATTTTCCAGGACCAAGTCTACCCTTGCAAGGCTTATTCTTATAGTTTGCTGGGGTCCCAAGCTCCCTGGCCATGTTCTCTAGTGCTGTTGCCATTTGGGGGCACAAGGTGTTAGCTGAATAATTCCTCCTACTTTGGACCAACTACCAGACAGAGCTGACCAGTGAGAGGCAATGCTTGTATGGGAGGTAGGTATCTTCAATGAGAAGGAGTCCAAGAGGCCAATTCTTCCTTTTCTTTAATGATTTGCCTCTTTCGGGCCCCTGGGATTAGCCAAGCTTCTTTCCTGCAGAAAACTCCAGGTCTGATTCTCCTCTTCTTTACACCAGTGCGAATCAGGAAATCTCCCCTGAAATCATCCCTGAGGGTGAAACTAGTGTGAGCAGAATCCGGCCCAACATGCCTCTGCTTTTCTTGGGGGATGTGTGTGATGCAATTCCTGCCAGGGTCTCTGCAGTGCTTCCCTACTTGTGGTGAATAAACAGCTGATTGGACTGAGAACATCCAGCATCTACTGGAGTGTTTTTCCTCCTGTCCTAGGAATCAGCATCTCTTCCCTTACCCCCAATGCCAAGCCTGGGGAGGGCCAACTTCTATCAATTTCTTGACACAGATTGCTAGTAATCTCAAATCTAGGCCTATTTTATGGGGGAGGAACTAACATAAGGTCATAGAATATCAGGGTTGGAAGGGACCTCAGGAGGTCATCTAGCCCAACCCCCTGCTCAAAGCAGGACCAATCCCCAATTAAATCATCCCAACCAGGGCTTTGTTAAGCCTGACCTTAAAAACTTCTAAGGAAGGAGATTCCACCACCTCCCTAGGTAACGCATTCCAGTGTTTCACCACCCTCCTAGTGAAAAAGTTTTTCCTGATATCCAACTTAAATCTCCCCCACTGCAACTTGAGACCATTACTCCTTGTCCTGTCCTCCTCTACCACTGAGAATAGTCTAGATCCATCCTCTTTGGAACCCCCTTTCAGGTAGTTGAAAGCAGCTATCAAATCCCCCCTCATTCTTCTCTTCTGTAGACTAAACAATCCCAGTTCCCTCAGCCTCTCCTCGTAAGTCATGTGTTCCAGTCCCCTAATCATTTTTGTTGCCCTTCACTGGACGTTTTCTAATTTTTCCACATCCTTCTTGTAGTGTGCGGGCCAAAACTGGACACAGTACTTCAGATGAGGCCTCACCAATGTCGAATAGAGGGGAACGATCATGTCCCTCGATCTGCTGGCAATGCCCCTACTTATACATCCCAAAATGCCATTGGCCTTCTTGGCAACAAGGGCACACTGTAGATTGTAATGGATTTTTTACCTTCAGTCCTTTTGGTCTGATGTCCATCTGTTTGCATTTGGATAGGAAGATGATGTCTGTCTCTATCTGTACGAGTTCAATTGTACACTTGTATACTTGTACACTTCAATCTCTTTGGTCACTCGATTACAGATCTAAAAGTGGCAATTCTTCAACAAAAAAAATTCAAAAACAGATTCCAACGAGAGAGTGCTGAATTGGAATTAATTTGCAAACTGTATACAATTAACTAAGGTTTGAATAAAGACTGGGAGTGGATGTGTCAGTACACAAAGTAAAACTATTTCCCCATATTTATTCCCCTCCAACCCCCCACTGTTCCTCAGACGTTCTTGTCAACCACTGGAAATGGCCCACCTTGATTATCACTACAAAAGGTTCCCCCCCCCCACGCTGTCCTGCTGGTAATAGCTCACCTTAAGTGATCACTCTGGTTACAGTGTGTATGGTAAGGCTATGGCAGAAGAGAGACTTGAACCCAAAGCTTCAACATCTAAGGCTCATGTCCAAACCACTGGACCATCCTTCCTCAGCTGTGGCCTTAGGCTGTTTCTTCTATATTAATATGCGCTTTCCTGACCCCATCTTAGACCCCTCCAGTTTTGCTCCAGTTTCCTCCTTCATATTTTGTATTAGTTTTGCTCAAAATAGGTATTAGTCTTATAAGAATGTAGTTCATGTTTAGACTCTATGAAAGGCTTGTAAATTGCGGCCTGTGTTGATCTCACTTGTAATGTCAGCGTTCCAGGCAATAAGAAAATAGGTACGTTTTGCTTTATAACTTTGAAAATGTTGGCTCTGAACTTGTGAACTTAGGCACAGGAATCATCCCCCTGCCCATCCAGAAGGGCTATCAAGGAATATGGCAATACAAAGGATTGGTATGCCATGTGCAAGGAAGTTCCTCCTGCGGACTTGAAAGCTGAATGAAGGAAATAAAACAAAGCTGAAGGAAAATTTTCCATCTCTTTTGCTGCTGGAACTCTCACAGGGTCAGAGAAACCAAACTGAAACCAGAGACCCCCAGAGGTTACCTCCGGGGTCACCCTGAAAGACACTTGAAGTGACAGATCTCTACAACTCTGTCACTCTTAGGAGCCAGATGGTAACTCATCTGTGTGTATATGTTTGTTGCTTTAACCTGTAAATAACTCTATTTCTTCTTCCTAGTGAATAAGCCTTTAGATAGTTTATTACAGGATTGGCTACAGGTACTGTCTTTGGTGATCTAGGGTATCAATTGATGTGGGGTAAGTGACTAGTCTCTTACGATGGGACGCAACCTAAATATCATTTGATTTTTGGTGAAAGTGACCATTTACCACTAAGTTCAGGTGCTCAAGTTGGCCAGGTAGACTGGAGAGTCTAAGGGGACTGTCTGTGACTCAATAGTAAGACTGTTATAGTGATCCAGGAGTTCACATTTGTTGGCATTGGTGAAATCTACTTCTAGAACACACCTCCAGGTTGGGGGTATCTGCCTTGTTTTTGACAGTCTGGCCTGAAGCAGGTGCTCAGTCATGAGCCTCTCCAGCCAGTAACAGTAGAATGTGCTTTGGTCTCTGCAACCACACACAACATCTCTTAAGTAGCAAGAGCAGCAGCTTGTTCAACAATCCTTGTTGAACTGTCAGTGGCCCCTCCCATTTAGTCTGTCTTCTTCTCACATGAGTTACTATGGGGCTCCTTTCTCTCAGGCTCAGCCCTGGTTCAGCTCCCACAAGGGTCTTTAACCTGTGACACAAATTTCCTAGGATGGCTCATCTAGGCCATATTACAATAAAATTGAAAAATGCAGACAAGAGACACAATTACTACGTAAATTACATGCACCCATTTAGCATTGGGACTCAAAATGTGGGCCTTCAACTCCAGAAGCACAGATTTCTACTTCTACTGCAGAACTTCTTTCAGTGTAGCCAGTGCCTCTGCCAATAGGTGGTGCTGTATCTTTATTTCAGTGGTAAGCTGTTGTCTTTGTTTGATATTATGTTGTTGTTTTGTTTCAGGGGGGAGGGAGGTGGTGACTAGAAGAAGTTAATTCCTGTCTGTGTGTGCTGGAGTTGTTATTTGCAATGTTCCAATAAATCCTTTAAATTCTAGAGAGAGTATTACACTTGTGTCTGGGCCCAATCACTAAAGGGGGACATCACTCACTCACTTACCGTACATTGTGATATTCTTTCCATAACTGCTGCTGCCTAAAGAGAGACTGGCTCATTTTAAATGGATTTAATTTATTCTTTTCTTATCTGAAAATTTCACCGCTTTGCTCAGAAGTATTTGTGCACATGTTACCTTACTGGACTGGAGTGAAATGTAACCCGACAGGATGGCTAGCACTCTGTTGGTGACTGAGATGCTTGTGTCAGTGAAGTTTTATTCCCTAATTAAATAAAGACCTGTACTGTACATAAATAAATAAAAACTTCATTGTGAGCACCTATGTAACTAGCTGCAAGCCAGATGAGCAATATCACATGTAAGTCAATGTAAAACTGAGCAGAGTATGGCAGCCGCACAACACATTTTCACACTTTATTAACTCATAACCTTTAGAATAATTTTTCAATTATTCCTTTCTACAGTCACGGTTCTGAACTGGAACTCTGCAAAGAAATGCCAATGCTTAATCCATTAAACAGCCCAAATCTTTTCAGTTTAAGTGTCTTTTTTCCTCCCCCTATTCCTCCTTGAAATTTCTGTAATTTTTGCAGGAATTTATCATTGTTCTTACAGCACTAACTATACCAGAGGAAACCATTTTTGGTCCATGCTCCACAGCATTATAAAGTTTGTCACCACTGAACCATCTCCTGGAAGTTAATAATACAGCATAGCCTCGTGGACTAGCCTGACACCATCAACAGTATTATTATTATCCCTACTACTGCACTAGAACCTACAGATTCCGAAATAAGGTCAGGGCCCCATGGTGCTGTACAAGCACATAGTCAAAGACCATTACTGAGCTGAAGATCTTAAAATCTAAAGACAGTAGTAATATTATTATCCCCATTTTATGGATGGAGAACGAAGGCCCAGAGAAATTAAGTGACTTGCCCAAATTCATACAGGAAGTCACTAGCAGAGAAGGGAATAGAATCCAGGTCTCCTACAGCCTAAGTCAGTGCCCCATCCTTCCCCTTTAAGGGGAAGGGGCATACAGGACCACTCATGGCCTTTACAAGACTTTGTCTGGGATTTGAACCCTGGCCTTTACATATGCAAAGCAATAATCATACTCCTAGACGAACAAGCTGCTTTTAGGATACGTTTATGAATGGGATTACATAATGCAGTTGCCTGTGCTAATGGGGAACTGAACTTGATGACCCAGATAATCCTTTTCAGTCCCATGTCCTATGTTTCTACTACTTCAGGGTGCTGACAGACATCATGGCATTGATTTACAAGCAATTGATGTGTGGAAAGTTTTCTTTGTGACTATAAGAGATAGAAACATCATTGTTTTAAGATGAAATCCTATATTCTGGAGCACTCTTCTATAGCAAGGGGCGGATTCTTTAACTACAGAATTGCAGAATACAGGAACCTGATCACAACATCCAGTGCATTTATTCTTATTAAAAAACAGCTCAAAGTTAGAAATCGGCAGCCACAAAGGATAGTGAGGATGGGGTCATCATAGGAAAACATGGTAGGTGTTTTTGGAGTTTAAGTGGAAAAAGGTTGTGAATTTCTATGCTAGAGTACATATTCCTATGTATTTGCCAGACACTAATGTAACCGTTTATAGATTATTTAGTGCTTTGGTTGTTTAGAGATAATGAAATATTGGTTATTGTTCAATGTGGGGCTAGTGCTTTGCTCTATTTACAGTCTACCGGATGAAGCATGTCTACCAGCTGATAGAAAAGACTTCCCCAAATTTGCAGCGGCTTGCCTGTTTCTGGGTTTTTAACTTAGACTAGCAGCTGGGGCCTATAGGAAAGGAGAAACTAGGGGTCTTATTCGAAGAACAGCGATACGCACACCTCTTCTTGTGCTCTGAGTTTTGCCACTGGGTTTTGATATTCATAATAATGAAGGTGTCAGTGTTTTTAGATTTCAGCCTGAATAAAATGCAGATTTTGCTGGCCTTCTGGCATTCCAGTGGGATGGAGAACTCTGGGCAACCTGCATCTGAGAGAACTGCTTTCTGCAAATGTTGCTCTGACATGTAATCATTCTAGAATCTGCATGCTGCTGGACTTTCCAAAGGAACAAAGAGATTTCCTATAGTGTGAGAGGATTGAAGGGATAGATGAGTGAGGTGAATTAAAGCAGCATCCTAGAGATCCAGGCCTGGCTGTTGGGGCAGGTGGCCAGAGCAACAGAAAATCAGTAAGACATCAAGGGCCTGATCTTGATCTCCTTTACACCAGTTTGACACCATTGTAACTTCACTGACTTCAGTAGAAGGATTCCTGGTCTAGGGCCTGATCCAAAGCCAATTAGAGTCCATGGAAAGACTCTCACTGAATCCTATGGGCTTTGCAATGGGCACCTCCACTGATTAATGTGAGATCAGAATCAGGCCCCAAAAGTCTGGCTGGGGAGGCTTGAAGGGGAAGATAAGAGACCCTGGTTGGATGGGAGTGAGGCTAAATGGGGGCAAAGAGTTTGTAGGAACAGGAGGGAGTGGAGGTGAAGGGAAGGGAGTAGATTAAGGGAGGGCAAATCTGTCGAGTGGAGCACAGGCAAATTTTCCAGGCAGAGTGTGGCAAAAACTTGGGCAAATCAAGACCTTACTCATTAACTGTTAGAGATGGCTCTAATCTCAAGCTCTCTATCTAGTTTACTTTGGGAACACTCTATTAGAGTCAGTCTATCAGTCAAACCTGTCACCCTGCATTCAAGCTGATGGAATATAGCGCAACATACAGGGAGTGGAAGATGGGAGGGATCAGCAAGGAAAGCTACCTTATTGAGGTCAAAACATGTAGGGATAAAGTGAGACAGGCTAAAAGTCAAGTAGAGTTGGACCTTGCAAAGGGAATTAAAACCAATAGTAAAAGGTTCTATAGCCATATGAATAAGAAGAAAACAAAGAAAGAAGAAGTGGGACCGCTAAACACTGAGGATGGAGTGGAGGTCAAGGATAATCTAGGCATGGCCCAATATCTAAACAAATACTTTGACTCAGTCTTTAATAAGGCTAAAGAGGATCTTAGAGATAATGGTAGCATGACAAATGGGAATGAGGATATGGAGGTAGATATTACCATATCTGAGGTAGAAGTGAAACTCAAACAGCTTAATGGGACTAAATCAGGGCGCCCAGATAATCTTCATCCAAGAATATTAAAGGAATTGGCACATGAAATTGCAAGCCCATTAGCAAGAATTTGTAATGAATCTGTAAACTCAGGGGTTGTACCATATGATTGGAGAACTGCTAACATAGTTCCTATTTTTAAGAAAGGGAAAAAAAGTGATCCGGGTAACTATAGGCCTGTTAGTTTGACATCTGTAGTATGTAAGGTCTTGGAAAAACTTGTGAAGGAGAAGGTAGTTAAGGACATTGAAGTCAATGGAAAGTGGGACAAAATAATACAACATGGTTTTACAAAAGGTAGATCATGCCAAACCAACCTGATCTGCTTCTTTGAGAAAGTAACAGATTTTTTAGACAAAGGAAACGCAGTGGATCTAATTTACCTAGATTTCAGTAAGGCCTTTGATACCGTGCCACATGGGGAATTATTAGTTAAATTGGAAAAGATGGGGCTCAATATGAAAATTGAAAGGTGGATAAGGAATTGGTTAAAGGGGAGACTACAACAGGTCCTACTGAAAGGTGAACGGTCAGGCTGGAGGGAGGTTACCAGTGGAGTTCCTCAAGAATCGGTTTTGGGACCAATCTTTTTATTACTGACCTCGGCACAAAAAGTGGGAGTGTGCTAATAAAGTTTGCGGATGATACAAAGCTGGGAGGTATTGCCAATTTAGAGAAGAACAGGGATATCATAGAGGAGGATCTGGATGACCTTGTAAACTGGAGTAATAGTAATAGGATGAAATTTAATAGTGAGAAGTGTAAGGTCATGCATTTAGGGATTAATAACAAGAATTTTAGTTATAAGCTGTGGACGCATCAATTAGAAGTAACGGAGGAGGAGAAGGACCTAGGAGTATTGGTTGATCATAGGATGACTATGAGCCGCCAATGTGATATGGCTGTGAAAAAAGCTAATGCGGTCTTGGGATGCATCAGGCAAGGTATTTCCAGTAGGGATAAGGAGGTTTTAGTACCATTCTGCAAGGCACTGGTGAGACCTCACCTGGAATACCGTGTGCAGTTCTGGTCTCCCATGTTTAAGAAGGATGAATTCAAACTGGAACAGGTACAGAGAAGGGCTACTAGGATGATCCGAGGAATGGAAAACCTGTCTTATGAAAGGAGACTCAAGGAGCTTGGTTTGTTTAGCCTAACTAAAAGAAGGCTGAGGGGAGATATGATTGCTCTCTATAAATATATCAGAGGGATAAATAGCAGAGAGGGAGAGGAATTATTTAAACTCAGTATCAATGTGGACACGAGAACAGATGGATATAAACTGGCCACCAGGAAGTTTAGACTTGAAATTAGACGAAGGTTTCTAACGATCAGAGGAGTGAAGTTTTGGAATAGCCTTCCAAGGGAAGCAGTGGGGGCAAAAGATCTATCTGGCTTTAAGATTAAACTTGATAAGTTTATGGAGGAGATGGTATGATGGGATAACATGGTTTTGGTAATTAAATATTCATGGTAAATAGGCCCAATGGCCTGTGATGGGATATTAGATGGGGTGGGATCTGAGTTACCCAGGAAAGAATTTTCTGTAGTATCTGGCTGGTGACTCTTGCCAAATGCTCAGGGTTTAGCTGATCACCATATTTGGGGTCAGGAAGGGCAGATTGAAAGAGGCCCTGGAGGCTTTTCACCTTCCTCTGTAGCATGGGTCACTTGCTGGAGGATTCTCTGCTCCTTGAAGTCTTTAAACCACGATTTGAGGACTTCAATAGCTCAGACATAGGTGAGAGGTTTTTCGCAGGAGTGGGTGGGTGAAATTCTGTGGCCTGCATTGTACAGGAGGTCGGACTAGATGATCATAATGGTCCCTTCTGACCTTAGTATCTATGAATCTATAAACATATTCCACCTAGAGTCCCTGTTACAGAGACCAAAACAACAAAATTCTGTATCAAGATAGACGGGGAGAATGATGCATTTACAACAGAAAATAAAGAGACAAAAAAAAAAAAAAAGAGAGAGAGAGAGATCAATAATGCATCTTGGGAATATATACCCCTGTCTGAAGCACTGGGGAGAAAGTGCCAGACAAAAACCAGATCCATTATTCCTTTGTGTTTAAAGAGCCTGACTTTGGAATCTGCCATCTCTAAGTTACAGGGGCCAGATTTTTAAAGGTATTTCGATATCTAAACATGCAGAAGGGAGTTAGGCACCTTGGCACTTCTGAAAATCCCTCTAGGCACTTATCTGTATCTTTAGATTCTTAAATACCTTTACAAATATGTCCCCAGGAATTCAGGTACTTTGCAGCTTTCACTTATTTTATGGAATATGATGTAGCTGTGGATACAAATAGTATTATCTGGCTTCTGTGATATTATTTATACACCTTGCTGAACACAGGGGTGCAGCACATTAAAGAATATTCGTGGAACCATTTATTATAAGAACTTTGTGATTTTTTTTAAAGACTGTTCAATGAATTATTTTCTCATTACTAGCATAGTTCTAACAGAAAGCCATAGGGAATACATGAGATGGTGTGGTATAAATGACTAACTGGCATGAGGCCTGCTATGATTATCTTTCTAAAGCATTTCCCTTCCTCTCCCTAAGAGATCTGATACCCCAATGATTTCTCAAGCGCTGCTCCTGTTTATAAGAATTAGGATAACAAATCCGGGGAGCAAAACAGTACTATGTGGCATAGAAAACCAATCAAACATATCAAACACTGTTTAATTGGATATCACTGAACACTGAATTCTGAATATCAAATACACTTTCTATGTGTACTTTGCCCAAACTCATAGGTAGAGTTTCTGATTTTCAGTTTTAATTGATAAACGTTAATAAAACACCAGATAGAAAAGAAGGGTTTATCCAACAAACACTGAAAAAACACGCAAAATGTTACTTGTATCTAACGTCTTGTTTACATGGAGCAGTAATGTGGACTATGGAAGTGTGATTTCTAAAGTGCACTAACATTTTGCGCATTAATTAGTCCGTGTACCCTGCTTGTGTGCATTAAAGCTTCCCTAGTGATTTTTGAAACAGTATTATGTTAAAGTGCACTAGGGAACACTACAAAGAGATTACTCATTACAGCATAAATTACCGTAATAAGTAACATATATAATATATATTACTCATTACAGTATATAGAAAGAGAAAGCCCCTAAAATCCCAATTTTTGGACATGTACATAAAAAAATTGCTAAAAATAAAGAAAAATGAAATTAATAACCCCCTTAACCAGAAGCTCCACCGATAAAATTTATATGCAAAAATTTACATATAACAAATCTATTAATCAAACAGTTCTGAACAACAACCCAGTTTGTCAGTTTGTGGATAATCGGTGAAGAGAAAAGAAGAGCCAAATTCATTGAATAATTTATTCACAAGCTGAGCTGGTCCAAAATCAGGAAAAGAAACGTGTGAACTCTTTTTGGAAAATCCCCCTCACCCCTTCTCAACAGCCCTTTGTTGTTAAATTGGAAAAGTTATCAAAATTTGTACTTTTTCCCACTCAGTGAACAGTTTCACCAGCTCCAGTCACTCACATTATTTTAAAGTTATTCAAAGGGCTGAACAAACCTCTTCACTGTCCCTCTTCATGAGGTATGTCACTCCTTTTAGTCCCAAAGAAACCTACATTCCACAGAAATTTGGTGTCCCTTTCCCTGGCATTGTTGAAAATTATTTCCACTGGAGTTATGAAACTGAGGTTATGGGAAGCGTTACCTCCACTAAAGACACGAATCCCATTGTATTTAAATTCCCTACATTAATTATTTTTGTATGTCCCTCATTTTGGACTTTGGACGTACATTGTGTTCCATATTTGGGGCCTTGCTAGATTGTGAGGCACAGCTATGAGGGACACATAAGTGCTGAAGTTTATTTTGCCTTTCTTTTTTTTTCATGTGCACCTATTGTAGCAAGCTAGCCTTAAAAATGTTCCCCATTTGTATTGATTTCTGTATTATAATTTTGCAGGGCCTTATGGTATTCCCTTTTCTGGCAGCCTCCCCCTATAGTTACAGTTTGAATGTCATTTTCAACACAGAGCCAATCAAAGGATTACAGTTTAACACAGGGCTGATGAAAGGGTTAGAGTGTCACAAACCACTTCTATTACCCAGAGGGCAGCTTGTGCAAATGTTTATTCAGCTCTTTTATTTGTGTCTAATGTGGAGGCCTCTAAAAATTGGTAAGTACCTACAAGGCCAACAAATATTTGATAATGGGCCCTTCAATCTAACAGACAAAGGTAAAGCAAGATCTAATGGCGGGAAGTTGAAGCTAGATAAATTCAGAACGGAAATAAGGTGTAAATTTTTAACTGTGAGAGTAATTAATCACTGGAACAATTTGCCAAGGGTTGTGGTGGATTCTCCCTCACTGGAATTTTTTTTCATTTATTGGATGTTTTTTAAAAGATCTGGTCTAGTTGAAACAGGAATTAATTCAGGGAAGACCTACAGACTGTAATATACAGTAGGTCAGAGTAGATGATTACAGTGGTCCGTTCTGGCTTTCTAATCTAGGAATAAGTGGTCAGCACTGTGTTTTGAGATGATTTTCAAATTATTTCTGCCCCTCAGCTCTCCTCACTTCACACCCTTTGAGCCAATTCGCTGCTGGCATAAACTGATGCAATTCTGTTGACTTGGATGGTTGTTTGGCTCTCTTGCTATGGATTTGTTGATAATAGCTCCCCTACCATAGGCACCAACTTCTGCTGGTGCCAGTCGGTGCCCAGGAGCACCCACAGCGTTTGCGCCTATGCTCTCTACCTCTCAAAGACTGTGTTTGCTCTTCCCTCTAAACTGCTAGCATGGAGAACATTGGAGGTAACAGCGATCCCCTTCCACAGTGGCAGCTGACACTTCTTTGCCTGGCCACAGGGGGAGTGGGCTCTGGAACTCCCCTGCAACTAAGATTGCCCCTCCAGGCTGGAGAAGGGCACTCTGCCTGGGCTCCCCTTGTCCTTGCTACTGACTGTACCTGGAAGAAGTGGCTTCCCTTCTACCACACTGCTGAATGTGAGGAGGTCTGATTCTCCCATCCAGACAGGGGAAAGGGGAGTTCCTGTGCTCTCCTCCCCTTTTTTCCCTCCCCTCTTTCTCCTGATTATTCCATTCTCTCTCCTTTCCACTTTCCCTCCATTTATCTTTCTCCCACTCCTTCCCCCTTCTCTAACCTTTCTCCTTCTTCCCATCTTCACAACCCTCTCTCTTTTTTCGTTCCCTTCCTTTCTCTGTTTCCTTCCCTTCCTTTTTCACCTCTTTCTCCCATCCCCTGTCTGTATGCAGAGCAAAAAGCTGTCTGACCACAAGTTTAAGACTGTGCTCATAGGCCTCAGTCCAGCAAAGCACTTAAGCACCTGCTTAAGCATGTGCTTAAGTGCTTTGCTGGATCAGGACCAGAGGTTTTAACCTGTCCTCAGTCACTCATTCGTTTAGCAGCCAAGAAAAGGACTTTGGGGGAACATTGTCTGTGTTTGTAGATCCAGGGTCACCAATTTGAGGTGCATCCATTAGAGTTCAATGAGCGTCAGGATGATATTTCAATGTATGACCCGAGGATCAAAGGTGTAGCACCAAAGATGGTAAAGAAATTAGGCTAAGAACTCTACTGGAATAAAATATCTGCCATGGAATCAGAAGGGTTAAAAGGCACTGCACTCGTGCAGTATTAGGTTGGGCTTAATGGAAAGGAGACTAGATGTCAGAGCAGGGAAATGTTCTTTCTGCTCACTTGTCCCACTTTCATTGTCTAACAAGAAAATATGGCTGTCTCAGTTTTCAAGCTTTGTTCCAATTCTCTCAGGTAAATTCAAATGAAATACTGTTTGCTGCTGTGACTGTCTAAAGGCCTTTCTCTGCATTCTGCTTGTTCTGTTTTGGGCTACTGTGCCAAGCCTTCTGATTTTCATCTTGTTTTTAGCACTTAGATGTGTACTGTTAGTTATGCCCTCGCCTTAATATAGATGGAAATGCCACAGCTCACACCAGTTGGGGAATGTGAATCAGAACTGAGACTTTGCGATTTTTGAGTTGAGATTCAAGTGAAAATTCTGATAATCAAATAATATATATTCTGGATAGTGTCCATTAAATTTAGAACTCGGGGCCCCATTCTGAGTTCTGTACGGTTACTTTGCACCAGCCTTGCTGTGCAAAGCTGTCTTAAACTGATGGATCCAACTCCACAAACTGACAAATGGGGTTGTTGTTCAGAACTGTTTGATTAATAGATTTGTTGTATGTAAATTTTTGAGCTTATGGGTGGAGCTTATGGGTTAGGGGGGTTATTAATTTCATTTTTCTTAGTTTATTTTTAGCAATTTTTTTTATGTACATGTCCAAAATTGGGATTTTAGGGGCTCTTTGTATATACTGTAATGAGTAATATATATTATATACGTTACTTATTACAGTAATTTATACTGTAATGAGTAATCTCTTTGTAACGTTCCCTAGTGCACTTTAACATAGTACTGTTTCAAAAATCGCTAGGGAAGCTTTAATGCACACAAGCAGGGTACACGGACTAATTAATGTGCAAAATGTTAGTGCGCTTAAGAAATCACACTTCCATAGTCCACATTACTGCTCCATGTAAACAAGACCTTAGATGCAAGTGGTCCCCTGGGTGCATTACTCACATACCATGGTATTAAGCAGGGTGTCAGACCCTACATAGGACAAAATAAATAATTAGGATTGAATAGCCATGATGCCTACCAAAAACTTGACATCACTTATGCTGCTATCGTACTGACCAATATTATCTCATTATTTCCTTGTATTCCTCATCTGTCCACATCCATCTGTTGTGTCTTGTCTTATACGTAGATTTTAAACTTTCTGAGGAGGGCCTGTCTTTTTGTCCTGTATTTGTGCAAAACCTAGCACAACCGAGTCCTGGTCCTTGACTGGGGCTCATAAGTGCTACGGTAATACAAATAATACATCATAATAATAGCAGCTATGGAAAGCGAAGTGCTTGCTGCATTGCCAAGATAACCCAGCGCTGCTGTCTCGGCACACAGGGCTGCCTGTCGCTGAGGTTATGCATACACTGTAATTGGGGTGTGTGATTGCAACATGTGTAGATATACCCAAGATAGCTGTAATCTAACTAGCATAGGCAACAACAGCAGCGAAGCTGCAGCAGCACGGGCTTCAGCTCATGCTGTACAAGCCTGCCTGGGACTCTGTAATTACCTGGGTGGCTAATCCATGCTGAAGTCCTTGGTGCCACTGCTTCACTACCAGCACTATCCGAGCTAGCTAAATTGAAGGTAGGTGAGGTAGGGCTACACATGCTGCGACTATGCCTCCAACTGCAGTGTAGATATACCCTAATAGATGTGAACATCTGTAAGTCAACTGACTGCAACACAAGAAGATCCAGAACACTCCTTTGAAATGTCATTTTCCCCCTTTGACGGTGTGTGTGTGTGTATTTCCGTGCCACGTATATACCTCCGGTGGAATCCACATTCACTCGTCCACTCCAAGAAGGAAAGTTCAAATTTACTATTTTCAAAGAGAAATGAAAGGAAACTTCCAGAAGACAAAGTTGGCCAAAGCCTTTGCTTATGGGTTCTGGTATCATAGGTACGGCAGGTAACTCTGGTTCATCTCCCTGACTGGAGACGGACACAATGCTTTGCTACCACCCCTTGTGTTGCTACTGGTGCTCTGCCCAGTGTCAGAGGGATGCTTTCCATTTAGCGAACACCTTCCAAAGAACAGCAAGGCAACCCTATTAGCAGCCAACCTAGGAACAACCCTCATGTTGTAAAACACCAATGACTTGCCCTTTCAGCTGCCAAATGAACCAACAAGATCAACAACTGTTGACATGACAACATGATCTAAAGGTTGTCCAGCAAGTGGTATCCCCAGTGCGCAGACAGCACAGTATACAAGAGTGGAAATTATTGGTGGTGAGTGAGTCAGGAATTGACGTGAAAACAACGGCAAGTAAATGAGCTGTTAACAGAACAGAATGTGTATTGTAATTATTGCTGGAGAACAATGCCGGATAATACTTGCTCTTTTTATGAAAGCTCTGTGGGTGATTGCCTGAGAAATCTGGCTGCTTGCTGGCTAGGTGGCCAAAAAGACGTAAGTTGAACTACTTGTGTTTCGGATGGCCAATCTGGATGGGGCAAAGAACATTGGGCACAATGTATTGAGTTATCCTTGTTGTGACTCCTAGCTCCCTCTTTCGACACTAATGATGACCCTCTATGTTCCCAACCATTAGCTGCCTTCATTCTAATTGTGCGTGAGACTGGCATAGCTCAAGTGACATTACAGGTGAAAGCATGTACAAATGCATGGGGGCACCAGGCAGCACCTGGTGTTCAACAACTAATCCCCAGTCTAGTAAAACATTATCTGGTCAAAGAATTTGGGAAGCACTTGTACAAGTACTGACTTTTCTCCTTATCTTGCTGAGATCTTAGTATGGGACAAAAGCACCTACCATGGGGACAAAGAGTCCTAGACTGTAAGGTCTTTGGGGTAGGTCTTTGTTCTGTTTTTGTACAGTGCTGTGCACACTTGGCTCCTGGTCCATGATTGAGGCTCCTATACACTAGAATACTGCTACTACTAATGAGGAATACAAAAGTAACACCAATAAAGAAACGACGTGTGATGAATTTCTTCACATGAATTTTCTCCATTATTGTCCAACCTCAGTTTCCTGCTTCTGCACTGAGGACGGGAATCATTTAGAGCAGTGAGAAACCACCATTTTTTTGTGGAAGATGGATCTAAACAGTGGCATTTCCCTGATACAAGTGATAGCTTTAGAATTTTGGTGAACCCTCCTGCAAACTTACTCCTCAGAAGTCCCTCAAATTCACACCATGGTGTGATGCATTGATGTGTGTGTACATGGAAGTGAAATGGCACGCATTATACCTTGTGCTGGAAAAGATGCAGTCAGCATGACAGAGAGCTGTGAGGCTCTCCCTCTCTAAACAGGAGATGAACTGGCCTTGGGCACAGAAGTAGGACACCAAATCCAAAGAGAAGGCATCTCCAGCAAAAATGGAGGCCTAGGCAGAGGAAGAACACACACGTACAAGGAGATGGAAAAGCACAAGTTCAAGCTACCCTACATGTTCAGTTTGCCATGTAGCCCATTCTGAGCATGTTGAAAGCTAGGTATTTGGGATGGGGGGCATTTTCAACAGCTGTGTATTGTGGTGGTCCTATTCAGGGGAGTAGGTCAGGATGCACCAGAGCTAGAGACATACAAGTGCACATAAGAATGGCATATCAGCATGTGGGTTACACACATGCACAGACATGCCGGCACTGATTGTGCTGTGTCTGTAGACACCCTGTGTACCTGAAAAATGAACTCCCAGGAATAGTGGACAGCTGGCTTTAGCCTCTCTACCCTATGGACAGGATGAATCTTATAGCAGATTATCAGACAGTCCCAATATCAACAGATGCCACTGCAGTGGTTTCCAATGTTCCACCCCACCCCATAGTTGTGGTTGTTTCTCACTGTCATTTTCAGATTGGCATGATACAGTTTTTTCACCAGGCCCCTAACTTTCCATAGACTGCTTTCTGCACTGCCTACTGGGATACTTATGTGCAATGTACATTTTAGAGGCATCTTTTCCCCTTCTGCACTTGACATGGGCTGGCTGGGGACTTGGGCACAAGATGTTTGTGCTACATGGTTGCTGTTCAGACTAGTAGACTGAGCAGGGTTAACCAAGCCATCAGCCTTAAGTGACTGCCCCTGTCCTCATATTTTAGCCTGGCACTTGGGTTTAACTGGGATTTTGAGTTGACCAGTCCTAGATATTTTGTTAGTGAATGGGGGCAGGTCAATTTCAAAAGAGGGCCTTCAACTCTACAAAGTATTTCCCCATTAGTCTGACAGAAGGAGATTTTATTGACTTGCATGGTATGTTCCAAATGTTCTCTTCTACTAGTTGTCATCAGCAGATGTTGGCTGAATGGGGAATGACTGGATTAGGAGGTATTGGTTCTGTGGGTTAGAAAGGCATTTTAAGGGTCTGTTTTTCTCTGAATAACAGTGCCTTAATACTCTGCAGACTGGCTCTATATCTGATGACTTTAGTGACTAACATAAGTGTTACTGATATTTATTCCTATTAACTTTGAGAACCAACATACCAATGGGAGAGGGAATTGGATTTTATTCTGGCTCACACATTAGCACTGTCTTGTTAACTGAGTTCTCATCGCTGACTCTGTATGGATGATGGTGTATAAACCAGAAAGTTTCCAACTTGACATTCAGGTTCCAGGCTGAGTTTGCAAGGCCAGCAGTTGGGGCGGGGGGGGGGGGGGGGAATCATAGAATATCAGGGTTGGAAGGGACCTCAGGAGGTCATCTAGTCCAACCCCCTGCTCAAAAGCAGGACCCATACCCAATTAAATCATCCCAGCCAGGGCTTTGTCAAGCCTGACCTTAAAAACTTCTAAGGAAGGAGATTCCACCACCTCCCTAGGCAACGCATTCCAGTGTTTCACCACCCTCCTAGTGAAAAAGTTTTTCCTAATATCCAACCTAAACCTCCCCCACTGCAACTTGAGACCATTACTCCTTGTCCTGTCCTCTTCCACCACTGAGAATAGTCTAGAACCATCCTCTGGAACTACCTCTCAGGTAGTTGAAAGCAGCTATCAAATCCCCCCTCATTCTTCTCTTCTACAGACTAAGTTCCCAGTTCCCTCAGCCTCTCCTCATAAGTCATGTGTTCCAGACCCCTAATCATTTTTGTTGCCCTTCGCTGGACTCTCTCCAATTTATCCACATCCTTCTTGTAGTGTGGGGCCCAAAACTGGACACAGTACTCCAGATGAGGCCTCACCAATGTCGAATAGAGGGGAACGATCACGTCCCTCGATCTGCTCGCTATGCCCCTACTTATACATCCCAAAATGCCATTGGCCTTCTTGGCAACAAGGGCACACTGCTGACTCATATCCAGCTTCTCGTCCACTGTCACCCCTAGGTCCTTTTCCGCAGAACTGCTGCCTAGCCATTCGGTCCCTAGTCTGTAGCTGTGCATTGGGTTCTTCTGTCCTAAGTGCAGGACCCTGCACTTATCCTTATTGAACCTCAGATTTCTTTTGGCCCAATCCTCCAATTTGTCTAGGTCCCTCTGTATCCTATCCCTGCCCTTCAGCGTATCTACCACTCCTCCCAGTTTAGTATCATCCGCAAATTTGCTGAGAGTGCAATCCACACCATCCTCCAGATCATTTATGAAGATATTGAACAAAACTGGCCCCAGGACCGACCCCTGGGGCACTCCACTTGACACCGGCTGCCAACTAGACATGGAGCCATTGATCACTACCCATTAAGCCCGACAATCTAGCCAACTTTCTACCCACCTTATAGTGCATTCATCCAGCCCATACTTCTTTAACTTGCTGACAAGAATACTGTGGGAGACAGTGTCAAAAGCTTTGCTAAAGTCAAGAAACAATACATCCACTGCTTTCCCTTCATCCACAGAACCAGTAATCTCATCATAGAAGGCGATTAGATTAGTCAGGCGTGACCTTCCCTTGGTGAATCCATGCTGACTGTTCCTGATCACTTTCCTCTCATGTAAGTGCTTCAGGATTGATTCTTTGAGGACCTGCTCCATGATTTTTCCGGAGACTGAAGTGAGGCTTACTGGCCTGTAGTTCCCAGGATCCTCTTTCTTCCCTTTTTTAAAGATTGGCACTACATTAGCCTTTTTCCAGTCATCCGGGACTTCCCCCGTTCGCCACGAGTTTTCAAAGATAATGGCCAATGGCTCTGCAACCACAGCCGCCAGTTCCTTTAGCACTCTCGGATGTAACTCATCTGGCCCCATGGACTTGTGCACATCCAGTTTTTCTAAATAGTCCCTAACCACCTCTTTCTCCACAGAGGGCTGGCCATCTATTCCCCATGTTGTGATGCCCAGCACAGCAGTCTGGGAGCTGACCTGGTTCGTGAAGACAGAGGCAAAAAAAAAAAAAGCATTGAGTACATTAGCTTTTTCCACATCCTCCGTCACTAGGTTGCCTCCCTCATTCATTAAGGGGCCCACACTTTCCTTGGCTTTCTTCTTGTTGCCAACATACCTGAAGAAACCCTTCTTGTTACTCTTGACATCTCTTGCTAGCTGCAGCTCCAGGTGCGATTTGGCCCTCCTAATTTCATTCCTACATGCCCGAGCAATATTTTTATACTCTTCCCTGGTCATATGTCCAACCTTCCACTTCTTGTAACCTTCTTTTTTATGCTTAAGATCTGCTAGGATTTCACCGTTAAGCCAAGCTGGTCGCCTGCCATACTTACTATTCTTTCGACGCATCGGGATGGTTTGTCCCCGTAACCTCAACAGGGATTCCTTGAAATACAGCCAGCTCTCCTGGACTCCTTTCCCCCTCATGTTAGTCCCCCAGGGGATCCTACCCATCCGTTCCCAGAGGGAGTCGAAGTCTGCTTTCCTGAAGTCCAGGGTCCGTATCCTGCTGCTTACCTTTCTTCCCTGTGTCAGGATCCTGAACTCAACCAACTCATGGTTACTGCCTCCCAGATTCCCATCCACTTTTGCTTCCCCTACTAATTCTTCCCAGTTTGTGAGCAGCAGGTCAAGAAAAGCTCCCCCCCTAGTTGGCTCCTCTAGAACTTGCACCAGGAAATTGTCCCCTATGCTTTCCAAAAACTTCCTGGATTGTCTATGCACCGCTGTACTGCTCTCCCAGCAGATATCAGGAAAATTAAAGTCACCCATGAGAACCAGGGCATGCGATCTAGTAGCTTCCGCGAGCTGCCGGAAGAAAGCCTCATCCACCTGGTCCGGTGGTCTATAGCAGACTCCCACCACTACATCACTCCTGCTGCTCACACTTCTAAACTTAATCCAGAGACACTCAGGTTTTTCTGCAGTATTGTACCAGAGCTCTGAGCAGTCATACTGCTCCCTTACATACAGGGCTACTCCCCCACCTTTTCTGCCCTGCCTGTCCTTCCTGAACAGTTTATAACCATCCATGACAGTACTCCAGTCATGTGAGTTATCCCACCAAGTCTCTGTTATTCCAATCACGTCATAATTCCTTGACATCACCAGGACCTCCAGTTCTCCCTGCTTGTTTCCAAGGCTTTGTGCATTCGTATATAAGCACTTGAGATAACCTGCTGATCGCCCCTCATTCTCAGTATGAGGCAGGAGCCCTCCCCTCACAGACATTACTGCCTGTACTTCCTCCCGGTATCCCGCTTTCCCACTTACCTCGAGAGGAAAGAGGGAACGGGACATCTTTTTACTTGAAAAGTGCTCAAATCTGATCTGGAGTCACTGAGAGACAAACATGGAATCCAAAAGTGCCATAATTACAGAATCAATTTCAGAGGCAGAACCACACTTTAATGTGGGCCTGGGGCCCACTGGAAAAGTTGCAGGTATATTTACATTGTTTTTAAACAGCCTACAGTGCTGGGCTGGTGCATTTGCAGAATCTAAACAAACAAGTGTGCTGAGCAAAGTTTAGTAGGCTGGTTGGACTTTCACCTTTGGTGAGGTGAAAACCTCCAGTGAGTGGGAAGGACGCTGCACAGACAGAAGGAAGGACTCTTCCCTCAGAGAGTTCACTTACTTTTAAAAGCTTTCTTAAAAGCTTTCTTGAAAACCATAGAAAATTGAAATCTATTTGCAACCACTGCTTGAAATTTGTTTGCATTCAGACAAACTACTGTATTGGGAGACAGCAGCTAATAATTCTGGAGCTCGGCGGGAGGTGTTTAGTTGCCTGAATTAGAGTCTTTCATACAAAAGATTTTATTGTAGAGATTCGCTGACATCTTTAACAAAATATTTTTTCATGTGAATATTAGTTCTGGTGAAAAGTGGCAGACTGAGACCGCTCTTTATCCACACGTCTGTCATACGAACTTCAGCCTACAGACTTTACCCCCACCAATGTGCCTCAGCCCAGTCTTGAGAAGTGAGCTCAGGGCATGAGACAGAAATACTGCCTCTGCGATCCATTCATCGCGATGGTAGTGGTCTTGTGATGTTGGCTTCTGCTCACTTGGAAGAACTGGATTTAAGCCACCATCTAATTTCTGTAGGCCACCAAACAGCTTGTCAGACAGTAACAACTTTTGAGCCTGACCAACCTTGATCAGATTTGGACTGGTGTCCTAGAGTTGAAAAGTTCTGAATCCCTTTACAAATCCAATGACCCATCCAGTACCCCAAATTATTTTCCTAATTGTTCCCCTTACCATTAGAAAAAGGTTGCCTGATGTTGAAATTCAGTTCCTCCTTTGTTTAATTTTAGCCTGCACATCATTATTAAAAGTTAGTTCTAATTTCTATATCATTTATTTTCTATACATCATTTTTGACTTCTTAAATAGCCACTCCCGCCTTATGCTATTTACAACGCAATTACTTATAGATTGCTATAATATAATCAAGTTGGATGATACTTTCAGCAAAAGACCAAAGAGTCAGAAAATAAATGCAAAAATACCTCCAAAATTTTGACCCAGGAACTGTGGTAATTTTATTACCAGTCAGCAGTTCCCAGTTGTGTGAATCAACTTCTTAATCTGAAAAACATGCCTCACCTAGTATGATTTATTATATAAAGTTTTGTTATACACACTGGGTGAACCTTTCCCTCATCAAAGAGAGAGAGAGTTGTGATCCCTCTCTTTAATGCATACAAGTGGAACACGCTGTGAGACAAATAGCCCAACTGAGAATTTTGGTGTGGTTTAAACTTTAATTGTTTTGTGTTAAATGGACCAGATATTGTTAAGATGTAAAAACAGTCTTTTGCTACTAGCTCAAAAGTTATTGGGTATAAGTCAATCTTTTACACAGTTGAGGCCCATCATTTATTTCCCTACATTTTTTTTTGCTTGATGCATAGATGTGACAACTTGTCACAGGCTAGTGACATCTATTTCCAGTATGTAAGAGGATGTATGGGCGAATGACAAGATCATGACCAGGCAGTTGGCTAATTTTAAGAAACTGCTTAGGCCTATAGTGGCCACTGATGCCAAGAGTGGGCCTAGACAGAAGGTTGGAGGCAGCTTCCTCTAAAGTGAGCTCTACACTACGTCTGGTTTTGTATTCTGAGGGAGCTGATGGCATGTAGTTGCAAAATGATCTTTCCACACACTACGGTCATCCTGAGTGGGACTTCCCACACTGGCCACAGGCCAAAGCCTGCCCAGGTTACCGAGGATTGGGCCACACTGACTGTATCCAGAGTGAACCATCTAACTGGCCCCAAAGCTATGAAGGTAAGGGCCTAAAATGGAGTAAGTAGGAGAGTTGCCCCCTATAAGGGTCAAGACAAAGGGGAAGCCTGAGTGCTCTCTCAGGCCATCAACATCATCTGAAGCAAGTGCCCCTCTTAGTCCCCATGGGCAGGCCACCCCAGGGAGGAACAGAGGAATACTTTGGTCCTTCAGCTCTTCCAATCTGAGTGGTCTAGGTGCACTCACCTCTCACCAGTGCCCCCTGGTTGAGTATGCATGTGCCTGCAGCTTTTTCCTCAATTTCCTCTGCTCCCGATGTCCCATCGGCCGCTGTGCTTGTCAGGCGGGTCTTCGGTTACTCAGCCCTCCAGCTGAGTCACACTCAGTCCATGTGAGAAACTGAAAAAACCCCTCCAGGGTACACAGTACAAAATGTCTCCAATGTCCTCCAGCCCCCCCCGGGCTCAGTCTTCTAAAACAGTCCAACAGGGCCCATTGTGGTATGCTCAGTTGGTGGTCCTTCTTTGCATCCCTCCCCAGGCTCAGACTTTAACCAGTCCTATAGGGCTCACCATGGTACCCACGCTTGGTCCGGCTAGGTTGCAAGGCTCCTACTCTGGAACTGAGCAGCACCCCAGGGGGCTTCTTCCTGGGGACTCCTAACCTCTACTGGAGTCCTCAGTGACCCCAGCCCTTCTGCTGAGCCACCCCTCTGACTCAATTCGCTGAGTCAGTCCCAGTGCAGCCCCCTTCCCCAGAGTGCCACAGATCTAATTCCCTTTCTTAGGATGTAGCCACTTCCCCCGAGTGGCTGCTCTGCGTTCGAACCCAGGGACGCTTTAAGTATAGCAGCCTCATTTTGCATTCGTTTACTAACTGTTGCTCTACATTTCCCCAAGCCACTTCCCCATAGCCCTTCTTCATTGAGTCCCAGCAGCCAGCCAGAAGCTCCTTCCATGCTCCCCTAGTCCCTGCCAGTAACTACCTGCTTGGGCTCTTGAGGGCCCTGAAGTCAATCAGGAGCACCTTTTGCTCCCCCAATCCATGCTAGCAGACTGAACTCACACTGGCCTTACAGGTCCTTTTATATGGACCTGCTGGGCCCTGATTGGCTGCTCGCTGCAGCCTCTCTAGCCCGCTTGGAAGACCTCTCTACTGCTCCTTTCCTGGGACAAGTGTGGCAGGATACTGTGGCCTCCAGAAAGGGGCCTCTGAGCCTAGTCCACTCCATCACACCCATGAATCCCCTGAAAGCCAACAGGCAAGGGGTTTACAAGAATTTCCTGATTCTGGTATTTACATTCTGGTTCACTAAAGAATGTCATGTGAGGTCTCAAAGGAAATCCAGGGTTACAATGGTCAGTAAAATCACTGTGAAATGTATGTACAGGTACTATGCAGGGAGTTATGTACGTATACTCAAAAAACGCTTTAAAGTCTGAAACAAAGCAGAATTGACAAACAGGTTTCCTGTCAGATCAAATATGTTCATTCACCTGTTGGCATATAGATTAAACATTTTAAGCTAACAAAATGGGGGCACATTTGCACATGAATCTAACAGAATGATATGAAGTCAACAAGGAAAAGCACACAGCAGGGGAAGGTTTGCAGGACTATATCTGAGGAACAGAGAAGACACCCCATAATCCTGCACCTAGGAAGTGACTAGGCAGTACATTTACATTTATGAAAACAGGATCTCAACCAGCCTTGGTTGAAATACTGCAGATGACTTTTGGGGTGAGACAAACTTCTTTAGAGAGGAGGTTTAGTCTCTAGAAAGCGTGTTATGATTTTGTTTTTACATGTAACCTTTTGCTTCCATTTTCCTTACTCACTCTCTCTTGCATCGTGAGCAAACTTATCCTTGATTTCACTATAAATATATCTCAGTGCTGTGGTATTACACAAGGATCTGATCCTGAGTTGGATCATACAAGCTGGTGTGTGCAGTGTTTTCTTGGGGACAGCAAACCTGCTATGTCTGTGACTGTTCAGTGGATAAGGTGCTGAACACTGCAGGGGAACCTTTGCAGGAGCTCAGGGACTGGGCTGCACCTATTGTTAACCTGCAAGACAACAATAGGGCTGGCATAGCCCAGAGGAGGGTGCTTGGGTGGCTCACAGGCTGGTGGTATCAGGGATCTGACACCCAGTTAAGCCCAAGCAAGTGCCTTTCATGTGGGAGGCAGGAGGGTAACAAGATGACTCACAGTTGTGGGTGCCCCAAGAACCAGCACAGACTCATGCTGGTGACAAGCTCTACAATAAAGCTATTACATCATCTGTGGCTGTAGGCACACCCCTGCGTCACCAGTAACTGTAGCCACAATCCTGCAACATGTGACACCAAGAGCACAAAGCAGAAGAAATTCAAATCTTTTTAAGTATCTTATTTTCCCCCTTTTTTTCTTTTTCTTTTTTCTTTTTATTTTACAGAAAGACCTGTCCATAGTTCTGTTAAAGTGTGTGTGTGTGTTTAAAAAGTCCACCTTGGGAACAGCATCAGTAATGTTTCCCTAACTGAAAATCCTAATTCTGCCACCGAATCATTCCAAGTGTTTCCTCAGCTAAAAAAGAGTGTTATCCAGAGCTGCTATAGTGTAAGTTGTAAGCATTGCTCAGTAAAACTACTCTGTTCTGTTCTGAAATAACTTGGTAAATAATAAGAGGAGAACATTAGTTGCCATAACAACATGCGATTTCAGAAGGAAGCATGGAATAACATGGAAGATGTAATTTAAGACACCACTTTGGTCTCTGTACTTCCTTATGAATAGCTAAATTGATTGTGCTCTTACAGGTGATATCTCTTGGTCAAGGTCTAAAACCAAAATGGACAGCGATGTCCTTCACCAGCTAAATGCATTTTAAGATCTTTTGATTGTGGGGTTTTTAGACTAAAGCCAAACAGCTGCCTCCTTCAGTCTCTTGATGCTGGATAATAAAAAGTGATTCTTTGTGATATTAACCTCGTGATTTTATTACCTGCTGTAGTAATTTGATAATTTGACCACTTGATGACTTACTTCAATATTGTTCTTACCCTGTTGATCCATTGATTCAATTTCAGTTGCTACTGTGATTTAATCATTGTAGTGCTTAATTCCTAATTAACTTACTGAAATTTTAGTAGTGTTAGCCTTAGTGATATGTTAATTTAAATGTTAATATCTGCTTGCTTATTGTATAAAACCCATAAAAAGTATACAGAATAGGTTTATTCTTTCAAATAACAACATGGACTTGAACTACATGGAATAAGCTAAATTAGCCAAGTTACCAGAACACCACTTGGCTGTCTCCATAAATCAAAATCTTTATCCATCACCACCCCATCCAATAAACTAGTATATTTAATGTTAAATATTATATTTTGGAATGTAATGAGTTCTAAGTGCTACTGAGTTCATCCTTGCAAAGAAATAAACTCCTTGTAAATGTGCAAAAAAATATGTTAACTATTTATCAATTGTATTGTGGTAACACTTATGCCCCCTATAGGGATGAGGACTAGATTGTGCCAGGCTCTGTAGAAATGAGCAGCGGGGAAAGACAGTACATGCTCCAGAGAGCTTACAATATTAGCATATGACGAAACACAAAAGATGGAGAAAAACAAACGGGGGAGAAGAGTGAGGACAAACAGTGTCAGGACTAAAAAAGAAAAGGAGTACTTGTGGCACCTTAGAGACTAACCAATTTATTTGAGCATAAGCTTTCGTGGGCTAAAACCCACTTCATCGGATGCATGCAGTGGAAAATACAGTAGGAAGTTATTACATGGGGGCTTGCAAGCTGTAAGCCTCCACCCCAAACCCGGCGGGGCTGTGAGCTCCTGGGGCAGCGCAGCTGCAGAGCCCGGCCTGACCCGGTGCTCTGAGCTGCACGGTGGCGTGGCTGGCGTCAGCCGGGCGGCTCGGCTGGCGGCACTACATGCTTATTCCTGCCCTCCCCTTCACTGTTCCTCATACCTTCTTGTCAACTGTTGGAAATGGGCCATCCTGATTATCACTACAAAAGGTTTTTTTCTCCTGCTGATAATAGCTCACCTTAATTGATCACTCTCATTATAGTGTGTATGGCAACACCCATTTTTTCATGTTCTCTGTGTATATATATAAATATATGTATAAATGCTGGCTGCAAAGTGGGGTTTGGGGTGGAGGCTTACAGCTTGCAAGCCCCCATGTAATAACTTCCTACTGTATTTTCCACTGCATGCATCCGATGAAGTGGGTTTTAGCCCACGAAAGCTTATGCTCAAATAAATTGGTTAGTCGCTAAGGTGCCACAAGTACTCCTTTTCTTTTTGCGAATACAGACTAACACGGCTATTACTCTGAAAAGTGTCAGGACTGTGTCTGGTCTGTGCATTACCTGTTTAATGATCATTAAATACCTTGTGAGATGGTGATCATAGACCAAATTATTAAAGTTTATTCCACATCTAGGGGGAAATAACCTAACAACCTACTGAGAGATCTTCAACTTCTTATAGTCTAGGAAGGGCTTAAGTCTGACCATTCTCACATTTCAAATTACGACTGTCATTTTTCCTTTAAAAAAAACAACGCCTCACACGACTCAGTAGATAACCACTTATCCAAAGGTCTTTGGGACTTTCAGGAGGCTTTGAGATCTGTACTCAGGGTCATGATGATAGCAACTCAGGAGCTGCTCTGTAGCTCTGCTCCTACAGTGTTTAGAAGCTTACTGACATTGACTTCAGTACTGCAGAGCTTAGAAAGTCTGTGATGTAAGAGTTGCAGTAATATAGACTTTAAGACCTCTGATGGGCTCACTGGAACAAGAACTCTGGTCCTGCAGAGCTCCTGTACAATGCAGGATTGAGGATCTTGTGCAGTTTAGGAGCTCCAAAGGACTAAATTCTCCAGGATGAAAGCTCTCGTCCTGCAGACTTTAGTATAGGAGCTCAATGGGACTGAAATTTCAGGGGACAGATCCAACCTTCACATAACCCATGGGAATGATTCCACTGGGCCCCAGGCTTTCAATTAACCCGAGTTCAGATAACAGGTTTGACTGAAATATATATATGAGAGAGAGGGAGGGAGAGAGAAGCCAATGAAACACCTGCAGCATATCATGTCACATAGCTCCTGTAATAGTGACATCACATAAACAGTTCAACACCTGTTTCTCCTTGGGAAATATCACACCCACTGATTCAGCTAGAGCCAGTCTCTGATCAGAAACTGCAGCACAACAAATGTTGGTCTGTAGTAAGATTTCTTGCAGCTTAAATTCAACATCTGTAGTCATATGGATTAAATAATAAAATCATGGGCATGAGAATAGAGACAATTGGGGGAAAATGTTCATGAATATTTTTGACAAAAATGAAGGGGGGAGAAGTCAAAATTTGTCATCATTTTTCCGTTTCCAACAAATAAATACCACAAAAATTTCAGTTTCCATTTTTTCAGTGAAAACCTGAAAAAATGTGTGAAAAACAGACATTTTCCAAGGAAATTTCCATTTCAATAACAACAAAACATTTTCCATAAAAAAAATTTTCAATGGACAAATTTCACCATTGACTCATAGACTTTAAGGCCCGAAGAGACCATGGTGATCATGTAGTCTTACCTCCTGCACCACAGAACCTCACCCACCCACTCCATTAATAGACCCCCCCTAACCTCTGGCTCAGTTACTGAAATTCTCAATGCAAACAAAGAGAGTGCCATGTTGGAGGAGACCAACGGTCACTCTAGTTCAGTGTTTTGTCTCCTACAGTGCCATTGCTGGATGGTGAGGAAGGTGTAAACCTCCAACAATGCACTTTATTGTGCCATACTAATATTGAGAGAGAAGGGTAAAGTTTCTTCTTAACCTTAGTTGACCAATTTATGTCCTGAAACACAAGGCATCAGCCTAAATCTCTTGCAATTTTACTTTAGTAAGAGCAACTGCAAATGTTGTGCCTAATTCTCCATTGCTTGGTGCCCTGTGCAGTCATAGGCCTGTGCAAAGTGTCCTGGTAGTTTTTCACCCGGTTTGCCCAGAGGTAAATGACTAAACAGGGTGCTAGGCCATGGAGAATCCAGCCCCATATTTACTCCTTAAACTGACATAGGACCAGGTACCCATGTGAATGAAGGGAACAGAGCAGTTTTTCACTCACCTCTTCACAGCCGGGAGCAATTTAAATCTGCATTTACATTTTAAATGCCACACAATTACGCTTAGAACTATCATTAAGCTAATTAGTCCCAACCATTTCTAGGATCAACCTGACTTCCCACTGATACCCCGTTTGACATTCCTTTCTGAACCCTGACTCCTTGTTCTGCTGAAAAGCGCACTTGGTGCTTGGATACCACAATGATGGACAATGTGTAAGTGTCACAGATCCTAGCCAGCACCCCTTCTTGGCCACCCACTAGTACTGCTGTGAAGGGAATACAAGCCTCTGTGCTCTGGAGCCCCTGAGGTGTGCTAAGGTCCTGGAACCCGAATGGAGTCCAGACATTACCCCAATCTTGGGGTCCCTAGGCACATTATCAGGGTGCAGATCTTCTATCTGGCAACTCTCCGAGTTTTGAACCCTAGTCCCTCTGGGCACAGCACTGATCTTTCTGGCTCCCTGGTACTTACACACACCCCTCTCCCAAAACACAGCCAAAAAGATATGAACCTTCTGGTCTACAATTTAACTCTCTCAGGGGCAATGTGGTAGTTGCGGGCACAGAACTCATACTGGTAGACAAACTTGGCCCCCCAATTCTAGCATCATTGCTCTTAACAGATAAAGCACAGATCATAGACAAAACAAAAAACATCCCAACCACAATGTCCCTCACTAACTCCCCCTTCCCTTGTGAATCCTTGAGTGATCATCTGTGTTCCATCAGGCAGGCAGGCAAGATCCTCCACCCACCTCCTTGCCTATTCTGCACCTGAAGCCAGCAGCCTCCCTCATCTTAATGTGGTGCAAAATGGCTCTTTACCCCAGTTCTCCTATGGGAGTCTTATAGATTCCTATAGTCCCCCCTATAGACTCCTGCTAGAGTCACCTGCTTCTTTTGTTCTACCTTTTGGTAACTTTCCACTGCTCCCAACACCCCTTCCAGTTAGGCAAGAAAAGGGAATGTCTTCTCCCAGCTAAAGCAAAGCCATTGCCTCAAGGTGTTTTACTTAAGACTAGACAATTATTGAGTGTTAATCACCCACTAGTGTCTCTGTGTTGGCAGTGATGTGACACAATGCTGCTAATTCACGGTGGACCCACATACATGTAGGCTTCATGATACAATTTCATAAAATCATCTGCAATGTGTTATACAAAGAGGAATGATCTGAGGAAAGCAGAAATTACCATCATTAATCACTGTCAAAATGAAACTATGTTCTTGCATAGAAAATGACTTCCTCCAGCAATGCTGCCTAAAAGGGCCGGTCTACACTAGAAAATTAGATCAACCCAGCTGCATCCCTCGGGGATGTGAAAAATCCATACCGCTGAGCAACATAGGTAAGCCCCTGATGGCTGCGTCTACACAAGCACTTACTGAGGTATAACTTATGTCACTCAGGGCTGTGAAAAAGTCACCCTGCTGAGTGATGTAAGTTACACCAACATACGCGCCAGTGTAGGCAGTGCTGTGTCAGGGGACTCTCCCGCCAACATAGCTTCCACTCTCATGGGACTCGAGTAGTTAAGCCGATGGGAGAGGCTTCGTCTGTTCCGTGTCGCTTTTGCAGGAGACAGAACAAGAAAGCAAGCACTCCAACTCCGTAGTAAGTATTTAGCAAGGAAATGTGTTAGATTATCTTTTGTTTTGGCTTGTGATTTTCTCTGTGCTGAGGGGAAGGTGTATTCCTGGTTTTTCTTTTTATAACTTTAAGGTTTTGCCTAGAGGAAAATTCTCTGTGTTTTGAATCTAATTGCCCTGTGAGATTATCTCCCATTCTAATTTCACTGAGGTCCTTCTTTTACCTTTTTTTCTTTCTAATAAAGTTCTGTTTTTTTAAGAATCTAATTGTTTTTTTTTTTAGTGTCCTAAAAAACCAAGGCTGGTCTGTGCTCATCTTGTTTATTCTCAAGCCTCCCCAAGAAAGGGGGGTGTAGGACTTGGGGGGATATTTTGGGGGAATAGGACTCCAAGTGTTCCTTTCCCTGATTCTTGTTAAATCACTTGATGGTGGCAGCATTTACCTAATCCAAGGTGCAAGGGAGAATTTGTGCCTTCGGGAAGTTTTAACCTAAACTGGTAGAAATAAGCTTAGGGGGTCTTTCATGTGGGTCCTTACATCTGTACCCTAAAGTTCAGAGTAGGAAGGGAACCCTGACAGGGCCTGATTCAAAGCCCATTGAAATCAGTGGGAGTCTTTCCATTCACTTCAATAGGCTTTGGCTCATGCCTGTGGGTTTGGAAAAAAGAGTGTACCAGTGACTCTGGCCCATAGAGTCATCTACTTTTTTTTTTTTTTTGGTAAGAAAGAAGCAAGTGGGTGACTTGCTGATTGTATATATTTATTTATGCTGATCCTCAGCAAAAAATATCTTATTTAGATCCCATCTGCTTTCAGCCAGGTTTGGGAACTGTTTGAATCAGCAGCATCAGTATTTTCCTACCCGCAGCACAGAGCACGGTGACATAGTAATTAATACACCCCGGGATAGAAAGAATGGTCCATGGCAAAGCCTGGTTCTTGAAAGGTGACCTGTACAAACGGACCCTGATACTCCCTTGGAGTCAAATTGACGCCATTCTTTGCAGGCTCAGAGCCCAGACTAGGACAGTGACATCTTTAGTCATTTCTGTAACAACAGAGTCAGATGACAGGTGATCATTCCGAGATTCCACGTAGAGTGTGAAAAAAAAATCCCTTGGTCATTTGTCCTGCATCGCCAGGCTATTCTAATATGGAAAACATGTGATGCTGAACCTGGGGATCAATGTACGGAGCCTGCTTTTGGCTTAAAGTGGAACTATTGTACTGAGAAAACTCTCAAGCATGTTTCAAAGAAAGACCAAAATAATTTGCCTTCCTGTCATTTGTCAGCCCGTTTCCATGCTGCATTGGCTGGATTACTGAGGATCTCTATGCTCAAAGGATGGGAGGCAGCATGGATTAACATATGTGACTTGGAGTCAGGAGATCTGGGTTCTATAGCTGACTGTTGGGTCAAGTCACTTAACCTCTTGGTGTCCAAGTTTCCCCCCTGTACAGTGGATTAAGTTGGGTTGTAGCTGAGGCTGTGTCCCAGTGGAAGCCCCTCAGCATAGACTCCATTTGTCTTTTTTGGCTCCAATACAATATGGTCTTCACCTGATGCCAAATCAAACTCCAACTGAAGTCAGTAGAAAAATGCTCCTTGACTGCAGTGGGAGCTGGATCCAGGTGCCCAGTTCTTCCCTCCACAAGATATGAGTAACTCCTGCTGAAGTCAGTGGGAATTACTGCAAGGGGAGATCGAGGCCCCAGGTTTGCCTTTTGACTTTCTGACATCATCATCAGCCTTCCCAGCTGGGTTCCTAGAGTCTGCTCCAAAGCCCACTGCACTCAGCAGCCCCCTTTGCCACTGGCTTTAATGGGCTTTGAAAAAGGCCACAGAGTGGGGCAGGAGACACTGAATTCATGCAAGGGAAGCAATCACATAGTTCTTATTTCCTCTAGTCATGTGGAGGAAAGGCAGTCTTCCGAGACAGCTTCTAGCCACTCGTTACCTTCAGTTTCCCCATGAACTCTAACACACCTGTTGCCCTTTGTACTTTTGTAGTGTTTAAATGGTGCTGTACACCTTTACACCTAGCAATAACAACTGTTGTTTTTAAAAAGAAAAAGCTATTTTTAGCACGCTTGCCAGGGCTGATCTTCATCATCATCATCTATTTTCTTGAGAGCCGTTTGGTTGACTGCAATGGAGCCATATTGAGTTACACTAGCTGAGGATCTGACCCTTGATTTTTTTTCTCTCAAACTATACAGCTAAAGAAATGTATGCACAGTAGGGGTTCCCAAACTTGTTTCCCTGAGGCCCACCTGTGCAGCTGCAATAGGCACGGTGGCCCACTACTAATACTTCTTGAGGAAAATTATTAATTTTATTTACATGCATATAAACTGCAACACTGTACATGAACAATGCACGTTCTCTTTTCATTTTAATGTAAGCAATTGTGAGAATAGAAATCCCTAGCAATATACAGTCAAGGAAAAGCTTCAAGATCTTTTGAAACCAAGCAGCTTTAGTAAAGCTACACTTTAAAAAAATGTCGAGAGCAAAATGTCATGTTCCAACAGGGAAAACACAATTTTGTATAAAACTGAACAATAAGAAACATAACAAGAGTAACAAAATTGTGAAAAAATATGTGTTAGTATTTGTTGATTTTAAAACAAAATAGTCGTCCGACTTTGAACACTATCTTGTATTTTCACATTTTTTAGTGTAAAATCTGAATTTCTGTGCTGTGTAGGTAAAGCCCCAACCCTACTGTCTACTAATTAGAAAAGAATCAAATACTGCAAATAAAAATACAAAATAACAGTTATATTATAACTCACTGAGGCAACAGGTACTCATCCAATCTGGTAAAGGAGAATCCAAACTTCAAGTATATATCATTGTATATTCTTATCACTTTCTTTTTTTGGCTGGCTCATTTCGTGTAGCTGTAGATGGTCTGGGACCTTCATTATCTTCTCCCCCAGTGAACCCTTCTCATTTTCAAAAAATATATCACTCCATGTCAGATTGAAACACTGGTTCCCATTTTTTACAGTTGTAAATGGCAGGCTGTGTGTATATTGCTAGGTTACCTTGCAGTGCAACGCAGCACTGTACTCGTGAAAATCAAACTTGACATATTGCAGCTCGGTTTGTTAAAATAAATGAATAAATAAAGTTTTTTTCTATACCCAGTCCAACATACACAACTCAAAACATTACATCTATAAGCTTTTACTTTGATTACACGAGTCACATGGAGTTAAAGATTTACTAACTAAGAGCTTGGCTGGAGAATGCAGTTGCACCAGCAGCTCACCTGGGACTATGTTGGGACACAGCCCACAGTTTGGGAACCCCAATGTATACTTTGTACCATTTGTAATAATTTTAATTATTATTATTATTATTCATGTTGAAGTACAGGAAGACTATGCCTAGTTTAGCCTCAAGACTTCTCATAATTCTGCTAATTCTAATTACAAATCATTTTCTCTCCTTGCTTCCAAGCTACTGACAAAATTTTCCCCTCGCATCCACACAGCACAACTCTACAGTTTTGCTTTCTCTGGGTCTGCAAGGAATGGATCATTTATTTTCCTGGAAAAGGGAGCGGCGACACCCTTTATTGAAAATGGACATAAAAACATGGACATCCCAGATGGAGAACAAAGACAAGGTCATTCCGTCTGTCTAGGGACCAATGAAGATTGTTCCTTACAGTAGCTTTCTCTTGTCCAGGTTTGTTTTAGAAGTCCCAGCTATGGAGCTTCCACCCCTGCTTTTGAGACAGTCTAATTGATCCCAATGACAGGAAGTTTTACTGCTTTGCAACCTAAATTTTCCTCTTTGTCTCCACTACTCTTAGTTATACCCTCTTTACTGGAAATACAGTGGTGGGAGAAAGGTGAAGCAATCCGGTACTATGTGCAGAAAGGAATAACGATACACTGGGCCTGATTCTCATTTACACTAAGGCCTTTTTATAGCACCTTGCCAGTCTAAAGGGGCTTTAGTATAAGTGAGAATCAGGCCCACTATTTTTCTGCATAATTCATAGGGCTTCCTATTTCAGATTACCCTGTAAAGTTATTTTCCATCCTGATTTTACAGAGGTGACTTTTACCTTTTTTTTTAAATAAAATCCTTCTTTTAAGAACCTGACTGATTTCTCTAGTGTCCTAAGACCTAGGGGTTTGGGTCTGTGATCACTTTGTAACCAATTGGTTAGGATATTATTCTCAAGCCTCCCCAGGAAAGGGGGTGTAAGGACTTGGAGGGATATATTGGGGGAATAGGAACTCCAAGTGGTCCTTTCCCTGATTCTTTGTTAAATCACTTGGTGGTGGCAGCGTACCCCCCAAGGGCAAAGAATTTGTGCCTTGGGGAAGTTTTAACCTAAACTGGTAGGAATAAGCTTAGGGGGTCTTGCATGCGGGTCCCCACATCTGTACCCTAGAGTTCAGAGTGGGGAGGGAACCCTGACAAGCCATCTCTGCCCCTAGCCCCCCCACCCCACCGCAGGGCAGAAGCCCCGAGCTCCGCCTCCTCCCCCCAGTCTGGTAGGTGGAAAAGGGGGGACACAGGAGGTTCTGTGAGCTGCGTGTTAACTATAAAGGAGCTGCATGTAGCTGGCAGGCACGGTTTGGCCACCCCTGGCCTAAGTCACATAGGGAGTCTGTGGTAGCACAAGGAATGGCACTGGGATCTGTCACGTTTCAGGCAAGTGCGCTAACCCCTGCAGCATCCTTTCCAGGCAGGCTCTTAACAAAGGGAATGGTCATGGGGATCTATATGAGCTGTTTCCAGGGCAACAATCTCCTCTCAGTGCCATTGCAGATGCCTGTCCACTAGGAATCCCTGACTGGGAGGGGCGGGGGGTGTTCCTTTCTACAGCAGTTTCCCCCAGGGCTCTCTGGCATGACTCAGACATATATTTTCATTGCTTGTCACGCAGAACACAACATGCTGCTTGAACATTTGTAGTCGCACGCTCCTCTGACAGAATAATAGGTTTGTTTTTTCTGCCAGGGTAAATCACCAGCAGCCCTTGTGCCCAGGCAACCGTTACAAAAAAGGACCTGGTGCCTCTGACCTTTGGGTAACAGTAAGTTCTGATTATTTTTTACTTTCATTCCCCTCCACCCGCCCAAGTGCTCTTCGGTTCTTAAGCTTCAGACAATTGAAAGCTTTGCAAACAAAGACGTGTGACGAACCTTCCTCTGCAATTTGGTTTTAATTGGAGATTTCACACTCCAGGGGTGAGACATTTAAAGCCAATATTAAATCCATTCCTACAGCCAGTTTGACCTCAGTTATATTTTGTTCCTCGGTGCAGATTTCTCCACATCCCCACTGGCAGGCTTCCCTCATCCCCTGGCAGGTCTCATGCACCTCCCGTAGCATAGGCAGTCATTGTTTGATCTACCTAGGTAAAGTAGCAGGGGGTTGGAGGCAGTGGAGCTGATAAGCTCACAGGCAATCCCTCAGCAAGGAGCTAGCTCCTGAGCTGCTGTAGACGGGCATTGCTGATTTACATCAGTTTCCCTCAGGCACTTGTGTGGCCCCCAGCACCACTGTATCTGAGCACCTCACACTCTGTACTGTATTTATCCTCCCAGCATGCCTGTGAGGTAGGGCAATGCTATTGCCCCCATGGTATGGATGGAGAATGAGGTACAGAGGGACACAGAGCTGAGCCCCAATCTCCCCTGGCTCTGGCTGGTACGTTAACCACTGGACCACCCTTCTTTTCACTGAGGATGTGGCCACAAAAACATATGCGCTTCCTAGGATCTCGTTCTCTGAATGAGCCTTGCTCACCACCCTTCCCCCACCACAACATCACCACCTTCATCATCATCTTGGCTGATGCGACACAGTCCCCTCGGCAGCCTACCGGGGCTGAAGTGACTCAAGTTGTTAGAACAGGCCAAGGCTCAGCATTTTTTAGTCTCTGTCTCTCTGTCTCTCTTTTGGGGGGCATCAGAAGAGTTAATCCGATTCCTGGGCTAAACAGCCGCTTCATAAAGCCACAGCAGCAGTCCTTGAGCTTTGCATGCATTCATAAGCCTCATTATGTAAATGTGGCATTAACTGCATCGCAAGCACACCCCGTATTTGCAGATCCCATTGCAAATGAATAGATCTGGTGGCATCTGGAGGCAGAGCTGGCTGCACCTAAAACAAGTAGCTTGCTCAAGCAGGACAGAGAGCAGGAGAATGAGTACTTAGACCATCAGTGACCTCTCCCATAGACAAAAGACATTCCAGCTCCCGGCTGAATCAAATGAGCACTGCTTTCCAGCAACAAGGCAGAAGTGGGGTTAATTTTTTGTCCTTCAAAATATATCTGCATTTAGAATTTGCATCCCCTTTAGTGAATGTGCTGATCAGCCACACTCCCACTGATGTTAGGTGGAGCCACGTGTGCTCTTTACCTCTGAATATCAGGCCATGCTTTAGGAAAGTGATGAGCACAAAGCATCAGCTTGAGTCAGGAAGCTGCTTTGCCTATACAGAGACATCAATATACCTGATCTATAGATCACCACTCCCCTGTGATTCCAGTCCTGGGCCCTCACAATTCTACCAGTGCACTCACTCCTCACCTGCAGTCCTGGATCCTTGCTAGCTGTGTAGCAGCTTTGTGATGTGGACAAATGGGAATTAAGAGAAAACTCAGAGAGGTCAAGGGGACAGTCCTCACTGAGGGCAAACCAGGATCACTTTATTGGTGTCAGTGAATTTACACACATTTACAGTAAGCTGAGGATCTGACTCATTGTCCTTTGTGATGACTACAGAAGTGAGAGTCTAATGAACAATGCCACTGTGCCATTTAATCACTGTGGAATCTCAGTTCTAGGAAGCTGGGTCCTATAGGTGCTCGGTGTTCGTATGAAACAGGGCCCAAGGAACAATCTCAGAGCACAGACGTTCCCTCCTTAGAAAGTGGGATTTTTAAAGACTAATGCCACAGTTATCCATGCATTTACTCTAGCTGCCAAACTGTTTTTCATTTCTCCCTGGCTTCCTCCTCCAACCCGCCTTGTAAATAACACAGACAGTAACCAAGAACGATAGCTCCTCTTGTTGGTTTAATGTTTTAATGCCTTTGTGCTCTGTGTGTCATGCTGGAATACTAAGCGCAGACTCTGATGCAATGTTTTAGTCCCTGTCTGCAATGGCCGATGGGAGTTGAAAGAATCTGTACACAGCTGATAATGTGGAATCAGAGACAGCAATGTTGCGGCCAGGGATGCCACTTTAAACAGTTTCCAAGTGGGGGGGAAATGATGCTGTCTTCCAGATCTGAGCCTGGAGCGTCATAAAAGGAATTAGACTGGATAACATTTCCAAACCCAGCACACTGGGATCAGTGCTGAAACACAGCAAACAAAATCCCTGAAAAACCCAGCACACATGCTACATATCCAGCCTAAGACCTGCAATAGCTGCAAGTCATTACCATTCAATGGCTGTTTGGTGGCCTATGTGAAATAAATGTATGGTCTCAAGCCAGTTTCTAGTGAAAAAACCACAGCAATTAGCAGTAATTGGTCCCTTTGTTGTCAGCAGCCGCAGAACAGTTGATGAGTGAATGAGCCACAGGGACTCAACTGTCGTCTCAGCTCCTACGGGTTCTCTCCAGGTCAGGCTTGAAGGGTATGTCTTTTCATATGGTCCACCAGCCATAGTGCCACTGCCCACACTGTACCTGTGCTGGGGGTGAGAATGCCATGGCTGTCCATCTTGAACTGCACTGAATGCACTCCAAACGTGTACAATAAAATAAAGACATTATCTGTAGGGCCGAGATGATTTGCTTAGTAGGAAAAATATAGTTGAATTCAATATCCCAGTGTATGGTTATGCTGTTCCACTCCAAAACCAAAGAACACCCTAAAGTCTTAGAGGACTGGTGGAGAACTTGGAGCCAGAGCAGATGGAGGGGGAGGGAGGAGACTTTCTCCATGGCTGATGGCTCTGCTCCCTCATCCAAGGCCCACTGAAGTCCAGGGAAAGTCTCCCACTGAGATCAGTGGTCTCTGGATCAGGCCTTCAGGCAGTGGGGATATGTTTGTAAACAATGGAGTCCCAAATTAGAGAAATCTAAAAACATGACATGCTTTTCTGAGCTATTGCCTTTTATTACTTATATAGTGTCATAGAGTAGGTGCACATGGCTCTTGGCAAACAAGGCAGGAGAGACAAGGTCACTGTCCCAGAAGCCTTGCAATCAGCATTAGATACAATACAAACAGAGGGTCCAGTGAGAGGGTGGGTGCAGGCAGTTTCAGAGCAGAAATTTGAGAAGCCAAGTAAAAGAAGACTGACTAGAGACCAGGAAGACGTTGCTTGCCCTATGGGTAGGGGTCTGGAATGCTGTTCATTCTCCCAGCTAATGACTCCTGAAAGGAGACCCATAGGAATTGACTTCATATATAATGTACCAGATTCCCTGCCTCCCAAAATAAATCCTGGGGTGGGGGAAAGGAGGAGGAAATCTCTGTGAGGTTCCCCTTGTGGATACTGTCCAACATTTCATCAGGGGGTGGGGTTTGCATTTCCCCATGAAATCTGCCATGGGACCTGCTACCACATGAAAACGATTAATAATGGATGATTTGTGCTATTAGGATATGTTCTTTTGGTTGATTGAACACATCAGTTTGCTGGGTCAGTGTTTGCTCAGCAGGGATGAGCCTGAACCCAAACCTTAGCCCTGGACAACTCCAAACTTTGAAGATGTTTGGATCCAGGTCTAGATCTGAATTTTGTAGCTTGGCCAATACATCTATAGTGGATCAAATCAAATGCTGGATCCAGCTTCCTACAAACGTAGAAGTTCAGATTTGTATCCAATTTTGTAGCTTAGGTTCCTTTCTTTTGCTTGCTGGGAGTGTTTGGTAGGTTTCACTTTAATTCGTTTCTCCTACTATCTGTTCATGCCTCCTTTCCTTATGTATGATCATTCTTCCTGCTTGTATCTTTGTATCTAATACCTCTTCATTGACTTGTTCCCGTCTGTTCTTTTCTTTATCCATTTTCTTTAATCTGTGGCCAAGCACTCTTAACGCAGACTAAAAAAAAATAATTGAAATCAACATTACCAACTGGCTTGGATTCACCTGGCACATTGCCTATCTTTCAGGAAGATATTTGATTTAAGGTGTTGGCTTTTTAATTTGGAAAGTTATTTGGGATGTTATTGCCAATTTCTTGACTTGTTTATTGACTTCAGACGTACGTTGGTCATCACAGCGGTTTGAATCCGAGTGTACCGTACTGTATGTTGTTTTACAGAATTTCACCACTGAAAATTCATAAGATTGCTTGGTAGTTCTCTTCTCTTTGCTCCTATTCTTGGCATTCTGTGAGCAAGGGAAATGCTGGGTTAACATGCTCTTACTCAATTTGTTTCCTTTGAAGTTCCCCCCTCAGTCCAGGCTGCCAGTTACTTAGGGCCAACTTCTGCCGCCTTAGTGATTTGTTTTGCTCACTCACAGCCTGCAGATTCTGGCCCTGCATCTGGGATCTCGTGTCCTGATCCTACAAAGGTTTATTCAGGTATATATCTTTGTTCATTGCGAGTAGCCCCATTGACGCAGCGTGTAAAGCTAAGCACCGCACACATTTTTGCATGAATGGAGGACTAGGGAAGAACGCCCATTGAACTCAATGGGGGATGTCCACTTCATAGTAGGGTTTTTTGCTGGGAGGACTGAAGCCTCCTAAATGTATTGTGTGTGGAATCTAGGTTTTTTTACATACATGATACAGGTGGTAAAATCCTGTGTATTCTTTTACAATGATTTTGTTTCAGATAGGCTGGACAAACTCTGCTCCCAGCTCGGTGTGACTGTGGAGTGTCTCCACTGACTTTAGTGAAGGCTACATTTACACCTGAGTAACTGAGAGCAGACTGACCCCCTGACAATATTGTTTACCCCTATATTGTCTTTGTGTGATTAGTGCCCAGATCCGCCACTCTTACATTGAGCAATATCTTAGTCCACAAATAGTCTCATTGATTTCACTGGGTAAGGCACAGTGCTATTCAACATGAGTAAGGGGGAGAGGGGGCCTGAATCAGGCTGGTGGGCCCCAATCCTGGAAAAATGGATGTACGTGCTTAACTTTAAGCATGTGAGCAGCCGCAGAGACTTCTCAAAGCATGACCCTGGATTTCTGTGGTGGCAAAGCATACATAATCACGAATAAAGTAATATCCTCCTTTGTCATTGTACTGTCTCCTGGAAGGGAAATCCAGGCATGCTCAGAGCTACAGGCCTGGGGTGTTATTAGCAGAGCTCTTTCTGCCTCCTGCCCGTGCTAACAGCTGAGGCACAAAATTCCATTGCCAGTAGAGTTGAGGTTCTCAGGTTTAAAACAGTCTGGGAGTCTTAAAGGGGAAGACCACTGCAATAACCCATGGCTGGTGGGATAAAGATGGGCTAGAAATAAAATTTTAAAATGGAAGGATTCACCGGCTGCAAGCTCAGGACCCTTAGATATTTAAACAAGTTATCCTGAGAGCCAATTGATGTCCTGCCAGAGCACTTCCTTATACTGTGTACTGGTTTCCCTTCAGCTGTGTTGGCGTCTCTCTGCTTGGAGGATGCTGTGCCAAGGTTATCTTATGTTATGAAATCCCAAGCACTTAACTGAAAGAGGTTTCGATTCCCTCTTGATCATCCAGGAAATATGCCTTATTTCAGCATCACTTACTGAACATTGGGGTGGGGGGTTAAATATGTGAAAGATAGCAACATTGTACAATTTTATCACTAGTTTCATGATATTTGGTGTTTTGTTTAAAGCTCCAACTCCTGGAGTCAGGTGATTACATGAGAACGTCGGCTTTTATTACTAAAAAAGTACATGTCTAGCTTTCATGCTTGCAGAGAAAAGCTTGACAAACATGATCTAAGTGTACCTTGAAGGCTCAGAAATCAATAGGCAAAAGGAAAGAATCCAAAATTAATTTTTAAAAGTCTCTTGATTTTTAAGCCAAACTCATGAGTTTTTGAGGGCCCAACTCATTATTTTGGGATTGGCAATACTGTTCATACTCTCCTCAATCACCCCTGCCACCTCTCTTGCCTCTGTCTTCATGAGGACAACACCAGCTAGAAAGAGTGGGTTTGTTTGGCTACAAACTCAATTCAATCGCAAATTAAAGGAGACTTACATAGGGGAAAAATTGGTTTATGCCTCCCTGCACCTTTTAAAATTATTTTTTCTCTTTGTAATGTATTAAAATATGCCTGAAAAGTTTTTTTTATTGTTTATTAAATGGTCGTTCACCCCCCAGCTTGTTTCTTACCTTAGAAGCAGCAGGTCTGTAAAGGCTGGTCTTCCCTAGTTTTGCTAGAGAACCCATTGAAAATGCCAGAGATGCAGGCTATGAGCTTCCTCAGCCCTTATCTGAAGGGGTAATGGTGTTGAATGTTTAACAGAGACTGCTTTTCTCTCAAGTGTTTCAGTCAAACACATATTAACCCTATGGGCTTAAGTGGGTCTTGAGGGATGCATAGGTCTTGTGCTGCTCCTCCACACAGGGGTAAACTCCACCCCTTGTTTTGTAGGTGTGCACAGCACTTCACTGCAATGGAATTTAGTCTGAATTAGGGTTGCAGATTTGGCCCACTCCATGACCCTGAGTCAGATCTCATGTGCACTGGTTTTATACCACTGTAGCTTCACTGACTTCAGTGGAATTACTCCTGGTTACTACTACCTCCAGCCATACCTGCAGAGACCTGGTAGCAAGGTACCTTTCTCCATTGCAATCCTCCCAGCTCTCCACTTGAGGAGGCCTCTCCAGTCAGGTGTTTCAGCTAAGTATGGAGTGCAGTGGGCCTTTTTATACCACCCCAGCAGCAAAAGGGGACCATCACGTGTGTGGAGATAGCTCCCGTGCAGAAGATTTCCTTTGCCAGTGTAAAACTAGCAAGAGGGCTGTCTGCTGGCCCTGCTCCTAGCCCCTGGCAGATCAGTGATATGTCAGGAGCATGGCTGGGATGCACTAAGCTATTCTCTCCTTCCCAGGGCCCATATCGGAGAGCAGAGGGCAAATTAGAGTAGCCCTACAACTGTTCTCACTTACCCCAGGGGCCAGACAGGCCTGTTCATGGCCCAAGAATACAGGGGCCAGACCATCGGCTGGTATGAATCAGCGTGGCTCCACTCACTTCGATGGAGCTATGCTGCTTTACTGCAGCTAAGGACCTGGCCCTGGGATTGCAAAGGTGGCTTAAAGCCATTTGTGCCCCTCTAAACCTGCCCCAAGCACAGGATTGGGGTAACTTACAAATAAGTGCAAGGGGAGCTGTCCATGGAGAGATTCCAGTTTTCAAAGTCTCGCCCAAAAGACTCACTCCCTATAAACAATGTAGAAAGCAATTTATGGGCCTCACCATGACACAGGGCTGAGTAGGACCCAGGTAAAATTTGAAATTGTAGTTCTGAGGTGTGACTATTGCAAAACAACCAATCCATCCGGCCCAGCAGTGGCTTCATAACAGTTTAACTTCTCTGAGTTAGATTGTGTCAGCTCCGCCGCTCTGACATCTGCAGGCTTGCTCTAAAAGGCACTGTGCTGGAACAGCACTAGGCTTCTTTTGCTCAGGGCCAGCCCCAGGAGGTGGGTGTGTAGGTGTATGGGACATTGTGCTGCTGAGGGTCACAACAGGCCATGTCCTCAGTGCGGAGTTAACTTGCATTATCCACAATAGAGTTTCTGAATAAGCCTAAGTCAACTGAAAGCAGCCACACAGACACACACACACTTGAGCAACTGCATCCACACTGGCAGGGCACTTGCTCATGTGTGGCACTAAGAACATAACATAAAAACATAAGAATCCTCCTACTGGGTCAGACCAAAGGCCCATCTAGCCCAGTATCCTGTCTTCTGACAGTGGCCAATGCCAAGTGCCCTGGAGAGAATGAACAGAACAGGTCATCATCAAGTGATCCATCCCCTGTCGCTCATTCCCTGCTTCTGGGCAAACAGAGGCTAGGGACACCATCCCTGCCCTTCCTGGCTAATAGCCATTGATGGACCTATCCTCCATGAATTTATCTAGTTCTTTTTTGAATCCTGTTATGGCCTTGGCTTTCACAACAGCCTCTGGCAAGGAGTTCCACAGGTTGACTGTGCATTGTGTGACGAAATACTTCCTTTAATTTGTTTTAAACCTGCTGCCTATTAATTTTATTTGGTGACCCCTAGTTCCTGTGTTACGAGAAGTAGTAAATAACACTTCCTAATCTACTTTCTTTAAACCAGTCATGATTTTATAGACCTCAATCATATTTCCCCTTAGCCATCTCTTTTCCAAGCTGAGAAGTCCCAGTGTAATCTCTCCTCATACGGAAGCCGTTCCATACCCCTAATCATTTTTGTTGACCTTTTCTGAACCTTTTCCAGTTCCAATATATCTTTTTTGAGATGGGGCGACCACATCTGCACGCAGTATTCAAGATGTGGGCGTACCATGGATTCATTTTGAGGCAACATGATATTTTCTGTCCTGTTATCTATCCCTTTCTTAATTATTCCCAGTATTATGTTCACTTTTTTGACTGCCACTGCACATTGAGTGAATGTTTTCAGAGAACTATCCACAATGACTCCAAGATCTCTTTCTTGAGTGGTAACAGCTAATTTAGATCCCATCATTTTATATGTATAATTGGGATTATGTTTTCCAATGTACATTACTTTGCATGTATCAATACTAAATTTCATCTGCCATTTTGTTGCCCAGTCACCCAGTTTTGAGAGATCCTTTTGTAGCTCTTAGCAGTCTGCCTGGGTCTTAACTATCTTTAATAATTTTGTATCATCCTCAAATTTTGCCACCTCACTGTTTACCCCTTTTTCCAGATCATTTATGAATATGTTAAATAGGACTCGTCCCAGAACAAACCCCTGGGGGACACCACCTCTCGCCATTCTGAAAGCTGACCATTTATACCTACCCTTTGTTTCCTATCTTTTAACCAGTTACCAATCCATGAGAGCACCTTCCCTCTTATCCTGTGGCAGCTTACTTTGCGTAAGGGAAGTGAGGGACCTTGTCAAAGGCTTTCTGAAAATCTTAGTACACTATATCCACTGGATCCCCCTTGTTCACATGCTTGTTGACCCCCTCAAAGAATTCTAGTAGATTGGTGAGGCATGATTTCCCTTTACTACCATGTTGACTCTTCCTCAACAAATTATGTTCATCTATATGTCTGCCAATATTGTTCTTTATTATAGTTTCAACCAGTTTACCCGGTACTGAAGTCAGGCTTACAGGCCTGTAATTCCCTGCATCACCTCTGTAGCCATTTTTAAAAATTGGCATCACATTAGCTGTCCTTCAGTCATCTGTTACAGAAGCTGATTTAAATGATAGGTTACAGACTATAGTTGGTAGTTCTGCAGTGTCACATTTGAGTTCCTTCAGAACTCTTGTCTGAATACCATCTGGTCCTGGTGACTTATTGCTGTTTAATGTATCAATTTGTTCCAAAACCTCCTCTAATGATACCTCAATCTGGGACAGTTCCTCAGATCTGTCACCTAAAAAGAATGGCTCAGGTTTGGGAATCTCCATTACATCCTCAGCCATGAAGACCGATACATAGAATTCATTTAGTTTCTCCACAATGGCCTTATCGTCCTTGGGGACATGTCCCATGGTTCTTTGCACTGCAGTAAGCTGAGCTAGTCTATGAATTCTTTCCCAAATGAACTGTAGGAGAACTTGTCTGTCTTTTCTAGGCACATGGTGATGGGGGGATTGTGGGAAGGCATTGGAGGAGTAGCCTCACTTGAGTGGTGCTATCTTACATCCGCACTACAGAGTGGTCATGTTGGCAGCTGACGAGTTTTGCTAACTTGGGTTATAGCTTATAGCCTCTGGTAGGCCATCCAAATAGAGTTAAAAGCACCACCAGCTTTCACAGGATAAGAGGGAAGGTCCTCTCATGCATAGGCATCAAGGGAAAAAATATGGTGGGTGATGAGCACCCACCGGCTGCCCCCCTACCAGAACCTCCCCCCAGCACCTCCTGCCCGCTGGTGGGCCCCACTGATCAGCGCCTCCCTCCCAGCCCTACCACTTGCTCCAGATCAGCTGTTTCACGGTGTCTGGGGGCACTGTGGGGGAGGAGCAAGGGTGAAGTGTGCTAAGGGGAAGAGGTGGAACTTGGCAGGGAAGGTGCGGGGTAGGGGCAGGAAGAGGCGGGGTGGGGACGGGGCATTGGGGGAAGGAGTGGAGTGGGAGTGGGGCTTGGGCAGAGCCCGGGGGGAGCACCCTTGGCAGATTAGAAACTTGGAACCTATGCTTTCGTGGATCAGTAACTGGTTAAAAGATAGGAAACAAAGGGTAGGAATAAAATTATTAGTTTTCAGAATGGAGACAGGTAAATAGTGGTGTCCCCCAGGGGTCTGTACTGGGGCTTGTACTGGGGCTAGTACTGTTTAACATAGTAATAAATTATTTGGAAAAAGGGGTAAACAGTGAGGTGGCAAAATTTCCAGATGATACAAAACTATTCAGGATAGTTAAGTCCAAAGCAGACTGTGAAGCGTTACAAAGGGATCTCACAAAACTGGGTGAGTGGGCAACAAAATGGCAGATGAAATGCAGTGTTGAGAAATGCAAAGAAATGCACATTTGAAAACATAATCCCAACCATACATATAAAATGATGGGGTCTAAATTAGCTGTTACCATTCAAGAAAGAGATCTTGGAGTCATTGTGGAAAGCTCTCTGAAAACATCCAGTCAATGTGCAGTGGCAAAAAAAGCAAACCGAATGTTAGAAACTATTAGGAAAGGGATAGATAAGACAGAAAATATGTTGCTTCTATATAAATCCAAGGTACGCCCACATCTTGAAAACTTTGTGCAGATCTGGTCGCCCTATCTAAAAAAAAAAAGATATATTGGATTTGGAAAAGGTACAGAAAAGGGCAACAAAAATTATTAGACATAAGGAACAGCTTCCATATGAGGAGAGATTAATAAGACTGGGACTTTTCAGCTTGGAAAAGAGACAGCTAAGGGGGGATATGATGGGGTCTATAAAATCATGACTGGTGCAGAGCAAGTAAATAAGGAAGTGTTATTTATGCCTTCTCATAACACAAGAGCTAGGGGTCATCAAATGAAATTAATAGGCACGAGATGGATCACTTGATGATAACCCTGTTCTCTTCATTCCTTTTGAAGCATCTGGCATTGGCCACTGTCGGCAGACAGGATACTGGGCTAGAGGGACCATTGGTCTGACCCAGTGTGGCTGTTCTTATGTACTCATCTCCAAGAGTTTGAATGTGAGGATGGGACTTGAGTTATGGGCAACATTTGAGCTATTACTTGAGTTATCTCTGCAGTGAAAACAAGACCACAAGAGACACTCTCTGCCACCTCCCACAGCTGGATACTGAATGAGTCAAAGACTTCTTTAGTCCTGAAGAAGGATGGCTGGAAACAAAGACTCTGTTGCTGCAGGAAATCAACTCTGAAGTATACACAGAACAGAGGTCAAGGTGGGTATAACCCCCAGTGAGCTTATTGTGGGTGGGTGAGGAGGAGGAACGGGAGGGACAGCTGAGAGGCATTGTACAGGGAGAGGAGATTTCAAGGCCTGTCAGTAGGTGGTTAGAAGAATGCTCATTTTGGTCTATGAGTATGGGGGTGAATGAGTCATTGAAGAATCTTTCCCATGACAAATGCTCACACTGACCCACAGAACTACCAGACACTTTGCGTCTCTACCAAAGTCTCTGTCCTACAGAGGAAACCATCCCACCCACCTCCACTAGTGATTGGCCCCTATCTAAACACAGGGCCCCCAGTTACATGGGGCCAGCTGGGCTTTCAGAGAAGCTGAATATGCATTTGGCTTGTGAACAAAACCTGGCTATGTGAGACTTCAGGGGAGGAATCTCTGCTGGTTCCTAGCATTTTTAAAGCATTTCTCCCTTCCCTGAGGAATGTGTGATAGTGTTCAGAATTTATCAGTTGCCCCAGGAAGTCTGGCTAGGAAGAGCCTTGGCAGTGCCTCATGCACTGCTGTAGTCATCAGCAGTCTGTAGCACTGCCCTACCAAGAAACAGAAGAAAACAACCTGTGCAGAAGTAATAATAAGAGATTGTATCTGAGTTTTCCTGTGGAATTTTTCTCCCACCAATGACTTTGCCTCTCCCCCGCTACTGCAAGGCATCAAAGTAAGTGGTGACACAATAGTTGCATATTGGTAACACCATCCATCCATATGTTTTATAGATATGTAAATATTCCTCTCACAGGCCTCTTGAGGTAGGACACCTAAGTCTGACTATCCCCATTTTGTAGCAGGGGTAAATGAAAAGCAGAAATGAAAACTCAGAACTTCTGGTTCACAGGAAATTGACATTCTGAAACCTATTTTCATTCTTATTCAGAACAAAACCAAATGTATCAAAATTCTGCATGAACTAGAAATTCTCTAAAATGTTTGTTGTGGAAACATCAGCACAGGGTGTTCCCAAAACAGAATATGCTCCCCAGACCCTGGCAGCTGCTGACTGATATCGGCATGATTCTTCTCAGTTTCACTGCTGCCCACCATGGAAAAGCAGCCCTGAAGCCGAAAAGAATCATATCGGTTTCAGTCAGCAACTGCCAGAACTTACATGGTCTCAGGTGGGGCGCCATGGGGGGGTCCCAGTTCCAGGACAGTGTGCAGCCCTATGACGCCTAGGCTTTCTAGCAGCTCGCTAGATGAACTGGCAGGAAACTGGACAGATTTGCAACAGACACTTGCCTGTGATTTGTCAGAAGTTTGTCAAACCTGATTCATTTCCACAAAACAGTTTGGGTTTGACAAATCAGAAACCCTGTTTCTCTGGAAAATTTCCAAACAGCTGTAACAGAGACGTTAAAGTAACTTGTCCAAGATCACACTGTAAAGTTAGCGGTGGAGATGGGACTAGAACCAAGATCCCTGACTAAGGGCTTGTCTACTCCACACAGCAATGAGAACTAGGGAGGTGTGACTTTTGTTGCACTCTAACTGCCCCTTGTGGAGCATGCTGGCATTCTTTAAAAAGGCACCACTGCACATTAACATAGCCCTGTTTGACATATGACAACATCACTGTGAACTGGGCACCTGTCAGAGTGCACCAGCGGGGTCTACCTGGGGCAGTTAGGACACAACATGTCAGAGTGCTCTAGAAATCATACCCCTCTAGTTTGCTCTGCAGTGCCATGTAGACAAGCTCTAAGCCTCCCTCATTCATTAATTTGCATAGCACCTTTGATCCCAAAGAACCCCAGAGTGTTCTACAAGCTCCATTCCTGGGTGTAACCATGCTGCTTTCAGCACAAGACCCAGGCAGGAAGCAAAAGCAGCCTTAAACTGACAAACAGTTCAGCCTTAGGATGCTCTGTCTTACACCTGGGTGACCATGGCCCCAAGGGGTAATTCCAGCAGCTGGGACTAGCCAGACTGCATGGCCAGTGTTTTAACCTCATTTTGCACTCGTGTAACTGATTGCACAAGTTCCAAGGCAGCATCAAATCAGGATCAATATCTTTTTGAATAGCTTTAGGCTGTCCTAAACCTGCAAGCACTCCAGCAGAGAAGGCTTTGGGGGCCATTGCACAAAGTGACCAAGAGCAGCCAAATGCTAGACAAACAGAGGGAGCTGGCAGGAGCGTAGAGTGAGGTCAGTCCCATGAGGCAGGCTAGAAGCTTTTAAAAAGAAAGGAGAATATGGCCTAGGAGGTGGGGCACTGAACTATGACTCAGGAGTCTTGGGCCTCACTTCCCCTATCTGTAAAATAGGAATAATGATTTCAACATCCTCTCTCAAAGTGCTTTGAGATTGTCATGGGATCCACTTATCATACATGGCACCTCCTCCTGACAGCTCTGAGGATTAGCTCCAGCCAGGCATTGCCCTCCTCTAGCAGTATCTCTACCTGGATCCCAATAGGATCTCTTTCACCCTGCAGCCCCCATCCCTCCCAGAGCTGCAGCTTCCTGCTTGTGACTTGGCTCTCCAGCCAGGTCACTAAAGCCCCCCCTATCTGGACAAGTCAAAGACCTTCCAGACCAGCTATCCACTCCAATGCCCTGCATCACTTCCCAGTGGCTGGTAGGGAACACGGGCTCTAGCCCGGGGACCCTATAACAAGCAGCCAACACCTATACTATACACCCCTTCCTTACAACCCCTTTGCTGCTCACAACTCCTGGGCTTTATACAGGCCCCTCCTGTTCCTGCCCAGCTGAGCTCATTTCTAATTAATGGCCTGTTCCCTGTCTCCTTCAGGTGCAGCCTGGGCCATTAATTGGCCTGCCCAGCCACTTCAACTCCTCCAGGCCTTGTGTTGGGTGGGTACCCCATCACTGAGATCTACTGATGAAAAGCACTATATGAGAGCTAGGTATTATATGCAGCACAGTGATTCATTTTACTCTTTGCACTGGGTTCTGCAAAGCTTTTATCTGCAAATTTATGATGCTCATGTCCATTTAAAATGTCTGTAACTATTGACAGCTGTAGGAGATTGAGATGATGATTTGTACTACAGAAATACTTAAGAAGGGGCCACAAGATCAGGACCTAATTATGCTAGGTGCTATATGTAGAGATAGTAAGAGGCAGTCACTGCCTCAAAGAACTTATAATCTAAACAGACAAAGGTGGCCAGAAGGAGGGCTGACATAAATGAGAAGAACAGGTGTCTCTCAAGGAGAGATCTTCCTGTAGAGGACCAAGAATTCTATGAGTTTGATTTAACTCCATATCCTTTTCCATCACTACTCTAGCGATAGCCTTTTCCTCTGCAGTGCCTGTTGTTACACTCTGTTTCATCAACTCTCCATCTCCTCCAATGTCACCTAAAATCTTCTCTCCCTTTCCTGTGCCTCTCAAATTTCTCTTTCTTTTTGTTACTTATTTATTTGGCCTAGTAACTGACTAGAACAGAACCTCACTAATTACAGTGATGCACTCTGTGAGTGATTGGGTTTTTTGCAGATTAGTGAGTTAAGTGGACAAGCAGGTTAAAAAGAATAACCCAGGCTACCACATTGCAAAATGTACTTAATTCATTTATTTGACAAGTGTTTTAATGATAACATTTCATAGTATGCTAGTAGATACCTAGTACAAGAGAGCTGCTTGGGATGGGGTAATTGAATGATTGACTCCATTCACATCCGTGTTTCTCTTGATCTTAGAATCTTGAGTTTGGTGCACGTCTTCATTATGGGCCTGATCATGTGCCACTGAAGATGGTGGGGACTTTGTCATTGATTTCAATTGCCGAAGGCTCAAGCCCTAAATGTCTCTGAGTGTGAAAAATCCCATATTTGACCTTTCTGGCAGAAGTCATCAGAAAGTCGTCTATCTGGACTGCAACTGCACAAGTGTCCTTTTGAGTGACACTCTTGAAATCTGGTAGGCTCATGGACTGCCAATTACATGGGGAAGGGAGAACATACACTTGAAAATGAACATTTCCAAACATCGCTCGGAGGCTATGTCTGCACTGCACTTGGAGGTTGTGACTGGTGCTCGTGTGGACACGCTCACACCAGCTTTAATCTAGGGAGCATGGCCAATCTAGAAGACATGGCAGCATGGACTCTGATGTGACTAGGAACATCCGAGATTCTGACCCTCCGGTGGCCTGCACTGCTGCTGCTACACTCTATTTTTAGCCAACTACCTGGATCAGAGCTAGCACAGGTATGTTTTCTCAAGCTGGGACTCACAGCCCCAGCTTGAAGTGTAGGTATACCCTAAGTATAAAGGAGATTCAGGCTCCTAATACAAACAGATAAAGTTGCTATTTGCACTGATGGAGCTTACTCTGATTTCAAACAGGGCTAAATTCTTCTAATGCAAATAGTGACTTTGCCTGTCCACACAAGGGATTTTCACTAGTGCAGTTATACCAATGGCTGGAATTGGAGCAAATCCCCAATATGGACAATGCCAAGATCCTTGCAATGTGAAATCTCTCTACAGCACAGTCTCAGTTATTAAACGCTGAGAGGTGGGGAGAGACCACTGGGGTTTGTGTGCCAACTAGAAGGTGTGAAAAAGTAATGAAGTGCACACGGAAGAGCTTCTACTGTATTTTAACCTTGTGTGCAGTGGTTTGGGGATGGGAGGCATCTGACACAAAGGTGCTACGCAAAATAATGTTGCGCATGTGCGAAGTGGCTAAATACAAAAAGAAATAACTGCTAATAAAATGTGTGTATATCATAAGCATTTTAGCTGTGAGATGCAGCTACACATAATGTTCAAGGGCGTCCTCTGAGGTTGCAGCTGCAATCATGTTACTAGACTAAAAGGTGCCGTGGGTTGGTACGGCAGTTAACAGCTCCACAGGCAAAGGAGAAGAACTGTAACATCAGCAGCCAGCTGGTGCTGCTTGATGCTCTCTTTGTGAGTTTAATTGCCCCTTTCCCACCCACCCCAGCCTCCCCAAGTTTGGTATCATCAATATGTCTAAAGGTTTTGAAATTGACAGTCAAAGGCTGTCATCCTGCAGATGATGAACTTCCACTGACGATCCCTGCGGGGGAAGAGAGACAAAAGATAGACATTAATGAGGTGAGGGCAACCGCAGAGGATAAAATTATACAAATGAGAACAACTTTGCACTAAAGGTGCCTCCAGCTAGCAAACTCTGTCTGTCAGCCACGAGCCCAATCAGTCTTCCTCCAAGTGTTCCCTGCTGTGCGGTTACATTACGGAAGGCAGCTGAATATTTCAAAAGATTGATAATGCCCTGCCCTGCCCCCTGACAAACTTAAGAGCGTAAGGCCACTGAATTACCCATCAGAAGATAATGACTTTTAATCATGATCTACCTCCAGTAAGCTTCAAACCAGTGACTAGAGGAGAAAAGCCAGGCTGGTTATGATCAAAAGTGAGTGCTCAGGTGATGAGTTGCTCTGTAAACTGTGGTACATGAAATGGGTTGGTCGTCTTCAGCTGTCATACGGTACTGGGTAACTAAAGAATTCAGACGTAGAGTAAAATATTGGCAGATGGCAATTGTGATTTAAATTAGTAATGAGTGGCTCTCCAAAGTTTGGAGGTTTCCAGAAGCTCTGCTACAGCTAATTGTCTGAGCTTGAGTCTGAATGCCGGGTTGGTAACATTGTGAGAGCTGGTCCAGGCAAAGGGGAGATTTCCTTCCCAGATCCATGCACAGTCTTTGTCTTCTGCCGGCAACCCCAAACGGCGCATGCCGCTGTGCATTCATGAAGGACAGGAGGCGCTGTAGCGAATGGAAGACAGATACTGATCTCACATTTGCTGGGATGTGACTCGATTGACTTCAGCTGAATTACTCTTGACTTATACTGGAGGGACATGAGAGAAAAATTTTGTCCCCCTGGACTCTCTATAAGTAAAAGTCCTTTCAGTTCAGTTTTAATTTACTGTACATATTATTATGGTAGTTTTTCCTCATTTTAACAGAGTATAATTTAGAACAGTGTGTCTCTCACATTAACCAGCAGGGTTTAATCTTTTTTTTTTTTTTTTTTAGATTTTTGCTTGCCTAGCTAGTTTTGACTGTTTGCTGACACATATGTCGCCAAGGGCTAATACAACGCCAAACTTATTTTTAGATTCAGTTTAAGAAATCATCACCTGTGGGTACATGCATGCTGATCACAGACGTGTTACTCCTTTGGTTGCGTGGATACCCAGAGATACAGATACGTCATGCTTCAACAAGGTTTTACAGCTCAAAATTAGGATCTATTAAACTCGCCCCTGTTGGAATGGAGGCTCTAAGCTCAAAAGCTCAGATCCAGTACCTTTGCCATTAAAAGAACACTGTCAAGATAAAAATCAAGCATGTCTAAAAGAAATGTTCTTTACTTCCTGTATTAATAACACTGTCTATGATATTAAACCAGAAAGAGTTTTGAAACATTAATTTAGATCTCAATCCATCAGACCATTAAACAAATTTAATTTTAAGCCCTATTCAACTTTTCGGGACTATTCAGGGTACAGGTGCCAACTTTCATTTTTCTGGGTGGGTGCTCCGTCCCCTACCCCCAGCGCCCCCTGCCCACCGCCAAACAGTTGATCAGCGGGTGGCTGGTGGGTGCTGAGCACTCACTATTTTTCCCCATGGGTGCTCCAGCCCCAGAGCACCCATGGAATTGGTGCCTATGATTCTGGGCTTACTTTGTACCCTTTGTGCTGTTTGTTTAATCTTTTGCATTTCTCTTAGGGTATGTATACCTTGCCAAAAAAAATAGGTGTGTTCTTGGCTCAGGTTAGCTAACTCAGGTTAAAGTTAGGTTTCAGAGGCGCAGCCATGTTCGTCTATACCCGCAAAAAGAACAGGAGGACTTGTGGCACCTTAGAGACTAACAAATTTATTTGAGCATAAGCTTTCATGAGATGAAGTGAGCTGTAGCTCACGAAAGCTTATGCTCAAATAAATTTTTCAGTCTCTAAGGTGCCACAAGTCCTCCTTTTCTTTTCAGGTTAAAGTAGCTGTCAGGACATAGCAACTTGGCTTCTAACTCAAATCAGCCCCTCAAATTCAATCCCAGGCTCCTCTGACCTGAGTTAAAGCTGAGCTTCTGTGTCTTAACCTGAGTTAAGAACACACTGACCTATTTTTGCAGTGTAGACATACCGTTAATTAGGAAGCAAAGCTTTGCCGGTCACTTTCACTCTGGTTCTCATGTACCTAGTTCTGTTGTTATCTGAGGAAACCCAAATACTTGTTTCCAATTAAATTAAAAATTTACACTATTTCTAATCCTAATAGATTTGATTTCTTGTTGTTATACGAAACCTAATTGGGAGCCTAAAACACCTGATAGTTTAGCTAATCTATCTGGGTAGTCAGTAGGGTGACCAGATGTCCCTATTTTTTAGGGACGGTCCCGATATTTGGGCTTTGTCTTATATAGGTGCCTATTACCCCCCACCCCCTGTCCCGATTTTTCACACATGCCGTCTGGTCACCCTAGTAGTCAGGGTCTCCCTAGGCATTTCTATTGCACTTACCGCACAGGTAGCTGAATGCCAATGTGGCTTTAATGATGATTCTCATAGCAGTTAAGAGATTTCTCACTATTCAGTTCACTCAAGCAAAGACATAGAACAGATGACAAAAATCTCTGTATACCAAATTATTGAACTTCGTGTAAGGCGTGTGGCTGGGCATGACGTTTGTGTCCCACCACTTGCACTGCCAAAACCTGCTGGGTCCCCACAGGGGCTGGAGCGGCAAAGGGTTGCAGAGGAGGATGTGCACCGTGCATTTTGACATGTACAGTAAATTCATGGCCCACTCCGCGACTGCAGATTCCAAACCAGGCTTTAGGGAGACCTGGACTGGTGGCATTTGGGCAGAACAGCCTGGGTTAGTCATTGTGGCAACTAGAGAGCTGGAAAAAACAGCGAGGTCTGTCGGTGTCCAGCAGCCTCCCTAAAGATTCCCAGGCGGGGTTGCATTAGCCTTTTCTTCTCTAAAATCCCCCACTGCGGCTATCATAGGTTCAGCTCCACCAGTGATAGGGATGGTGGGGCTCCTGGGTATAGCTGGCATTGTAAGCTCCGTGTTATCGAACCCTGCTCAAAGGTGTTCAAACCAGCAGCCAGCGCCTTGTCTACACTAGTGTTCCCACTGCTACTATCAATGGGGATAGTGCAGTGGGAAATGCTAAGGGGGAAAACCTAGTGTAGCCATGACCTGGGAGTCTGGTCTCTTCTCTACCACAAGGGAGCGAGGCACCTCTGATCCAACTGCCTATCTCTTACGTCAGTTACTCCTGCTTCTGGTAGGAATAATTTCTGCTACAATGTTGCCAGTAAGCAATCATCAGCCCCAGGCAATTTTGTCAGAAACTATCATTTCTGGGACTGTAAAAGCCTGGGAATTTATTATTATTTCTGCAAAGCCACGACTCCCATGGCATCGTACTGACAACCTTGGCCAGGGGGACTCCCTGGTATGCTGCCAGGGAGCTAGGACGGTCACTGTGGCCAAGGCATCTCTTCTTTCCCTCCTTGTCAGGTGAACTCCTAATTTGCCTCTCTCCAGCCACTCTTGGCAACAACTGGCTGCCTCAGTACACCCCAACTCAGTATCTGCAACGGTATCCCAGGCCATAATGGTGGGTTAGCAAATTGGCTTGGTGTCGCGGCTAAAATAGCCAGCAGTGAAATAGTTAACAGTGTTGCCCTGTAAATTGACCTCATTATAATTGAGTCAACACCCCTATTGGATTAATGGGGGCTGTTCACACTTCTCAGGCCTGTTTTTTCAGACTGTCTACAAATTGGGTGCTGCATTTTTCTACATTAGGTTCACATTTTGAAGGTTATCTCTGCAACCATGATGGCTAGAGAGATAATTTAGTTTAAGGTGGAGACTCTGGAGCACAATAATGCAGCAACTTCAAAAACAGACCAATGATATCCATTTGCATGCCAGTATAATCTCATTGTACATAGAGCCCTGCTCATAAGGTGGTAATGAATGCTAATGGTAAATAAGGGTCTGGCATGATTGATACAAAGTAATTAACTCATTCTCTGGAAAGGAATCAGTGTTATATTTCATTAACCTTAATTCTCTGTGCCTGACTTGCAGCATGCTTCAAGCTGCTCACTTACCCTATGTTTTATATCGGTGTCGCTGCTGATTTCAGTGAAGTTATTCTGCATTTACGTTGTGTCAAAGGGGTGGAAGAATCAGGCCCATTATAGGTAAAATTCTCTATTTTAAACCACTCCATATTGGGCCTTATGAAACACCGTGGGTTCTACCGTCCCCCTTCCAATTCCCCAGTAGATTAATAGGGTTTCCCTTTTCTGTGTGTCCTTCTGCCTGAAACCCAGCTTCTGATTCATCAAGCTGTTTGTGAATGGGTCCTTACACTAATGAACCAGCTTGATCTACAGTACAGAATATTCACCAGTGTTTGGCCCAATCCATGTTTAAGTTATTGAAGGGATGGCGCTATTCAGTCACGTTATGATTGTGTATGTAGCTATGATGTTGTGCCTTTGCTTCCTATATTCTGCAATTACTAAGAACTCTCCCTGTGTGCATAACTTGTGTATTTATAGGTTTTAGAGTAACAGCCGTGTTAGTCTGTATTCGCAAAAAGAAAAGGAGGACTTGTGGCACCTTAGAGACTAACCAATTTATTTGAGCATGAGCTTTCGTGAGCTACAGCTCACTTCATCGGATGCATATTGTGAAAAATACAGAAGATGTTTTTATACACACAAACCATGAAAAAATGGGTGTTTATCTATACAAAATGTTTTCTCTCCTCCCACCCCACTCTCCTGCTGGTAATAGCTTATCTAAAGTGATACTCTCCTTACAATGTGTGTGATAATCAAAGTGGGCCATTTCCAGCACAAATCCAGGTTTTCTCCCACCCTGCCCAACAAACCCACTCTCCTGCTGGTAATAGCTTATCTAAAGTGATCACTCTCCTTACAATGTGTATGATAATCAAGGTGGGCCATTTCTAGCACAAATCCAGGGTTTAACAAGAACATCTGAGGAATGGGGGGGGGGTAGGAAAAAACAAGGGGAAATAGGTTACCTTGCATAATGACTTAGCCACTCCCAGTCTCTATTCAATCCTAAGTTAATTGTATTCAATTTGCAAATGAATTCCAATTCAACAGTCTCTCGCTGGAGTCTGGTTTTGAAGTTATTCTGTTGTAATATCGCAACTTTCATGTCTGTAATCGCGTGACCAGAGAGATTGAAGTGTTCTCCGACTGGTTTATGAATGTTATAATTCTTGACATCTGATTTGTGTCCATTTATTCTTTTACGTAGAGACTGTCCAGTTTGACCAATGTACATGGCAGAGGGGCATTGCTGGCACATGATGGCATATATCACATTGGTAGATGTGCGGGTGAACGAGCCTCTGATACTGTGGCTGATGTTATTAGGCCCTGTGACGGCGTCCCCTGAATAGATATGTGGGCACAGTTGGCAACGGGCTTTGTTGCAAGGATAGGTTCCTGGGTTAGTGGTTCTGTTGTGTGGTATGTGGTTGCTGGTGAGTATTCGCTTCAGGTTGGGGGGCTGTCTGTAGGCAAGGACTGGCCTGTCTCCCAAGATTTGAGAGAGTGTTGGGTCATCCTTCAGGATAGGTTGTAGATCCTTGATAATGCGTTGGAGGGGTTTTAGTTGGGGGCTGAAGGTGACGGCTAGTGGCGTTCTATTATTTTCTTTATTAGGCCTGTCCTGTAGTAGGTGACTTCTGGGAACTCTTCTGGCTCTATCAGTCTGTTTCTTCACTTCAGCAGGTGGGTATTGTAGTTGTAAGAATGCTTGATAGAGATCTTGTAGGTGTTTGTCTCTGTCTGGGGGGTTGGAGCAAATGCGGCTGTATCGCAGAGCTTGGCTGTAGACGATGGATCGTGTGGTGTGGTCAGGGTGAAAGCTGGAGGCATGTAGGTAGGAATAGTGGTCAGTAGGTTTCCGGTATAGGGTGGTGTTTGTGTGACCATTGTTTATTAGCACTGTAGTGTCCAGGAAGTGGATCTCTTGTGTGGACTGGACCAGGCTGAGGTTGATGGTGGGATGGAAATTGTTGAAATCATGGTGGAATTCCTCAAGGGCTTCTTTTCCATGGGTCCAGATGATGAAGATGTCATCAAAATAGCGCAAGTAGAGTAGGGGTGTTAGGGGACGAGAGCTGAGGAAGCGTTGTTCTAAGTCAGCCATAAAAACCTTTTGTAGTGATAAACACCCATTTTTTCATGGTTTGTGAGTATAAAAACATCTTCTGTATTTTCCACAGTATGCATCCGATGAAGTGAGCTGTAGCTCACGAAAGCTCATGCTCAAATAAATTGGTTAGTCTCTAAGGTGCCAGAAGTATTCCTTTTCTTTTTGTGTATTTATGCATCACCCTGAACAGGGGAGATGCACATACTGTCTGTCTTCTCTCATGAAGACTTTATTTTTGTTCCTTTTTGTTACTTTTATTTTAGATGAAAGAAAACAATTTTAGATTGAACATATAGTGTAGCTCTTTGCATATTGAAAAACATGCAATTGAAATACCCTCAATTGTTAATGTAAGTTCCCTGAATGTCTACAAACACAGGCATTTTAGTCCCTTTTACATGACTGTAAATTATAAGAATTGGTTTCAGGCATGGGGAATAATCTGAAGTCATGTCTATAAGAATATGGAAATTACTGTACCGGGTCAGACCAATGATCTGTTCCTGTTGGTACTCTGCTTAAAGGAGTTCCAACCAGCAGCCAGTCACCAGCACTAGGCTCTACTCAATGGGTCATAGAAAATAATCATACAATCACCATATATAAAAGCGGGGGGTGGTGTGATATTAGGACTGCTGTGAGGCTTCAGGGGGGATATATCTACTGTTATGGCGGGGTTGGGAGTGGAAGAGGAGTCCCAGTCCTCTTTTCCTTGTACCCCCAATGATAGCACCTAGCAACTGTCTACCTGAATCAAGCTAAAGATGGCAAAATGCAGTCTTCAGGGGCTCTGTGGCTATGGCAATTGACGCCAGCGTAACAGGGGATTGAGGGCATTGTATCCTTCGTTTCTGGAACCGTAAAAGCCTGGCTTCTAATTTGTCAGGAAGCAGCATACATCTGATGTGGGTCACCTGCGGCTGATGCAGCGTGGCGCGCACTCGCTGAGCATGCAAGTGAGCAGAAGGAGCAGCAGGTGTGTCTCCACACACAGCGTGCAGCATTTGGCAGTCCTGTGCGGCCTGAGGGAAACGCCAAGCGCCCTACACACCTGCTGGCTCCCCAGTAGCCTTCATGAAGGGTGGGCTGAAATGAGCACCTCTGTCCTTCCAGGGGTATGGGATAGTCAAGCTGGAATGTTAAAGATCTGGATAATTTTATAAACAGCAGGAGAGTGAGTTTGTGTGTGTATGGGGGTGGGTTTTGGGAGGGGGGTGAGGGAGTGAGAGAACCTGGATTTGTGCAGGAAATGGCCTAACTTCATTATCATGCACATTGTGTAAAGAGTGGTCACTTTGGATGGGCTATCACCAGCAGGAGAGTGAATTTGTGTGGGGGGGTGGAGGGTGAGAAAACCTGGATTTGTGCTGGAAATGGCCTAACCTGATGATTACTTTAGATAAGCTATTACCAGCAGGACAGTGGGGTGGGAGGAGGTATTGTTTCATATTCTCTGTGTATATATAAAGTCTGCTGCAGTTTCCACGGTATGCATCTGATGAAGTGAGCTGTAGCTCACGAAAGCTCATGCTCAAATAAATTGGTTAGTCTCTAAGGTGCCACAAGGACTCCTTTTCTTTTTGCGAATACAGACTAACACGGCTGTTACTCTGAAACCTTTATAAACAACAGTATCCGGAGCTAGGCAAGAGCCAAAACTCTAGATCCAAACACCAGTAAACCTGGGGGAGCGCAGATCCACATGTGAACTTCTTGGCTGAGGCCCACTGCTAGTAATGCTTGTAGCTGTGCCTACTAATCAAATCTCAGCTAAGATGATCACCATTGAGGACAGGGAGGTATTCCTCCCCTCCCCTATGTACAGCCCATAACAATTAGCCAGGTGCATGATGGACTTCCCCAGATGAGGGATAGTGCGTTTGATGGACCATTGTTTGATCCAGTATGGCAACCCTATATTCCAGATGGGGAGGAGCGGGGGAAATACCCACTTTTTCTCCCACTTCCAATAACAACACAAAGCAAAAAGCAAACCTGTCCACAGCAGAGAAGGTAGTAGTTGCTCCCCGGATGTAATGATCATAGGTGTACATCATCATGTCCATATCTTCTCCATAGTGTCCCGGCTGCTCTGCTGTCAGACTTTATGTCAAGGGAAAAGAAAACACAATTTACCTTTTGGAAGAAATGAGGAATGAAATAGAATGAACTGAGTGCAGATCAAGTGCCAGAATCTTCACCTCTATTTCTTTGAAAGTTTTTACTCTTTGAAAGTTCTTATTCTTTGACAACATCATAATGCAGAGTCCTACACATAACATGGTTTTGTTTCTCTTGCATGCAATTTGTTCTTGGAATCCTTTAGGTAATTACAAAGAATTTAGCTTGTGTAGAGTAGGTCTGATTATTAAACATAGCAGCAACTCTGGGAGAAAGGCAATCTGAATAAGAATGTAATGCCTGTCTATTTCTTCTGTGTCTGTTACTTTCCTCATATCAGTTTGTTTGGTTTAGTACTGCAAAGTGTCCTAAATATTGCCAAGTCAAATAAATACAACCATGTCTCCATTTATGACTTATACGTATGAATATAACAGCTATTGTGTTCCTCTTTCTTCTCTTTCCTCCCGGTTTGTATTCAGGCTTTAAGAGAGAATGATCTGGATTAAATGTGTAAAGTGTAATTTATCCAAGGATCTCAAAGTGCTTCTGCAAACATTAATTGAATTATAATTACAAGCAACCCTCCTGGGAAGTAGGCAAGTAGTATTATTCCCATTTTACAGATGACTAAACAGAGGCACAGAGAGGGTAGGCAGCTTGCCCAAGGTCATCCATCAAGACTCTGGTGGAGGTTGGGAATGGAGACAAGAGGCTGGATTCATCACTGGGTTTATGCAGGTGTAAACAGAGTTATATCCATGTGAATCTGAAGTAAAATAGTGATAAATCAGGTTTCAGGAGGAAATTCTGTCCCAATCGAAGTCAATTGCAAAACTACCCCTGACTTTAATAGGAGCAGGACTTCACCCCAGGAGCTCTAACTCCCAGTTCCCTGATCTAGGCCCCAGCAAATTCAGCAAAGTCTTTAAGGACATTCTTACACACACAAATAGCCCCCTCCCTATTCAGCAAAGCACTCAACTATGTGCTTGAACCCAATTAAAGTCAATGGGATTTAAGCACATCCTTGAATGTTCTGCTGAATAGGGATAGTACTATTGGGATTACTTACATGTTTAAAATTAAGCACATGCTTAAGTGTTTTGGTGAATCAGGGCCCTAACCGGTAACTATGGGAACTATCAGAAACTGGAAGAATATTTTAAGGCAAGTGTATCTGATTTTTCAAAAAGATCATGTTTACGTATTAGCTTAGGCTGCTTTATTCCAGAACTGTTTCTGTGATTAAAAATTCTCTGAAATTACCACCAATGGCTGTATGATTAAATGCATTTTACATTACTTTGTTTACCATACTATTGAGCTGTTTGTTTTCTCTGTACATAGCAGATGTGACTTAATTACGGGTCATTTTCTGCTCTTGAAAATGAAAGGAAAAGACCATCCAATGCAACATCACAGTTGGCAAAATATTATTCCCGGGCAAATGAAAATAAGAATCAGGTTAGAATTCTGATGCAGATGTTTAAGACCTTAAAGGTATCAGGAGCGGATTCCTTTTTACCCCACAGGCATACTGCTGCCACCTATCCCTAACCATACACCATCATCAAACAAATTATTGATTGCAGAATGAGTGCAACACTGCCTGGTCTTATCTGAGAAGTGTGTGATCAGGTCGGTGTAACAGCATCCTCGTCAGCATTCCAGCCAGGGGGCTGGCGTTCAACCCAGTCTCTGTGGTGCCTTGTTGTTAAGTGATGATCCACATACAACAACATTTCATCACTGATACAGTCAGCTGCTGCAGACAACCAAACAGAACACCTGTCCGAAGGGAGAAATAACACAGCCAGGGGAATGGATGATTGCTGAGCTGGGTTTTCTGATAGAAGGAAGGAGAAGGAGGTGTCCTCTGTGGATGAGAGGATTTGGGCGATAGGTCTGAATTCAACTCCCACTGAAGTCCCTGAAGAGATCTGGATCAGGCCCAGAGTCATTGTCTTAGCGTATGCACAATGTGCCTCAAGTGTTGGGTTGCCAGGCCTCTAGTTTTTGACCAGAATGCCCAGTCAAAAAGTGACCCTGGTGGCTCTGGTCGGCACTGCTGACCAGACCGTTAAAAGTCTGGTTGGTGGTACAGTCGGGGCCCGAGGCTAAGGCAGACTCCTTGCCTGCCCTAGCTCTGCGTGGCTTCCAGAAGCTGCCACCAGGTCCCTGCGGCCCTTAGGCTCATGGGCGGCATGGGAGGCTCTGTGCGCTGCCCACGCCCTGAGTACCAGCTAAGCAGCTCCCATTGGTTGGGAACCGCGACCAATGGGAGCTGCGGGGTGGTAGCACCTGCAGGCGCGAGCGCACCCACAGTGTGAGGAGCCTCACTGATATACCTAGCAGCAGCAAGATAGATAGATAGACTTATGTGTAGTGCTGGGGAGGAGCCGGTGGTCGTGGTACATGTAGGTACCAATGACACAGGGAAGGATAGGAGAGAGGTCCTGGTGGCCAAATTTAAGCTGCTAGTTAAGAGATTGAAGTCCAGGACCGCCATGGTGGCATTCTCTGAAATGCTTCCTGTTCCACGCACAGGGCCAGGTAGGCAGGCAGAACTGCAGGGTCTCAATGCCTGGGTGAGACGATGCTGTAGGGAGGTGGGGTTCCCCAGTTCATTAGGAACTGGGGAAACTTTTGGGAAAGGGGGAGCCTATACAGGAAGGATGGGCTCCAGCTTAACCAGAATGGAACCAGATTGCTGGCACTTAACAATAAAAAGGTCGTAGAGCAGTTTTAAAACTAAGGGCTGGGGGAAAGCCGACAGGTGCGGAGGAGCACGTGGTTCGGACAAAGACATCCCTTAGGGGATGATCCGCTAATGGAAATTGTCTATGTCCTAGTAAGAAGGAGAGGATGGAAGATGATAAAATACAGGTAGGATCTGATGAGAAACAGTCAAATGAAAAAAAGTCTCATTCAATTACATCATGTAATGGGAAACAGCTAAAAATTGACAAGTTTTTAAAGTGCTTAAATAGCAATGCTAGAAGTCTAAATAATAAGATGGGTGAACTGGAGTGCCTTGTATTAAAGGAGGATATTGATATAATAGGCATCACAGAAACTTGGTGGAAAGAGGATAATCAATTGGACACAGTAATACCAGGGCACAAAATATATCAGAAAGACAGAACAGGTCATTCTGGTGGGGGAGTGGCACTATATATATGAAAGAAAGTGTAGAGTTAAATGAAATAAAAATCTTAAATGAACTAAACTGTACCATACAATCTCTATGGATATTAATTCCATGCTCGAATAATAAGAATATAGCAGTAGGGATATATTACTGACCACCTGACCAGGAAGGTGATAGTGACTGTGAAATGCTCAGGGAGATTAGAAAGGCTATTAAAATAAAAATCTCAGTAAGAATGGGGGATTTCAGATATCCCCATAGTGACTGGGTACATATCACCTCAGGGCAGGATGCAGAGACAAAGTTTCTTGACACCTTAAATGACTGCTTCTTGGAGCAACTAGTCCTGGAACCCACCAGAGGAGAGGCAATTCTTGATTTTGTCCTAAGTGGAGTAGAGGATCAGGTCCAAGAGGTGAATATAGCTGGACCACTTGGTAATAGTGAGTATAATATAATTAAATTTAACATACCTGTCGCAGGAAAAACACCACAGCGGCCCAACACTGTAGCATTTAAATTTCAGAAAGGGGAACTACACAAAAATGAGGAGGTTAGTTAAACAGAAATTAAAAGGTACAGTGTCAAAAGTAAAATCCCTGCAAGCTGCATGGAAACTGTTTAAAGACACCATAATAGAGGCTCAATGTAAATGTACACCCCAAATTAAAAAAATATAGTAAGAGAACCAAAAAAAGCCACCCTGGCTAAACAACAAAGTAAAAGAAGCAGTGAAAGGCAAAAAGGCATACTTTAAAAAATGGAAGTTAAATCCTAGTGAGGAAAATAGAAAGGAGCATAAACTTTGGCAAATGAAGTGTAAAAATGTAATTAGGCAGGCCAAAAAAGAATTTGAAGAAGACCTAGCCAAAGACTCAAAAAGCAATAGCAAAAAAAAAAAAAATTGAAGTACATCAGAAGCAGGAAGCTAAACAACCAATGGGCCACTGGAAGAGCAAGGTGCTAAAGGAGCACTCAAGGACGATAAGGCCATTCCGGAGAAACTAAATGAATTCTTTGCATATTCTTCACAGTTGAGGATGTGAGGGAGATTCCCAAAACTGAGCCATTCTTTTTAGGTGACAAATCTGAGGAACTGTCCCAGATTGAGGTGCCATTAGAGGAGGTTTTGGAACAAATTGATAAGCTAAACAGTAATAAGTCACCAGGACCAGATGGTATTCAGTCAAGAGTTCTGAAGGAACTCAAATGTGAAATTGCAGGACTACTAGTCTGTAACCTATCATTTAAATCAGCTTCTGTACCAAATGACTGGAGAATAGTTAATGTGACACCAATTTTTAAAAAGGGCTCCAGAGGTGACGCTGGCAATTACAGGCCGGTAAGTCTGACTTCACTACCAGGCAAACTGGTTGAAACTATAATAAAGAACAAAATTGTCAGACACATAGATGAACATAATTTGTTGGGGAATAGTCAATATGGTTTTTGTAAAGGGAAATCATGCCTCACCAATCTACTAGAATTCTTTGAGGGGGTCAACAAGCATGTGAACAAGGGAGATCCAGTGGATATAGTGTATTTATATTTTCAGAAAGCCTTTGACAAGGTCCCTCACCAAAGGCTCTTAAGCAAAGTAAGCAGTCATGGGATAAGAGGGAAGGTCCTCTCATGTATTGGTAACTGGTTAAAAGATAGGAAACAAAGGGTAGGAATAAATTATCAGTTTTCAGAATGGAGACAGGTAAATAGTGGTGTCCCCCAGGAGCCTGTACTGGGTCCAGTTCTATTCAACATATTCATAAATGGGGTAAACAGTGACATGGCAAAATCTGCAGATAATACAAAACTACTCAAGATAGTTAACTCCAAGGCAGACTGTGAAGAGCTACAAAAAGATCTCTCAAAACTGGGTGACTGGGCAACAAAATGGCAGATGAAATTTAATTTTGATAAATGCAAAGTAATGCACATTGGAAAGCATAATCCCACCTATATATATAAAATGATGGGGTCTAAATTAGCTGTTACCACTCAAGAAAGAGATCTTGGAGTCATTGTGGATAGTTCTCTGAAAACATCCACTCAATATGCAGCAGCAGTCAAAAAAGCGAACAGAATGTTGGGAATCATTAAGAAAGGGATAGATAATAAAACAGAATATATCATATTGCCTCTATATAAATCCATGGTATGCCCACATCTTGAATATTGCATGCAGATGTGGACGCCCCATCTCAAAAAAGATATATTGGAATTGGAAAAGGTTCAGAAAAGGTCAATAAAAATTATTAGGGGTATGGAACGGCTTCCGTATGAGGAGAGATTAATAAAACTGGGATTTATCAGCTTGGAAAAAAGATGATTAAGGGGGGATACGATAGAGGTCTATAAAGTCAGGACTGGTGGAAAAGTAAATAAGGAAGTGTTATTTACTACTTCTCGTAACATAAGAACTAGGGGTCACCAAATAAAATTAATAGGCAGCAGGTTTAAAACAAACAAAAGGAAGTATTTTTTCCACACAACACACAATCAACCTGGGGAACTCCTTGCCAGAGGATGTTGTGAAGGCCAAAACTATAACAGGATTCAAAAAAGAACTAGATACATTCATGAAGGATAGGTCCATCAATAGGTATTAGCCAGGATGGGCAGGGATGGTGTCCCTAGCCTCTGTTTGCCAGAAGCTGGGAATGGGTGACCTGGGATGGATCATTTGATGATTACCTGTTCTGTTCATTCCCTCTGGGGCACCTGGCATTGGCCACTGTCAGAAGACAGGATACTGGGCTAGATGGACCTTTGGTCTGACCCAGTAGGGCCGTTCTTATGTTCTTGACTCACACTCTACAGCTCAATCCTCTGCGCCTCTTTCCCTCTCCCCAATAGCGGCTGTATTGCTAATGATGCCTTATCTTGCTTGTAAATTGCAGATTTATTATACAACCTATGGCCAGTGAGATGAGAAGCCGCTCTTTGACCTGGTCTTTCCTCATTGTCATGCAGCTCTTCCTCCAATGAAGCCGTGACCAAAAGCTGGGGCCTTATATTCTGTGAAGGCACAGGAACTTTGACCTTATACCCGTGATCTCTCAGGATAAGCAGTGGCCCATGGGTGACCTTGTTGCTTCAGGTGCTGTTTGTAGTTGCATAAAGAATGTGGTTTCGCTAAGGGGAATTTTGTATTACAGGTGGTGATGGCTTCATGTGGCATGTCTGCAGCACATGGGAGTTAATTGTTTGTTTAACAGAGAGGAAGATTTTCGTACTTTTGGAGTTGGGTATTATGGGTATCCCCTCCTAGCAAGCAGGCTGTGTTGAAAAGCGAAGGGAGGTTTCCTCTTAGTAATGCTTCACGAGAGGCTCTAGCCTAGCGCATGATTTTAGTAGAGCTCCAAGAGAGGAGTGCTGCTAAGGATTCAAGAGCTACAAGGCGCTTGGAGCCACTGCAAAGGCAATGAGCCTTTTATGGGGGCAGCATGGATGAGACACTGGACTGGGCCTCAGGAGTCCTGGGCTGTATCCCCAGTTCTGCTGGGTGGCCGTAGGCAAATCACTTCACCTCTCCTTCCCCTCTGTTGTCTAGTTAGATTATAAATTATTTGGCGCAGGAACCATGTCTTATCATGTGTATGCACAGTGTCTAACACAACAAGCCACAATCTCAGCTGAAGGCCTGTGGACGCTGGCATGATGCAGTTCTCTGTGTGATCTGGGAGCTGCTGCCCATTCTGCAAAGGGAAAGGACTGAAATAGCGCTAGGTCGTTTTTCAACATTAAATGAATTAGGATCTCTTGCACAGTGGCTGACTGATCGCCATGGAGACTGAATTCGTCGGGTGGTATTCACTGGGGTATATGTCAGCAAGAAAACTTCACTTCTGCCTTAAAATGACCACATTCAACTGGAAGGTATTGAGAGCGGTAAATGTGGGTTTCCAATTCTGCAGTTGCTTTTCTGACTCTGTAACGGCACTGCTCATAATCTCAGAGGTGCCAGGTAAAGCTCCTGTGGATTATAATGTGGTTTTGATGACATCTTGGGTAAAGGAAACAGACACTTCCTTTAAGGCCAATAAACTGTAAACGTTTGGAAAATGGCGTAGTTGCTTGCCCGATCTAACTGAGAGAGAAGGCAGCCACAGCACCAGCCAGACCCCTCTGGCCCTCAGCAATGCTGGTTGTTTGGAGAAGGGAAACAATCATAAACACGCTGTGCAGACTTTCAGCTGCTCCGGTGACATGTTTGCTTTTGAGAGCATGGAGTCAAACTTTTCAAGTACCCCCTATGAAAAGAAAAATATGAGGTCTAATGGGATTACTTAGTAATGACATGTCCACATCTGCAAGGAATTTGTTGCCTTTCCAATTAGATTACATTTGGTTCCTTCCAGAGTGATGGTGGACACCTGGTCTCCCACCACCAAACATACTTTACTTTTGTAGCATTTTCCCGGGCAGGTAAAGTATTGTGTTTTTTCCCTCTCCTGTAATTAATTTAACAATCTTTGGTATGGTAGAAATCCATGGAATTCAAGAACAAGGCTTATCGTGGTAGGAAAAAAACAAGAACTCCCCCAAAAATATCAAGTTCAAAAATCTAAGACTGGAGCAGGCTACTGGTGTAGCTTGTAAAGGGGTGCATATTGAGGAGTTTCACTGGGACTTAGTGGTGAGAACATATGTTCAGTGTTAAGCATGTGCTTAAGTCCATCCCTGTTCTGCAAAGCCCTGAAGCATGGGTTTTAGTTATATAATGGTGCCTTTAAAAAGTATTCTAATAAGTAGTATATATAATCTGAAGAAGTGAAAGGTAAATGAACTTTATGTTTAGGCTGAGAAGTTGGAAAGATTCTAACAAGTTGTGTGCCGGCCTGCTGTATATTGGGAAGACTCTGCCTTTTAGGAAGGAACTTTTCATTTCATGAGGAGCGTCGGGGTAGGATAATTGATCATTTTCTCCTTCAGGTGAAACACAGATGCAGTTTAAAGTGAAACCCAAAATATGAGTGATAGGTATATTGCAAGAGAAGATGTAGAAGATGCAGAAACGGGCATGAAAACGTTTTGAGTGGGAAAAGGGGTCAGACAAATGAGATAAGAACATCTTAATTCTCAAACTACTCTGTGAATCTCTGGCTCCTATTAGTTTTCCTTAGAAATCTCCCTGCACTCAGATACCACAGGGAAGGGCTCGTTTTGATTTAGATGAGAGTAGATCAGGGATTTGCAAACATTTTGGTAGCATGAACCACATTTTCTTGTGGCTCACACATTATCCATTATACAGTAATTGCACACATGGAAAAGTAATATTAGGAAAATATGCCTGTATTGGTTAGATGCCTTTTAATGCAGTTGAGCAGGTGGAAGCAAGAAGGAGGAGCCAGCACCATGGGAACAGCTTGTTCTCCACAGACAACCAGAAATTGTTCCACAGACTAGGCCACAGTTTAGGAGCCTCTGACATAGAGAGGGAGAGGGGCAGTGGGGAAGAGAGAGAGAGAGAGATGTTATCAGAATTGGACAGGCATTGAAATAAATAATTAATCTTGCATTATCATTATTATTACTTAAGTAGCTCCAACAGTGGGTAAGATGCTTCATGGATAATTCAGAAGACATGAGCCCTGCATCTAAATAGACCATATATAGCTAATGGCTGGTGGAAGAGAAGTAAAGGAAAAACAAGTGCTGAGCAGTGAAGTTTAGCAGGGTCTTGTTAGTTTCATATTTTCTGTTGGAGTCACAGAGTGAGTGCAAGACCAGAATGAGTCATGTGAGGGGGTACACCTGCCCTGCATTGGGCAAGAAGAGGTTAACCCTACGCTGTGGGCTGAGGAAGCCAGGCCCCCTCTCCCCTGCTGGGCATGCTCCAACTGGAACCCCAGTATAAAAGGGAGCAGCCCAGCTCAGTCTGCTCTGACCGCTGAGAAGACAATGTGCGTTGCAGGTTCCTGTCCAGGAGCTGTCGGAGCCCCAGACTGCAGAGGCCAGGCATGCCAAGACCCAGGAGAATACCTGGCTGCCCATGGGAGCCCATGAGAAGGAGTCGTCAGGAGCTACACTGGCCAAGACCCCCAGAGAACCAGAGGGCCTAAGGACTCTGGAGCAGACATTGACCCGGTTGTGGAACTGGGAACACAGTCAGTGTGTTTTGGACAGATCCTCACTGACCCAGTGGCAGATACTCTCGCTGCTGATAGGGTCCTGGGCTGAGACCTGGTGGAGTAGGGAGGGCTTGGGCCCAGCTGCCAACCCACCGCTGAATGGTGGCCCACCCCACTTTTTGGCCATTAGGCCGTGCTGCCCTGCACCAAAGCGTGGGTCAACTGACTCTTGCCATTAGGCCCTACCACCCTGCACAGGACGGCAGCCCTATCAACTCTGGCTACTAGGCCACGCTGCCCTACATGGAAAGGCAGCCCTTTTACCTTGACCACGGGACCATATCTCCCCCCAGAGGGATGACAGTGTATACCTGCCCTGCGATAGGCCACTGGATCCTGCCCTCCTGTATAGCACAGGCCACTAAACCTCACCTAGCCACCCCCACACCAAGCCAACAACCAGAATTAGACCCAAGTATTACAGCCTTCAGGAGACTAAACTACTGTGTGCTACAGGCAGAGGACAGGAGGGATCGAAGTCCATCAATGTCCGAGGCCCTTGCAATGGTTCAGTGGGGTTCTTCTATTACTATATCTTGTATCTGTCTGGATAACACTACTTTGAAGGGAGGACTAGGGGTTACAGGCCACTTGGAAGAAACATCTTTAAGGAGGAGAGTATCAGTGGGCATGACACACTGGGTCAGGGAGAGGTTCCAGGCTGAGGGAGCCACATGGGAAATGGCACAAGAGTGGACAAAGGACATGAAAGCAGGATGTTAGACATGTCGCTTGAACAGAGCAAACTGGACCCTGGAGTGAGTGCCAGAGATGATAGCACAGAGTCAGGCACGAGTTAGACAGTGCAGATCTGACTTTATAATGTCTCTGTCCCCCTGGAGGGTCCCAAAGACCTTTAACAAACTGTGGGCAAAGTCTTGTCAGATCTGCCCAACGGATCTCCACTGTTGTATCCTGCCCTGTTTAGATGAATGGATCTCCAACCCAATCACTGTGGAATCTGAGCACAGAAAGTAGAACAGAGGAGCCAAGATTTGTTGCATGGATCTGCAAGCAGGATTTTACCCTGTTTATGGAGGAAGCACTTCACCCTCCTTAAAATGCTTCCACTTCTGCATTGGAATATGGCTGCTCTTTAACAATGCAACAAACCCTACCCAACATCTGACGACAAGAAATGGAGAATGCCATGTCTTTTTGAAACAGATGGGCAGTCTCCAGGCTTGTGTGTAGTGTAGAAAAGAAACACGAGACGTGATGAACCCAAGACTATTATTTTAGATCTTGTGCTAATCTGCCTTCAGATTTGCAGGGCATGGCCAAGTGGTAATACTAAAACTCTTTGAAGGAGAGTGATTTGAATGATTTCAACTGTTTCATTGGAACATACACAACAAATTCCTGCCTCACAAGAGGCAGAGACTTTAAAATCTGCCTAAAAATGAGATCCAAACAAAGTCTCCCTCACAAGCTGGAGACTTGGCCGGTCTGTCAGTACAATTTGCAAATGCACAGCATCTGCAGACCACATAAAGTGGGAAGGTCACAGAGGGGCATTTACAGATTTTGCTATAGCTCCTTTTACTTGGGCTTTAAAAAATGCAGTTTCTTTCCCTCCTGGCTGTAAGGAGATTGGATTCTGAAAATTAATGCACTGCTGTTGCGTTTGGTCGGTAGCCAGCCAGCCAAACAATAAGGCCTGCAGGCATGTGAACATCTCACATGCATCTCAATGAAGAATGCGCTTCAAAAACTAGTTCTGGCCACAAAGCTATAAGCACATTGTTTCCTTAAAAAATGTGTAAGAGAATTATTTAGTTTGCCAGTGAAAAAAATGCTGGATTAACAACCATGGAAACTGAAGTCTTCTGTTTCGCCTCAGAGCAGGCAGGAGCAATGCAAGCTTGCCTTCTAATATCCTGCTAATAATCTTCCTCCTTGATTTAGAAGGACCACATCGAGGGGCAGCAGAGGAGCTCACTACCCATGGCCCAGTTAGTCCTTAGTCTCCTTGATGAGACTGCCAACAAGGAGACCAACAAATGCCAACTGTGATGATCTTTTCTGAGATGTGGACATCTCTTCACCAGGCCTTGGACTGTGATCACTAATTCATTTCCACAGAGGCCCCCAAACAGCCTATGTACTACAAAGAAATTGGAGAATGATTTGTGTGAGGTGACTAGAGGTGAAAAGTTCCCTACTCTGTTCCCAAATCCCCTGAGCCATACAACCCCCGAGGTGATACTGCTTGACCAGAACGGAAATATACGTGATTCACCTTGATACACAGAACTAACTTCTTCTCAATGCATTAGACAACAGGGCACTGAACTTCCCGGGACCAATGGTCAGTTATGCTACATTGGGAGGACAACAATTCTGAATGCTTTGCAGCAAAAACTGAGTAGACTTGGGCTGTAGTAAATCTTGTGGAACTCACCTACAGGAGTATGGGCATTTCCGGCTGTAGCGGCAGCAGTAAAATTGCCACTCCCGATCGAGCACAGCTGGAAAATACTGGCTCTGGAACCCTGCCACTAGTCCATTATTTGAACAGGTCTGATACCTGAGAAAAGGGAGGGAAAAACAAAAGACATTATTAAGTAATATTGTAAAGAAGAAAGCAGCACTTATATAGCAATTTATATCTTCAAAGCACTGGGCAAGGAAATGATACAGTGTTGCCAACCCCAAATATTCAAAAATCATGAATCAGGCAAAGATTGGCTTTAAAATGTTAAATTAATGCTTCTTTTTCTTTGCCCTCTGGTATTTGAACATTTAGGGTTCACTGGGGTCACATTTTCAAGCTTTTCTTTGCAATCCTGTGGTATAGAAATTGACTTTGATTAAAATGAAAGTTGAGTTTCTCATGTAACCACCTGAATCCAGGAGCTGGGGCTTTAATAAAAAACATCAAATATTGTGTGATAAAGTCCCAAGAGTTGGTAACAGGAATACAATATTATTTTGCATGTGAGGAACCGGAGACATTCTCTGGGGGGAGATTAAAAGATTTGCCCAAGGTTTTGAGTTTGAATCTGCAAAATGAATTGCTGCTAAATTTACTAAACCACTAGGCTAAACGTTATGAGGAAAGTCCTCTACCAACAACCCGGGGTTACAAAAAACTCAGTTTTCCTTGTAGGGCAGACGATGCCTGAAAAGCCTATGGTACAATACTACCACAAAGTTCCCTCTTCAGAGCCAATTTATAAAGGATAGATTCACACATCATGGAGATGGCAGCCATGACAAACTGACTCAGTCGGAACAGCGCCACGCTCTCAATCACCAGTGCCACTTCCTATGATACCTCAGAAATTCAAGGAGAGAGTAGGCCCGAACCAGTTTAGTACGTGAGATCACAGCCCAGAATAATGCAGCTGCTGCCTATGAAGAGCAGATGAGCTGATTCTTTCTCAAAGAGACAAGAAAGGGCTTTGCTAATGAAACATCAAGCACAATATTTTCCCAGGGAAAAAAAAGACTGGCCTATGTAATATTGTTTTCCTGTAAAACTCTTTCCTGTAGTGGCGCTGCACAAAGATCTATTATTTTTAATATTCCATGCAAAATTTCCTCCAAGTGGAGCAGCAGGACAGAAGTGCATGCCTGCTGGTTTTGCTGATGCAGTCCTTGTTTTACAGAAAGCCTTTACCTGAGCGATAAAGCCCAACATCATTATTTATCAGCCCATTAAGGACAAGAACGGAAGGGTAAGTGCTTGAGGCAAAGCTGAAAGTAGTTAAAGCACTTCAGCTCAGGCCTAGGGAGGCCCTCAAACTGTCCAGCTCCACTGAGGTCCTACAACTTCCTGTCATCTGCTTCTGCCAGGGTTGCAGGAAACTCCACCATCCATTTCCTCCAGGGCCTTAGGAATCCTGTCACCCACTTCCCTGTGGCCACAGGCAACCCTGCTGTCCAATTTGGCTCATACCACTAGCAACCCTTTTTCCCTCACATGAACCACTGACAGTGACCCATTCCTTTCCCACACAGCCTCTCTGCCTTTTGGGGAGGCTAGTGCCTCTTCCCCATGGCCTCACTCCTTGTTGAGGTTGACTAGTGAGGACTATACACAAACCTAAGCAGCCCTGCTTCCGTTTCCATCTATGCAAATAGTCCCACTGGATTCAATACAGTGGATCTGTGTAAACATGCTCCCTGCTGTCCCTTTAAAATAAACCTACAACTGTGAGGAAAAACAGCTTGTTTATGGCATCTAGCATAAATGGGAACACGTGGAAAGGGCAGTCTAAAAAGCAGGCAGCCTGATTCCAAGGTTTGTGTAATGCTTCCCCGTTGTTGGTCAAAGAGTCTGCACAAAAACAGTCCTCCACAAATGTACTGGGCTGTGCTGCCAACATGTTAACAGGCAACTCCCACACACATTTGCTTCCTTAGCCCATGATGTAATCTGTGCCCCAAGGGTGTGTGTGTGTGTGTGTGAGTGAGTGAGTGAGAAAGAGAATGATTCAGAGACTGCAGAATCTGTTTTCCCCACTTCCAGAAAAATATTTTCTTAGAATCCTAACCAAGGAAAAAAGGCAACAAACTTACATTAAACTGCACTTTGTTAGAAAAGTTTATACATTGTGCCTGAAAAATAAACAGAGTTTTTTGAGGGTAGGGCACAGCATTCGTCTATGTAATAAGGAGAGGGGCTGGGGAATGAAGACCTCACAAAGGGACATCCTCTCTTGTGCAAGAGTTGTTTGTTTGGTTATTTTAATCCCTGCCATTTGGAGCAATTTGGTTCATTCCATCCACAGTTGCTCTTCCTAAATATATATTTTTAAATAATCTCTGGCAGAGATAATTGAGCAGCGGCCACAGAAGAAGTGAACTTCACCAGAGGCAGAGAAATCACCCAACTCCTCCCTTCATTCGGGTGGAAAAGTTTTAAACCTCAACTCCCAGGGCCCCCTCCGTTGTAGAGGAATGGGATAGACATACATTACCCTTCCTTGGATTACACATCCCTGTTCAAAACGTGTCACTGTGTAGCTGCCACAATGAAGCTATAATTAACAGGGTGTAGCTATTAATTACTAGAAACTGACACTGTCCCCCAGACCTCTCACTGCTCCAATCCCCCACCCCTGCCTACCTACCAGTCATTAAGGGCCAGATTCTGCTGCCCTAACAATGAGTAGTATCTTGGTCCCCAAACAGTCTCCCGGAAGCCAGTGGAGACACTTGTGAAGTAAGGGTGCTACTCAGCATGACTAAAAGTGTCAGAATCTCTCCCTTCATAAATAGGCCCCAATTCAGCTAAGTCCTTAAACACGTGCTTAACTTTAAACACATTCATAGATTCAGATGTCAAAAGGGACCCTTAGATCATCTAGTCTGACATCTTATAAATCACAGGCCACAGAATTTCATCCAGTTACTCCTGTACTGAGCCCACATGCTTATTCAGCAATATGTTTAAGCCCATCTCTATTCAGTAGAGCGCATAAACATATACCTAACTTTAAGTACATGCTTAAGCTCATCCCCTAATCAGCAAAGCACTTAAAGTTAAGCCTGTACTTAAGTGAATGCTGAATCACGGTCATAATGGTGAAAAGTCGTAATATTTCTTCCTCTCTGAGCTTTACATCCCTACTCCATTTTCTCTCTAATTTTTTTTTTTTTCAAAAGAATGTCTCTTGGGTTTATTTCTGCTTTGAAAACTGCACAATATACACAGATGGTAATTAGTTAAAAACATACAACTATACAGTACCAAGTCATTGGTCAAAGGTCTCTTTTTGGTGTTTCCGCCAGACTGGGGTTTCTGATGTATGTTTTAGACAAGATAGCCAGCAATTGGAGAGAATTCAGAGGAGAGCAGCAAAAATGATCAAAGGTTGATTAAAGAGCTGGGAAAATTAGACCTCTAAGGAAAAGTTAAGCAAATGGAGAACATGTTCAGGCTGAAAGCAAAGAAGCAGAGAGGGGAGCATGGCAACTGTGACAGATATTGCAACTGCACATTAATATCTGTGGGGCCCATATTATATTAAGTTTATGTATCACCATGAGGCAGGGATTGTGTGCAACTCTGGGGGGCAAGGTGTGTGTGGGGGGAGCGGGGGAGTTTATCACAGCTCCTCCAGAACCAAAAACAGTGAGGTGTGATTACAGAGTAAACACCTCCAGAGAGGTACCAACCATGGGTAGGCCTGCATATACTGGTTCAAACTGGGTTTTCTAGAGACCAGCAGACAAAGACAGGGCTTTTGGCATAAAAAGGCTGCATTTAAACTGACTCAGGGCTTTCCTTCTGATCCAGCAAACGGGCAGAACCTTCTCTCTAAGGGCCCCAACCCTTGTAGAAGAGTTGAAAAGACTTTGGGAAGACTGATGGGTGACCTCTGGTAAGCTTTTAGTGTTTGCATAGGAACTTTTACTGTTTTTATATGTTTTCTCTGTGATGCTTTTACCTTAAGAATAAATGTGCTTGCTCAGAAAGAGCTGTGTGGTAACTTGTAACAGTTTGAAAAACACTGTTCATACCCTTCAGGGAGAAAGCAATGCACAGGTGCTGGCCTTTAGGCAGACTGGCTTGCTTGGGATATCTCAGTGTAAGGCAGGGAGCTGTGCAGCCTTAAAACCCCACTCCAAAGGGAGAGAGACGTATGTCTCTGCCCAAGAGAGCTGATGGCTTGGAGCCAGAAACCTGAAGTGGTGGCCTCAAGGGACCACAGAGGGGAATACAGGTACAGGTACCCTGAAACTGTGACAACAACCACCTGCTAATATGCTAAAGGGACGTCATGCAGACAATACATTTATTCTCCTTAGTCAGTGAAGGCAGGACAAGAAGTAACAGGCGTTGACTGCAGCAGAGAAAATGTAGATTAAATATTAGGAAGAATTTTGCAGTTTTATGTTTGTCAATGGAGCTGGCTGCCAATGGAAGCTGTGGAATCTCTGTTGTTGGTGATATGCCAGGTGAGGCCAGCCACCCACCAGTCAGGGCTGATGTAAGGATAATAAAATCCATCCCGCCACAATGAGAAATGGATTAGATAATCCAGCAAAGATTGTTGCCAACTGAAATTAATCTAATTTGTCCCTCACAAGCAGAACTGACCAATCAGGAGGCCAAAACAGACACAGAGATGGCCAGAAAGATACCCACAGTACTACAGATTATTATTCATATTTGTGTTCCTACACAGTTCCTGAATGGATGTATTTTCAGAATAGTGTCAGGCACTCAAATACCATGGTGATGAGCCTGGCAGAGAGCTGGAAAAGAGAGGCAGATAGATATATAAAGAAAATACAGAAGGATTAGATTTTCAAAAGCCCTAATTCTAAGAAAGTGACATAGGAACACAAGTCCCAACAACTTTCAGTGGTCACTTAGGTGCTTTTGAAAATCCCACCTGAAATAGATCCATATAGGAAAAGAGAAAATGCTCAATATAGAGATAAGAGAAACAGAACAGACAGATAAAAGAGTTAGACAGGACAGGTTAGTTAAGAGAGTAACATCCAAAATAGATAAGACCAACAAATGGAAAAGACAGTTAAATAAAGTATCCAAGATAAATGAATGATGGCGAGATAAGATAGGTAAACACAGAAAAAGAGAGAGAGAAATATCTAAGATAGATAATTGATAGAAAAAAAGAGAGGAGAGCAAGAGAGAGAGAGAAAAGAAAGAGAAGAGAAGAGGAAGTGTGAGAGACAAAGTAAAAAGATCTAAGAGATGAGAAAGAAATAAGGCATAGATGATATGCAGAGGATATAGACTTCCTAGGTACATATAGTTCTGATGATGAATGTTGCTAGATGGTTCAGATGGCATAAGAAAACATTTTGTATAGAATTACACAATATCCCGTTTGTGAGAAATGACTTCAGCAATTACTGTCAAGAATTGTTTGAGAAGAAAAAATGTTTTCTTTATTTTTAAACAGTAGAAAGAACTCATTCAAAATTATTATGTAATAAATGAAAATTGCATCAAAGTATGAAAAGGACTGCGTAATACAACATAACCAGAATGATCTCAATCTCTTGCTTATCTTTCCATCTCTGTCTCCTTCCTACCCCTCCCTTTTTCTTTTCAGTCTTATTCCAAAGTGAGTATAAAGAGTCAGTTTTGTTCTTAGCAATTGCATCAGCCATAGGAACTTATCACAGGGTGAACTGAGGAGCATGAATCATTCAGAAACGACTCAAAACCCTTGAAAATCAAGGGTTTCACATTTCATTTTGAATTTTTTAAAAATTTCCTGTTTCATGCAAAATCTGCAGAAGTTTGTGTTCTTTGGCTCAAAAAAATTCTGTAATCTAAAATGTCTGAAATTTTAAAACTGAATACATGAACATTTTCAACATGTGTCTGTTTTCCATTTCATGAAAACATCATGAGAAAAATTAAATTTTGGGATCATGTAATGCCGCAGAATGAAATGCTGTAGATGGTCTCATGAACCTTTGCCACCCCCTCCTAAAATCTGATCATTTCTATAAAGTCCTTCTCAGAAGCACAGTAGTGTATATGCATGTTACATATGAACTACAAAGGATTATATTAGGCTTTACATAACATGCTACATCATTATCATATAATTAATATTCACTATCATCATCATAGATTAGCATGCATTTTTGGCCCCTGTAACACTGATGTAAGTAGTAAACAGTCCCATACTGGGCCCAAGCCAAAGTCTTCAGCAACAAAAATATATAGAGAAAAAACAATACTAAGCTGGGAAGGAGCTTTTTCTAATGATTAGGGTTGGAGATTGGTAGTCAGGAATTTTGGGTTCTGTTCCCAGCTCGGTCACTGATTCCTCGTTTAGCCCTGGGCAAGTCACATCCCCTCTCTGTGTCTCAGTTTCCCCATCTGTAAAATCAGCAGCAACAATACCAAGCCACCTCAGAGGTGAGGTTGTGAGGCTAAATCACTTAATGTTCGCAAAGTGCATTGGACTCCTCCAGTGGGAAAGTGCTATGGAAGTGTAATGTAGGATCATTATCACATCAGTATGCATCATTACTAATTTGACTAAGACAGTCATTTGTAATGGCTAAGCAGATAATTAATGTGCACTTGTACTATCACCACTGTGCTAATATGCACCCTTCGACTTTGGGCATTGCAATTTCTCTTTCAAAAGATAGTTTAACAGTATCCTACCATTGCATTCCAGCTCTGTTGATCTCTTCCCACCAGCATTCTGTTGGTTCCCCAAGACTCTGGGGCGTAGGCATGCATGCATAGTTCCACAGTCTGTCAGAGCCTTCCTTCTTGCTGAAAGTGCTCCTTACTGCCACTATCACCTGGCCATGTGGGCATTGGAAGTTGAAGCCCTGACGATACACATTGACCCACTCATCATTATCCCCATAGTCATAGGGTTGATAGTTATAATCCCCATACTGGCCCCAAGCCACCGTCACCAGTGGCAGGAATACACAGAGAAGAACAAGGTCCATGTTGAATATGTTTCTGGTTTAGAAATGCCCCACTGGTTTGTTGTGCTGGCCCTTTTATATTGCCTCTAACATGTGGCTTCCAGATGTTTCATATTGAGATCCAAGTGCAATGTGTCATTGTTCAGCAAAAGTTCTCTGACCTAAAATATTGGCTACAGACACTTTCAGTTACTTTTAAGGTGGAACTCTGCAAGCATAGTCATGCTTAGGAGCATAGGAGCTGGGGTTTCCCAGGAGTGTGAACCTTCTCCAATCCCTTACTGTAAAACTACTGTCTATAAAGGTTGCACATATACATCACACATTGATAATACATAAGCTGCAGCAACCCATTGTGCCATCGTTAGGTTGAAAAACAGTTTCATTTGAAATTCAAGCTCTATTACATATGGACAGAATTTGGTGAAATGTTGATCTTTAGGTTGCAATTTTCCATTCTTGGCATTTGTCCATCTTTTTTCATCTTGAACAAAAATGGGTCTATTATTTTTGAGTGAGAAGAGAGTGGGGGAAAAATATTTTCCCATTATAAAAATATCCTTTAGACTTTTTGGAGCCCAAATGACTGATGGTTGATTGTCCTGATCTAGCATGGGAATGGCCCTCATTGAGGAGCAGAGCACAAGCTGTTTCAAGAGGAAAGTGATTTTGCAATGACTGAATTAAGAGCATTTGAAAATGACATATGCTGCGCATTCAGCAGATATTGTTGCTAAGGTCATTAAGTGTACTCCTAGGCCCTGATTCGGGAAACCATCCCCATTCAAGAAACCACTTAAGCACCAGTTTTACTTTAAGTATGTGCTTAAGTCTCATAGAAGTCAATGAGGCTTAAGCATGAATTTAAGGTGAATCATGTGCCTAAAGGCTTTCCTGAATCAAAGCACTAAGGAATGATGCACTGGAGGCATGGAGGCCTAAGCTGACTTTATAGTGAACTGGCTCCAGAATCACTGCCTGCAGAGCTGCCTTACTCTCCAAGTGAGAGGATCCAAATGACAAAGATCCCCACGTATCTCTGCCTGCCCATTCACTGCATATCATGCAGATCTTAAAACATCCATGTGCCCCCATCCTCAGCTGCTGCTATTCCTAGAATTCACAATTAAGCAGACCTCTGCGGTGAGTGGGCTGGACTTGCTGGAAAAGCCAACTACCTTTTAGAGATCCAAGCTCCATTACAGCAGGGTGACTGCTCTGATGACACTTAGAAGATCCACAGGGCACGTGCCTTTGTAACGCCAACAGACCAAAGTCGTCGGCAGGCAGGATTGAACCTGGGGCCTCTGGAGCTTAAAGCATGAGCCTCTACCACATGAGCTAAAAGCCAACGGGCTCTAAGCTAAGGCTGTAGAGCAGACTCATTTAACTCTTTCTCCCTCTTAGTGGTCTTGGTGCCACTAGATTGGACAGAACACCACACCCAGAACGTGTGTGGGTTACACCTTCACCAGCTGGCCCCAGCTCTCAGAAGCTCCACAGGAATAGAACTCCTGACCTGCACCCATCTTAAAGTGAAGCTTCCAGCCTCTGGATCTTAGGCCTTCTGCAGCAGTAGGGGACCTGGATGGCCAAGGTCTTGGAAGAGATGTGAAGAGTCCTTGGGATGAAGAAGACAACGTGTCCCCATGTACATATGCATTACAGTCATCTTTAATTATATGATCTCATACTGTTTCTCACAATGCAACAGCATATGCCTGACCCCATAGATACATGTGTTCAACATATTGGAGTACTGTGCCCTACTCTGTGTCTGCTTGACAGAGGCTATGAAAATAATCTATAGAAGTACATAGTAAAACGCATATATACAACATATGGCGCTCGACCCTCAGCTGGTGAAAATGAGTGGAACGCTATTGATTTCAGCAGAGCAATGTGGAATTACACCACTTGAGGATATGGCCCATGAAGTACAGCATCAAGCAACAGTAGCAAAAAAAGTACATCTCTAGAGGGTTGGAATTAACTTTCAAAATTAAATTATTTCAGTGAATTTATGAGTGAGGCTTTATGAATGAATCTTACTATGAATACACTATCAAATCAGGAAGCCATCACAGAGGGTTTATTAGATATTTTCTCTGGACTAAACCTGTGATCCAACCCCATTCCTAACCTAACAGTAGGTTTCCTAATGCAATTAATGCAAAATCCCAGCCTCACCAGCTTCCCATCTGATCCCCACATGCGATTCCCAAAGTGTCTATCACATGGAAACTATACAGTGCTCTAAGCCAGTGGTTCTCCACGTTTTCCACAGCAGGACCCCTCCAGGATCAACCCTTCGCCCCTCGCCACCCTCTAATTAGGTTCTGGTTGGGATTAGCAATATGAGCAAAGCAGAGTGGGACTCTTGGGGCATCTGAAGCTACGAACACCATCCCCCGGGTGCCAGACAGGGGAATGTCCACATGTGAACAACTCCGAATAATGAATAAGTAGCTGTGGAGCTGAAGTTGTGCATGGGGCTGGTAACCCCATCATGTCAGACCAGACTTGCTACAGAAATGAATACCAGAAGCCATCTCGGTGTGCAGCAGGCCAAACAAGAGATCAGCTTCATGTGAAGAACGTAACGGTCATTGATCAAACCCATAACAAAGCCCACATGTCAAAAAGTCCCTTGCTCAAGGCAAGATCAGTAATGAAAATCAGATTGTGAAATGGAAAAAAGAAGTTAAATACATCAACATGACAATCAGTAGCCTGAACAAGCCAGCACAAGACTGAAATAAATGGTAGAAACTGGTGGGGATCCAATGCACCTGAGGGTGCCTGAGGAAAAAGAAAGAAAGAAAGGAAGGAAGGAAGGAAGGGACTCCCATGGTGCACCATGGAAATGATTGTGTTGCATTTTGGGAGATGTGATCTGGCAGGGGAGGGTCAAAGAGGGGAGAATGGGGCCTTGAGGGATCTGGAAATACAACTCCCATGAAGCACCATGGCAGTTCAAATAGATGCAGATTAATGTCAGCCCAAAACAATATGCTTCAGTATTTCCAAATCAATTTTTTTCTGAACTCTTAGTTCCACGGGAAGTTTTGGTATTTTGAGTTTTCACACTGATTTGGGATGAAAATAAATATTGAAGTATCAAAATTTCTCATGGCAGGGAAATTCCGTTTCTCAGTCAGCTGTAGGACGAGAACCCTTGTGAAGGGTTAAAAAGAAAAGCCTAAATGTGTGAACTTTCCTTCTGAGTAACACCAGTGTTCACTGAGCTCTGAAGTTCACAGCTGCCTGGCCCATAGGGTGAAACTTAGGCGGTGTCAACAGTAGGCTTTTTGCCTTAATGCTTTCCATCACTGCTATAACCAAGGCAGTTCCATTAGGGGTAGCAGTGCTGGAAAGTGCTAGCATAAAGAGGTCTCCAGTCGGTCCCTGGTGTTTTGACCACCCTGTCATCTAACCCTGCTCCAAGCAGTCTACAGACACCACAGAGGTTAAAACGCCAATGATTAGAGGTCTTGAAACAGACAGGCTGTAGCAGAACCGAAGTTCAAGCAGTCTGACTGGCTGCATGGCATGATGTGGACAGCATTATAAGCCAAATCTGAGTTCTTGTGTTGAGTTCAGCTGAAGTTTGCCTGGAGAAAATCTCAGAACCTGGCACTTTCTGAAATGCCTCGCCCTGTAATTTGACTTTGAAAACGTCAGTTGCCTGCCTTGTGGTTTGATGTTCTCACAGTCTTACGCATAAATCAGCAAAGCAGAAAACAACAATATGTTAGGGGACAGGAGACTCTAAAGCCTCCCTGTTGTCAATGCCTTACCGTAAATATGCAATAACTAGTAATACTTTTTATCAATACTTAAAAATGCTACAGTTTAACCATCTAAACCACATACTGTCTTCTACAGCTGTGGTTCTCAAAGCCGGTCCGCTGCTTGTTCAGGGAAAGCCCCTGGCGCACCGGACCAGTTTGGTTACCTGCCACGTCCACAGGTTCGGCCGATCACGGCTCCCACTGGCCACGGTTCTCCGCTCCAGGCCAATGGGGGCTGCAGGAAGCGGAGCGGGCCAAGGGACATGCTGGCCGCCCTTCCCGCAGGTAAACAAACTGGTCCGGCGCGCCAGGGGCTTTCCCTGAACAAGCGGTGGACCGGCTTTGAGAACCACTGTTCTACAGTAGTTGCCTGATAGCACTACAATAACACTCCCGTAAGACCACTGCTTTGGATCACTGCTTTAAAATACTGTAGTATATTTTTTAGTGTGTAGAATCATTGCTGTGGATCCAGTTCTAATTTTTCAAAGGAACATTATGACTTGCTTATGTTTGTTTGTTTTCAGCTTAGAGCTCCAATGCTAGAGTTGGATGGATATGAAAGCTTTATTTACTGCTTAGTGAATGTAAAAAGGATCCTAGAGCAGTAACAGGATGATGGGGAATGCACACTTGTTCAATTACATGCACGATTAGGGCCTGATTCTGCAATCCATTACTCATGGGAGTAGCTCCATTGACTCTGATGAGACTGTTTGTAGGTGAAATTCACCCCTGTACAGAGGGCCAGCTGAGGGCGTATAAGAACATAAGAATGGCCATATGGGTCAAACCAATGGTTCGTCTAGCCCAATATTCTGTCTTCCAACAGCAGCCAGTGCCAGGTGCTTCAGAGGGAATGAACAGTACAGGGCAATTATCAAGTGATCCATCCCCTGTTATCCAGTCTCAGCTTTTGGCAGTTAGAGGTTTAGGGACACCCAGAGCACGGGGTTGTGTCCCTGACCATCTTGGCTAATATCCTACATGAACTTATGTAACTCTTTTTTGAGCCCAGTTATACTTTTGACCGTCACAGCATCCCCTGGCAAAAGATTGACTGTGTGTTGTATGAAGAAGTACTTCCTTATGCTTGTTTCAAACCTGCTGCATATTAATTTCATTGAGTGACCCCTAGTTCTTGTGCTATGAGAAGGAGTAAATAACACTTCCCTATTCACTTTCTCCACCCCATTCATGATTTTATAGACCCTATCATATCCCCCCTTAGTTGTTATCACATTCTGGGGCTCAATCCAGACCAGTGAGGGATTGTGTCACCATCTGCCCTGCAACCTTGTGTGCCTCTCAATCCTTTGCTGCTGTAGCTCCCAACCTGGGCCTCTCACAAACAGCCAAACAGCGTGCAGGTCACACTCTGAGTGTCTGTGAATAGCTGCAGCTCTGGTCCAGCAACTCTGACTCCAGAGCCTGTCAGTAACACACAAGCCACACTCTGGCTTCCCGCAGGGTGACCCCAACACACTTCCAGTCCTGCATTTTCCCCAGAAATATTCTCCAGGTTCTGCAGTGTCCAGCCCTCTCCTGGGCAATTCAGATATTATAGATCTGTAGCCCACATACAGGGTCATTGTACTATAGTTTGCTACTCTAATTGGAGTTGCCAAACGATTCAGTTTAAACACAACACTGGAAAGTTTTGATTAAAGAATAACACAAGTTTATTTAACTACAAAGAGAGACATTTTAAGTGAGTACAAGTATAAGGTATTACAGTCAGAAATGGTTACAAGAGAAATGAAGACAAAAAGACAAATAATGAAAATTTAACAAACTAGACTTCGTTCAAGGTGAAATCCTTTAGCACAGGTTCCCAGCAACACTGCTGACCAAATTTTCAAGTTAGGATCTCTCACAAAGTCCCAAGGCTGGTTGCTTTGTCTTCTTAGGTGAACAAGCGAGAGAGAAAGAGAGAGAGAGAGATCCCCTGGTGTGTTTTTGCCCCTCACTTTTATAGTCCAGTTCCCCTTTGCAATGAATTCTTCTGAGGATTAGCCCTCAAAGCAAAGGTTATTCAAACAGTAAGTGCAGCTACATGGAGTCTGGGAGTGAGGGTGCCCCCATCCTCTTTCTTCTCCATTGTGTTTGCTGAAATGCAGATTTGTCTTGTCTCCTTCTTGCTGTCTCAAAGACCCTGTTTACTACTTATATGTAGGTAAACACACATTTCTTTGTTTAAGATAACTCTGATAGAGGCCTGGTATACACATAAAATTAGATCGACCCAGCTACATTGCTCAAGACTGTGGAAAAATTTCATGGCCTGTGAGAAGTAGGTAAGTCAACCTAACCCTCATGGTAGCCATAGCTAGGTTAACAGAAGAATTCTTCCATTGGCCTAGCTACCACCCCTCAGAGAGGTGGATTACGTACGTTGATGAAAAACCCCTTCCATCGATTCAGGAAGCGCCTACACTATGGCACAGCTGCAGCACCATAGCTATGCTGCTGTAGCCACTGTAGTGGGGACATGCCCTGAGCTTTATTTGCTCAGCTCCAGTGGTGGTGAAGTGGTTAGATTATCCCTCCTCTGAGCCCTACAGGAAGTGGCAATAATGATAATGAACACTTTGTGTGAACAGCAGTATGAGTGACCTCAGGGAAGGCTCTAAGAGATGGTGTATTGCGGTAGTGCCTACCACTCCTATCAGGCTAAAAATGTATCTAACTCAAAAGTCTGTTGCAATTACAGTCAATCTGTCAGAGTTATGATAATGAAGAAAGGTCAATTTGATGGAGTCAGAAAGCAGAGGGAGTGAGGGAGCTGCCTGCGGGTGACTTGAAGCCTGGAGCAGGCTTGCTAAAAGAGCCATCCAGAGACACCTGGTGTAGGGAGGGAACCTTCAAGTAGATGGTTCCTTATAAGAGAGCTGAAGCAGTTCTGAGAAAAGAGCTGATTCTGGGAAGTCTGCAAAGGAGTCAGCGCTGAGCAGGGCAGCGGCAAGCCAAACCCCAGAGCAGGTTGCCCCCTAAGAACTGATAAGAAGACTCTGTGAAGAAACCCTTTTGCTCACCCAGGCTCTGAGGTAAGAGCCAGGCTCTGGGACAGATTTTTGGGACTTTGAGTTTCACTTCTGAGTCTATTTTGTCTGAATAAACCCAGCCCCCAATACGGGTGGTGATTGGATGTATGAGATGGTAGAGGCTGTGTAAAATGGCCTAGAAGAGGGAGAATAAAGAGCCTGGCAATGTAGGGGCACCCAGCCACGAGAGGGTACATGAGGATGGCCAACTCATCTATAGCTGGAAATGCACAATTGCAGTTTCAGATGTCAGAACAGGGTACAGCACTTTTCCAATTGCATGTAACTGCTAAGAACTAAGAGGTGTGTTTTGTAAAAGTCTGTTGAATTATGTAGTTATGTGGGCTTGGCTAAAATCCACAGTGGATGTCGACCTGTATTCCCATCAGCTCTCATGTGCTGAGCAGAGTCAGGCAGGGTGCAGTACTTGGATGGGAGACTTCCAAGGAAAGCCCAGGATGCTTCAGCAAAGGGTGTTGGTGATTCAGTGGGGGGCTTTGAGAGTACACCTACACTTTGAGTTGGGGGTGTAATTCCAAGCTCGAGAAGACACACCCACGCTAGCTTGACAGAAAGTAGCTGTGGTGGCACAGGTGCAGGCCGAGCAGCTCGGATGGGTACATGCTCAGGTGGCTAGCCCCTCCTGACACCAAAACTACGCTTTATTTTTAGCAGTCTAGCTCAATCAGAGCCTGCGCAGGGATGTCTCCTTGAGCTTGGGGGGGGTGGGCGGGTCTCTAGGGTCCTGGCCAAATCACCAAAGCAAATAGGATTAAGAGGTTAGTTAGCTCCTAAACTTGTCACGCAAGCAAGTGTATAAGAATGGTGAGCAGGGGTCTTGTTTTATTTCTAGAATTCGGGTTTCATTTGAAATTTTTCACCTGGCTCCCCCAAGCCTATACTATGAACTACAGCACATAATAATCATAGTATCACTGCAAAATGCTGGGGGGTAATTCTGAGCTAATCCCTCTTAGTAACTCTACACAGAGCCACAGAGGTAAATTGGAGGTCAGCGCTGGCTTGCTCTTTGAAGTTAATGGGGGCAGTAGTTGTAATTCTCAGACTGGTCATGGGAATGAGATACAGTCAAAACCAAGCTCCTCTAAATACTGTGGAGGGAAAAGTGACCTCACTAATGAGTGGTTCAGTTTCAGAAAATGTTTCCATGGGCCTCACTCTCTAGGCAGTCATTTGGTCCCAGTGCAAAGTGAGTGCTGAGTGAGTGTACCATGCTTCTGTTCTTACCAGGAACCATTCCACACCCACTTCGTGCTGGCAGAAATGACTGGCCACAGAGGCCCAAAATATCTTGCCTTAACTGTGACTAATGTCTAAACAATTAAGTTGACTTAAGTTACACCAACGTACAGCCACCACAGTAATCACTGCAGTTTTTCGTGTCCCCCCTACCCTCCTTCTGCCAGTGGTGTGCATCCTCACCAGGAGCGCTTGCACTGACTTAAGTGGGGCATTGTCGGGGTCGGACTGCTGGAGCCCCATTGCCTTGGGCTGACTGACACTCAGAATTCTCATTGCTGCAAGATCCTCTGCAAATTCTTGTGTCTGAGCCTCTGGGTTCTCATCCCTGATTAATCACCCCCAATTCCTTGTGGGACTCTGGCTTGGTATTGTAACCATCAAGGCACTAACCACTGATATTTGCCAGTTGAAGTCTGAACCTCCTGGTAAGGCATCTTCTTACCAACCTAAAATTGCCTCTGTTCCAAATGGATTCTTCCTCAGCTCCTGCTCTAACTCGTTGTTCACTCTGGCTGATAAAAGCATGCCTGACATGTCCAGCTCCAGAAGTGGCTGCTTTTCAGTAGGTGTACTCAGATGATAGCTCAGTGGTTTGAGCATTAGCCTGCTAAACCCAGGGTTGTGAGTTCAATCCTTGAGGGGGCCATTTAAGGATCTGAGGCAAAAATTGGGGATTGGTTCTGCTTTGAGCAGAGGGTTGGACTAGATGACCTCCTGAGGTCCCTTCCAACCCTGATATTCTATGATCACACACTTCTTTTGGTGTAATCTACCAGTCTTGTCTCTCCTGTTTTGTTCTCTCTGCATCCTCTCTGCTCCTGTTCCCTGTGCTAATCCCCCCACCTGTGTGCTTTCTGTGAGATGTAGAATAACTAATGAGCATGATCTAGCCCCCAATCCCGGAGTTTGTGCAGGCGGATGGCAAATGTAGCTCTGCAAGCCCGTGCCAAATTAGCTCCATCTGCCGAAGCTCGGAAAAGGCCCTGTTGCTCATTCTGTGCATGTGTCTCTCTGTCTCCCTCCCTCTGTGCTTCTACGTCTGCCGCTCCCTCCCCTTGTGGATTTGTGCATGTGTTTGTCTCCCCAGTCTTGCTGCAGCAGGTCACCCTATTTACATTGCTAACTTCTAAAGAGCAGCCATGAATCTTCCCTTTCCCGGGAGGGCGGGTGCGTCAAAGTAATTTCATTCCTATCAGGGAAAGGTGACCACTCCAGCTGACCATTAGACCTAGGATCCTTCTTGTAGGCTCACTCAGGCTATAAGCTATAGACCATGAATGTCAGCTAGACCCAGATCAACATAGGTATCTATGCTCTTAACCTACATTCCTTTGTGGACCTGGGCCATAGCTCCTTTCTAGATTATAAACCCTTTGGGGGCTGTGTTTGTACAGCACTTAGCCCAGTCGGGTCTTGGCCCACCCCTGGGGTTCCTAGGAGCTACATTCATAAAAAAATATCTGTATCTTGTACTGTGCTGAGCACATTGGGATACTTTCAATGATCCTCTATGTCATTAGTGATGCCAAAGTCCTTTACAAACTGTACACTAAATCAAAAGGCACAGGAGCCACTTCAGCCAACACGGTAGTGCAGCAGCCGCCTCTAGGGTATAACGGAGCATTGGTTTAACAGCACACAAGGCTTCCACTCAGTATTTCAGGCCAGGAAGTGAAGGTGCATTGTGAATCCATTGGATACCGGTGGGGGGAATTCAGCTAGGCACCATTACCCAGACTGGAATTAGACCAGGACACTGGGGTTAAAGTGTCATAGGATAGTCAATAGGCATGGATGACCACGGTCTTGGATTTGCACCAGGTTTAAAACATGTCAGCTCCAGGAGAACCACAATGTCCCTTAGCACCATGCTGAGGTTTGGATTCAGTACTATACCTGTATGAGAAGCAGTCATTTCATTTCACAGGAATGCTCTTTAGGGAAGGAGGGGGTATCACTTCAGCGAGTTTGGGGCTCAGAGCCACAGAAATGGTTTGTGAGCCTGGTGTGAGCTTTTCCGTTTTAATGAAATCCCAAACCAGATGGGTTTTGCATGGTCTGGAGGATTGCTGTGAATATTTTGCATGGCTCTATTTGGTGCTGACTCAAAGAGAACAAAATGCCTCCTACCGAAGCCCAGATCCTCAGCTGGTGCAAACGAACACCGCTCCATCAATTTCAGAAGTGCCTTGCTGTTTTGCAGTAGCTGAGCATCTGGCCCCAATCATCCCCTCTGCCTAAGTGACACACTCTAGATATAAATATAAGGCAAGGACCTATCTAGAAGAGCTTATACAATCGAATTGGCTCAGAAGTGGGAGTGGGGAAAGGACTTGCATGATTAACACATCCTGATTGATTCACTCTCAGCTTTGTACATTAGAGCATCAGCACAGAGACAGCATGGTTTAGTGATCAGAGGAGGCGGGTGGGGCTTCAGAACTCTTGGGCTCTGCAACCACATCTGCTGAGACTTATCGTGTGACACTGGGCAACTGAGATGAAACGTGTAAACTATTTAACATATGAAGCCCTGATCCAGACGGGGGCCTTTGGGCACTGCTGCAATACAAATCATAGATGAATCATAAGAGTCCCAAATGGTAATTAAGGGTGTTAACTCCGTTCCTCAGAAACTAGTGCAAGAGAGAGGTGCTGTAGGGGGTGAGTTAAGTCTCTGAGAGAGACGTATAGACTGGGGCCAAGGTGGAAGAAAACAAGAGATCATTTACATGAAGGTAACTGAATTTAACAATCACTTTCTGAATTCCCCTTTCTCAGCTTTTTTGAAAGCGAAAGACAGGTCTCGCTATCACAGAACTTTACTATTGCATCCCCTAGAGCGTGGCGCTTACATTCCTGGACCATCTGTCTTGGCCCATCCTTCCACATTTGCACCTGCTGAGTTTGGGGTTTGAACAAGCCGCCATATTTGGTCTTGCTTCCTGAAACCGCCATATTTGGTCTTGCTTCCTTCTGACAGCCCCAGTCAGCCCAGACGTGGCTCAGATTCTGGTTCTTATTTGGAGATTTGCTCTCAATACTCAGCCATCTCTGAACCTAACAAGATGATCGGTCAGCCTCGCTGGGTACTTATAGGATGTCTGTCACCTTTGTATGTAGAAGTCAATAATAACATTGCAGGGCCCAATTCTACTCACCACAGGGCCCAATTTAATGTCCACTGAAGCCAATGGACATTAGATCATCCCCTTGCTCAGACAATACCCACTGACGTTGATGGGTGTATTGCCTGACAGAGTGAGCAGGACGGAGTTCACCATGTTGTGCTGGGATGGAAAAGTCAGCCCCCTGCTATGCCAGCCCCTTGGAAGATGGAAAATGAGTGGCAGAAGAAAGCCAGCTGCATTGGGAAGCAGTAGATTTTCTAGCGGTTAAGCAGAGCACCTGGGAGCCAGGATGTCTGGGTTCTGCTATTCCAGCCACCCTGTGTTAAAGGAATTTGATACCTTACTACATGCCTCCAAATTTTACTTGGATGACGTTTTCAGGTGAAGAAATTGAAGTAATCTGTAGCCCCAATCATTAAGCTGGGCCCTTGGTCACTGGTAGTTACAAATGAATGGGGAATTACTCTCTGAAGATGTCCGTGGACCTACAGGTGGGTGTGTTCTACCAATATTCTGACTGCCAACTGGAAGCTCCCCTTCTCGGCAAGACAGAGTGCGACTGGCAATTTTTGTAGTCCGGCTCCTTGTTACAAGACGTTTACAAATCTTCCCTATTATCTTGTGAATGGTGGACAGCTAGTGTTCGTTCTTACTGTCGTTCTGTTTGTCTAAGTATGAGCAGCTCCTGCTTGGCTGCCTTAGAAAGGTGACAGCACAATGACAGCGGTTGGGAAGGCTGCCTTCCCAAGGAAAACTTCAGGGGGAAGGATAAGTGAAAACTTGGAATCTGTGGCATGCAGCACAATGCAAAGGCTAGCCTCTCTAGTTGCAGAATATACCAAAAAAGTAAAGTACAACAGGTACCGAAGATTCCTGAAATTTTCAGTTATTAACAATAATCTACTTAAATGGATGTGGCACCCATTATGAGGGCACATGTGCTCAGAGTCTATGATTATGGAGACTGCATAAGAAAAAAAATAGATTAGATTTTAGTGTCTCGTCGTCTCCTTGTATGTTCCCCCATATGTCTGTCTGTATCCACCTGTTGCCTTTTAATTCATACTTAGATTGTAAGCTCCTTGGGGCAGGGACCATCTTGTTCAGTGTCTGTATAGCGCCTAGCACAAAGGCATCCTGGTCCATGAGTGGGGGGCATTGGTGCTACCATGACAACATTATTAATTATTATTAATAATAATAATTCAAAATACTATTCACTGGAAACAATTTGCATCAATAATTCAGCTTGCCTGCTAATGTCGATGGTGTGTCACAGCAAGCATGACTGAAACCTCATGGAGCATGATCTCATTCACACTTTCTGTACCCATGTTGGAAATGGTTTTGGCCCTTCTAGACTAGCAGTTAACCAGTTTTCAGCACCAGCTGATGGGAGTGCAAACAAGAAGCACCCTTTGCTGCTAATCATTCACAACAGCAACTTGCCCTTCTGATCCTGAGTGGCCAAAAACACCAATGGAGCAGATACACTGTGCAAATTGTTTGAAAAGTGTTCTCCTAGCTTTCTCTCCTACATATATTTTCATTTTTTTTAATAGTTTTTCAGACTACTTTTAGTTCAGGGGAAAGGTGTGGTATTAAGCCCTGGAGACTGGTGCTGGATCTTCTGTTCTAAGCACAGGATCAAAACAGCTCTGCCACTGATCTGCTGTATGACCTTAGTCAAGTCACTTCACCTCTCTCGGCTTCTGGTTTCCTCTCCCAATCATCTTCTGTCCCATCTACTTAGTGTCTCTTATTATATACAGCACCTAGCACAATGAACCCCCCCCTCAACTGGGGCCAATGGGTGCTATTGTAATATAAATAATGAGATCAGGTGGAGGCGGGAGCTCTTTCCCCCACACTGTCCCCTGTCAATGTGCCTCAGCACATAGCTGAAGGGACCACCTCTAGTTCACTCTTTGTGGCCCGTTCAAACCTGGAAACTTCTGCCAAACCTGCATGTGACACTTGTGGTGAGTTCTATGATGTTGGCATCTGTTCACCAGGAACTGGACTGGCACCCAGCTGATCTTTTTCATGTGGTCCTCTGGAGAGCCAGTGGATGGTAACAAGTTTTGAGCTACAAGTCTCAAGACCCAGGAATTTCTTTGACATTAAATAAATCTGATGATGACAGCAGCTTCTCCCCCTGCCCCAGTAACTGTCTCTTTTTTTCTACCTACTGTGCTGTTCTGCTGTGAAAAGTGGCACTCAGGGGGGTTCCATGTTCATTGTTTCTCCTGTCAAACTTGCACATTGCACAAAAGAGGGACTGATGGAAAGGCTGTCATTGGCTGCATTGGGCTCTGGATCTGGGCTATAAAAAGGCTGTCCTGTCTGATGTCCCTGAAACTTCACCTTGGAGCTGAGAGTCAGTCTGGGTTGCTTAGAAACTAAGGGGTTAGCGCTCTTTGGCATTAATGTGGATTACATGCATGGGCAGTGAGGAGAATAAGCCACATAAGAAAAGGTGGGAACAGCAGGTACTGCAGCCTTCTCTCCTTTGCCCTGTTTCTGCTGCTATGGAGAATTTCCAATGTTGTAAGGCGCTGTTCTCTGAGGTGCATGCGAATAGCACTTCCCCAGGACTATACTGCAAATCAGCTGTTCTGCTGCTGTGATTTTATTGCTTAGTGCTTTGTTTAAAAAATCCAGTGAGATTACTGGCAAAATATATAGTGCAGGTTCAGATCCTGGCTGTACCACCGAAAAAATGCTGACCAAGGAAACACCATTTCTGATACATGCCCTGCACTGGGGTGGAGATGAGCCAGACAACAGGTAAATCCGCAGAGCAGGAATCTCCTGTCATTGCAAAAGTAATTTGCAGAGAGTACATTGAGGTCTCAGATATGATCTCTCTCCTCAGTGTCACAGGGTTGCTAGTAATCTCAATACAGGTGATACAGAAACACAGTTTCCTTATAAACACACTAGCATGTTGTCATACTATAAGTGGAAACCCAGTTAGGAAAACTCTCCTTTTCACTATTCCCCTGTACTCCCATTGTTTGTCTGTGGCATCCACCTATTGCATTTTATCTTATAGTAATCTGTTTAAAGCAAGAGACAGAATTTGTGTGTGTGTACCGTGCCTGGAACAGAGGTGGGCAAACTATGGCCCGAGGGCCACATCCAGCCCGCGGGACCGTCCTGCCTGGCCCCTGAGCTCCCGGTTGGGGAGGCTAGCCCCTGGTCCCTCCCCTGCTGTCCCCCATCCCCCACAGCCTCAGATCGCCGCACTGCCAGCACTCTGGCCCGCAGTTCCTGCCGGGCAGTGCAGCAGTTTGGCTGGCTCCAGCATGGTAAGGGGGTGGGGTGCAGGGGGGTGGGGGGTTGGATAAGGGGCAGGGAGTCCCAGCGGGCAGTCAGGGGACAGGGAGCACGGGGTGGTTGGATGGGGGAAGAGGTTCTGGGGTGGGGTGGTCAGGGGACGGGAGAGTTGGATAGGCGTGGGAGTCCCATGGGGCCTGTCAGGGGGTGGAGGTGTGGATAGTGGTTGTCAGGGGACAGGGAGTGGGGGGGGTTGGATAGGTGGTGGGGTCCCCAGGGGGGGCGTTCAGAGGCAGGGGAGTCCCGGGAGGGGGAGGTCAGGAGACAAGGAGCAGGGGGGCAGTTGGATGGGTGGAGGGTTCTGAGGGGGGCAGTCAGGGGGTGGGAAGTGGGAGGGGGCAAATTGGGGGCAGGGGCCAGCCTGTTTGGGGATCACAGCCTTACCCACCCAGCCCTCCATACAGTTTCGCAACCTCATTTGGCCCTCGGGCCAAAAAGTTTGCCCACCCCTGGCCTAGAACAATGGGGGCCCTGATCCTTAAATGGAGCCTCTAGGCCCTACCATAATAAACCATCATCATCACAGTAGACCTTATTGACTTACACTGAATGTCTGTTCTTTGGCTGGGGAGCTCCACTGTTCCTCTTCGCAACACTCGCCAAAGCAGAGCTGCCAAGTTCTGCAGAGCTCCTTGTATGACATATTTCACAGAGGTGAGTGCCTTTTTTCTGAATCAGCCTATCACCCCGTCTCTAACCAATACTGTATTCACAATAATATTTTGTCCTTATACAGCACCTACCGTCCAAGGATCTTGAGGTGTTCCCACCTACTTGTGAAGTCACATTAGCTCTATCTTACAGAGGGGGGAAACTGCAGCACAGAGAGATGAAATGACTTGCCCCCAATGTCACACAGCATGTCAGTAGCAGAGCTAGAAGCTCATCTGCCTCCTAGTCCTTTGCATGAGCCTCTTCTCTGTTTTCTCCTGTCCTTTCTCCTCTCTTGATCCCAATTTCTACCCTATCTTCCTTTCTCTCCACTATTGCTGACCTCTTTGCCCATTACTAGGCCTTTCTTCTCACATTGATCAGATCTCACCCCATTCCTCCCCCTCAATATTTTCCCTCCCCAGTATATCCCTGCTGTGGTCCCCTCTCCCTCCCTCTAAATTTATCCAACTCTGTTCTCTCTCTCACACACACACCCTGCCCTGACCTGCTCAGCCTGGAGGCAGAAACAAGATCTCTTCTGCAGTTTTTCTTTCCATTACTCACCATACCAGCTCTACATTAAAGAAGGCAATTGCTGCATAGTTGAACACGTCAACATTGGCCCTGGCAAAACACCACAGAACAGGCAATCATTTACAGGCTGCTGTAGCATATGTAACGGGAAACCACCATCCATGGAAATAACCAGACTTGTGTCTGGGTACTTAAAAATATCCCTGTTTAATGTCCCCTGTGAAATAGGAGTACCTAGTTCAAAAAATAGCCTGCAGAGTAGATTTTCATTGATATAGACACTTCCTTATTATGTAGTTTGAGTGAAGCCTAATTAAATTGCCTGGATTGATTTGATGTCCTGCTTTCTGAAACAGGTAAGGCAGCTCTCCCCAAGCCTGCCAAGAAGGAGGGGGCACTGTATGGGGAGCCTGGCTTAGATCAGCAAAGGAGAAAAAGGGAAGCTTCCTTCTGATTTTAGCAAAAGAGGGGAGACTGTTCTCCCCTCTTCCCTGCCCCCAGATTCTTTCCCATCACCTACAGGAACTCATGGGGCAAGATGGGAGTTCACTCTCCAACCAGATTCACCTCTTGATCTCCCTGCTGAGGCTGCTAGCAATGCAATATCAAGTTACAACCTTATTTTTAGAATGTGGTTACCTCTCCATTGGACTAAGGCTACTAATATATTTCCCCAACCAACTTCTCCTAAACACAACAAAAGAAAAACTCATCTTCTCCCTATGGATAATGCTGGGGAAGCCTCTTGCTGGGGTGATGTCTTTGGGCTGGATGCCCCTAATGGATAAACTATGACTTGAAAGACTTATAGTTTGTCTTACAGGAGTGAACCACTAGTGGTTCCAAAGTGGGGCAAAACGGGTGATCTGTCCCTTTCTTTATAAAAAGGAGCAGCTAACTACTGATAGGGGTTACTGGTACCACCTGGAGCGGGGATCCAATCAGATCTACCCAAATAAGCATCAGTGAACTGGGCCATAGCTTCGATGGGAGGATTCAGTTGAATATATACAATACTGTAAATGTTGTAGAAGATGGTGCTGATGGTGATGTAGGATGGTAGGTGATGCTATTCTGTCTTGGCAGTCCTGAACCAATGCACCAGCAGCCTCCTGTTCAATGTTACTGTGCTGGTGGAGGTGCCATCTATTAGAGGAGATCGAAAACTAAGTTCCTGGCCATGGCACTATTTCCAATAGTAGAGATGTTTGCCCCAGGGTTGTAGCCATATTCAAACTCAGCTATTATCTGCCTATGCATCCCTGGGGCATCCCTCACTGCAGGCTGATTGCATTCTGCCTAACTCAGAACTCCACCTGACCTGTTTGTTAAATACACCACCCTTCCTCACTTCCTGTCCTAAACTACTGTTGTGCTGTTAAACAACTACCAGCTTTTACCCCAGAGGTGGCTGCATTTCAATGGTGGATGAAATGTGCCCTGTATATACATAGCAAAGTATACAAGAATGAGAAATGCTGTGTAAATGCTAGGTGTTCATATTGACAACATGATGTTACCGCAATGGGATCCTCATCCTTCAATAGGGCCATTAGGTGCGAATATAAAATATAATATAAATCAGGCGGGACGTCAATACCAGTTGGAGCTCTATTGATGTTTGCAGAGCAGTTCCTCAGATTAGTCTCTTGTTCTCCCTTAAAGAATTAGTTCAACTTTTGAATGTAAACCATCCTGCTGGAGGACTGCCTGGATTTGCTTTGGCTTGCTTCTTACCCTGGATTACCGCCACGTTAGAGACATTAGCTACTTTGCTTGTTGCACTAGGAACATGGAAATTTGGTTCATGTAAACTGGTGCTCAAGCTCTGCCCTGCTCATCAAGCCAACGTTGCCCTTTGCACTTGGCATCTCCTGCTCAAGACGGCAGTTTTTCCACTTGGCCAAACCTCACCCTGGTGCCTGTTTGCAAAGACAGCTCTTTTTCAGAGACGATGGAGCCTGTTATTTAAAGTCGGGAGGGGAACTGGCTCACTGGATAGATGTAACTTTTTCTGTCTGCCTCATAGGTTATCCCTGGAGGGCTCTCCTCCACTGCCCTCTGATGTCCTACTTTCCAGGCTTTTAACAGATGTCTGTTAATACCTGGTCAGTGGTCCAAGATGCCTGAGCCGCGGAGTGCCCTCAGAGCCAAATGTGGTCCATAGAATCCTAGCATGCAGCCTGCAGCAGAATTCTTCCTATAGCTTTAGAGTGAGGGTTAAACCTGTCTCACTGCAATGCTTATTGCTGGAGGATTCAACCAACCAGCATGTCCTACTCCTGGGGGGAGGAAGATACAAGCATAAGCAAATACAACTGTGTAGTTTTGTTTTTTGTTTTTTACTCAAACAACATCCTATAGATTTTCAAGCTAAATTAGGCTCTCAGACACCCTGCTGATGGGTGCACTACAGACACCTACAACAGGTCATTTAGTGGGGAGGCCTGGCAAGTTGCCAATGTGGCCTTCAGTGCCATGAAGCTTGGGCTTCCCTGTAACATACAGTTGAAGGCTAAGCAAGAAGAGGTGACATGATGGGTTGACTCCTTCGCTTCTTCCCAGATTTTCCTTGAGTTGTGGTGTCTAGCAACAGGCATGGAAACAAGGTCTTAGAATCCAGTTTGAATACGGGTAAGAAAGATGTTTTAGTAGACGGGAGCTAGACTGGGCCTCAGGAGAGCTGGCTCCAATTTGCAAGTGTACCACAGACTTCCTGCATCACCATGGGAGAGTCACTTAAGCCATCCCATGCCTCACATGCAAATAATCAGGATATTACTTCACACGGATGTTGTGAGTCCAAAATCCATTAATGATTGTGAGGTGTTCAGGTACCACAGCGTGCTGAAGGCCATATAATTGTCTGCATAGATGAGTAGCAATAATTGGCTTCTTAAAGCCAGGCATCTGATTCCAGGGTTGACTCAGCTCCTTGGCCTTCTGAGGTAAGTAAAAGGAGTTCTGGGTTGCTTACTTGGTATGGCTCTTCTGGACAGAAAACTTAAAAAATAAGATCATGCAATGACAATTTTATAAGAATATGGACTTGCCTGGTGTCCTTGGACAAATGTCTCTGGTGAATGTCAATCTTCACCCCAGAGGTGGCTACATTTCCCTGGAAGGTTAGATGATTCCTGTGTGGGTAGAGTGTCTAAAGTGCTTTGGGTTACTCTGAGGTGAGATGCACTTTAACAACATAAGAGATTATGGGTGAAATCCTGTCTGTCTTGCACTCAATGGCAGAACTCCCATTAATTTGTTTGGGGCCAGGATTTCACACTCTGATGAAAAAGGCTGACCTTTCAGCAGTGGAAACAGCAAATGGATGAAATCTGGCTCAGCCACACCTTGACAAACTGAAAATGGGCTTCTGTGCAGGAGAGTCTTTCCCCTTAGCTTCATCTTGCTCAGAAAAGTAAATATCATTTTAGAGAACAACCTCTCAGTCTCGAGGTCACAAGCAGGCCCAGTGGGTCGAGGGGCACATCCACTCTCTTTCTCTTTATGGCTAGCTCAGAGGGAGGCCACAAAACTTTTTCTGTTACAACATAGGGTCCCACTGTGGAAAATGAGGAGAACTGTTGTCCTAGACCATCTAGGGACAGGCCCAAACCCAGATCTCTGATTCAAATATCCTGTTCTTTGTTGGGGTTCCAAACCCAAACCTCACTGGGATCCGAATGGAGGCAAGCAATCACTGTCTCTATAGAACGACCCCAAGCTCCTGTGCTGAACTCCTCTGAACTCATCTCTCCAATAACAAAACTAACCAGGATGAAAGGTGTCCTGTTGCCACTGATGAAATAGTTCTGCACTCCTCCCCTCCCACCAGTGCCCCCCAATCTCCCACTGAGTCAAAGGGGAACTAGGAAAACTGCTAAAATGATTGGCCACTGTGTGTCTAGTGTTTGCCCCAAGGGAGTGAGTCAGTGTCAGCCTCTGGGCGCTTACTGGGAGTGTCTGTGAATGAGTGAGTGTGCATGTTCAGAGGAGAGAAAGACGGTGAGGAGTGTCAAAGCATAGCTGGGGGTGAGAGTGAAAGGAAATCTCTAACAGCACAAGCTGTGCATGGGTTAGCCTGCCCGCACTCACTGGAATCCAGTTAGCATAGGTAACAACGGCAGTGAAAACAGAGCAGTGTGGGCTTCAGGGCTGGTAATACAAGCCCAGCATGGAGCCTGAGTATGTCCTCAGCTTGCTAGCCCACTCTGGAGCCTGCACTATGCTGTGTTCACTGCTCTTGTTACTCGGGCTAGAGGGATTCAAGCGAGTGGGGGTAAGCTGGTCTGTGCACAGCATTCGCTGTGTAGACATACCCAAAGTGTGAGTGCCATGTGAATGAGAGTGTCAGGGAGTGAATCTGCGAGAATGAGGCTGGTAGCAAAAACATTTGTGTGTTTGTCAGATAGTGTGAGCATCCAGATTGGCCCCAGAACTGGGAGAAGAGCAAAGGCAATTTAAGACTACCTATCCACCCCAATTTTTAACATCTCTGCTGGACAGTTTGCAAACCCACTGATTTCAGTGGGGTTGCATGCACTCTCAGCAGGTCTGGATTTGACCCATAGGTTTTCCTTTTCCTTCAGAGGAAGAGGCGGGAGGAGAAAAGATCCAAATAGATCAACTAACCTTGGTGCTGCGGAACTAGGATCTTTTGTTCAATAAGAGTTCTCTTCCATCGAAGGCGGCTTCTGGGTGACAGTAACACTGACAAGAGTTTAATACACACTAGCGGATCCTCACAAAGAATCTGTTCATTCTATGCTATGCAGGCCAGTGCTTGTTGAAATGACAGAAAAAACATGGGGGTAAGGAACTAGTTAAAGCTGACAAATGTCAGTATGGAGTTCAGCAGTGAGCTTCAGCAGGAAAAAGCCTTGGCATTTGATCACAGCCCAGAAGGGTGTTTAGGGAAATGAAGATAATGAACTAAATGAGTTCTGAGCCACTGCAGAGTTCTTTAGATTCACAATTTCCAAACTCAGATTACATGGGAAATCCTAGAAATGTAGGACTGGAAGGGACCTTGGCAGGTCATCCAGTCCAGTCCCCTGCACTCATGGCAGGATTAAGTATTATCTAGACCATCCCTGACAGGTTTTGTCTTACCTGTCCTTAAAAATCTCTAATGATGGAGATTCCACAGCATCCCTAAGTAATTTATTCCAGTGTTTAACTACCCTGACAGTTGGGGAAGTTTTTTCTAATGGCTAACCTAAAGCTGCAATTTAAGTCCATTACTTCTTGTCCTGTCCTCAGTGTCTAAGGAGGACAATTTATCACTCTCCTCCTTTATAACAGGGGCAGCCAAACCGCGGCTCATGAGCTGCATGAGGCTCTTCTACAGTTAAAGTGCAGCTTGCAGAGCCCCCCCAGACCTCCCTCATTCTCTGCCTACCAGATGGGGTGGGGAGGGACCTCAGGGCTTCTGCCTTGTGGTGGCACTAAGGTCTTCTGTCAGAGACGACTGGTACCTGCTGAGAGTGTGGGGGCACAATTTAAAGGTTCAGCCCCCCCCCACACTCACACCCCTCTTACCCTCAGCGGCCCCTCCCTGCAGCTCCCAGGTGTAAGCTCTGTGTGAAGAGGCAGCAGCAAACAGCTGGGAGCTGCAGGGAGGCACCGCTGCTTTAGCTCCATGGGGATAGGCAGCAGCAAAAGCAGCGGCTCTCCCTGCAGCTCCCAGCTGTTTGCGGCTGCCTCTCCTCATGGCTTACTCCTGAGGGGATTCTGCGTCAAAACTTTAAAAATTCTGCGCACAATATTTTAAAATTCTGAAAATTTTATTTGTCAAATAAATGGGGAGGCTCCACCATAGCATTGGAGTGCACAGGCCACTGGCTGCCCAGAGGTGGGAGATCACTGTGCCACTCACCCCACAGGACACGGACTCAGCTATGAGGCTGCACCCAACCCTGACACAGTGCAAGGACTAGGCCTGCCCCAGAAACATCCCAGGGGCCTGCCCCTCCATGCCAGGTGCACCAGGTGTGGGCGGGCAGGCTCAGCAAGACAGGATCCAAGTGTGGAGGGGCTTAGTGTGGGGGGATCCAGCTGTGGGTTGAGAGGGTTCCTTCTGTGGCAATTTGGGTGCAGTGTGGGATCAGGATGCACAGGGGCTTGCTGGGGGGTTCTGGGTGCAATGGTAATGGGACTCTATAGGGAAATCCAGGTGAAGGTGGTTGGGGCTAACGAGGGGGTTCTGGGTGTGTGGGGAGAAATAGAGCTCAGCATGGGGGTCTGGTTGTGGGGGCTCAGTGGGGGGTCCAGATACTGGGGGAGTGTGGCTCAGTAGGGTGGGGATCCAGGTGCAGCTGGTTGGGGCTCGGTGGGGTGGGGATCCAGGTGTGGGTGGCTCGTTGGGGTGGTCCAGGTGCAGGGGGAGTGGGGCTCATCAAAAGGGGTTCTGAGTGTGGGGGCTGAGGCTCAGCAGAAGGGTCTGGGTATAAGGGGGTCTGGATGCACAGAGGTTGGGCACATTTGGGTGTTGCTCCCTGTACAGGGATCCCTCCCCATGCAGCTGAGGAGCGATGGATGCAGGAAGTGGGGAGGGTGGGAGAGAGTTTGCAGAGCTTCCTGAAGCTGGGGAGAAATCTTAGGGTGGGTCTGACACAGCCCTGGATGCTGTGCAGAAGAAGAGGAAGTCCTGTCCTCCCCAGCCCAGCTGGGACTAGCAGCTGAGCCCGGCACAGGTTAGGAGCCACCAGCCAGGTCTTCCCCAGGCCCGTCTCCCACCCCACATGACCACTCTTGTGCCTTCCCTTTGTTTCCCCATCAGAAAGTCATTTTTCTGAAGGGAAGCAAAGAAATCTGCAAGGCATATAAATTCTGCACATGTGCAATGGTGCAGAATACCCCCAGGAGTAATGGCTGCAGCTCCCAGCTTGCTGGCTCCAGCAGCTGCCATGCAGGGAGGGAGCTAGCAGCATTATGTGACCAAGTGGAGCCAGCAAACCCTGGCAAAAATCAAGGGGCAGGAGCAGGAGCAGGGCTGAAGCCCTGAGCCTAGGCAGGCACCGTCCATGGGGCTGAAGCCCTGAGACCCCACCCCGCCCTGCAGGGCTGAAGCCCCAAGCCCCAGCACGTGTTTCCCGCAGGACTGAAGCCCTGAGCTCCAGCAGGCATGCCCTGGCTCTTGAACTTCTGAAGATTGCTGTATGCAGCTCAGAGGTCAGTACGTTTGGTCACCCCTGCTTTATAACAACTTGTTACACACCTGAAGACAATTATCTTGCCTCCCACTCCCGAGCCTTTTCTTCTCCAGACTAAACAAACCCAATTTTTTCAATTTTTCCTCAGAGGTCATGTTTTCTAGACCTTTACTCAATTTTCTTGCTCTCCTCTGGACTTTCTCCCTTTTGTCAACATCTTTCCTGAAGTGTGCTGCCCAGAACTGGACACAGTACTTCAGTTAAGGCCTCATCAGTGCTGAGCACAGTGGAAGAATTACTACTTGTGTCTTGCTTTTGCACACTAAAAGCAGAGAGAATCTTTCCAAGGCAGCTTTTAGTTTTCCGCACAAACCATAAATGAGTTTTGTCAAGAATTAAACTGTAGCACAAGGATGAGTCACATAGGCAGGGGACAATGTTGGGGTAGTTTATATGGATGCCTGTTTTGAAGCTGTTACATGGATAAACAGAAGGCTTTAGTCTCCAAACCCAGAAAAATAAAATATGGGCACCTGATTCTCCTCTCACTTACAACAGCATAAATCAGGAGCAAACCCACTGAAGTAAGCGGAATTGTTCTGGTATAAGGAAGTGGAGAATAAATGCCAATAAATAAGATTAAAGTCCCCTGTTTCTTCCCAGATTGTGTACAGCATGGGCAACAGCAGTGCTAGCTTCTCCACACCACCGTGTTCACATGCCTCAACACTGACCTTTAGGGTCAGCCACCACAGTTGAAAGGATCGTTCCATCTCCACCCCCCATTTGGACCTTGGCCTTGCAGTTGAATCTGCCACCCAGAGACCTGTTTGTGAAGTGGTCAAGGAGGCATCACCAATACAACTGATCTCACAGGTATCCCTACCACATACAGTGCTCGGTCCTCGTCTGTGTATCTGTAAAAGGGCACTCATAGACCTTGTCTATACTCAAGAATAGACCCATAATGAGCAATCAGCAGGCAACAATTGGTGTCACTGGAGTGGTGCTGACCCCTCTGGGAAGACAAAGGCATGCATGGGTTTGATGATTGAGCTAATTGAGGTTTGCCCCTGCTTGGCTTGCCCTGGTTTATATTTAGGAGTCACCCCCAGTGCTAAAATGGGACTATTCCTGAGACTAGGCAAGGCTTTATTTACACACACTTTCTAATGGCTCAGTCCACCGCTTTCTGTTCACCACAGTGCATGCGGCAGGCACGGATCAACCAACACAGTGCCAGTAGCTATGGGTTTCTGCAGAACAGAAACCCAGCAGCAGCAGGTTGAATACAGAGAAATGCCAAGTTGCTTTGCAAGTAGAATGTATTACACAGACTCCAATGAAACCAGGGCTTGCAATGCTTGAATTTTTTTACAGTAGAGACTGCAACCACCCCTGTTGAACGGGATGAGGATGCAACATGTGATGGCCCCACAAGAGCCTTGTTACACTGGGAGCTTGGTGGGCACCCACTGGATCTATGCTGTTTGTGTCCCTCCAGCTGTTTAACTCAACTCCCCTCTGCCTCAGCTCTCAAAGCACCAGCTTTAGGAGGGCATCAAGTATTATTTTCAGCCTGCCGCTTACAGGAATAGAGTCTGTCAGTGACCTGGTATTTGAAAGAAAGGGAGAGCTTAAAAGTGCCAAGAGATTAGCTGTTGCCTATTGATTTCCACTTTCCTAAGTCACAAGAAGAGGATCTTTAAAATGCCCTCCCTCTCCCCAGTTCAGCAGGAGCCTAGATTTTGAACAGAGCTCATCCAATTTTAATTTCATGTGTCCATTCGTTTTGGCTTATTATTGTCATTTTAAAAAAGCCATTTTGGTCCATTCATTTCCAATACCCTTCTCCTCTTGTTTACTAGTCATGATCTCACCACAGTCCTTGGCAAGTAGCAGTAGTCCTTTTGGGTTGGACTAATTCAGTCTGCCTCCCTTCGATACATAAAATCGTTTAGAAAACGGTAACTCTCTGAGTTGGACTTTTGCTACCCTGGACAACTTGAAGTCCACACCTCTGTACAACATGGTGAAAACATCTCTGAAGTAGTAATGGAGAAATCCACAAAGATAGAGGAGGAGAGATGGACACAGGGAGAAGAGGACAGATGGAGTACATCTTTCCCAGCCAGGGGAATGTGTAACCCAGGCCCATATAGTGTGGCACGACAGTGCTGGCTGGGCCACATATATAGGGAGTGGACGTGGAATTATCTATGGGAAAATGGGGATAAAAAATAATGGAAATTCTGCTCTAATACAGAGGTAGATGAGCCTGCTACAGCCTGGGCTAACAGAACTGGATCTTTTAGCTCAGGCAGTAGGGGATCATGCTTTAAAAACCAGAGGCCCCAGGCTCATGCCCTGCTGCTAATGACCCAACCAGGGACTGAGCATTACACTTGGTCTATGCTATTGTAGCACCTTGAAGGGTGCTTGTGTCAGACTTTACCACCTAACCAGGGTAGGGTTGCCAACTTTCTAATTGCAGAAAACCGAATACCCTTGCCCTGCCCCTGTTCCGCCCTTCTCCAAGGCCCCGCCCCTGCTCACTCCATCCCCCCTCCCTCAGTCCCTCAATCTCCCCTACCCTCACTCATTTTCACTGGGCTGGGGCAGGGGGTTGGGGTGCGGTATGGGGTGAGGGCTCCAACTGGGGGTGCAGACTCTGGAGTGGGGCTGGGGATGAGGGTTTAGGAGGAGGAGGCTCCGGGCTGGAGATGAGGGTTGGGGTGCAGGAGGGGGTGAGGGCTCTGGACTGGCGGTGTGAGTTCCAGGATGGGGCCAGAAATGAGGGGTTCAGGGTGCAGAAGGGGGCAGGGGGTTGGGGTGCGGGAGGGGGTGAGGGCTCTGGACGGTGCTGACCTCAGGTGGCTCCGGGGAAGCGGCAACATGTCCCTCTGGCTCCTAGGTGGAGGCACGGCCAGGGGGTTCCATGAGCTGCCCCCACTCGCTGGCACTGCCCCCGCCACTCCCATTGGCTGTGGTTCCCAACCAATGGGAGCTGCAGAGTGGCACTCAGGGTTGGGGCAATGCATGGAGCCTTCCTGGCTGCTTCCTGGGAGTCGTGCAGAGCCAGGCAGGAAGCCTGCCAGCCCGGAAGCCTGCCAGCCCTGCTGCACCACCAGCCGGAGTTTTAATGGCCCGGTAAGCAGTGCTGACTAGAGCTGCCAGGGTCCCTTTTCAACCGGGTTTTCCAGTTGAAAACCGGACACCTGGCAACCCTAAACCAGGGTGGTGCTAAGTCAGAATATGAATGGGTGCTGTGGAAAGTGGTTTTGATGACAGAGGGGGCAGCACTCTTCCCTGTAAGAAGGAGAGATCTTTGAGGGGGCAGGGACCTTCTTTTTGCTCAGTGTTTGTACAGCACCTAGCACAATGGGGTACTGGTCCATAATGGGGGCTCCTAGGTGCTACGGTAATACAAATACTAAATGAACAACAACATCTTCTGTGGGTGTGTAAGCCACTTATATTCTTTTAAAAACATAGTTTTCAAACTAACAGTCCAAACACAATTTCTGTAACTTGCAAATTATTACACTGTCCTATGCAGCCAACCCTGTGCATTTAATTCAGATGATTTTGGAAAGGTACTCTCCAAATTACTATTGCACATTATCAACCTCACAGAAACACTATTTTAAGGTTGGGGTTTTTTTCAGTTTGGACCTTTATTTCTGACAATTGAAACCAGTTCTTAAAGGCTAGGTGCCTAAATAGAAGCCTCTAACCAAACAAAGTTTTGTATTCCCTCCCCCACACACACACATCTGGCTCTGACAAACATAGACATGTGCTCTAGTGCCATCTAGCTAGACGTCCATTCACCACACCTTCACCTATCCCTATAGCCTTTTTCTTTCAACTCATCCCTGGTCTACACTAGGGGGTTAGGTCAAAATTAGCCACGTTAGGTCAATTTTAAAATGAATGCGTCTACACAACCAACCCTGTTCTGTCGACCTAAAGGGCTCTTAAAATCGACTTCTGTACCCCTCCCCAGCAAGGGGAGTAGCACTAAAATCAACCTTGCTGGGTCGAATTTGGGATAGTGCAGACACAATTCGACGGTATTGGCCTCTGGGACCTATCCCAGAGTGCTCCAACGTGACCGCTCTGGACAGCACTTTGAACTAGCACTAGCCAGGTGCCCAGGAAAAGCCCCGGGAAATTTTGAATTTCATTTCCTGTTTGGTCAGCGTGGCGAGCTCAGCAGTACAGGTGACCATGCAGTCCCTCCAGAATCACAAACGAGCTCCAGCATGGACCAAACGGGAGACACTGGATCTGATTGCTGTATGGGGAGAAGAATCTGTGCAGGCCGAATGCCGATCAAAAAGAAGAAATGCTAATATATATGCTAAAATTGCACAGGACATGGTGGAGAGAGGCTACAACAGGGACACACAGCAGTGCCACATGAAAGTCAAGGAGCTCAGGCAAGCCTACCAAAAGACAAAGGAGGCAAACAGTCACTCTGGGTCAGAACCCCATACATGCCGCTTCTATGATCAACCACATGGCATTCTAGGGGGGGACCCTACCACTACCCCACCACTGTCCGTGGACACCTGCAAGGGGGGAGGTCTCACGCAACAGGGAGGAGGATTTTGTGGATGAGGAAGAGGAGGAGGAGGAGGAGGAGGAGGAGAATGCACAGCAGGCAAGTGGTGAATCTGTTCTCCCCGGCAGCCAGGACCTTTTCATCACCCTGGAGCCAATACCCTCCCAAGGCAGGATCCCTGACCCTGAAGCCGGAGAAGGCAGTTCTGTTGAGTGCACATTTGTAACTACAGTACAGGGTTTAAAAGCATTAGTGTTTAATGTCTGATTTGCCCTGAAGACGTGGGATGCATTTGCAGCCAATGCAGCTACTGGAAAAGTCTGTTAACGTGTCTAAGGATGGAACGGGAATCCTCCAGGGACATCTCTATGAAGCTCTCATGGAGGTACTCTGAAAGCTTTTGCAGAAGGTTTCTGAGGAGGGCTGCCTTATTTCATCCTCCACAGTAGGACACTTTACCACGCCAAGCCAGTAGCAAGTAGTCTGGAATCATTGCAACACAAAGCATGGCAGCAAATGGTCCTGGGTTTTGGTCTCATTCAAGCAACATTCGGTCTTTATCTTTCTGTGTTAGCCTTAGGAGAGTGATATCATTCATGGTCACCTGGTTGAAATCAGGGTCCTTTTACTATTCCCTTACAAAAATTCCCCTTTCATGCTGGGTTGTTTGTGCTTGGCTAAAAGGGATCATCCTGGAGAATAGCCATGGGATGAGGTGAAGGGATCATCCCAGAGAATAGCTTGCTATAGGAAAGGATGGCACTGCAGTTTGAAACCATTCCCACATGTTATGAAGGTGTAAGGAGCCAACCCCACGTACCAAAGGCTTACCATGGCTGCCTGGAAACCAAATTCTGTTAGCCAGCCATTAGTGATGTGCCACCATACCGAGAGGCACACAATATAAAAGGCAAAATGCAACCTTGTATCTAAAGCACATGTGCTGTCTGCTGTGAATTGCTTGATTCACTGTGAAAGAGTCTCCCTTTTTTTCTCAGAAATGTACCATCTTAAATTTTACTCTCCCTTTTTATCTCCCCCCAGGTGCAAATGTTTCTATGCTCCCCCTATCATCTCTGTCTCTGAGGTTATCGCAGATTAGAAGGCGAAAAAAACAACACTCATGATGACATGTTTTCCAATCTCATGCAGTCCTCCTGCACTGATAGGGCACAGCTTAATCCATGGAGGCATTCAGTGGCAGAGGCCAGGAAAGCATTAAGTGAGCGCGAAGAGCAGAGGCAATGTTGAGGCTGAGAGCAATAGGGGAGCAAACGGACATGATGAAGCGTCTGTTGGAGCTGCAGGAAAGCCAACAAGAGCACAGACCCCCACTGCATCCATTGTATAACTGCCTGCCCTCCTCCCCAAGTTCCATATCCTCCTCACCCAGATGCCCAAGAACGCAGTGGGGAGCTCCGGGCATCCAGCCACTCCACTCCAGAGGATTGCCCAAGCAACAGAAGGCTGTCGTTCAAACAGTTTTGATTTGTAGCATGGCTACGATAAGCCATGTGGCCTTGTCCTTCCCTCCTCCCACACCACCTTGTCAGTTCTCACTTTTTTTTTTTTTAGTTAATAAAGAAAGAATGCATGCATGGTTTCAAAACAATAGTTACTTTATTTCCTTTGCCAGCTGTGATCAAAGAGGGGAGGGTGGTTGGCTTACAGGGAATTAAAAATCAACAAAGGGGGCGGGTTTGCAGCAAGGACAAACCCACACAACTGTCACACCGTAGCCTGGCCAGTCATGAAACTGGTTTTCAAAGCCTCTCTGATGCGCAGCGCACTTAGCTGTGCTCTTCTAATTGCCCTGGTGTCTGGCTGCTCAAAATGGGTGGCCAGGCGATTTGCCTCAACCTCCCACCCCACCATAAACGTCTCCCCCTTACTCTGTCAGATATTATGGAGCACCCAGCAAGCAGCAATAACAATGGGAAAGTTGGTTGCGCTGAGGTCTAACCTAGTCAGCAAACAGCACCAGTGAACTTTTAAATGTCCAAATGCACATTCTACCACCATTCTGCACTTGCTCAACCTATAGTTGAACTACTCCTTACTTCTGTCCAGGCTGCCTGTATACGGATTCATGAGCCATGGGAACAAGGGGTAGGCTGGGTCCCCAAGGATAGCTGTTAGCATTTCAACATCCGCAATGGTAATTTTCTGGTCTGGGAAGTAAGTCCCTTCTTGCAACTGCTCAAACAGCCCAGAGTTCCTAAAGATGTGAGCATCATGCACCTTTCCCGGCCGTCTCATGTTGACCTCAGTGAAACATCCCTTATGATCCACCAGTGCTTGCAGCACCATTGAGAAGTACCCCTCATGGTTTATATACTGGTTGACAAGGTGGTCCGGTGCCAAGATAGGGATGTGTTTTCTGTCTATCGCCCCACCACAGTTAGGGAACCCCATTGCAGCAAAGCCATCCAGTATTACCTGCACATTTCTCAGAGTCACTACCCTTGATAGAACGTCAGTGATTGCACTGGCTACTTGAATCACAGCAGTCCCCACAATAGACTTGCCCACTCCAAACTGATTCCTGACTGAGCAATAGAAGTCAGGCGTTACAAGCTTCCACAGGGCTATTGCCACTCACTTCTCAACTGCCAGGGCAGCTCTCATCTTGGTATTCCTACGCTTCAGGGCGGGGGAAAGCAACTCACAAAGTTCAAGGAAAGCAGCCTTACACATGCGAAAGTTTCACACCCACTGTGAATCATCCCATACTTGCAACACTATGTGGTCCCACCAGTCTGTGCTTGTTTGCCGAGCCCAGAATCGGTGTTCCACTGTATCAACTAGCTCCACTGCCCTCATGATGTCCCAGTTGGCACAGCCCACGCTTTCAGGAATATCTGTGTTCATGTCCTCAACACAATCGTCCTCATACTGGTGTTTCTTATCCTGGAGTATGTGCAGAACCAGGCTAACGCGTGAAGTGTTTACAATGCTCACGACAGCAGCGATGAGCTGAGCGGGCTCCATGCTTGCCGTGGTATGGCATCTGCAGGGGTAACCCAGGAAAAAAGGTGCAAAATGATTGTCTGCGTTGTTTTCACAGAGGGAGGGGCGACTGATGACATGTACCCAAAACCACCCTCGACAATGTTTTTGCCCCATCAGGTACTGGGAGCTTAACCCAGAATTCCAGTGGGCAACAGATACTGCGGGATAGCTACCCACAGTACACCGCTCCGTGAGTCAATGCTCGCCACATTATTGAGAACACACTCCGCCAACTTAATGTACTTGGTGGGGACATACACAATCGACTGTATAAAAACGATTTCTAAAAATAGACTTCTATAAAATCGACATAATTTTGTAGTGTAGACATACCCTTAGGGTGACTAGCTGTCTTGTACTTTAACGTATATCCCTTATTTGCTGCGTGATGTCCTGTATACTCTGTCAACATAACACGCTTTCTTCCTATCTCAAGGAAGTACTGTCACCCTGCAGATCTGGCCATCAGGCAATTTTAAGTGGTTGGGGGCAGCCCTGGTTGCCATTCCACCTAATAGGCCCCAGTGTAGGAGTGGCTAAGTGAAAGAGGGTGTGGCTGGAGCACCCCTGCAAAATGGTTATTTTGAGCTGCTGAAACAACCCCTTGGGGGTGTGGTCACCAGGCATAGGTAGCATTGAGTCTGTCCCAATTTAGTCACCTTTTCGTCCCAGTTGGGGCTTGTCCAAACACAGCTCAACTGGACCCAAGGATTAGAATCACTGTATCCACAGATTGTATCCAAGCAGCAGGGGAATTTTAGGTTGGCAGAAATAATTACCCAAGTGGAAATGAGGCCAGAACACTGGGTTTATTGCCCCTACTCCCCAGGTAAACAGCATCCCAGTGTTCTTCTGCAGAAAATGACAGCCTACTCTGTGCAATCAGTCACACACAGTTCCTGAGCTAAACTGGTGCCATCCAAATGCTGTGTGTGCTCCTTCTGTGTGGTGACATTGAGGTAGCACAGCAGGGCATGAGATGAGACTGCAATATCCCAGAAAACCCACAGTCCTCATTTCTTACATGCTAAAGTCCCTGACCTGGGTAAATTTCCATTGGATGCAGCACTTTCCCATTCTGACTCAGCATTTCTGATACTCCACTGCAGCTTTTAGTACAGTCTCCTCTTACTCGTTTGATCATTTCTCAGTAGGAGGAGGAGCTAACAGACATTGCTGGAGTGATCTGGCTGCTGTCCAGCAGTGTGTATATTACTCACAGGTTTTCCTGCTGGCAAAGGGCTTTTCTTTTCTCTCAGTCCAGCAGCAGCCTCTTGTTATCAGTGTCACTGGATAACTCAGAAGGCCAAGGCTAAAAAAGAAATCTCAGGCTTTACAATCAGGAAAGGAAAAATCCAACCCCTGATGAATCTTTACTAGGCTCATTCTCTGACACAGCTGAAAATGTGACTCTGGAAAAACAGATATTTATAAAGATGTGCTGCCCCAACTGGGAAAGTCTCAAGGTCATCAGGTGAAAGCAATGGCCAGATAAAGCTTTTGTTACCCAGCCATCAGGGGGAACTGCAAGACTTTCACCTCCACCTCTGAAATTTACAAACAAAATAGGATCCTACCCTTTCCCTGACAACCACCTTTCCTGAAGCTGGATCAAGGAAACCTCAGACCCAGAAGCTGGGCTGCTCAAAATGCCTGGATGACTTTGCACCAAGAGAATGCTGTGATTTTAATGCTAATCCCCTCAGAGAGGAAAGCCAGCCCATCCACAAATTCATTTCACATTCTGGCTCTTTTGAGTTTGGCTGAAGAAGTGAAGGACCCTAGAGGCCGAAATGCCAGCATTTCAGTTTGTGAGCCCTTTCTGCCTCTCGAGTTTTCTAGAGGGGCATAAAAGCTATAGGCCAGCCACTGTGGGGTTGTACAAAGGGTAGAGAGTCTCCAAGGAATCTTCTTCCACCACACCCCATTGCGCTCCAGCAAAAGGACTGGTCAGAATCCTGTTAAGGGAATGCAGTCCTCTCTCCATCCTAGTGTCAACTCTTTATCTAAAGAATTTATACAGCCTCCATTACACCATAGTATCTGAGCACCTCACACTCTGATGTAATATATTCATCCTCAGAACACCACTGTGGCGTAGGAACATACTCTTATCCCCATTCTACAGATAAGGCACAGAGAGGATAAGCAACTTGCTTGAAATCATACAGGAAATCCTGGGCAGAGCAAGAGCCATGAACCCAGCTACTCCCAAGTACTAGGCGTGTGCTGTAACCACTCGACCATCCTTCTTCTCCCTAATATTGTCAATTTTCCTCCTATATTGCTTGTGATCTTCTCCACAATAGCATTCATTTCTTCATTGCATGTATATGTGTATTTGAGTGTTTTATATCTAGCTATCAATTAAACATAAGAACAGCCACACTGGGTCAGACCAAAGGTCCATCTAGCCCAGTATCCTGTCTTCTGACAGTGGCCAGTGCCAGGTGCCCTAGAGGGAATAAACAGAACAGGTAATCATCAAGTGATCCATTCCCTGTCTCCCATTCCCAGCTTCCAGCAAACAGGGGATAGGGACACCAACATATTACCACGTTACAATTCTATACCAAAGAGGCAATGGATGCACAACTCAAAGCGCTTGCTCAGGGTGACAGTGTGGTAACCAGTGCACTCCACTGCAAAGGAGCCATCAAAACCAAATGAGGCTAAACACAAAAGTCAGTATATGTTGCAATAACCTGTTCTGGGCGGGAGAATAGTTGTGTGAAAATAGTATAATGACTAATGTGAATAATATGAAACACATACAGCAAAGTTTAGCATTTGCAAAAGCATAGGATGCTGAGCATGTGTCTTCACTGCAAAGTTAACTTGGATGATCAGCCACCAGAGTGGAGCACTCATCTTGGCCTAGCATGGGTGTGGCGGCCACCACCACTTGAGTGTGTGTCCACTCAACTAGGTCCACACTGGCTCTGAACTCATTCATGTGAAGAAGTAGCACTTCTGGGGTCATACCCTATGGTTCTTAGTGCTACACCATTGCTGCACCACTGTAGGAATTCTTTCCCAGTGTACTATGTGAGAACTTGTCTGTCCTTCCTGAGCACCTGCGCAAAAGTAGTAGAAATGTTGCCAGTACAGCAAGCTGCATGCAAGGTGAGATTTAAACACCAACCTTGTGTATACGAATTAGTAGGTGACTTACAATGCAGAGCCAGGTAGATGGCAAGAAAATACAGCCCAGGGGAATTGTGGGAAGGCACTGGAGGACTAGCCGCACCCGAGTTGATTAGTCAGCATCCAGGCTTCAGTGTGGGCAGATTACCAGGTCAAGTATAAGCAGCACCTGAGCCCTGTAGCTCCAGATGGACCAGCTAGCCCATGCTGAAAGGGCCACCAAAACAGAGGTGAGAGGTTCTTGTGTGGGAGCAGGTTAGGCACAACACCCGAGTAAGTTAACTCTGCAGTGAAGACAGGCCTTAACTGTGACAAGTGTGGCACTGTGCTGACAAGAATGTATGCATATGTAAGAAACTGAGAAATAGAATAAAACAGTGTTGCATCATTCTAGGTCATCAGAGATCAACCCACACTTAGTGCTCTGACAAGACAGATAGTCCCAAAACATGGACTTAGATATTCTTCCTTAATGACAAGTCAGTACCATTCAAAACAGACACAGTAGCAGAGTGTAAGATTATTGGAAAGGATGGACTAAGAACTGTGCCTGACCTCCCTGTGAAAAAAAGAAAAAAAAAATCGTAGCAACTAGAAGTCAAAGGTGAATCCTCATGGAAGAGCAATGCTGGCATGACACTCTGAAGAAGAAGCTTGGAGCATGAGCGCCTGCTCTAGAATGTTCTCTTAGTGCTAGGACTTGCCACATGTGTGATACTGAACACACTTAAGAGAATCCATATCATGAAGGCTGTGACTAGGTCACATGGCATTCTCAAGTATTACGAAGCATTTCATGGGCTAGATTGCATCAAAGGGGTAGTCTCCATCATATCAGGGTGAATCCTAATATCCAGCCCATACTCACACAGCAAAGCAAGAGCAACACTAGGGCACAAAGTTTAAAACAAAACAAAAAAACACCTTAATTTTGTGGAAGAGAATGGTGGTGTTGAACATGTCCTAGACCCTGCTGGTTGGGTCAATGGGTGACTAGTGAAATAAATCATAATTCAGATTGGTCTGTAAAATGTGTAGATTCACCATAGAATCATAGAAATGTAGGGCTGGAAGAGACCTTGAGAAGTCATCAAGTCCAAACCCCTGCACTGAGGCAGAACCAAGTAAACCTAAACTATTCTTGACAAGTGTTCAACCTGTTTTTTTTTTTAAAAAAACCTGCCAATGATGGAGATTCCACAACCTCACTTGGAAGCATATTCCACTACACTTATAGATGGAAAGTTTTTCCTAATATCTAATTTAAATCTCCCTTGTTGAGATTAAGCCCATTACTTGTTGGCCTACCTTCCGCGGACATGGAGAACAATTGATCACAGTCTTCTTTATAACAACCATTAACATATTTTGTGATAGACCCAGGCCAGTTAGGTCAACAAAGTAGTCCTCTTGATATCCAGGAAGTGGGCGGGCGAACCCTGTCCACTGCTAAAGGACCTCCCCACAGCCTAAAGGGAGGATCCACAGGTCCGGGAAACCAAATAATTCCGGGGGACAACTAATGAGATAACAGGAACAGGAGTGAGGTCACAGGGCTAAACGAAGGGAACCTGATGGGGACGCCGAGCAGAGAACCCTGGACAGCGCCCACTGCTCCTCAAAGGTGTCAAGGGAACCAGTGGACACTGCCCAGAGGAATTCTGCCTAGATATGTGAACGTACTGAGAAATGGAAATAGGCCCCACAGTCGCAGGAAACCCCGACAGCCAACCTCCTCTCCCTGGTTTTGTAGCCATTTTGGCCAGGGCTAGGAGGAAGTTGACAAGGAGGTCCCGCAACTTTGTGGGGCCACAGATGGGGAGTACGTAGATGAACAGGTGCAACCAAAAACGCAAAAGTATATCTAAGAGGAACCGAAATAGGGACTGCAACCTGGTGCACTCCAGGTATACGTGCGCCAGGGTTTCCCTCATGCTGCAAAAGGGGCAGGTGTCTGGGAGGGGAGTGAACCGGGCCACGTACATGCCCATGCTCACAGCTCTGTGAAGGAGCCGCCAGCTGACATCTCTGGTGGGTCTCAGGCCCAGGGTGGAATATAGGCTGTCCCACTGGGGCTCCTCACCCTGCAGAGGTGGCAGGAGGTCCCACCACTTTATATCGGGGCGGGACGTGAGGGTGAGGATGTGAAGGGTATGGAGCATGAGCATGTACAGATGTTCCCTTGGCGCGGTCTGGAAATGAACTGGCTGCAAGTTGTGCAGACAACTCACGGTAAAGGGGCAGGATGGCCGGGAAGGTCCACAGGGCAGGGGCCCGATGAAAAGGACCAGAGGGCCTGGAGTCAAGGGTGTGCGGGGCGTGCCCTCTCGCAGGACCCGGTCGAGGAAAACTGAAGCAGTGGGCGATAAAGCGGCCCTCGCCTCCTGAAGTATGCGCCAGGGAGTATGAGGTCTGGAGAACCCCATCCACCGAGCGAGAGTCAGGGGATCCAGCCAGTCTCCCTGGTCGTAGTCCAGGAGGTCTCAGACTCTGGTGACTTCTGCCAGGACCAACCTCTGCCGCACTGAGGGGGACTCCACCACCTGCACATGGAGCTGGGGATTGTGTAGCAGGGGCTCTGTGAGGAGATCCACCCCCTCGGTGACCGTCATGGACCTGGCTGCCAAGAGCAGATTCCAGGTCCAGAGGAGGTCCTGGTAGAAGACTGGCAACCAGGAGAGGTCTTGCGGAAGATCTCTCAAATGGAGATAAAGAAGCTGCCGGTTGTATTGGAGCCCTTGGAAGCGATGCAGGAAGGCGTGCGCCAGTATGCGGCACGCCAGACTACCTGCACCATGAAGGAGCCTCTGCAGGGCCTGAAGGCAGAAGACGTGGACCTGAGTGCACAGACACATCAGGCCCTATCCTCCCTCCTCCAGGGGCAGGTGGAGGACCCCTGCAGAGACCCAGTGCAGTCCTGGCCCGAAGAACTCCAGAACTAATTTGTGGAGGTTGGCCAGGAAGTCTGGGGCTGGGACCAGGGAGTTGAGCCGGTGCCAGAGCATGGACAGGACTAGCTGATTGAGCACCAGTGCCCTCCCTCAGAAACTCTAAACCTTGCCAGTTGTCTGGCGGAGACAGGTGCGTGACAGAAAGGTAAACGCCGAGATAGAGCGGCGGACCCACGCTCCATCGGATGGCCTGAAGCGCAGGTGGGAGGGAGCTCGCCTGCCACCCATCCCCAACCACAAGGTTAGAGCACTTGACCCAGTTGACCTGGGTGGAGGAGGCTGCCGAGTAGATAGCCTGGCAAGCCTCCACCCGCACCAAGTCACCCGGGTCCTAGACCACGAGGAGCACGTCGTTGGCATATACCGACAGGACCAGCCGCAGTTCCGGCTCCCACAGCACCAACCCCGTCAGCCTCCGGCAGAGGAGACAGAGGAAGGGCTTGATCACCAGAGCGTACAGCTGGCCCGAGAGGAGGCACCCCTGCCATACTCCCTGCCTGAAGCTGACTGGCTCGGTCAGGGTCCAGTTGAGCTTGACCAGACACTCTGCAGAGGCATACAGCACCTGGAGAAAGCCCACAAACTGGGGTCCAAAGCCAAACGCTTGCAGAGTGCCCAGGAGACACCCATGGTCTACCCTGTCGAACGTCTTCTCCTGATCAAGGGACAGAAGGGTGAACGACAGACCATCCCTATACCTGAGCGCCAAGAAATCCCAGACCAAATACAGGTTGTCAAAGATGGTACGGCGCAGGACGGTGTAGGTCCGGTTGGGGTGTACCACGTCTGTCAGCATGGACCCCAGCTGCAGCGAGATGGCCTTTGCTACTACTTTGTAGTCCGTGCTGAGGAGCAAGACGGGACGCCAATTCCGAAGGTCGCGGGGGTTTCCCTTCTTCAGGAGCAAGGCAAGCACGGCTCGCCTGCACGACTGGGAGAGGACCCCGCTCTCGAGGACTCTGCCCAGATGGTGACGAGGTCCGGGCAGAGGATGTCCCAGAACATGTGGTAGAACTCCACAGTCAGCCCGTCCATGCCTGGCGGAGGGCTTCCGAGAACTCAGCCGGAGCGAGAGGCAGCTCTAGCCGGTCTCGGTCACCCACACTGACTGTCGGGAGTCCGTCCCAGAGCACTCTGCAACCATCAGGATCGGTCGGATCCAAGGAGAAAAGGCCTGCCTAGAAGACCCTGGCCCTCCCGCACATCTCAGCCAGATCCATGAAGGCGGTGCCGTTCTCTGTCAGGAGGCTGGTGACGCGCTTCTTGGCCCCCCTCCTTTTCTCCAGAGCGTAGAAGAAGTGGGAGCCGCGATCCATCTCCCGAAGGAGGCGGATGCAGGATCAAACAAAGGAACCCCAAGCCCAATGGTCATCGAAGGCCCGGAGCTCCTCCCATTTCTCCCAGCACACTCCACAGAGGGATGGATCCTTGGGGCTGGCGGCCAGAGGCCTCTCCAGCTCTAAGACCTCCCGTTCCAACTGCTCTATCATCGCATCCCTCCGTTGGCTAGCGCCCCGGGTGTAGTCTCGGCAGAAGAGCCAGGCACACACCTTTCCTACGTCCCACCACTGCTGTGCTGAGGGACAGGGTTAGGGTTAGGGTCAAGGTGGGGAAGAGGCCCTGGCCGCCAGAGATGGTAAGCGAGGTGGTGGCCGGGAGAGATGACGTAGTGACAGGCGGGGGAGCTGCTGCCGCCACCTGGGCGTACGCCCTGGGGGCCGGGAGAGGGGCACTCGTGGAGGGGGCAGCAGGGAGGGACGCCGTGGCAGTGGGGGCAGCACATGCCATGGAGGGCCTAGTCTTTTTACCCTGGCCTTTCCCGCCAGCTGAGGGGGCTCCCTCAGAATTGGAGGGGGCGAGGGACGTGGCAGCATTGGAATCCACCCCGTTGCCTGCCACTGCCCCAGCGGGGGTGGTAGCAGATGGTTTGGCAGCAGCAGTTGAGGTGGGGGCCAGAAGGGGTGACGGGGGGGCAGACAGAGGGGGGTCAGCAGTTTCTGCCTGAGGGGTCTCACCCACCTTGTCCCCTGCCATAACAAGAGGGGAGGGAGGGAAAAACACCGGGGGGGGGGGAGAAAAAGGGGGGCAACCACTCCTCCCTGCTAGGCTGCAGGCAGAGGAGGAGGGTGCTGGAAGGGGAGGGCTGGACGGGGCGGGGGGTCAGTCACCAACTCAGTATGGGATTCCGGCTCCTCTAAGTTGCACGGGGGGGGTGGGGGGTTACAGTAGCACGGGGGGGCATGCAGTGATACAAGAGTCAACTAAACCAGGAGGGGCATAGGCGCATGGGGCAAGGGACTACTCAGGGCAGGGGGGAGCACGGGGGGTGGGGAACAACCGGGCTGGAGGTAGGGCAGGGAAACCAAGGGGCTAGGGCAGGGTAAACAAAAACTGCAGAGGGAAAAGGGTGGGGCAGGCAAACAAACTGATGCTGCTGAGGGGCTGGGGCAAAAAAAAGGGAGGGGAAAGGGGAGACTGCTGCAGCGGGGGGAGGGGACAGAGGGGGGGAAACAGTCCAAGGAGGGGGGCACATGCGCTTGCTAAAAGTCAGTTTATGCTCCCTGTTGCTTCAGGCCCAACTGGTGGCAAACGGGCATGACTAGCCAGGCCAGCAGCTGAGTCCTCGAGGCAGGAGCTGAGGCAGATGGTAAGTGGCCAGTGGGGGTTGTGGAGGGGGAAGAGGAGACACAGATGTACCGGGCTCCACGTCACACTCCCTATGTCCCCACAAACACAGTGGAGATCCCCACCACAAGAGCACAGTTCAAAAGTTACTCAGTTTTGGAGGCCCCCTCCACAGTAGTCTGTAGAGCCTCTGCGCGCTCCCCTAGCAGCGAGCAGTCCTCTTCTTCCTCCTCCTTGAGGCTCCAGCAGCTCCCAGGCAGCAATAGCAGCTCCAGCAGGCAGTCTGGTGGCCAGGCAGGAAGGACCCCTCTCCAGTGGTGATATCCACAGCAGCAACAGCTAGGGCTGGGGCCCCTCACTCCCCTCCTCTGGGGAGTGGGCCAGCAGGCCCCCCACAAGGCTGCAGCAGCAACCAGAGGGGAGGGTGGGGTCCAGCAGCCAGACAGCAACCAGGTAGGAGAGAAGGGGGGACCTAGCCCAGCTAGGGGACTAGCTGGAGCAGGAGAAGCAGCCCCAGCAACTTCCCACCTTCCTCCGAGCTAGAGGGCTATAGGAGAGGAGTTAGAGACAAAGCTACTAGCCACTAGATTTCTGTTTTTTTTTTTTGAAACAGAAAGGAAGTTTATTGGTAACGCTTACAGAATTACCAAAGAAAACAAAACAACTATGCAACAAAACAACACAATCAGAAGGTATAACACAGCAGCTTTCAGGAGGGTGAAGTGTTTAGGCTAGCCTGGGCCCAGAGCGGGGGGGCTTCCTCGACACTCGTGGTCTTCCACCCCCTCGAGTTACCCAGTGCCGCGCCCAGTGTCACCGATCCTCCCTCTCCTGAGAGTGCCCGGTAAGATGGGCACGGCTGCGGGGTGGGCGGTTTAGGGGTAGGGGGGGTAGACACCCGTGTGTTAGTGGACCCCTCCTAGATGACAGGAATGATGGTATCCACAGCAGCAACAGCTAGGCCTGGGGCCCCTCACTCCCCTCCTCTGGGGAGTGGGCCAGCAGGCCCCCCACAAGGCTGCAGCAGCAACCAGAGGGGAGGGTGGGGTCCAGCAGCCAGACAGCAACCAGGTAGGAGAGAAGGGGGGACCTAGCCCAGCTAGGGGACTAGCTGGAGCAGGAGCAGCAGCCCCAGCAACTTCCTACCTTCCTCCAAGCTAGAGGGCTATAGGAGAGGAGATAGAGACAAAGCTACTAGCCACTAGATTTCTGTTCCCTGACTGACCAGAGCAGGGGCTGCTCTGGGCTAATGAGAACACCTGACTACAATTAACCTGCAAAGAGTCAGGTGAGGCCATTATGGTAATGTGAACACCTGAGTCTAATTAAGGCCCTTCTGATATTATAAAAGGGCTCACTCCAGCCAGGCTGAGGAGAGCAAGTATGGCTGAAGGGCTGGTTAATGAAGATACCCTCAAGCTATCAGTAAGGAAGCCCTAAGGTAAGGGTGAAGAAGAGAGAAGTGGGAGAGCTGTCAGGAAGTGGCCCAGGGAAATATAGCAACTCTGGCAGTAAAAGGTCAGCTGTGGCCATTAGGGTCCCTGGGCTGGAACCCGGGGTAGAGGGTAGGCTTGAGTTCCCACCAAACCTGCTACTACAGAAACACCTCCTGGGAGGAGAAGACAGGCCCCTGTCAGGACAGGAGGCTAAACTGTTCTGAAATAAGTCCCTAGGGACAACAGAGACTGGTAGGAGTTCTCTCAACTACCTCCTTGATAGCTTCTGATGAAAAGGGCTCAGTAGACAGTAATCCTGGCCCTAGAGAGAGAGAAGGGCTATGTGGAGGGTTGCAGTGAGCCACTGAGGCTAGCATAAACTACCTAGAAGTGTGGGACCCATGGGGACAAGGTCGGAGCTCTGCCACAATTTGAAGGCTTATCGGGTCTCCCCTCAGTTGTCTTTTCTCAAGACTAAACATGCCCAGTTTGCTTAACCTTTTCTCATAGATAAGGTTTTCTAAACCTTTTCTCATTTTTGTTGCGCTCCTCTTGACTCTCCCCAATTTGTCCAAATTTTTCCTAATTTGCAGTGTCCAGAATTGAACACTGTACTACAGCTGAGGTCTTCCCAGTGCTGAGTAGAATAGGACAATTACCTCCCATGTCTGACATATGACATGTGTTAAATACACCTCAGAATGATATTGGGTTTTTTTTGCAATGGCATGAAATTGTTGACTCCTATTCAATTTGTGATCCACTATAACCTGTAGACCTTTTTCAGCAGTACTACTGCCTAGCTAGTTATTCCCCATTTTGTAGTTGTGTATTTGATATTTCCTTCCTAAGTGTATACTTGTCTTTGAGTTTCATCTTGTTGACCTCTACCCTAATAGATCTAGAGAGAATGTCTTTTCCAGAACTTGCAAAGCAAAAATGATCTGGGTTGCAAAAACCAAGGATTCATGAGTATAGCAGCTACTGGTGTAAATTCTGAGGTGGTGCATGGGAGTAGGGCTTATATACCAAATATCTGAGTGTTTTTAGGGTTCATTACCAAACACAGGCAGGGGTGCTGGAATGGGGGGGCCAGAGGGCCAAGCCCTCCCACTTTTTACCAGCCATAAGGGTGAGTGATGGGGGAGAAGGGGCAGAGAGACGCAAGCAAGGGGTGGGGCCTCAGAATAAGGGGCGATGCAAGGGTAGGGTTTGGGGAGAAGGGGCAGTGTGGGGACAGGGGCTCAGGGGAGGGCGGCGAGAGGGCAGGGTCTAGGGAAGAGGCATACGAGGGCTGGGCCACGGTTCAGGACTCCGTGGCACCCCCGCTTCTAGGGACTTCTGACACAAAGTGAACATGGGAATTTTGAGCAGAGTCACCTTTCAGAGTAAATCTACTGTGGCTTTGAGCTAGGAGCTTATATTTTATGTCTGCCTTGTTTAAGCAGTGAGCTTGTCTTATATAAGGCTGAGAACATTGTGAGGCAACACATGGTTGCACCGTGGCTAGTTTGTGCTAGTGAAGCCAGGGAGCCCAGCACATGGAGGAGAACGGTGGCATGAGGTACCACAGCAGCACTTCCAAATAGAACTTTTGGGGTTTTAGCCCAAATTGCAGGGGAGGGGGGGGTGATTTTTCACAACAACAAAAGTCTAAATTTTCTGACCGGGGGAGTATTTTCTGACCAGATCTAGTAATGATATATTTACTACTTGTATACTATTCAGCCAGTAGATGCTCTGTGTGTTGTACAGAGTTCCAAGCAAGCAATGACCCTTGGTAAACAAGGGAGACAAAGCTGCAACGCAAGCAATGTAAAAGCCTGTTTGTTGTTTTCTTTCATTACATCTCTCACTGAAGGAGGACTGTGATTCCATGTATCCTGACATGGGGAAAAATCCTGGCACAACGGGCTTTTGCACTGGATGCAGAGCTAGCATAGCCAGTTCTATGCACCTCAGGCTGGAGGCTTGGAGCCCCTTATGCAAGTTCGGGGCAGGGGAGTGTTTTGGCCAAGGCATTCCCACACTTGTGGTGGTCCCAGGTACTGCAACACCCTGTAGGGCCTTTACAGATGGGGTGCAAATTAGGGCAGCACCATAGTAGGCACTTATGTAATAAGAATAGTATGTCTCCTCATGCGTGTGTGTGAGCTCCATGCATTCAGTGTTTCTCCTCTCCCTGAGTAAGAAGACACCCTTCTTACATGAAGACCTGACAAAGCAGAGGATGGATTCTGCCAGTCCAGTTTGCATTTTGTGGCAGTAAAAGCTTACAGGTTTCTCACTGGCATTTTTCACTCATTTTAAACTGCATGTTAATGACTCTGACCTTTCTAGTAATTTGATTCTGACAACAGGCAACTGAGCTCCAAACTATCATTTTGACAAGGGCCAGCAGAGAAAATGTACTGCTTCAAAAATCAGAGCAAGTGCTGTTCTCACAAGCCAGTCCGGGGCCCCCTTAGTGAAAAGGCATCCTCCCCCAGCTCCACCCCATTAGCCCTGTATTTATCATATAGATGTTGCAGCCTGGTTTGCCAATATAAAGGCAAATGTGCTGCAATCAACTTGGAGTTCAATTTAGCCCAAGACTTTAAAAGGAAGTGCAGAGGCTAAAATGGTATTTTGAAATCATCATCATCTATTATTATTTTCATCCCAGTAGCAACTAGAGGTCCCAACTGAGACCAGAGCCTTGTTGTGCTAAGTGTCACGCAGACATAGAGTAAGAGACAATCCCTGCCCTGAAGAGCTTACAATTAGAGCTTGACAGAATATAGGAGCTTTTCCTGGAGAAAATTTGAACAAAATTTTCTCCATTTTCATCAATTTTTCAGCAAAGTATTTTAGCCAGAAATCTAGTTTTTCAACAAAATAGCAAAATGTTCTGCAGAAAGCAAACACTTTCCATCAAAAATTTAATTTAGACAAAATTTAGTTTTCTGGTGAAAACCAGTTTGGACTGCTAATTTTTGACCAGTCCTGCTTACTGACAGGGCAGGAAAAGGTGGGAGAATAGAAGTTGTATTACCCTATTCTATATAGGTTCTTATACTGCACTTACCACCGGTAATATCTGCATTAAGTAACATGACCAACATCTGTCACGTTTCTCATGTTACAGATGTGGAACTGAGGCACAAAAAGGGTCCTTGTCTATGACTCAGGCTCCTCCTAGGTACCACAATACAAATGATACATGGTGATTAAGTGAATTACTTGATTTCAGAGTAAATCTGTGACAGAGCCAAGAACTGAACACATTTTCATAGTATCTTAACCACAAAAATAATTTTCCTTTTCACTTATGGTATTTTACACAATCTGCACATGAATCAATACAATGACCGGATCCTGCACCCTCACTCATACAAGTAGTTACACTACATTCAGAAGTTGATAATGTGTACAACTGGTGTTGGTGACAGCAGAATTGAGCCCTGCATTTTGTTTAAATCATGAAAACATTTCCATTCATATTCACTTTTATTTTAACTTATCCTCCATTTGTAGCTTTAACTCACTGACAGTGTGTCCCCTTAGCAGCGATAGTTCAGGTTCTTGTTTTATTTTTAGCTTGTCCCCTTCACATTTCAAAAGTCAAACAAAACAGTATATTAAATTAAAATCTAATTAGCTGTTCCACAAGCTTGGCAAAAGTATCCATTTTCAACCTGGCCTTCTCATTTTCTCTCCAAGCTGTTCTTGAAGACCGGCATTGGAAGGCAAGGGTGTAAAATAGAACAGGACTGAATCAAAGTGGTTCAGAATCCAATCCCACTGTCTGAAGGGTAACTCCTGGCAAGCAGCTAATTTAAGAGGGTTGCTGGATTCTGAAAAATGCCTGTAAAAAACCACAAGAGGAAATTCTGTACTGATGGTCTTCCCTGAATTCAAATCAAATGTGTTCAGGTTACAAGTAAAACAATGATTTTTTTTTTTCCCCTGCTAACTGCCAGCCCTGCAAAATCAGTTCTGGGTTCTTTCCTGATCACAAGTCAACATAAGAGCTGACAGAAAAAAGAGAAGTAGAATCTTTCATGAAAAATTTCTAAATATATTTTTTATTTTGTTTGAAATTTTCAGTGACATAAAAATTGAAAGGCAATTTTTTGAAATTTGAACTTTGAATAATTTCATTTTAGCAGAAATAAACACTTGCACTTTTTATAAAAAAAAAAACACACCCTCTTTTCCATAAGAAAAAGGAGAGGAAAAGTGAAAATGGGGAGAGAACAGGAGGGGGTTTCCCCCACTGAAACAAAACATGTTGATCGACATGAAAATTTTTATGAAAAATGTTCATTGTGGCATTTTCAATACCAAAAAAACAAACCTTTGATGGAAAAATGTTTGACCTGCTGAAGTGAGCTGTAGCTCACGAAAGCTCATGCTCAAATAAATTCGTTAGTCTCTAAGGTGCCACAAGTACTCCTTTTCTTTTTGACCTGCTCTAGCCATTATCAACAATACAGAACATACAATAGTCTGTTGGTGATGCATGAGCAAGAAAAGTCTCCACCTGCTTCTCCAAGAGCTCTCTTGGTTCTGCAGGGCTGACTTGTAAAGAGAAATAAATACTTATTTTTAGCTCCCAATTTAGCAAAGTACTTTAGCATGTGCCTAGCTTTAAGCACTTCTGTAATCCTGTCTAAGTCAGATCCAGAACTACTGTAGTCAATGGAAGTTTTAAGATTGATTGCAGATGGAGCTGGATGTGACGTATATGTGGTCTGCATGTGAAATGTTTTACTGGCATAACAGGGGCTCTATCTACACTACAATCAGAGGTGTGACTGCAGAAAGTGGAGACTTACCCATGCTAGCTTTGATCTAACTAGTTCAAATAACCATAGCAATGAAGCTGTCGCGGCGTGGGCCAGTCACTGTCTCATATATAGTCCTGTGCAGGCTTGTACAGCCTGGGCTGCCCTGGCTTCATGGCTGCTGCTATTCTCACTACATCCGCGCTTGCTCAGTTACGTCTACCTGTGCTGCAGTCACATCTCTGATTGCACCTATGTTGGTAGGATGCATAATTTTTTGTCAACATAGTTATACTGGTAAAAGTGTTCGTGTACACTGTTATATTGGTGTATATTTAGGTGACTCAGACTGGTATGGCTTGTTTCATCTCCTGAACCAGAATAGGTTATACTGACCTGAGCACTTTTATACTGATATAACTGCCTCCACCGTACATCATACTAATAAACTTAAAGCAGCAGAAACAGTTAAAGCAGTAAAACTTTCTATTGCAAACAGTCCTAAATCACTAAAGCCCAGATTCTAGTTGGAATGGATACAGGGAACAGATGGAGTGTCAAGGGCCGCAGTGTTGCCAACCTGAAACATTCAAAGATTATTAGTCAGGCTCCAAAATACTCAAGAGATTGGCTTAAAAAAATGAGCTTTAAATATATATTGAATGTTGGGGTCTTTGTATTTGCCATCTGAATTCTGAGCCTTTCCAGTTACACTCAGATCATGTGTTTAAGAGTTCCTCTGCAACCATAAGGGATAGACACTTCCTTGTTTTTTTCTTGAAAGCTGCAGTTCTCAGATAAGCACCTGACTCCAGGAGCTGGGACTTTCAGTAAAACACCAAATACTGCTAGACTTGTGATTAAAAATGCATGTTAGCAACAGTCAGGTCCAGTTTTATAATCACTTTTCCAGATGTTAAGTGTATAGTAAAGCTTTTTATCTCCATTAGTGCAGCCTAGTGGATAGCACATTGGACTGGGACCCAGGTGCCCTGGACTCTGCCCTTAGCCTACCTTGGCCAGTCACTTCAATGCCCAGTGCCTTCATTTCCCCATCTGTAAAATGGGGATAATGATACTGCCCTCCTTTATAAAGTGCTTTCAGATTTTAGATACAAAGCACTAGATAAGAGCTAAGTATTAATTAATTATTAAATCCACGATAGGTGGTTGAGGAGATGCAGAGAAGGTTTGCTAAATGTAACTGTAGAATATAGATCAGATATTGGATGTATATTTTACACTGCATTATTGTATAAATATATGATCAGTAGTTTTTCCCAATAAGATGGTAATCACTCTGCAGATAACACAGAAATATTGATCTGCAATTCACCATTCACACAGAAGACAGCATTCAGCAATGAAATAGTGATACCACATTCTTTTTTTTGTACCACTGAAAGCTAAAGAAAAGCCAACATGTAGGCCCCAATTCATGTCAAAGTTGCTCAGTAAGTGGTCTGATTTTTAGAGGTGCAGAACAGCTGTAGATTCTACTGACTTCAATAATGATTCACCTGTTTCAATATAATTAAATTTCAGTAGCTATGGGGAGTCTTTGATTTTGTGGGTGAAAGCAGGTGTTCAGCCCCTCTGAAAATCAGGCCATTTATTTGCATGCCTAAATATGGATTGAAGTGCCCTTCAAGCAGCCAAGTTTGAAAATGTTGGCATTAGTCACCACAGTCAAAAGTCAGATGTAATTCTGATCAGAAATGTCACAGGGTAAAATTTTCAAAAGCACCTAAGGACTGGTATACATACAGCTTTTCTTTCACTTTAACTATACTGGTTTGAAAGCAGTATAACTAAAGCAATACAACCCTGAGTGTGGACACAGTTATACTGGTATAAAGGCTTTCACTGCTTGGAGCTGGTAAAGCACCAGAGCAGAGCAATCCAGCACACAGTAATTATGGAACTCATTAGGGTTCTGCCTAGCAGACATGTAGCTTTACATGTCATAGGTAGGCTTAGCAGAATTCGGATTTTATTTTTGTTACTTTGATGGATAATATCCATGTTTATTTTTAAGCGTTTTTTCCAATTGTTATTGATTTTACATTTTTATACTTGCAGCAAATTGGGGGGAGAAGAGGTCAGACAATTTAATGACAGTAGGCACTGAGATTCAAAAAGTTAAAGCTTTAACCATTAATTGTCAGCATCACATCACAATAGACAAAGTAAATATCCTTAAACTCTAAGTTCTCAAGCAGTGTTTTTCTTACTTGGCTTATCTGAAAATTTCAATTACTGATAAAAATATTTTTTCATTAGTTTGTACAGTGAAATTGAGGTTTATTGACATTTATTGATAAAAATCTAATCCTTCCAAGCCTAGTTACAGGCGCCAAGGCATTAAAACTCAGAATCAAAGAAATGGTGAGCTTTACTGGACATGTCCAACCCATCTGCACAGATGACTAAGCCCTCAAAAATCCCAACCCAGCAGGCACTAGGCCCAGGGAAAAACCTGGCATGGATTCTGTAATGGAGGCCCCTTTTTCAGTTGTTTGAAAGTCCTGGTCAGAGATCTCAGGTGTGGAGGAAATCTTCCTAGGTCATTAGATAACCCACCCAAGATTAATATAAAGGAATTAACATGAATAAATAACACTTTAATCTCTAAATTACTCGAACCTGAAACGCACAAAGGCACTATCAAACAATATTGGCAATAGATTCATAATATGTGCGTAGAGTTTTTCATCCACTCTGTTTAAATTTATGTTGCAGTTTCATTTAGCCCCCCCACCCATCCCCAGGATCAGGACCCTTTTGTGTTCGGTGCTATACAAACTAAGAGGTCCCATGAAAAAACATTTACAACCTGAGACTCTCAAAGCACTGTACGAAGTTAAGTATCAACCATCCCCATTTTACAGATGAGGAAACTGAGGTACAGAGCGTGGAAGAGAGTTGCCCAAATACCACAGCAGAGCAAGGACTAGAACCCAATGGAGGCCCAGTTGTGTGTGTTAATCACTAGACCATACCACTGTCTCAGTGAACTTCCCACTATTATTACAGTTTGATCAGTTTAAGGTAATTTGATCAGCTGGTGCTACAAGGAAATTGCCCTTTGATCTAACATTTCTCATTGTAGGACCTTCTTTTTTTTTTCTTCCAAAGGGAGTCTGGTGGGGGGAGTTGATTCTTTTCACAAGACATCATCATTCTTAAATTAAACTAATCCCCTCTGGGCATTGTTGGCGTTTGGCACAACCCTCTCTGTTTAGGCACATTTTGTTGAGTTGAATGGCTGAATAATTCATAGATGCCACCTGGCAGGAGCAGAGACACTGATATTTGAAGAGATTCCGTGCTGATGACACAGGCACCTTCTTATAACACTAAAACTTATCCTCAATGCTCCTTATTCTATCAGTTCATCTCTCTACTCCCCCTTCCCACCCCAAAACCCCCATGTCAGCCCTCTGGCCCCTCCCCCAATCACTGACCCTATCCTTTCCTGCCCTCCCCACAAGAAACCAAAAATGTCCATTTGGACATGCCACCTGGTGCCTCATGGGAGTTGTAGTTCAAGTGCTGCTTGCCCCCATTCATCTCCCAGGACCCCCACTCAAAACTACCACTCCCTCTACTAGTTCCCTCCATTTCCCCACATCCCTCCTGCTCCAGCCTCCAACCTATTCTCTCCCCAAGCCCTACACACATGTGGTCCCTGTTGGTCCACCATCCCAGTCCTAAAGCAAGGTCAAGCATCTGTGGTGAGGAGTTGGGGCAGTCCTATGGGAAGTGTATTCCAGGGGACTAGTGAGGCTTTCCAGTACTGGCAAGGTGCAGCAATTTGAAAATCACTCCAAACAGGAATTTCCTTCTTTTGCAGCTACAGGAAACACCCCCAGACCCCCAAAATAATGACCCCCTTGGATAACTTGTGACCCTCATGGATAACTTGTGCCCTGGGAAATAGAGATGGGACCAAGGCATAGAATTGTTTCAGATTTTGCCCACTCCAGAATTCAGGGGCTCTCAAAACCAGGGCTTTGCCTTGTGCCCCCATCTCTAGTGGGAACTGACCAGTTTTCAAAGGGTTAATTCCCTCTAAATTCACTGACTTTTAAAGCCACTATTTTTGGATTTCCTACTACATTTGTGGCTGTCTGGTATGCATGGCCCTGGCCTAGATAAATTAGGCGGCCTTGTTTTTGCTATTTGTGCAGCACGGGCATTTTTGCATTAATTAGACGTTAAAGTGAAATATACCAACTCAGTCTAAAGTGCTTCAAATCTTAAGGGGAGCGAGAGGAACACACACATGCAAACAGGATAGACAATCCAAGAAATTAAAACAAAGGAAATTAAAGTTCTGTTTCCAATTTGATTAGTTTAAAAATCACCATTGAACGCTAACAAATCACGTATTTTCCTATCCAGAGAGCACTATTGAACTGTGAGTTATGTTGCATATTCATATCCACTGTCCTACTCTCGCCACTTCCATCACTGCACCCTCCACTGATCTATCACCAACCTTGTCTCCTCCCTGCCAGTTCACAATCTAGCCCCTGTTTGTGAGCCCTTTTTGTCTGCGTCTCTGACCATCACCCTTCTTCTCTGTCTCCACTTCATTCACGCTCTACAACTTTTCCAGTCTCATCTGCTGACCTATTTTTTCCTTTTATCCCCTTAATTCATTTCTCCATTTGCTCTTTCTTGGGACTTAATTATACTTGGCACAGCTCTTCAAATTGCTTTGCAGACATTAACTAACTAGCTAAGTGTCATAGCAGCCTTATGACATAGTATTATCCACCCCAAGTTACAAATGGGGAAACCAAGGCAAAGAAGCTCAGTGCCTCTTTGATATGCTAGTATCAAAACCAGGCTTGGAACTCAAGATGTTTTGGCTCCCTGTCCACTGATCTCACCCAAAGCATCCACACTCCTTACAAGTTTGCAGAGGTATGGATTTGATAGATCAAGTAGTCTTTTATTCTCCATTGCTAACCTGTATGATAGGATTATTATTTAACTTTGCACCTATAGTGCTTAAGCAGCCTTTTGCGAACCCTTTGCCCAGGAGTGAACTGCACAAGGGTGAATAAGGCCCAGCCACTTGTAAATAAAAGGTCCACACTACTAGCTTTGAAATGAGCTATTTATTGCAGAAACATGCGACAGCAGGGAGCAAAACAAAATATTCTAATTCCTCTTAAGGAATTGCTACACCTCTGCTATAGATTTCTCCTCATTGGAGAGAGCTGTTGAACAGCTGTCAGCACAGTGTTTTTAAAATACACTAAAAGAGCCAACCTAAACTTCCCTCATCTGGTCTGCATAATCTGCCTGATCTTGCTGTTCCTCTGAACAATGGAAAATTGCCTGAATATTTATACACGTATTGTTCTTAGGGAAACAAAATGTTCAGCTAGTTCAGTTGCCTTGGCAACATCCACTTCTAAAAATACAAAAGAGACAATCTATAAAATAAAGGCACATGTAAAATTGGCTGCAGGAGAAAATGCTTCCCTATCCTTAACCCGGAGCAGTTACCTGGTCGCTGGCTCAAAGCACATTAATTTAGACCTCAGTAGAGGATTTAGAGCACATCTACACACTGAACGTCTACACCAGTTTAATTTAAATCCGCTTAAATCCTGATTTAAGTTAAACCGGTACAAATCCCTGCATGGGCACTCCTATTTTGGTTCAAAACGGGTCCTATCCGTTTAGCTTGCACCTGTAAATTTACAGCAATATAAGACAGGTTTAAATCAGTTTGAGTGTCCGTACCCAAAGTTGCACTAGTTTAAATTCACCCCTTAGCTAAGCCAGTGCAACTCTTGTGTGTAGAAAGAAAAGGAGTACTAGTGGCACCTTAGAGACTAACCAATTTGAGCATAAGCTTTCGTGAGCTGCTTATGCTCAAATAAATTGGTTAGTCTCTAAGGTGCCACTAGTACTCCTTTTCTTTTTGCGAATACAGACTAACACGGCTGTTACTCTGAAACCTGTCTTGTGTGTAGAACAAGCCTTGGGGAATGATTCACAGAATGACCAGGTGTTGGGGAAGGGATGAATTGGTCTCATTTCAGTAGCTCTCATAAGCTGCATTTATTGCTGCTGGTGAGAGAGAAAGCATCAAACTCACACCACAGCTCATCAGTGGGGACAGAATCTGAGACCTTCAGCACTGGCCTCTACCATTTGAGAGCCCTCTAATGCAGCAGCCATTGCATATACTTTATATGGGCCAGCCACTAGAGGCTGACAGGCTTACACACCCTTTACATGTCAGTGTGTTAGAACGGGGTTAAGTCCTATATACATTAGCGTCCGTCTACCCAAGACTTAAGTTGAATCTGGTTCGTATTAGGGCTGTCAAGCGATTAAAAAAAATTAATGGTGATTAATTGTGCAATTAATTGCACTGTTAAACAATAATAGAATACCATTTATTTAAATATTTTGGATATTTTTTCAAATATATTGATTTCAATTACAACACAATACGAAGTGTACAGTGCTCACTTTATATTTTTGATTACACGTATTTGCACTGTATAAAAACAAAAATAGTATTTTTCAATTCACCTAATACAAGTACTATAGTGCAATCTCTTTATCATGGAAGTTGAACTTACAAATATTGTTTTATTTCTGAATGCAGGTTTTGTGCATAATACTAGCTAAAATTTTAGAGCCTGCAAGTCCACTCAGTCCTACTTCTTGTTCAGTCAGTCGCTCAGACAAACAAGTTTGTTTGCAGGAGTTAATGCTGCCTGCTTCTTGTTTACAACGTCACCTGAAAGTGAGAACAGGCATTCTCATGGCACTGTTGTAGCCAGTGTCGCAAGATATTTACATGCCAGATGAGATAAATATTCATATGGCCCTTCATGCTTCAACCACCATTCCAGGAGACCTACGTCCATGCTGATGATGGGTTCTGCTCAATAACAATCCAAAGCAGTGTGGCCTGACACATGTTCATTTTCATTATCTGAATCAGATGCCAGCAGAAGGCTGATTTTTCTCTTTTGGTGGTTCAGGTTCTGTATTTTCCGTGTCAGAATGTTGCTCTTTTAAGACTTCTGGAAGCATGCTCCACACATCATCCCTCTCAGATTTTGGACGGCACTTCACATTCTTAAACCTTGGGTTGAGTGCTGTAGCTATCTTTAGAAATCTCACATTGGTACCTTCTTTGCGTTTTGTCAAATCTTCAGTGAAAGCGTTCTTAAAATGAACATGTGCTGGGTTATCATCCAAGACTGCTAGAACATGAAATATATGGCAGAATGCAGGTAAAACAGCAGGGGACATACAGTTCTCCCCCAAGGAGTTCAGGCACAAATTTAATTAATGCATTTTTTTTAACAAGCGTCATCAGCATGGAAGCATGTCCTCTGGAATGGTGGCCAAAGCATGAAGGGGCATATGAATGTTTAGCATATCTGGCATGTAAATACCTTGCAATGCCACATGAATGTCTGTTCTCACTTTCAGGTGACATTGTAAATAAGAAGTGGGCAGCATTATCTCCTGTACATGTAAACACACTTGTTTGTCTTAGCGATTGGCTGTACAAGAAGTAGGACTGAGTGGACTTACAGGCTCTAAAATTTTACATTGTTTTGTTTCTGAGTGCAGTTATGAAACAAAATCTACATTTGTAAGTTGCACTTTCATGACAGAGTGCACTCCAGTACTTGTATTTTTCAATTCACCTCATACTATATTTTTGTTTTTGCAGTGCAAATATTTGTAATCAAAATAATATACACTTTGATTTCAATTACAACACAATACAATATATGAATGTAGAAAAACATCCAAAATATTTAATATTTCTATTGTTTCTAGAGTTGTCACTTTGGATGGGCTATCACCAGCAGGAGAGTGAATTTGTGTGGGGGGGTGGAGGGTGAGAAAACCTGGATTTGTGCTGGAAATGGCCTAACCTGAAGATTACTTTAGATAAGCTATTACCAGCAGGACAGTGGGGTGGGAGGAGGTATTGTTTCATATTCTCTGTGTATATATAAAGTCTGCTGCAGTTTCCACGGTATGCATCTGATGAAGTGAGCTGTAGCTCACGAAAGCTCATGCTCAAATAAATTGGTTAGTCTCTAAGGTGCCACAAGTACTCCTTTTCTTTTTGCGAATATTTCTATTGGTATTCTATTGTTTAACAGTGCAATTAAAACTGATTAATCACGATTAATTTTTTTGAGTTAATCACATGTGTTAACTAAAATTAAACACTCTAGGTACGTAGGTGGCCCTTGTCACTCTTGTATCTAAGCACCTCATGAAGATTCCTGAATGTGTCCTCACGAGACCCCTTCAGTGAAACATTATTCCCATTTTATAGCCTTAAAGAGGTTGAGTGATTTGCCCAAGGTCACACAAGATCTTTGTAATAGAAGGGAATACCTGTATCCCAAGCCAGGGTGTCATTTCAGAAAAATTCAGTGCAAGGGTGGGCAAAGATGTCACCCTACAGAACATTATGTGATTAGAGTTGTTCCAGCAAAGTCATACAGCCCTCTGGAAAAGTCAGGGAAGGGACAAAGGTCTGAGGGGGGCAACTGCCCTCCTTTCCCATAGCAAATGAGGCCCTTGCTCCCAAGACTCTAGCCAAAGCCTTAACCACATGACCATCCTCTCCCAATGACACCATTTCCTCTTGGTTTCACCTTCCCTCTCTTTTAGTCTGACTCTGTCCCTCTGCTCCCCTGCACATGGTTCCCTGCTCATACTGCCCAGCTGCCTGGTTCCTTGCTCCTCTGCACACACCATCTGATTTCTTTGTTTGTTCCTCTGTTTGCCCCATGGCTAATTCTTACATAGCCCACGCTGTCACAACCATAAAGCTCCACAGGTGTAGTTGGAACACTTACATGCAGAATTTGAGGCTAACTGTTGGGTGTACAGTACTTGAAGGAAGTTAATTATTGAGACTGGAGCTGTGGGACCAGAAATTGGAGGTGGGGCTGCCCAGAGCCCTTGGGCTACTGGCTTTACTTAGTTACAACATTACAGTTGACCGGTATCACAAGAGGTCATTGAAACAATCAGAAAGGACTTTCACTGAGGACAAGTTTATAGACATCTAAAACAGATAAACTCGCACGTATCCCTCCTCCATGTATACTGAGCTGTGGCTCATTGCCACGTGTGCTCTCTTCTGCAAGATCATCCAGATACGTACATTTGCAAGCTGAATTGTAATTATTCTATCCATAGGAACATGTTTCCAATGCAAAGTCCAGCAGGGTTTTGCATGAACAATTCCATTACAAAGTAACACTCAGCACAGGTTTGTGAAGTGCTGATGGTTTGAGCATGGACATGCATATATCCTCCCTAAAATGGGCACATTACAACTCATTAATTTTTCAGCCAGAATTATTGATAGAGGCTGATCTCATCACACCTGTATTCTTGAGCGGAGTCTCAAAACCATTCATGGTGTAGCCCAAATCTAACCAAAAGATTGTCACAGAGACCCCCTCCTTTCACAATGGCCCAATCATTTTCTCATTTGCAGTCATGCAACATGTCACAACTGTAGCAGATGTTTACAGGGAAAACTATTAGGGAACCACTCAGTAATTTGTAAGTGTGGTTTATTCCCTAAGTGCTTTTGTCCCTTTGGAAAATATTAATCCTCCTGGTGCAGATTTTCAGCTGTCTGGTTCAGTGGGGAAGGGCAGGGTGGGGGAAGGTGGCTCTAAGCCACCTTTCCATTCTTCCAAAACTGAGCCTGCCAAAGAGCAAAAAATCAACCATAGTATAATTTAAAGAGGAGCTGCTCTAAACTAAGCTGGATGCAGCAGTCTTTCAGAAACAGCTGCACTGGCTGGAGGCCAGCTTTGATGGAGGTGTAAATTCCAGCTCAAGGAGACATACCCACACAAGCACTGATCAAGCTAGTGTGCCAAAAATAGCAATGTAGTGGTGGGAGGGGCTGGGCTCCCCAAGTATGTACCTACCATCTGGGACAGGTATGTACTCAGAACGGCTAGCCCCTCCAGCCACCTCAGCTACTCTGTTTCTGGCATGCTAACTTGATCAGAGCTAGTATGGGTATGTCTCCAAGATGGGAAGGAAACCTCCACCCTGAAGTGCAGACACACTCTAGCGTTCTCTGTGCCCTCTCTGCCCCCTGGGAAGCCCTCAGTTCTTGGCCCTCCTCAGCAGGAGGAGTAAGTGGCATAGTTAGGTGTTCTACACCATCCAAGAATTCCCCATTGGGAATCCTTGGCTGCCCCTTTAAGGTGGCTTCCTCCCTGCTTTATGTTGTTGAGTCACCATGCAGAGTTGGGGTCAAGAATCTGTCCAATTCTCTCCCTTTCCACTTTTTTTTTCCTCCTCTTCTGTTCCTCTCTCCCCCTTGCTCCTCTGCATGTGTTCCCTTCCATCTGGTCTTCATTCCCCAGACATGTTGTCTTGCTGCCAGGTTCCTCTCTCTGTTTAGGACACACAGGTGCCTGGTTCGTTTCATCTCTTCCCCCCGAACAGTGATTAAAGTAGGTTATGATAGGTGGGGAAGCTCAGCAGATTTGGAGGCTGTCATCACAGGCTTTGGCAAGTGAGGTGATGTGGCACTCTCATCTTACATTGATGAGATGCAGTAAGAAAAGGAGAATGGGAACAAGAAGTGTCCCCAGGTAGGCCCAGCAACTGTGTGTAGCCCTGTAAGGCACCTCCCAGGTGTTAGTTTCCCACTTTCTACTGGGATGGAGAATCTGTACTGATGTAAAAGCCAGTACCAATGGGAGGCCCTGGGGATTCCCCCCCCCCCCCCCCACATATACTTTGCTTGTACTTTAAATTCAGAAAGCTCACCACAGTCTGTTAGGGATTATCAGCCTGCTCTGAGCAAGAAGGAGATATTGGGGGGAGGGGGTGTGGGTGTAGAAAAGGAGGGGATGCATCTTAATTCCCTCTCCCCTGCCAGTCAGGGAAGGCAGTCAGGGATCTTTCCTTCTTCCTCTCCTGTTTAGGATATAGATATTCAGGCCTGTCTGTAAAGGCCTATACTCTAAGAATTTAGGTGTATTCTTATCATTTAGCTAGTTCTAGAGGTATAAAAGAAAATCAAAATCACTGTCTGACTGTATAAGGCCTTTTCTCACTGACCGTCTGAGGCCCTGTTCTTAGGCTAAAATCTTTGGCTAAGCAGCAGAGGCAGTCATAAACTGGGAAGCAAATGGTCACATCCTCACATTCCAAACTAGTCACATTGAAATAAGGCAATCTGGAGCTGTTAGAAAGGTGATCTGATCTATCACCTCCAGAGAAAGTGAAGAGCCTAAAGGATGTAAAAGGAAGTTTAGTTTGATAGTTTTCTGTTCAGTAAGAACTCACTTATCAATAGACACAGCTGGGAAACCCTTATGTCTTTATAGATGTAGTTGTGAAATCCTCACTTCTGTATTTTGTCATTTATAGTTCCTACTTTGCTATTTGTTTGCATGGTCTCTGTCTGTCTGGTTCTGTTATTGTTTCTGTTGTGTAATTTTGCTGGGCGTAAACTAATTGGTTAAATCATGTTACAATATATTAGGATTGGTTAGTTAAATTTCAGGAAAATGATTGGTTAAGGTATAGCTAAGCAGAACTCAAGCTTTACTATATAGTCTGCAGTCAATCAGGAAGTGGGGGTGAATGGGAACAGGAACACAGGTAAGGCTCTGTAGGGTCAGAGCTGGGAAGGGGGACACAAAGGAAGGAAACTGGAACCATTGCTTGCTGGAAGTTCACCCCAATAAACATCTAATTGTTTGCACCTTTGGACTTCGGGTATTGTTGCTCTCTGTTCATGCAAGAACGACCAGGGAAGTGAGTGGGTGAAGGAATAAGCCCCCTAACATCTCCCAACTAGGGGAGCCAGCTGAGTGAGGAGAGGAGATGAACAGGGGACACCCAGCTGGGCATCTCTTCTACCCCATCCGCCACTGTTCCTGTTCCACCCATGGGCAGAAAATGTTGAGAGAGCCCCAGGATCTCCCCAGCTGGACTCCAGCTCCTCCTGCTGCTCCCTCCTCTGATTTCCCTGCCTGGTGAGGCCTCACTTCACCAGGCAGTGATGGGGAGGAGCTGGGCCTCCTAGCCCTGGGAGAGGAGGAGAAGGGAGTTGGTCCATTCCCTCCTCCTTCCCCTTACCTTAAACCCAGATTGTGAGATCAACTGAAATGTAGGGAACACATGGGTCAGCAGCAGACCAGAGCAGGTGAGATTGTCAGTAGGTGGTACAATGTTTTCAGCCAAAAACATTAAATTTTTAGTGGCAATTTTTCAACTTTTGGCCAAAAATGTTGGCATCTTGATTTTTTCACTCTAGAGCTGAAATTTTCGGGGGGGGGGGATTCTGAATGGCTCTAATGGGGACCCACAGCCCCAGGAATCGGAGTAGGATTTTAACCTAGTGTTTAAGAATTCTAGGGAAAGGGACTTGTTTCTTCTCCAGTCAGGCCCCAAGGAAGCATGTTTGTCAGCTAAGTGTGTCCAAACCCACAGGAGGCTAATGTGCATGCTGTCATTTGCAGTCTGTGCTATGCAGGGGTGAATGCTGCTTGTGCTGTGCATCCCCCACATCTGGATCATTGGCTTCCGGAGGCACACCTGATGCTAGTTATTTCCCCTCACCCTACTAATAAGGGTAGGATTTACTGCATAAGACTGTTTAAAACTCTCCAGTGGTGGTTCTCCTGGACTAGTATCCATTAAGTGTAGATTTCATTTGAACCCCCACAGCAAAGCCCAATTAAACCAGAGAGTTCCATTCAGCTCTGTGTTGCTTGTTAGTTCATGTGGTTTTGTGGGACCCGGAAGGGCTACTGTACATGGGACATAAAAAGCTCCATTATGAAACTGACAGAAGTCACACAACTTCATCTTGAAAGATCTGTGCCTGTCCACAAACAGCAAATAGCTTTGTGTCAAGATCTAATAGAACTGGCCCAGGACTGGAACAAAGTTCAGATGAAATTTTGCTTGTTTAGTTTCAAAACTGAAACCAAAACTCTCCAGATCATGTGGTTTGGGATTATGGAGCTAAGACTTTGCACAGCACTAGTATTTTCCTGAGTAAGAGTTACCATCACTCAGTGCTATAGGCATTGTAATACATGAGCATACATCAAATGTGCTGTAACACAGGCTTGAAGTTAAAGGAGCTCCTGAAGACCTCATTTAGAAGCCCTCAGTGGCATTAGACCTTTAATGCCCCGAGGTAGAGAGGAACTGGATTTATTTTTCATGTATCACCCAAATGTCACCGGTCAGGTTAGCCTTTGACTTGAATAGGGCCAGAATTTCACCCCCAGTGTCTGCTTCCCTTAGCACCACCTTCATGCCCTCTCCACAATGTTCCTTATGCCTGGTATACTCTCCCCAAACTGTTTGCCTGGCCACTACCCTCTTCACATTCATATCTACCAAGGTGCCCACAAAAAGTCAATCAAGATCATTGAGGTTCTTTTATAAAACATTTTTAATTGTTCAACCATGCTGTGCACAGGCCTTGGTTGCATAACTGGGGAATCTTATTATGGGGATCACTGGCCTTCTTCCTCAACCTCTCCACTTCACTGATTGGTTACCCCTTGGTTGCATCACATCTGAAAACTAGATTCTATGCACTTCCGGTCTGGAAAGGTCCTGCCACTGCAAAAACAACAGTAATCCACCAGAACAGTGGCCTCTAACAAGCCGCCTCAGAGAAGGGTGCCACCTGCTGAATCACCAGCACTACTACTAGCTGTTCAGCTTTGCTTTTGGAGGTCTCCTTCACTTTGTTTTTTCTCTCCTTGGCTTCTGGAAGATCTGAAGGGATCACAGTACAGCAGTAGGCATTACATAAGACATCCTGACGACTGTCCTAGAAGTCATGATTTAGCAATGTTGTAAGCACACAGTGCTTATTCTCAAGCCATGACTATTATTTTGGGACCACCTGAGAGCTTTAGAGGGTCAGCCTTTGCCAGGAAGCTATCTGTGCTGGTGAGCTCTCCTTCAAATTCTCACATGCCATCCAATAAATGTTTAGAAACCTAACCTGATGGAGGATCTGCCTGAGAATTCTACTTCTGTCCACTGACATCATGAGACACAAACTCCAAGGGCTCTGTAGTAATCAAGAAGCCTCTCAAATAAGCATCCGCTTTATCATGTGTTTTCACTTGTGGAAGAAAGTCTTGTTTCCGTATAACTTCAGGCTGTGCTCTTATTGGTTCCCAGCATGCTTTGTAAGGTGGCCAGCCCTTGGATAGGAGACATGCTAGGTGAGCAAATGGAAATTTCAAAATCCTTCCATGAGGTTAAAAGCTCTAGAGATGAAGGATGGTCTTGTGATTGAGGCGGTGGCCTGTGACTCAGAAAATACAGATTCAGTTCCCATCTCTGCTGTCAGCTTCCTGTGTGACCTTGGGCAAGTCAGTCACCCAGTGTTTCAGTTCCCCATCTTTCAGTAGGGGAGGATAATCCTACCTTTCTTCCACCTTCTCCCCATCTTGCCTATTTCAGTGGTAAATTCTCTGGGGCAGGAACTTCTCTCATGCATTTCTGCAGTGCCTAGTGTGACAGCACCCCCATCTTGGATGGAGCCTCTAGGCACTAGGAAAAACCAAATAGGTAATAATTGGGGTAAAGGGCAATGCTTTGATTCTGTTAACTCCTTGGGGGCCTTGTAGTCTCCAGGCCATTTTGACTCTGTAAAGGTCAGTCTCCTTAGGCCATTGATCTGAGCTACAGCTATCTACAGCTCCAAGTGGATATGTACAGGCTGCTAAGAAGTCACTATCAAATGCTGCATTGTAAGTTAGGGGAGCTAGTTAACCCACTTTGGCTGCCTCATCCAGGATGTCAAGATCTGCTTTCAGCTCTGCTGACATGGACTTGGAGAATAGCTAAATCAGGCTGTGTAGCACTCATGGCAAAAGCTTATATTTTGCATGATGATTTGAAGGATGAGGGCATAGGAGTCCTACTCCTCTGAGGGTTGTATCCACCTTCGTGACATGACATCTGCAGAGGAGACAACTGCATCCGAAATGAACTGCAAAGTAGCAGTAGCTACTGTAGGGGGAGACCTAAATGTTAGCAACATCTTCTGGGGGGGAGAGCATCCTTGATATACTGTACTTCCCCATATATGACATCTGTTCAACTGGTTGTGTCCCTGGGCTATGCTCTCCTGAATAAAGAGGAGAAAGCAGCATCATTCTGTTCAGGAGACCTTATATAGACATCTCTACCTAGCCTCCCATGGAGTCCTTGAAATGAGGGGCTCCAGGTACACTGGACAAGAGGAGAGGGTCCTGTCAGATTCTGTTTGAATATAAAGGTCAAAGAACATCAAGGAAACCCTTGAATATATATTGGGAAGCTATGGGGGATAGGGAGAGAGGGAGCTGGGTTGGGCCAAAAAAGGGGTTTGAGAGAGGGAGAAGTCGGGGTCAGAGAATGAGTGAGGACAAGAAGTAAAAGATAGGACTGTGAAGAAGAAAGGGGCTGAAAGTGGCAAGAAAGGTAAGAGGAGTGTTTGCAGAGCGCCAGGCCAAGGACTGAAAAAGGGGGTTGACTATGCGAGGATAAGAGAAGTTGTAAGAGGAAGGGCAGAGGTGACAAGGAACAGAGTGAAAGTAGAGAAGGGTGGAGACAGGGCAAGCTCCTTGGTGAAAGCACTTATTAAACTGAGTGCTTTAGATCAGGACTGTGACTTCCTATCTGTCGACAGCACCTAGAACAATGGGGTCTCTCTCGGTCCTCACTGGAGGCCCTGGTCCTTACTACAATATAAATACTTCTCTCTGTTCCCTCTGGACAGGGAAGATCATAGTTACTTCTAAGAATGCTCCAGATATCTCTCTTGACCTGCATAAGGATCCCAGAGCTGCAGGACAAAGACGTTTTGCACATACACTTACAAATGACACTTTTTCAGTGTCTGGAATTCCTAAAAGGTCCCCCTCTGCTTTAAAGAACACTAGCAAGCTGTATGTTTTCAGGCATATTCTTTAGCAAGGACAGATCTAGGGAACTAGATGGCTTTACAGAGACGCCCTGGAGGCTCAAAAGAAGGGTCTGTTTCATAAGGAAATATCTTTACACAATCTTCCTGTTATTGTTCCTTAATCTAGACGAGCCCTAAAACACTGCTTCCTGTTATATCCCAGTTTCAGTCTCAATTGTTGCTTGTGTGCCGCCTGGTCCTATGCTAGTAGGGGGAGAGGGTTGATGCCCAGGTTGCTTGGGGAGTCAGTGAAAGGCTATTTACAGTATTGCCAATTGCCATGATATTTGGTGTTTTTCTCTAAGTCCCACCTCTTGGAGTCATGTGGTTATGTGCAACTCTCCACTTTCAATGCTTAATAAAAGTAAGTTTCTAGCCCCCATGGTTGCAAAGAAAAATGTGAAAATGTGCACCCTAAATGGTTCAAAAATCAGGAGGCAAATTATTTTTTTAAAACTCTCAAGGTTTTAAGCAAGTTTCATGACTATTTGAGGTCTGAGTCATGATTTATGAATATTTGGGGTTGGCAATATTTTCCAAAAAGGAATGGCAGTCTCAGGCTATTTCCTCCCAGTCTGTTTTATTCCCAAATCCCATTCACAGTGAAGTGAGAGGGCAAGCACAAGTGAAAAGCTTCACACAGCTAATTCCAGTAGTAGAACTGAAGATGAGGGCTCATTTTTATTGGGAGAATTTGCACAGGTGAAACTACAGTAAGTTACTGGCAGGGCTGGCTCCAGCTTTTTTGCATCCCCAAGCAGCAGGAAAAAAACCACTGATTGATTGAGCTGCCGCCAAAGCGCGGGGAGGGAATGAAGGACTCGCTGCTGAAGACCTGGACGTGCTGCCCGAATAACTGATGGAGTGCCGCCCCTTTCTATGGGCTGCTCCAGGCACCTGCTTCCTTCACTGGTGCTTGGAGCCGGCCATGGTTACTAGGGTGAGTCACATTGGAGTGATGTCTCAACAATGGCGTTTGCACAAGCAAATTTCCCTAATCCAGCTAAACCCTAAATCACTGCTCTGTATTGTCCTAGTGTCCAACCCTGGGACCTACCTCCACCACTCTTGTCTCTCCACTTTAGCCCCCCTAATCCAAACCAACACCTCTGCACACCTTGTGGCCTCTTGTTCTCTCTGCTGCCCATAGTTTGGTCCCAGTGCAGTCAGATTCTCCATCCAGAGAAAAGATAATAGTCAAACTGACATAAGTATCCTTAACTAAATCCTTGGCTGTGGTGGTCAGAGAACCTTATCCTAAAATGGATTATTTCCTTGAATAAAATAGCTTCAATTTATACCTTTGACATAATATCTAGTAATGATTCTTTGGAGCTAAGCATCCAAATAAGTGTTACAGACTATATTATACATATATAAAACACTTTAAGTACAGCCACTAGTAGGGTGGAACAAGGAAACTGTTTAGTAGTTTACTGACCAATAGTTTAGGACAGGGAATGAAGTAAGACATTGTATCCACCTGATGCTACAGGAGGAACTATTTGACTTGGAATTTAGTCACAACAGCAGGAATAACAAATCTACCTTACAAAAAGTTTCATGAGAGGTTTACTAACTGCTAGTGATCAGTGTGATGATATGTGGAAGCACAGTCTGTCTTAAACAGGAGGTATTTTTAAAGAAAACAAATACAACTACAAACAAAAGTTTCCACACAGCTTGAGTTCCAGCTTTGTCTCTTTCGTTTACCATATTTTTAAAAAATCATGTTGATCCCTCTTCTCTGCCTGCAGCACATAATGGTTGTCTTCTGAGAGCGGTAATATCTTGGTCTAATGTCAGTTGTTGAGTTTAGCTTGGGGGTGTTGGGTGGTGGTGATGGCCTGTGTTAAACACCTGGACAGACTAGATGATCTGGCAGTCCCTCCTGGCCTTAGGTTTTATGACTATATAATTATAATCAGTACCATGGTTTTATATCTCATTCAAAAGATAGTACCCTCAATAAAGCACAGCTCCCCTCCACCCCCAGCACTGTGCTAACACATTTCTTCACTACTGACTCAGATGCAAGAGTGTCACCAGCATTACTTCCTGCAGCACCCTGGTTTTTCTTGGAGGTTTCTCTCCATGTACTAGCAAGCCAACCCTGCTTCACCTATAAGATCTAGTCAGCATGCAGCCCATGATGACATGGCGGCAAGATTCTCAGTGACTTGGTCACTAGGAGGTTTAAGAAGGGAAAAAAAGAAAAGATTCTTGGGGAAAATAATATTTCACTGAGATTTAACAACTAGAAGACCATTTCCCTCCCTCTCTCTGCCTCCTGTGGGGAAAGTGAAGCAACTTTCAGGCCTTTAAATAACAAAGACTCTGCCTCCTGCAGACAGGTGAATCTTGGTGCTTTTACTTTGGGGTCTGTGTGACGTTTATGATTATGTAAGCATTAGAAAGAATTACACAGAAGAACAGAAAAATATGATGTCCCACGCAACCAGGGCCATCCTTAGGATTTATGGGGCCCTACGCAGTATTAAGCTGGTGCCCCTATGCTCATTGAAGGTGGCCCCCAGCCGGTGCCACTGACCCCAGTGTGTTGAGGGGGCACAGCTACCACCCTTGCCCGCAGAACCCCTCCCCATTGCTGCCACACACCGTGCTTTGTACGCAGCAGATGCTGTGGCAGTGGCTCAAGGCAGGCTTTGCGCTGTTACATGGGGGCTGCATCTTGCTAGAGCCCACGGCCCTCCTGCAGCCCCTTGCCACTCCTGGCTCACCATGAGCATTTTGACAGGAAGTACCAAGCAGTAATAACTATAATACGTGTGCGCGTGTGAGAGTGTGTATGAGAGAGCCGGTGCGTGTGAGAGCCAGAGAGCCAGTGCGTGTGTATATGACTGTGTTGGGGGACTGTGTGACAGAGGGTGTGTGTGTGACCATCTGTATTGGGGAACTGTGGCTCATGAGAGGCAGATTATGTAGGTGTGAGAGCCTGTGTGTGTAAGTGTGAGAGACAATGAGTGCACTGTCACTAAGTTGTCCCCCCGCCAGAGAGCAAGCGGCGCAGGCAGGGTCCAGGGCAGGACTCCGCTCCAGGCAGCGGTGGGCTGGGCCACCAGGCCGTCGGTGACCAGCCTCGCTACTCTGGGCTCCCTGGGGCTGGGGCAGCAGAGCCGGAGGCTGGAGCCCTCCGCCGGCCAGCTGAGGAGCAAGTGAGGGAAGTGGCGGGGTTGGGGGCGAGGAGAAGCCCACCGGCCCAGCACGGGGGAGGGGGCCGGAGAAGAGAGGATTCCAGCCGCGGCCAGTGAGGGGAATGGTGCCCCCACATTTTCGGGTGCCCTACGCAGCCATGTGTGCTGTGTATGCCTAAGGATGGCCCTGCACGCCACTCCCTTCCTCCTCGCAACACACAGTTAAGGAAGCAGCCTCTTTTGTCTCATTTGGTGTTCTGTTGCACGGGTTGGACACCAGTTTGTAATACTTCATGGCTTTCTATGTAGAGAAGCCATGGCCATCGGATAACAGTTGCCAGTCAGCATGGGCAATTGGAATGTAGACCTTTAGCACCAAAAACATAGGCCTCGGGCCTGGTCAGCTAAAAAAAGCAGCCCTAACAGGTTAGCCCACGGAGGGAAGATTTATTCACTGAAACAGAACTGAAATAGAAGTCAGAGGTACAACCCACATGCAAACATTCACATAGACATGGGTCATGTGCAAACGTGCTTATACATACAGGCACTCCCATGTACCACAAACACATTTATCCACTTGAACAAACAGGCATCTGCACACACACTCATATAGCCACATGCTCAAAGCCACACCGGCACATACAGCTGTCCTCCTCCCTCAGCCCAAGGGGTGAAACATATCCCTCAGAAACAGGCAGCTACAGGTTCTCCTCCCCCTCCCTATGCTGCTTGTAACTCAGTGTATCTATTTGGCTCTTTGCTTCATGAGCTGGTTGATTGATGGTCTCTTTGGTGTGACGTTCTCACTGGCAGTGGACAGAAGTGACAGGACTCCACTGTGCTGAATCCTAAGGTAACTATTTTGAACCTGCTTAGTACTGACTGAGATCTGAGCAGCTCTCCCATTGCTCTCTAACTCCCTCCCAGACTAGCTAGCATAGCCTGTGGTGCCCATCACAATGGGATCTCCCCAAGTACTGCTCTGGACTAGACAATCATGGACTGTGAACTTCATTAAGCTCCAGAACAGGATTGTATAGAAGGAAGCATAATAATATAGCCAGTGACCATTTCCTTCATATTGTCCCCAGCCTCGGTGAAAGAATCACCAGTGGAGAACAGGGTGGGTAGGAAACTGCACCAATGAGGCAAGAGTGAACTAGGGAACCAAGAAGATGACTCAGCATCCGAATTATCAGGGAGCCGCATAGTCATCAGGCCTGACTCAAAGATGGAGAAAGTAGTTTAGTGAGGCAAGGCTAGGCAGGCGGTAACAGCAATGCTGTGGAGGGAGAGAGAAGGCCCAGGAAAGAGACAAGGTAGCAAACAGTCTGTCTGTATAAAGAAATGGACAGCAATGAATAACTGGCTAGAGCTGCTAGAACATAGGAGTGGGGCACTGATAGCATGTTACATGTGAGAAAGGCAAACTGGACTCTGTTTTGACTTTAGTTATTCCTAAGTAGATTGTATCTAAATGACTGAGAGCTCTGTTAGCAATAGATTTGTGTGTGTGATTATATATCAATAAATAAACACAGCATCTTTTGTCCCACAGGATTCCCAAATATTGTATGTAGAATTCCTGGAGTCTTAAAGTTCCACCTGCCCTGCAGGAAAAGAAAGCGTTTTGGGGTTTTTTATTGGGTGGGGTTTTTTTGGGGGGGTGGGGTGGGGGGGTGAGGGTTGTTGGTTGGTTGGTTTTTTTTTTAGAGGAACTCAATATTATTAAATGGGATTTTCCTTACAGGGCAGGAAACACTCTGCAGGACTGGAGGAATTTGGAGATTCCTGGACTGTACAAAATTAACTTTCCCCCAATGCTGAAATGTAGCTACTTCTGGGTTGGAAAACAGCAGCCGTTTAACAGTGCACAACACCCCTATGCAATAGTTCCAGATAAGAAATGAAGACTTCTATATCAGACAGAAGCTGCTAGGAGAGATTTACATAGGTAAGATGTAATTAGCCATATGTATTTTAGCCAGGACATAGGGGTAACACCCTTGTGGAAAAAAAATGCCTTGGGATTTTTAATAATCACACAGAGGGCAACTTCAAGAACACAGCTCGAAGGCTGCTGGAACAATTTGTATAGTGGAGGTGCTAAGAGCCATTGAACCAAACTGTAAACCCTGCGTATGATGGAAACTACTTCAAGCCAGACGGTGTGGCCGCACTCCCAGCACCCCTAGTTCCAGCACCTATGCACAGCATCACCCCAACACCATCCTAGGGGCACTGGTTCAGCCCTGCCTCAGTACTCCAACACCTACACCACGTCCAGGAGTGGCTTTCCCTTGAGTCCAATCCAAGGGCTGATCAAGAGTAAATCTACTTAGCAGGTGAGATCAAACGAGATCACAGAGCAAAGTGGCGTGACTCCATGCAGGCATTAGAGCGGAAAACATATTTAAAGTCAGTCAGAGTATGACTAGCCATCACATGCTGAGCTCTTTTGAAAATCTAGCCCTATTCATTTCTAACAACTTCATTATTAACTTAGTCAAACAATTCAATCACCAGTCAGCAAAGACCCATGAATTGTGGATCGCTGGAAAGAGACATGGAATAAAAATGGTTTATAACTAATTCAACTGAAAGAACTAATTCACTTTTAATGTTCTGTCATTACTGGGGGCGGGGAGGGAAGGGAGAAAACCAGAGGATGCTGTGGTAACTTGAAGCAGTAGTGTGACTAAAGTAATTAAAGTGGCCCATATGGATTTTCAGACCACCCACCCACCCAAACCTTTAGTTAAGTCAAAACAAAGCATTAAATTTTTTGAAGAGCAGCAGCTACAGAAAATATAGACCTCTGAAAAGCCTGATATTAGACACTGCCAAGAGGATTTTTGATCAGCAGTTCTGTTAATTTGGCAATCTGAACAAAACACCAGAGGTTTCAAGTTGATATGTAATGTAGGCTGAAGCTGGAGTTTCTTTAAGTCTTTCCTTTCAAGACTTGTCTCTCATGCGTAGGAGGCACAGGCTGGGGCATGAGACCTAGTGTCATCATGCATGATATATTGTCAGTACTGCCAAGTTTTCATGCACTGATCTCACAGATAAAGTAACACTCTGGGAGTCTGACTCTCCTCTCATGGGGGGTAAATCAGGCATAACTTAATAGAAACCAATGGATTTATACAGGCATAAAACCAGTCTGAGATCATAATCAGACTCTTGACATATAGTATAGAGCAGGGAGCTACAGTGCCCAAATTTGGTGCACTTTGGTCCCTCCTATCCTTTGCTTGTGGCACACAATGGTTTACTCTCCTGAGGGCTGTGATCCTTTTGTCTAATTCTGGTGGTTGGACTTGGTGTGGAGGTGGCTAGTGGTGTTTAGTGATCTGTGATATACAGGAGGTCAGATGAGATGGTCTAGTGGTTCCTTCTGGCCTTTGACTCGAACTACATTATTTATAGGGTTGAGGACAAACCAAATTAGAAGTTGAAGACCCATGATATGAACAGCCCTAGGCTTTGGGGTGTTTGAAATTGGAACCTGGATCTTAATCACAAATGGCCCAAGGGTCAAATTATCTAAAGCACGTAAGTAACTTAGGATCCTACCTCCCTTTTACTTTCAATGGGAGGTAGGCTCCTAAGTCATGTAGGTGCTTTTGAAAAATTTACTCCCTTCAAAATTGGCAAAACCAGATTCTGCAGCTCCAAGCATAATTGAATTCTGGTACATTCAAGATCTGGAGCTGATTTTTTTTGTAGCTTAATCCGTTCTCATTATTCCCTCTACACTGATAGGATCTTCTCATGTCAAAATGGGCAGGGAGTTTACAGAGTGTGGGGGTTACCATATAAACCCATGGACGTCAATCCCCAGGACACTGCTTTCAAACACAACAAACAAATACATACATAAGAGACAATGCCTGCAAACTAGTGAGTGCATTCATTCTTATAAGACCAGTTTTCAGGTAGGACATAATGGACCCAATTTTCTTGAGGGCTACAATATATTCACTGGTCCAGAGGCATTTGAGCTACTGGGACCTAATTCTCCAACCTCAGGATACAAAATAGCTCCCATTTAAGTCAGTGGGAGTCTGAGCAGGTTGTATTCTCCCTCTGCTCTGAAAAAAAGCAAATATACTCCATGTACAGTCAGCTCCTTTGAATCTGGTCCAGCATATTACTATTGCCCATTATAGATAAGTGTGATTTGGGCAGTCAGAAAGGGGGTCAAGATAGGACAAAGTTTGGGATCCTTTGCATTAGAGGGTGCTCTTTAGAATTAGTCTTTTTCTTCTTGTTTTTGAGGTGTTATATTACATTTTTGCCAGACCCAGTCAGAGGTAGTTAGTGTGATACAGACAACAGCTCAGGAACATCAGTAACACAGGCAGAACAGAGTGAGCTTTTCAATAGTCACTGACAAGAAAAAGTGAAGAGACAGAGCAATTGCAGCAGGTACATTTTCAAGGTCAATTCTATGACAGGGAAGCAAAAGACAATAGACTTTGCGGTCTGGCAGCTGCTGGGTTCGACTCTGCCTGCTTTATGAGCTGGGACAAAAACACAGCCCTGCATATTATGCTTATGTTTCAGGTGGGTGAGTTTTGAGAGACTCTCCAATACGTTAACATGCCAAGTTCCCACAGCTGTGCTAGGTAGAGTTCAAGGTGACAGATACTTAGGACTTATCCATAAACAAAAGTTGTACAGCTTTAGCTGTACCAGTATAGTTAAAGCCGTACAACCTCCCTAACCTGGATGCAGCAATAGGAATATGAAGGTGCCTTATACCGGTATAGCTCTTCCAATGAGTATAAACAAGACACACACACATTCCCTCTGAAGTGAAATAATCATACTAGTACAAAAACTGTGTGTAGGCCAGGCCTCAGAACTACTTACACTAGATATTTGGTTTACACAAGCCAACTGCAAAAAAAAGACCCCTAGACATACAGCTGCTACACCATGCCCATGTGGGGGAGGGAGCTCATTTGGTTGAAAGTCACCCCACTGAACTTGCCTAGCTAAAAACTGGGGCAAGTCTGTCAACATTTTTGCTCAGGTATTCTGGCATTTCAGGCAAACTTGAGCTCAGCCTGGATTCTCATGAATCTCTGGGAATTGAAACACCTGGGGGATTTTTTGTTAGTTTTTTAACATATCTGTGCAAGGGAGAACCTGTTACCTTGCTAGTGTAGAGTTTGTAACCCACCTTAGTTCCCCTCTGCTCAGTTACCTTGAAATGGCTTCCACTTGCCTCAGTCCACTGAAAGTCTCCTGGTCAGTGGCACCAGCAGGGAGCAGTGGTACTCCAGCTTCTGTGGGATGGGAAAGGGAAAAGACTATCTCATTTTGCTAAATAGCACTCCCTTCTAGCCAATTAATGAGCCACACTGAAAGGCACTGAGGGGAAGTCCTGTGTAGTTGGTGGCCTCAACTGTATAGACTCAAAGGGGGAGGAGGATAGAAAGTGGAAGAGGAAGAAAACCATAGGAGTTGAATCCTGCTATGTTAATGGCTGGAATGTAGAAGACCCTGTAGCTCATAGGTTACTCAGTGCAGCCTGTGTTTGCTGGTATTATGAAAGGGAACTTTACCTGGCTGATTTCCGGTTCCCTTTGCCTGGGTAAATGGAGAGTTTCAGCCATCAGTCTCTGTGTTTTTACCTTTCATTAAACCTACAATTACATAAATTCATTAAAGACCCAGCCTATTTAGTCTTCCCTAAACTCAGATTCCTTTACCAGAGTTGCAATCAACTTTTAATAATACAACCAGATTTATCTGAAATCCCTCCTCCATCCTATGTAATATCAACAAATTTTATTTAGTAGTATACATTGCAGTACTGGAAACAGAAGACTATGTCCTATTGTATTTGTGCTATATAATAAAGATAGCATGATTCAGTGGACTGGGCAGAGGAGAGGGAATCTGTAAACCTAGGTTCTACTTCTGACTCTCTTGTGTTTGGCTGTTATCATCTGTCGGTGCCTCAGTTTCTCTTTCTGTAAAAGGGGTTTAATGATACCTGCCTATGTATAGTAATTGCAGACCTATAGTTGACAAATGCTAAGTTTTCATGATCATGGAACCTATCTGTCTTGCTCACGCTAGCAATGTGGAAGTCCACAAAATAAGAAGCACACGTCACCAAGATAAATTGCTAGCTAAAGAATTTACTCATTGTGATAAAAGCACCTATCCAACAATCTGTACACAAAGCCATAATTATACACACCACCTCCAATGGCTCAGTCTCCTTCTCCTCCAGGCCTGTTTAACACTCCTGCCCCTGAGAAAGCAGGTTAGCCTTGCTGCACATCCTGATGGTCATCAAACCCAGGATCCTGCAGACCAAGGGGAAAGTGAGGTCCAGAATCAAAGACCTTTCTTTGCGATCACTCTGCCAACTGCCTCCGCTCATTTAGACCGGGGGTTTTACAGTTAAGAAACTTGGCTGAACATAACAATAGCTGTACTGTGTTCTCAAATCCAGGCATATAAATTAGTGCACTCAGATCCATATCTGTATGCTCAAATGTGTGCTTAGGAACTTAAGTGAAATATGAAAGGGGAAGAAAGATCTTGTGCTTAAGGTACTAGCCTGGGACTCAGGGATCCAGCTTCAGTTCCTAGGTCTACCGGATTTCAGAGTAACAGCCGTGTTAGTCTGTATTCGCAAAAAGAAAAGGAGTTGATTAGTCTCTAAGGTGCCACAAGTACTCCTTTTCTTTTTAGGTCTACCAGAGGCTTTCTATGTAACCTTGGGTAAGTTACATGATCTCTAGGTACTTCAGTTTCCCTCTGCAATGTGGGAACAACAGCACTATTCCACCTCACAGGGGTCTAGTGAGCATAAATACATAAATGACTGTTAGATGCTCAAATATTAAGCTGATAGGGGTCATACAAGCAGCTAGACGGATGTGCCTAACAAACAGCTGTTACCCTATTTTGTTTCCATTCACATACTGACTTGGGCACTTTTCTTTACAGCTAGAAAGCTATCGCATCTGCAATCTCTCATGGCTTAACTTTTAATTAAGTTAAATGCTTAATAAACCCTAAGCACAAAGTTCATAAGACACAGTTCCTTCAGGAATGCTTATGGTGATAACCTGTAGGGTGAAGCTAAACTTAGTCCACTTATGAAATCTTCCCATCACTTTTCTGTTTTTATTTATCTTTGCTTGCTTCCCACAAAGCATTTTATATGGTAACTGGGTCACTAAAGAAAGTAGGACTAATAGGTCCTGTGGTTTATTTTGGGAGACTCAGTCAACAATCTGGAGGCTGTGCAGTAGTGTAAATTCCCCCTCCCCACATAATTTTCCAATATTTGAACACTTTTTTCAGCATCAGCTCTTGAAATAAGTTTGGAAGTCTGGAAGTCAGTAGATCCCCAATTGCCAGAGGGTTGTGAGGACATCCTGGTGAATTTGAGGTTAATTTTTATATGAACAACATGAGACAGTTTTCTGGCTCTTCTTAAAGTTCTCAACTGCCTCCCAAAGGTTGACTCAATTCTCCATTCTTTGCCCCACCCATTGCTTTGTGATGTAGCATCGGTACATGATGAATTGCAACTGTGTGGCACAACATTGCACAAACATGCAGGAGCTGACCACTACAGAACTACTTTGGGACTGTGATGGAAGGATACAAAGGGATTGGAGTTAAGGAACAGTTTCTCTGCTGATTGGACTGCACCCAGAAGGTTGTAAGACTCACTTTTCATGAAAAACTTCCCGAATAACTAAGGTTTTCCTGGGATACTAAAGAGGAAAGCAGAAAGAAAGAAAAAAAGGACTGAGAAAAACAAATTTATAAAGATCTGTTATGCTCTGTGTGATGACTGTTTTTACTTTGTAGGTTTACTGTAATTATAGCATGATCCTGCCGACCACTAATTCATGCCACTACATGACTGAATTACTTTATTATTCCTTAGGTCTGTACTTAATACATCTGTTCAGAAAACAGATAAATTAATTACACTGTGGTTACAACAAAGTTATCATGCACTTTTTGTGGAGGTTGCATGGTATCCGAAAATAAAGCTACAAAGTAATTAGTGTAAACTGCAGTGTATTTGAATGTACCTGGATTCCAAAAATACATATATTAATTACCAAACTCTTGGATTAGGTGCAAGTAGTTTGATTTTTAATCATAAAACTTTTCAGGAAGTTTAATATGAGGATTGTTACAATGCAGTGATTTAAGTATTTCAGGTCTTGTCTCCATTTAAAACTCAACAGTGACACAGCTGTGTTGCTGTCACGCTTCAGTGTAGATACTACCTACACCAACGCAGAGAGGGGGTTCTCCTGCCAGCTTAGGTAACCCACCTCCCCAAGAGGAGGTAGCTAGGTCAACAGAAGAATTCTTCGTTTGACCTAGCACTGTCTACGCTGGGGGGACGTAGGTCAGCTTAACAACACCACTCAGGGGTGTGTGGATTTTTCACACCTCTGAGCAACATAGTTAAACTGACCTAATTTTCTAGTGTAGACCAGGCCTCAGTCATATAGTTTCAATTCCAAGTACATGAATTAGGGGATATTTGGGATATGGAACAGTGTCATCACAGCATAATTACAATGCAACTGCAATGTAATTAGGGTGTACTTACAGTCACTGTATTATACAGTGTAAAAATCTACACACACAATATTCACTTAATAAATACTGCACCCTGTCAGGCGGCCTTCCATTTCACCAGGGCAGAAGCAGCAAAATCAGACTAAGCCTGTCTTTGAAGGGTCCCTCATTGGTGAGGAAAGTGCAAGAACTCTGAGAAAAGATATACATGGTATCACTTCATTCACTGACACTTTTCTTCCAGTTAAATGAACAAAGTTAGTTAATTAAGCTTGGTAGTGCTGTCTTAATGGAAGATTGTGCTGCCTAAATCTCCAGGCTGCACTGCCAGTGTTTGACTAGAACACGCAAAGGTTTTCAGGAGCTTACTTTTCTGAAAATGCTCTGGTGTGTTTGCCCTTCAACTTTTCACCCATACAGAGCACTCCCTCAATCAGGCAACTGCTAATCAGGTTTCTGGCTTGCTTAGCACAATGGTAAACATTGACCTTTGAGTAACTTCGCACTGCAGGTTTACGTTACACTCTCAGCTCCTTGCAGCTCAAGGAGAGGAACCTACGTCAAGAAGTAGTGGCTCTAATTACTGGGAATTTACTGCACTTACTTGGCGGTGTCCCAGGTAATGTGGGCAGTGATACAGAAGAGGCTGTGCTGTGTAGTGGTCAGAGAAGGGGATCATTAGAAAGCCTGGATTCCGTCCTCAGATCTGCCACCGACTTGTGTGGCATTAGGCAAGTCACTTTACCTCTCTGCACCTTAGTTTCCTCATCTGTAAAACTGAAACAACGCCACCAACGCTTATTTGGTACAATCATAGTTGCTGAGGGAGAGGTTCGTGCCCATGACTGGCATGAGGTTGCTCTACTGACTTGTGATTCGTGGCGCAGCCTGATCACTCTGATGGGCTGGAGAGGCAACTCTGGTGAACTTAGTGTTCGTGACCAGGCTGTGGGCAGTCTTGCCTCATGGTCAAGAAGGCTGACCTAATGGTTGGAACAGAGGTGAGCAGGCCTAGTGGTCGGAGCCCAAATCTGGAGCCAGGTTTCCAAGTCCATGGAGCGAGACTGAGCTGGAACCAGGAATCAGGTGCCAGGAGTCAGAGCCAAGGTCAGAGACAAATACCAAGTCCCGGGAACAAGCTATGGCCAAGATCCAGGAATCAGTGGCAAAATGTGTAGATAACTCAAAGTTATTAATGTTAGTCAAATCCAGAGAAGACTGTAAGGAACTTCAGAAGGACTTAACCAAGCTAGAGGAATGGGCAACGTGATGGCAGAGGAATTTCAATAAATTATCATTATTTATTATTTGCATTATCGTAGCATCCAGGAGCCCAAGTGATAGACCAGGTACTGTACAAACACAGAACAAAGAAAGAGCCCCTGCCTCAAGGGTCTTACAATGCACAGTAATGGACATTGAAGAGGAACATTTGAACTATTCATTCACCTTCTATGGGTCTAAATTAGCTGTAGCAGCTGAGGAAAGGGACCCGGCTATCACTGTGGACAGCGCAATGAAGGGTACCATTTAGAATGCATAAGGAAGCAGGTGGAGAATAATGCAGAAATTCTTATAATACCATTACTTAAATCAGTGGTGTAGCCTCACCATGAATACTGTGTGCATCTCAAAAAGGATATTGCAGAAATAGAAGGGATTTAGAGAAGGATGACAAGTAGATTAGGATGATGGAAAAGCTTTCATGAAGAGAGATTGAAAAGATTTGGACTTTATTTTAGAAAGGAAATAACAGTGGACATGATAAAAGCAAATAAAGTAATGAAAAGTCTAGACAAGGTGGGTTGTGAGTTTCTGTTCTCCCTGTTTCACAACAAAGGAACATTCAACAAAACTGAAAGACAGCAAATTCAAAACTGATAAGAGGAAATACTTTTTCACTCAGTGCTCAATTAGACTGTGGAACTCACTGCCACAGGATTTTTTGAGGCCATGGATTTAGCAAGATTCAAAGAGGGATTGGACATTTATATGGGTAACAAGATTATCAAGAGTTTTAATTTTTACTGCAAACAAGTAAATAGCCCCATGCTCCAGGTTTTAAGGCAATCTCTAACTATTAGGGGTCAGGATAAGAACATCATGAGGGCAGATTATCCCACATCTGCATACTGTGGGGTATCTTGCACCTTCCTCTGAAGCATCTGGTACTGGCCACTGTTGGAGACAGGATGTTGAACTAGATGGAACTCAGGTTTGTTCTAGTATGGCAATTCCTGTGTTGCTAGATAAGCTACCTATAGATGAAAGAGAGGCTCCATAGCCTATTGACATTCTCTTGAGCCAACCCACTCTTCTGAACTTCAGAAATGTGGCATTTCTTCACAGTTCCTCACTTCAACAGGAAATTGTCCATCAGGCAAATCCTTAGAATGCCTTCATCCCAACGAAGCTGCTTCAGATTCCCCCTTCTAACCATAAACAGCATCTAGCTGGAGCATACCAGCTATGCAGAAGGAAGTAAATAGATCAGATGTCCAGGTGGTACCACCATAATTAAATCTTCTCTGTCCAGTGACATATAATTTAATTCCACTCCATCTGATTGGGGGAATTTTGTGTCTAATGAATAGGCTGCTCTATTTTCATTTCTTTCAGTGCCTTTTAACTACATTGAGTTTATTTAACACCCTCTCCCCATCATTCTGGTTTTGGACAGGAGGATATTCTGTAGTCCATGGGCTCTCAACCTGGAGGCCACAACCTGCTTTGAAGGGTTGGGACTACCCTCCCTTTCTTTATAGAAAAGGGATCCCCAAACCTTTTGCTCTTGTAGCATGGGGAAGGGGGAAAAGAGTTCAGGAGAGTTGGCAGTTTTTTAAAGAAACTGTATTAAAGTCACAGGAACAAACTATCCCAACACAAAAAGAAAGTACTAGTGGCACCTTAGAGACTAACCAATTTATTTGAGCATAAGCTTTCGTGAGCTACAGCTCACCTCATCGGATGCATTCAGTGGAAAATAAGTGGTATTTTCCACTGAATGCATCCGATGAGGTGAGCTGTAGCTCACGAAAGCTCATGCTCAAATAAATTGGTTAGTCTCTAAGGTGCCACTAGTACTTTCTTTTTGCAAATACAGACTAACACGGCTGCCACTCTGAAACCTATCCCAACACAGAGGAAAGATAGGAAGTATGGTAAGAGATCACCCTGGCTTAACCAGGAGATTTTCAACAATCTGAAACTCCAAAAAGAGTCATGCAGAAAGTAGAAACTAGGTCAAATTATGAAAGATGAATACAGAAAAACAACACAAGCATGTAGCGACAAAGTTAAAAGGCCAAGGCACAAAATTAAGATTAAACTAGCTAGGAACATAAAGGGTAAAAGAAAACATTTTACAAATACATTAGAAACAAGAGAAAGACCAAGGACGGAGTAGACCCATTACTCAATGAGGAGTGAAAGACAATAACAGAAAATGCAGCAATGGCTGACATGTTAAATGTCTTTTTGTATCAGTTTTCATCAAAAAGGTTAGCAGTGATTGGACGACTAACAGTGTGAAAATCAGTGTAAATAGGGTAGGATCTGAAGCTAAAATAAGGATAGAACAAGTTTAGAATTACTTAAGTTTTAGATGTCTTAGAATCATCAGGACTTGATGAAATACATCCTAGAATACTAAAGGAACTGGTTGAAAATGATCTCTGTGTCATTAGCAATTATCTTTGAGAACTTGTGGAGGACGGCAAAGATCCCAGAGGACTGGAAAAAGGCAAATATAGTTCATGACTATAAAAACAGGAGTAAGGACAACCCATGGAGTTATAGACCAGTCAGCTTAATTTTGGTATCTGGAAAGATAGTGGAGCAAATAATCAAAATCAATTTGTAAGCACCTTACAGTGGTGACGAACCTGAGCCTGAGAAGGAGCCAGAATTTACCAATGTACGTTGCCAAAGAGCCACAGTAACACGTCAGCAGCCCCCCATCAGCTCCCCCACCCCATTTCCAGCTCCTCCCACCCACCAGCAGCTCTGCTGATCAGCGCATCCGCCTCCCTCCCCACACCTCCTGATCAGCTGTTTCTTGGCGCGCAGGAGGCTCCTGGGGGGAGGAGCGAGGGCCTGGTAGGCTCATGGGAGGAGGCAGGAAGGGGTGGGGTGGGGTGGGGGCAGGGCCTGTGGCAGAGCCAGGGGTTGAGCAGTGAACACCCCCTGGCACATTGGAAAGCTGGCGCCTGAAGCTCCAGCCCCCGGAGTCGGTGCCTATACAAGGAGCCGCATATTAACTTCTGAAGAGCCGCGTGTGGCTCCGGAACCACAGGTTGGCCACCCCCGACCTAGAAGATGATAAGGTGATAAGTAATTTTCCAACAAGGATTTGTCAAGAACAGTTCATGTCAAACCCAGCTAATGTCCTTTTTTGACAGGGTAACAAGCCTTGTGGATGGGGGGGAGCAGTAGATATGATCTATTTCAACTTTAGTAAGGCTTTTGATATTGTCTTACATGACCTTCTCATAAGCAAACTAGGGAAATGTATCCTAGAGATGAACCTATTATAAGGAGGGTACACAATTGATTGGAAAACATACTCAGAGAGTAATTATCAATGTTTACAGTCATGCTGGAAGGGCATATGGAGTGGGGTCCCACAGGGATCTGTCTTGGGTCTGGTTCTATTCAATATCTTCCTGAATGATTTGGATAATGGTGTAGAGAGTACACTTATAAAGTCTATAGATGATACCGAGCTGGAAGGGGTTGCAAACACTCTGGAGGAAAAGATTAAAATTCCAAGTTATCTTGACACACTGGAGAAATGGTCTGAAACACATAGGATGAAATTCAATAAGGAAAAATGCAAAATAATACACTTAGGAAGGAATAATTAATTGCACAAATATGAAATGGGAAATGACTGCCTAGGAGGGAGGCTCTGCAGAAAATGACATGGGGGTTACAGTGGATCACAAACTAAATATGAGTCAACAATGTAATATTGATGCAAAAAAAGCAAACATAATTATGGGATATATTAGCAGGAGTATTGTAAGCAAGACATGAGAAGTAATTGTTCCACTCTACTCAACACTGATAAGGCCTCAACAGGAATACTGTGTCCAGTTCTGGGCAGCATACTTTAGGAAAGATGTGAACAAACTGAACAAAAATTATTAAAGGTCAAAAAAACATGACTTATGGGGAAAGATTGAAAAAAATAGGTTTGTTTAGTCTGGAGAAGAGAAGATTGATAGTGTAGGGACATGATAACAGTTTTCAAGTACTGTACGTAAAAGGCTGTTATAAAAATAAGGGTGATAAATTGTTCTCCTAATACACTGAGGACAGGACAAGAAGTAATGAGCTTAATTTGCAGCGAGGAAAATTTAGGTTAGCTATTAGGAAAAACTTCCTAACTATAAGGATAATTAAGCACTGGTACAAATTACCTGGGGAAGTTGTGAAATCTCCATCATTGGAGGCTTTTAAGAGCAGGTTAGACAAACACCTATTAGGTGGTCTAGATCAGTGGTAGGTAACCTGCGGGCCTCATGCTGCCCAACAGGGTAATCCACTGGTGGGCTGCCAGACAGTTTGTTTACATTTGCACGGCTGCCTGCAGCTCCCAGTGGCCACGGTTCGCCATTCCCAGCCAATGGGAGCTGCAGGAAACAGTGCAGGCCACAGGGACGTGCTGGCCACCACTCCCTGCAGCTCCCATTGTCTGGGAACAGTGAACCGCAGCCACTGGGAGCTGCGGGCGGCCGTGAAAATGTAAACAAACTGTCTGGTGGCCCACCAGTGGATTACCCTGACGGGCCACAGGTTGCCCACTACTGGTCTAGATAATACTTAGTCTTGCCTCAGTGCAGAGGACTGGACTAGATGACCTATTAAGGTCCCTTGCAGTCCTACATTTCTATGATTCTATGAGGTCAAGATATGGAAAAGATTGAGAATCGCTGCTATATTTAATCAGCGCCATGTGAGAGAAAAGAGGTGTAGGACTAGATCCTCAGTTGGGGGAAATCAATTTAACTCTCCCGACTTTAGTTGAGCTACACTGATTTATACCAGCTGAGTTACTGGCCCAATTCTTTTGAATACTGCTGGACCCAGAAACTAACCAAAACACTCCTGTTAGATGCAGTACCACATATGATGATGTTTAGGGTTACCCTGTTCCAGAAACAGGTAGTGTCCACTCACAACATCATTTTGCACATTCCTTGGGCTGAAGTTCCCCATCTTCTTTTTTTCATGTTCCATTTTTTAGCCACAGTCAACCCAAGACCTCCTGTTTTAAACACAAGAGGGGACAGCTGGGCAGCCTGGTACTCTTGTAAGAAATCCATAGTCATGCATCTGCAGACACCACCCACGCATGGGCACAAGGACCTTCTCTTTCCAAAGGACAGAGCTCAGACATTTGAGCTAAAGCTGAATTGCCTTAAATGTACTTAGATCCCTTTGCAGTCCCTGGTACCATCACAAACTCTTGAGTCTTCAGCTGCTTTGATTCTCTTCAGTAGAGGGCAGTCATGTTCATCATACCAGCTGCTACATTACACCACATTTCAAAAGAGGGGAAGAAGCCCATAAGCTGTTTATTAGTGATAACCTTCAGCACTGATCCACAGCAGAGAATCTATACCCACTTTGTGAATGAGAAAGTAAATGAAACATGATCGCACCCAGTGTCCTATCTAGTGTTCATTCATTTATTTCAATTATATTCATTGTTCTGTGATTCCTATGCCCATCTGTGCTGTAAGTTCTTATATTATACCCGCCATTCCCACCCCAGCCCAATGAGCCTTGGGTCTGGCTAATCCAGAGGAAAATAAACCACTAGGGGCCTGACTTCCAGAGGAGCTCCCGTTGATTTCAATAGCACTCTGCGGGGACTGAGCACCTCTGAAAATCAAGTGCAATCTGTTTAATAGTGCTTTCACTTATTGCAACATTCTAAGGGCACCAAATTGTTTGTGTTCCTTCATAGCTTCATATTATTCGTAAATCTGATTTGCTCACGCCACACCATTCTCATCAAAGATGAAATTCATCCCTTTGCAAAGCCTGTGCAGCACTTAAACCTTATGTTGAAAGTTGAAATTGGGTTTAAGGGTAGCATAGGCCTCTGTACAATAATGAATTTCACTCATGTAGATTTTTTATACACTAAAAAGATCCTATCTGCAAGTTGCAATGAGAAAAAACTGATTATCCCTATCACAAATCTCAGCAGAGATCTGACAGGGACCATGTATCCATTCACAATACTCTGATCAAAACAAGCCATGCCTCACTTTGTTGTTTACCTGAATGAAATGGCAGCTGTTTATTACTTCATGTACTATATATAGCCACATGTTATTGCCAAGAAATTCTGAGCATTATACCTTGTAGCAGACCAGATATTACTCTCTGTTGAGAAATCCTATTTGTGTTTGAATCCTAGGTGTTACGGGGAATTCTACATGTATTGAAACGATTATTTTTTTAAATTATGATCAGAAGAGAGATACTGACAAATTGCCTTGTGGACACAGAGCCTGGCGAGTGCAAGTTCAAATACCATTTAAAAGAATCCTACAGGCATGGGAAGACAGCCGTTCTTGGGGTGCAAAGATGTTAATTTTACTTGGGATGAGAAGAGATATATAAATTATATTATTATTTATTACTTGCCTTATCACAGCACAAAGAAGCCCCAGTTATGGAGGAGGTCTCTATTGTACTGGATACTGTACAAACACAGAACAAAATGTTAGTCCCTCATTCTGAGTATATGTAAAGTGTATGTAAAGAAAGATTGTGTGATAGGAATTGGCAACAACCAAAAAGAAAAGGAGGGGGAGAACCTGTGTCGGCCTATGCGGACAGGAACTAAAATTCTTTACCCAGGAAAAGAAATGGAGTCTTGGATGAAAATGAAACATACACTATATATTTGACCAGAGCAAAGATGCTGTATGTGATAAGAGCAAATGTTACTGTCCAAATGTTACGAAAAGGAATCCCTGGTATAGTACTGAGCAAAGTCACATCTGGCTACATCAAAGTGGCGTGCAGAGTATAGTTGACAAACCTGCACTGCACCTGGAGTGGCTTCTGGCAACTCATTAAACCTTCAGCTGGTTGCTGCAAATTTCTGACATTCCAAGAGAGACCCAGAACTCGAGAAATATAGCCATCCTATTTTCTGATTTTGTTTCTCTACCTTCAACGGCATGGGCCTGGCTGGATGAGCTTAGGGAGTCTTAGACATAGGTTTCAGAGTAGCAGCTGTGTTAGTCTGTATCCGCAAAAAGAAAAGGAGTACTTGTGGCACCTTAGAGACTAACCAATTTATTTGAGCATAAGTTTTCGTGAGCTACAGCTCACTTCATCGGATGCATTCAGTGGAAAATACAGTGGGGAGATTTAGATACATAGAGAACATGAAACAATGGGTGTTACCATACACACTGTAACCAGAGTGATCACTTAAGGAGAGCAGGGGGGGAGGGGGAGAGAGAGGGTGCAAAACCTTTTGCAGTGATAATCAAGGTGGGCCATTTCCAGCAGCTGACAAGAACGTCTGAGAAACAGTGGGGGGCGGGGATAAACATGGGGAAATAGTTTTACTTTGTGTAATGACCCATCCACTCCCAGACTCTATTCAAGCCTAAGTTAATTGCATCCAGTTTGCAAATTAATTCCAATTCAGCAGTCTCTCGTTGGAGTCTGTTTTTGAAGTTTTTTTGTTGAAGTATTGCCACTTTTAGGTCTGTAATCGAGTGACCAGAGAGATTGAAGTGTTCTCCAACTGGTTTTTGAATGTTATAATTCTTGACATCTGATTTGTGTCCATTTATTCTTTTACGTAGAGACTGTCCAGTTTGGCCAATGTACATGGCAGAGGGACATTGCTGGCACATGATGGCATATATCACATTGGTAGATGTGCGGGTGAACGAGCCTCTGATACTGTGGCTGATGTTATTAGGCCCTGTGACGGCGTCCCCTGAATAGATATGTGGGCACAGTTGGCAATGGGCTTTGTTGCAAGGATAGGTTCCTGGGTTAGTGGTTCTGTTGTGTGGTATGTGGTTGCTGGTGAGTATTCGCTTCAGGTTGGGGGGCTGTCTGTAGGCAAGGACTGGCCTGTCTCCCAAGATTTGAGAGAGTGTTGGGTCATCCTTCAGGATAGGTTGTAGATCCTTGATAATGCGTTGGAGGGGTTTTAGTTGGGGGCTGAAGGTGCGGCTAGTGGCGTTCTATTATTTTCTTTATTAGGCCTGTCCTGTAGTAGGTGACTTCTGGGTACTCTTCTGGCTCTGTCAGTCTGTTTCTTCACTTCAGCAGGTGCGTGTTATAGTTGTAAGAACGCTTGATAGAGATCTCGTAGGTGTTTCACCTCTGTCTGAGGGGTTGGAGCAAATGCAGTTGTATCGTAGAGCTTGGCTGTAGACAATGGATCATGTGGTGTGGTCAGGGTGAAAGCTGGAGACATGCAGGTAGGAATAGCGGTCAGTAGGTTTCCGGTATAGGGTGGTGTTTATGTGACCATCGCTTATTAGCACCGTAGTGTCCAGGAAGTGCCTCCAGCTTTCGTCCAGACCACACCACACGATCCATTGTCTACAGCCAAGCTCTACGATACAACCGCATTTGCTCCAACCCCTCAGACAGAGACAAGCCCGTTGCCAACTGTGTCCACATATCTATTCAGGGGACACCATCATAGGGTCTAATCACATCAGCCACACTATCAGAGGCTCGTTCACCCGCACATCTACCAATGTGATATATGCCATCATGTGCCAGCAATGCCCCTCTGCCATGTACATTCGTCAAACTGGACAGTCTCTACGTAAAAGAATAAATGGACACAAATCAGATGTCAAGAATTATAACATTCAAAAACCACTCTGAGAACACTTCAATCTCTCTGGTCACTCGATTACAGACCTAAAAGTGGCAATACTTCAACAAAAAAACTTCAAAAACAGACTCCAACGAGAGACTGCTGAATTGGAATTAATTTGCAAACTGGATAAAATTAACTTAGGCTTGAATAGAGCCTGGGAGTGGATGGGTCATTACACAAAGTAAAACTATTTCCCCATGTTTATCCCCGCCCCCCACCCCCCACTGTTCCTCAGAAGTTCTTCTCAACTGCTGGAAATGGCCCACCTTGATTATCACTGCAAAAGCTCCCCCCCCTCCCGCCCCGCTCTCCCGCTGGTAATAGCTCCCCTTAAGTGATCACTCTGGTTACAGTGTGTATGGTAACACCCATTGTTTCATGTTCTCTATGTATCTAAATCTCCCCACTGTATTTTCCACTGAATGCATCCAATGAAGTGAGCTGTAGCTCACGAAAGCTTATGCTCAAATAAATTTGTTAGTCTCTAAGATGCCACAAGTACTCCTATTCTTTAGACATAGGTGTATTTTCTGGTATCATTTGTCTTTTTTTATTTTTGAGTTCTTGATTTTTTTTGTCTGAATTTCATTTGATTAATGACATGTTTGGGTCTTGGCCTCTTTGAATGAACAATTCACTACAGCACATTCTCCGAGACAATGAAAATCAACTTCTGTTCTCTACTGAGTGACAGAAATAGGTGGGGAGGCGGTGGACAAAGGAACCTGGCCTGGGGCACTCCCCAAACCCAAAGGTGATACCTTATGGGGGTCACCAAACACTGCATAGAATTGATAAGGTGTATGAGCAAAGCCTGAAAACCATAAGGAGAGACAGGTACAGGGGATGTCAGCTGATCAGCATAAGGGTGAGGGAGGAATTTTCTCCTTGATGTCCAGCTTTGCATTGTCCATGTGCACTATGGGTATTCTTCCTCTGAAGGATTTTGCATTGCCCTATTCCAGAGACAAGATACCAGACTTGGTTGGCCAATGGTCTGATCTGTTATTGCAGATCTGGTATGTTCTAGAAAGAACCCCATCAGGAAACTTGAAAATTCTTGTCAGGCAGTCCAGTGAGATGTACAGCAAAACAAATGTGAGAAAGATAAGAGTACAAAAAATATAAGCCTCATAACCAACATGTTCAAGAGAGAATAATAGCTTTTCTTAAACAGATTAAAGCAGAGTATTCACTGCAGACTGCCCACGAGTGCATTTCACATTCTAGCTCTTCTGTTTCCATTGAGAATCTGGATAAGTTCAGAAGAATTGGCAGAAATTATATTAGCCCCCTTGCCTGAGGGAGGGTGCCTGCAGTTTGTTACTGAGGCTTGCCACCAAGGAGTCTTATTAGATCCCCCACTGCTCCTAGATATCCTGGTACTAGCAGTTGCCAGCAGTTACCATCTGTGCTTGGCATCCTTTCCTTTTGGCTGTGGACCTTGCTACCATTATTCATGCTTTTGTCACCTCAGGAGAAACACAAACAGACATGAGCATTGCAAACAGCACAGCTGCATGCAAAGAACATAATGCAGCTCTGGAATTATACAGAACTGACCAATCTCTCCCCACCCCACCCCCCCGCCTTCATCTACTACCATGAACCAGAGGACGTCACTGGATAGATTTTTTTTTTTCTTATTCCAGTTTTTCTTTCCATAAAAGGCTGGCAATTGGTAAAGCGACTCAAAACCATTTTCATGAGGCATGGTCTAAGCATCCCTTTTCCCAGCTTTCAAGTATACTAACACCATGATTAGGGTAAACAAACTAAAGGCAGTTGCCACTCTCTGCCCTGTTCTCTGGCTGAAACCTCACTGTTGACCCAGGGCCTGATTCAAAGCCATTAAAGTAAAAATTGCAATTGACTTCAATCAGCTGTAGATCAGGACACTAGGGCCCTATCCAGTATTTCTTGCATGGCCAAAACTGCCATGGATTTCAATGGAAGTTTGCAATGTGCAAGGACTGTAGCATCAGGCCCCCTAGTGGAGACCTTCTCTGTTGCCCTCTGCACAAGGCACAAACATTTACACCACTGCAGAAGGGCGGGGAAACACTACCATTCATGCACGCTGCACTCACTTTTCGTTGGTGTAAGTAGCTAAACAAGGTGTAGCACAACAAGGAATCACCCTTGAGTCTTACAAAGGGTTGGAAATGGTGAGTGGGTTTCATTGGTTTTAGGGATGGCCAAACTGGTTCAGAGAAAGTAGCATCTGACCCCAAACCCTCCTCTAGACTTTGAATGAGCCCCCCCCTCCCTTTTTTTAGGTTCAAAATCATTTAGTTGCCTTTTTTTTAGAATGGCTTCTTCTTTGTACATCTCTGCCCTCTGGGCTCAACTAGAAGTGTTAAAATCCCATGGAAGAAGTCTGGCCTCATTGAATTTCTGGCCTACTTTTGCAGAGACAAGAGGGATGGAGAGTGTATAAGGCTCAGAAAGGATCTGAACACTCGGGCGCTTTTCCTGCCCTCTGAACCTTCGGACACTTGCCCATCACAATTCCAGATTCGTATTGTGTTGTTCATCACAGTACAAGGATTGCACTCTAGGAATGTCAATTTCACTAAGCAGCTGCCGGACTGTTTCATTTTGGAAACTACCTTTCACTGAAACAAAATATTTGTTTAGGATGTCCTGTTGGTGAGAATTTTTTTTTTTAATGGAGTGCCCTAATGAAACCATGAGCCAATATGCCTTTTCTAATGAATTTTTAATCTTTCCATTTCTGGGGTTGCAATGAAAATGTCTTATATGCAATGTGTTTCATTTTTCAACCCCCAGGATGCTGACACCCTGAACAAAGGAGGTTGAGGGGAAAATCCACCCTGACTGTATGGGGAAGGCACGAAAGCGTGAGCAGAAAGTAGCTCATGTGGGGAGGGAAGACATGGAAAGGGTGGTCAGGGATTGCATGGTTTATGGGATTAGATACTGCAGTGATATAAAAATATAAAACTTTTAAGTCTCTGGGCGGACACCATGTACAGCTTGCTGGGCAGGAAGGGGTTGAATGCTGAGCAGCCAGAGAGAGGCTCATAGCTCTGCCCTACATGGTGCCAGACAGCTCATACCTGGAAAAAGTAATTGAAATGCCCCTGTGCAGCTGCATTGTAAAAGAGCACATAATACTTACTGAAACAGCTCTCCTTCACAGCAATGTGAGGCAGGGTGCTGGCAGAGCTCTCTTCCACAGCGGTTTCATTCTATATGGCTGTCCACATGGGTTTCTCATGTATTAGCCAAATCTGCCACATCAGAGAATTCTTGGCTGCCCTGATAAATGTCTTCCTGGTTGGACCCGTGGCATACTTGGGGCCATGGGAGCACCAGTGGTTTGTTGGGTGCTTGCCACATTCTCTGCAGCACTACACACCACAGCAATGTTGGGTTCTGTGGTGGCATTGCTTGCAAAAATGCAGCCAGCGTTTCAACAGAGAAGTTACTTCAGGACTAGGTGACTCTGGAGCACTGGAATGCATGCAGGTACCAATACAGGTCAATCCAAGTGTGAAGCAATGCAGTGTGGGCCACTAGCTGGAGGACTGCCAGAAGTGCAGAGGTTTTAGCAATTGGTCCACATGAACCTTAGCGTGAACAAACTCACTACAAAGTGAAATTACTCCTTACTACTTACTTACTGCGACCTAAGATGTTGAATAAATTGCTTTGAGAACAGGTTTTGGATGGACACACGGCACTGTAAGGTGAACTAACTGAGCTGTAGCTCACGAAAGCTCATGCTCAAATAAATTGGTTAGTCTCTAAGGTGCCACAAGTCCTCCTTTTCTTTTTGTAGTTACAGTGATGTAAAACCTGCATGTAGACAAGGTCTAAGGTACTTATCTGGCCATAGTATTGGAGTGCCTCACAATCTTTATAATATATTTATCAGTACAACACTTCTGTGAGTGAGCAGAGTAGTTTTATTCCTGTTTTACTGATGAGGCACTAAGGCACAGAGGGACTAAGTGACTTACCCAGGGTCACTGAGGAAATCTGTGCCAGAGCAGGGAATCAAACCCAGGTCTCCCAAGTCAGCACCCTAACCACTAAGGCATCCTTCCTCTCTAAATTTTTGTGTTGTGTGCATGGGAATAGGGGAGAAGTTTCTACTGGCCACGCTGTACCTGTTCTGTGAGTAAACTGAGGGTTTCTCTTTCCAGGGCTATTTATTCATAACCTTTCACCAGCACTAAATTCACTTGCAAGTGCAAGTTCTACTTTGAAACTTGATTATGTAAAAAATGGCATCATGGGGCTCTGTGATTAAATGTGCTCAGTTAATATGTAAAAAGATGTTTATTTTTTCACCTGCCAGCCCTATAAAATCCCCAGTGTACTCAAAAGTCAAGCTGTGTTCTTTACTTCTTGCACATTAACACCAGTCTTCAAGTTTCTGCAGGCCAAATTCTACTTTCACTTTGTCTTCAATGAGTTTGCACAGGTGTAGCTGATTGGAATTTAATAAGTAATTAATTACATGTGGTGGCGCACAAGAAAGAGTAGAATCCAATGCATTCTCTTTGTACCGTAGAGCTAAAAGGAGGGGGGGAAAATCCTTATTGTAGTCAGCTAAAATCAGCAGATTTGACTCCAATACACTCTTGAGCTGAACTGTTGAATAAGAAGTGGTCATTTTTATATGGCTATTTTTCTGAATACAACTGCACTTCAAAAAACATTAAATGCAAATTCTTTGGAGTAAAGAAGAGTGTATATTGCGTCTTCTTCCTTTCACAGTGATATCATAGAAAAGTGTAGATATGACAGCTTGTCAGATCTACATCACTAGTTCTTAAAACAACTGAGATTACAAACTTTTAACAGTAGGTTTTCTTCTTTCACTTAAGAATTGATTCAACCTCGTAAACAAACACATTCTTCACAGAATTAACAGTTTATTCCATTTTTAATGAGCCACATGATGCTATCTAAATATCATTTATCCTATAATCGTCTTTCATGCAGAATCCCAAATGTTCTGATTGCCTCATTAAGGCAGCATTCCCAGATTTCTTTCTTTTATATTTGCCTGGCTTCCAAGAAACTGGCTACAGCACATTCTGATGTTTGAGTGCATTCATTCTAAAATGTCACAATATTCTAGGTACACAGGAATTGCCATACCGGCGCAGACTAACTGTCCAGTTAATACAAGAGTTTGTCTCAAACAATGGTCAATGCTGGATGAATCAGAGGTAATCATACTCCTGATATGCAACATTGTACCCTCCAAGGAAATGTCTTCCTGACCACAGCTGGTGATCCGTTTATGCCTAGCTAATGTAAGTGCTGTTCTTATTCATGATCTTTCATTTTAATAAGTTAGCAAGCTCTTTACTTCACTAATCTTGAGCTATGTAAGTACCAGACAACCCACTCACAATGGACATTATTACAATATGTCATAAATCAAACAGATAGTCTTTCATCAAGAAGAATCCCAAAGTGTTTTATTGTGCTTATCTATCTGATATATTGTACAAACTCCAAAGTACTATATTAAGTGTTCACTTAACCTCCACTGAAATGGAACCACTCCTGGACTGAAACATACTCAGTCTCTAACAGCAAACAGCAATGCTACACAGACATTTAGGGCAAGAAGTGAGGACTATTTTATCTGATTGAAACTGCAGGGGAAAATCTGGGTAGCCAATGTCCTTGCCAAAGGCCCCTGTGGATAAACACTCCCGCTCTTGTAAAAGCAGCACGAGAACTTTAATAACCACAAGTGGACAAGCCCTCTGTTTGACAGCCCATTCAACAAACAGGGCCACTGTGCTCCCTGTAAGGTTACTGAATCTCACCTGTTTCCATAACTTTCAAAGATAATTGCTAATGGCTCAGATATCTCTGCAGTCAGCTCCTTGAGCATTCTAGGATGTATTTCATCAGGCCCTGGTGACTAGAAGACATCTAAGTTGTCTAAGGGCATGGCTACACTTGCAGATGTAGAGCGCTTTGAGTTAAACCAGCCTTTGGAGTGCGCAGTAGGGAAAGTGCTGCAGTCTGTCCACACTGACAGCTGCTAGTTCACTGGCATGGCCACATTTGCGGCACTTGCAGCGGCACTGGGAGCAGTGCATGATGGGCAGCTATCCCACAGAGCACCTCTTCCCATTCTGGCGCTGTGGCTTGTGGGAAGGGGCGGAGGGAGTGGGGCATTCTGGATCCTGTCCCAAAATGCCCTGTGATGCATCAGTTCGCATCCCAGCAATCCCTGTGCTTCGGTCCACATTTGGCGCCATCTTTCAATGTTTTTTGTACTGCGCGCTCTGTCTTCCCTTTCGGTCTGTGGGAATGGAACCCAAACTGCTGAGGAGTATGCTGATGAGTCTCACCAGCACCCCACGTTTGGTAGTCAAGTTACTCCTTAAGATCCGAATTGACAGTGAGGACTCCGACCATGATATTGACTCGAGTAACGCATACGACACGAGATTGCTTGTGGCATACACGGACAAGCTCACCACTGTGGAACGCCGCTTTTGGGCTCAGGAAACAAGCACTGAGTGGTGAGATCACATCATCATGCAAGTCTGGGATGACGAGCAGTGGCTGCAGAACTTTTGGATGAGAAAAGCCACTTTCATGGGCCTGTGTGATGAGCTCGCCCCCACCCTGCGGCGCAAAAACACGAGATTGAGAGCTGCCCTGACGGTGGAGAAGCAGATGGCTATTGCATCCTGGAAGCTGGGAACTCCAGACAGCTACCAATTGGTCGCTAACCAGTTTGGAGTGGGAAAGTTGACCGTTGAAATAGTGTTGATGCAAGTTTGCAAGGCCATTAATCGCATCCTGCTCAGAAGAACCGTGACTCTGGGTAACGTGCATGACATTGTGGCTGGCTTTGCACAAATGGGTTTCCCTAACTGCGGAGGGGCGAAAAATGGAACACATATTCCATCTCTGACACCCGCTCATCTAGCCTCTGAGTACGTTAATCGGAAGGGGTATTTCTCTATGGTTCTCCAGGTGCTTGTGGATCACCGTGGGCATTTCATTGACATTAACACAGGCTGGCTCGGAAAGGTACATGACGTATGCATCTTTCAGGAAGCTGCAATCCAGGACTTTTTTCCCCAGACCAGAAGATCACTGTAGGGGAAGTCGAAATGTCCATTGTGATCCTTGGAGACCCCACTTACCCTTTAATGCCGTGGCTCCTGAAACCCTACACCGGGAGCCTTGACAGCAGCAAGGAGCGGTTTAACAACAGGCTGAGCCGGTGCAGAATGACTGTGGAGTGTGCTTTTGGCTGTTTAAAGGGCTGTTGGCGCTCTCTGTATGGGAAGCTGGACCTGGCCAATGACAGCATCCCTGCGGTTATATCCGTGTGCTGTACCCTCCGTAACATTTGTGAAGGGAAGGGTGAAAGATTCACTCAGGCATGGAACTCAGAGGTTCAACATCTGGAGGCTAAATTTGAACAGCCAGAGAGCAGGGCTATTAAAGGGGCCTAGCGTGGGGCTGCAAGGATTAGAGATGCCTTGAGGGATGCCTTGAGGCTGAAAGCCAGCAGTAATATCTGGTGCCCTGCACGGGAGTCAAGTGCAGTGGTTCCAATGTTAGTAGGAATCTCTGTTTGCTACACTGACTTGCAGGGCCTGTTTCTTTCCTGGGCTAAGGTATCTTTTACTTCATGCAATAATAAAGAATGTTTTCAAAGCCAAAAAATCCATTTATTGAAAAGAAACACAACTCTTTGGGAAACAAAGGGCAAGGGGGTGGGGTGGGGAACAGTACAATCACAGATTTACGTATGTCCTGTTATCATACTCAGCCTTCCGGTTTGGAGTGCTGTGCAATGAGTGTTGCACTTCTGGATGGCTATACTGCATGGTAATGGGGGTTGAGTGCAGTGGGTAAGGGTCATAGTTTGCAGGGCTGGGTGGTGAAGCTGCAGGTGTTGGAGGCAGCTGGTGGCGATAAGAACCCAGATGTTGGGGAAAGTGGGTTGGAGGTGACATGGGGCACAAGGGAAAGAGTTTTGGGACAAGGGCTGTGGGGGGGAGGGGGCATGATAGTGCTCCGCCTGCATGGCTACGAGTGCCTGGATCGAGTCTGCTTGGTGTTCTGTGATGCTTGTCAGCCTATCGGTGCTTTGCTGCTGGAGCACCGCGTTTTTGTGCCGGCGCTCCTCATTCTGCTGGCGGATCCTCCTTTCACTCTCCCTCCACTCCTGCGCTTTTAGATTCTTTGTTAAGGGACTGCTGCATTACTTCATGCAGCATGTCTTCTTTGCTTCTACGTGGCCTCTTCCTAATTCTTTGGAGTCTTTCAGCCGGGATCTCAAGGTTGCATCTGTAAAGGCAAAATGCAACACTTAACAGAGGCAGCATTGTTCACACCAGACAGAGCAATGATTCCCCCGTACTTAAGGGCAAGCACAGTCTACACAATAGCATAATTTTCCCATCCCAAAGTGAGCACACATAACCCACGGGAGCCCCAAAATGGTAAGCAAGCACAGGGTCAAGGGCAGGGCCGTCCTTATCCATACGCAAAGTATGCAGCTGCTTAGGGCACCAGGAAATTTCCAAATTTCCTGGTGCCCTGCATGCTGCTCCAGCCCCTGCTCCGCTTCTTCCCCATGGCTCCGCCCCAGCCCCACCTCTTCCCATCCCCACTCCACCCCTTCCCCAAATCCCCCGCCTCTTCCTGCCCCAACCCAGTCCCACCTCTTCCCGCCCCTGCTCTGCCCCAGCCCCATCCCCACTCCCCCTCCCCCAAGGAGTGCAGCAGGGCTGGGCCTGCACTCACAAGCGGTAGGAAGTGCAGTGATCTGGCCCCAACTATGCTGCCAGTGAGTGCTGGGGGTGGTTCCCCCCATTCCCCAAGCTAGCTCTCCGCCCTCGTAGGCTTAGAGCCAGCCCCCCACCATGGAGGCTTGGGCAGTTTTGTAGGGCCCCAGAATATCTAGGGACGGCCCTGGTCAAGGGGGACTGATTTGTTTCACAGCTGTACTGTCCTCTAGGTTTCTGTGCCTTGGAGAACCAACAGCGACAGGGAGCCCTATACTGAACACTCTCCCCACATTTTCCACAGGAGTTCGTCCTGGAAGATATCTCACTGCTGAGGGTGACCTGGGAAGCAAGGGAGGGTCTTCTATTACAATGCGGCTTCCTCCCTGGCCCATATGCAGCTTGCCTGTGTGCAGCAATGGTCCCCCCGCCCCTCACGGAACAGTGGTGCGGACATGTTAGCCTGACTGGGACAAGGACCACAGTGGCTCTCCCAAGACACTTGCACAAGTGCATTGTCCAACTTCTGGATGAGACCTTTGAAGAGATCACTGAGGCCAATTACAATCAACACCCTATTCCGCTTCTAGGCATGCATGTAGCCCTAACCCTCCTCGCCCCAAGAGCCTGCACCGAATAACTTCCTTCCCAAAATAAAAACCGCTTACTAGGAACCTCCTCTGGTGTTTGTCCTTCCCCAAGCACCAGCTGCCGCAAGTGGCTACCTTCCTCCTGGCTTGAGAACAGCTCCTGGCTGCATGCATCTAGGGATTCCCCGGGGTGTCTTCCTCCGCCTCAGCACCCTCGCTCCCGCTTTTCTCCTCCTCCCCCTCCCTTGTTGCACTGGGCTCTGAAGTGTCCACGGTGGTCCTTGGAGTGGAGGTGGGTCACCCCCAAGTATCACGTCCAGCTCTTTGTAGAAACGGCAGGTTGCGGGGGCAGCACCAGAGCGGCCGTTTGCCTCACAGGCTTTGCAGTAGGGATTCCGCAGCTCCTTCACTTTAACCCTGCACTGCAGAGCATCCCGGTCATGGCCCCTTTCCATCATGTCCCTTGATATCTGCCCAAAGGTATTGTAATTCCTATGGCTGGAGCACAGCTAAGACTGGACAGCTTCCTCCCCCCAAACACTGATGAGGTCCAGCACCTTGCCATTGCTCCAAACTGGGGATCAGTTGGCACGTGGAGGCATGGTCACCTGGAAAGAGTCGCTGACAGCACTCCATGCCTGGCTGAGCAAACAGGAAGGGGATTTTCAAAATTCCAGAGAATTTAAAGGGCAGGTCTGACGGCTGGTCACTTGAGGGCAGGGCAGTAGAGTTCAAAGTGATGACCAGAGCGGCTAGAACAGGCATTGTGGGACACTTCTGGAGGCTGATCAGAGCGCACTAACAGACCAGGGTGTCCACACTGGCCCTGCAGTGCTCCAGCCAGGGCCCATCAAACGTTATTCCACTCACCGAGGTGGAGTACCAGGAGCACTCTAGCTGCGGAGTCACTGCGCTCTATATGCCTTGCCAGTGTGGACACGTCGTGAGTTAGGGCGCCCAGGGCTGCTTTAATGCGCTCTAACTTGCAAGTGTAGCCATGCCCTAAGTAATTTTTAACTTGTTCTTTCCCTATTTTAGCCTCTGATCCTACTTCATTTTCACTGGCATTCATTATGTTAGATGTCCAATTGCCACTAAACTTTTTGGTGAAAACCGAAACAAACAAGTGATTTAGCAGTTCTTCCTTTTCCATATTTTGTGTTATTGTTTTTCCCCAGAACTACATAAGTACATAAGAATGGCCATACTGGCTCAGACCAAAGGTCCATCTAGCCCAGTATCCTGTCTTCTGACAGAGGCCGATGCCAGGTGCCCCAGAGGGAATGAACAGAACAGGTAATCCTCAAGTGATCCATCCCCTGTTGCCCATTCCCAACTTCTGGCAAACAGAGGCTAGGGACACCATCCTGGCTAATAGCCATTGATGGACCTATTCTCCATGAACTTATCTAGTTCTTTTTTGAACCCCTTTATAGTCTTGACCTTCCAGAGGTCTGGAAAAGGGCAAATATAGTGCCAATCTATAAAAAGAGGAATAAGGACAACCTGGGTAATTACAGACCAGTCAGCTTAATTTCAGCATCCGGAAAGATAATGGTGCAAATAATTAAGCAATCAATTTGCAGACACTTAGAAGATAATAAGGAGATAAGTAACAGTCAGCATGGATTTGTCAAGAACAAATCATGTTAAACCAATCTAATAGCTTTCTTTGACAGGGTAACAAGCCTTGTGGATATATTAGCAGGAGTGTTGCAAGCAAGACACAAGAAGTAATTCTTCTGCTCTACTCCACACTGATTAGGCCTCACCCAGAACTGGGCACAGTATTCTGGTTGGCACATTTCAGGAAAGATGTGGACAAATTGGAGAAAGTCCAGAGAAGAGCAACAAAAATGATTAAAGGTCTGGAAGACATGACCTATGAGGGAAAATTGAAAAAACTGGGTTTGTTCAGTGTGGAGAAGAAAAGATTGAGAGGAGACATAAAAGTTTTCAAGTACATAAAATGTTGTTACAAGGAGGAGGGAGAAAAATTGTTCTCCTTAACCTCTGAGGAGGTGAGAAGCAGCAGTGGGCTTAAATTGCAGTAAGGGAGGTTTAGGTCGGACATTAGGAAAAACTTCTGAACTGTCAGGGTAGTTAAGCACTGGAATAAATTGCCTAGGGAAGTTGTGGAATCTCCATCATTGGAGATTTTTAAGAGCAATTTAGACAAACACCTGTCAGGGATGGTGATAATACTTAGTCCTGCCCTGAGTGCAGGGGACTGGACTAGACCTCTCAAGGACCTTTCCAGTCCTTCAATTCTATGAATCAGTCCTGACTCAATGAGAACATCTCCCTCTGCTGAATCACCAGCTCCTGGGGTTTCCTTTGAGATGTGCCATCCTGAGCAAGATTGAACCTGCTTACTTTATGTGAGCTGACAGGATCACAATCTGAGTTGAGGGAGGGTTCTTCCTCCACCCCCGCACAGATAACTGGAAAGATGACGCATCCATTTTCATTCCATCTGTAGGCTGTATTGCCCTGCCAGCATTACAGGCAGAAGTGGATTATTTCAATATTTATTTATGGTATATATGGGTAGCATTACTGTGCAATTGATATTCAGCTGGCTAACAGGAAATGGACCCAGAGTAATTACTAATGTAATGGTGGTGTTCAGGCCGAGAAGAGATGTCAAATGGAGTGATCCATACATTTCATTGATGGGTTACCTATGATTTAATATATTAATTAACAACCCTAAAAGAACCCATGGAAGAAGGTGTGCTTATCAAATCTACTGATAAGAGACCAGAACCGGGAATCAGCAGTGAACTCTTTGGAGAACCAAGCTTAAAATATAGCTTGATCCTGAAAGGTAAGAGAAATGGGCTGGAATCAGTAAAATGTCATTCAGCAAGGATAAAGTAAAATGTAAAAGGTAAAATGTTTCACATGGGTAAGAATAATCAAAGGCACAAAGAAAAATTGGAGAATTCTGACCAGAGGGCAGAATTACAAGTAAGTCAGTTTCACTGATTTATTCACTCCCAGGCCTCTCTGCTGAGTCTGCCTGAACTTCATTCTCCCTGGTTGTGTCCCCAGTAGCTTTCCCTAGCTCTAAATTCTCTCTCTATCTCACACACACACACACTCACTCGAATGAAAAAACTGAACTTTTTTCAAATCACAAGAAAGTTTTGTAACACTTGCTGGGAATGGGTTTGGGAGCTTCGATTTGCACGTCTCCAGGTTGAGAAATGGTGTGACACAGCTTTATCCCCTTGGTTTAGTGAAAATGTCGCTAGGTTAAAGTTGATATTTTTGTGGAAGCAACTGTGAATGCTCAGCAAAAGGACTAGCAAGGGATCTTAAAAGTACTGTTTACAGCAACCGATCAGAATTGCCAACTGCATATCCTCTCAGGGGCGTTCAGAAGTGACCAAATGGTCAAGGTTTGGGGTTAAAAAGGGGTTTTGGAAGTGGAGAATTCTAAACTAGAGCTGGGTGAATAATGAAAAAAGTATCTGGGAATGTTTGCTTCATTATTTACAACCCTTTTCATTTGCTTTCCACCACTTTTTCATCTAATCGGCCAGCTTGCCTGGCATATTACAGCGATTTAAAACAAAAACAACATGAGGCCAGGTTTTCAAAGACACTTAGGTGCAGCTAGACACCTAGTGTGATTTCCATGAGCCCTGAGGCACCTACCTCTTAGACACCTAAATACCTTTGAAAATATGGCCCATGAGCTCTCCTGCATCGAATTTGTATCAATCCTATAGCATGCAAATAAGTTCTCAGACCAGTTCTACACATAAAGTTCCAATGATCTGCTAGTGCTGTGATTTGAAACAAGCTTCATTTCTATCCGTTTAAAAGCCTAGCTCTTATGTGTTTAGCTTGCACTTGCAAATGTTCCCATAAATAAACCAATTGTCAATTAATGACTCTGCTTGGAGACCTCTTCTCTGTAAATGTTTGCTGGAGTTCAGGCTTTGAATTCTTGATTATCACTACAAAAGGTTCCCCCCCTCCCAGCTCTCCTGCTGGTATTAGCTCATCTTAAGTGATCACTCTCCTTACAGTGTGGATGGTAACACCCATTGTTTCATGTTCTCTGTGTATATAAAATCCCCCTACTGTATTTTCCACTGAATGCATCCGATGAAGTGAGCTGTAGCTCACCAAAGCTTATGCTCAAATAAATTGGTTAGTCTCTAAGGTGCCACAAGTTCTCCTGTTCTTTTTGGGAATACAGACTAACACGGCTGCTACTCTGAAACCAGGAATACCTTTGGAGCCATGCTACCAGGGCTTTCCCTGGCCACAGATGCTCCAGGAACCCCCTCCCCACCTCCACATATAGCTAGATCTAGGCACTAAAGGCAACTATTGGAGCTACGGAGATTGAACTCCTCTCTAACCCCTAGAGGTAGGTGGATGAGGTGCGGCAGAATGGGGAAGCTTGCCTGCTCTGTGGGTATAAAGAGGACTCCCCACCACAGCAAATTCCCTTACAGCATTTGCAAAATTTAAAAAGTGAGAAGGACAGTGAGTGGCCGCCTCCATAGGGAAACATACTCTTCAACTTGCAGTAACCAAAGCCGTGCAGGATTTAGCCCGACTCACTCTCTTGTATAGGAGTGGCTGAGCGTAATCACAGCAGAGTTTTGTGTCTTGTTTTCCTCAAGTAAAAGCACCTTTGAACTGCTGGGACCTCAGTTTTTCCTTTTATGTTGGTCGGTTTCAGGGTCGCATCATCTGTGCTCGATTTAAAAATAGTAACGTGACCTAACATAATTTCTCATGAGTCTAAGCCGTCACTCTAATGCACCTTGTCAGATATAATCACAATAATACGCCACCAGAAAAGCTCTGTCAGTAAGAGAAAAATGCAGGTGCTTGAAGGAAAAAGGAACCCTTTTAATCATCAGGTCTCATATGCACGGATCTTGAAAATGAATAATGATTCAGATGAGCTGGTATTTTAAGAACTTCAATCTGACCTTGCAAAATACTCCCACCTCAAAGTCATGAGTAGGCCCAATATACACTGAAAGCAGTGCTATTAACTTAAAGCTAGATCTTGCACATACACACTTTCGCTCAACTTTATTTACATAAGTAGTCCCAATGGCAAGCCCAGGGCTTTACTTTAGCATAGCTAATTCCTTCCTCCCTGCAATCAACAAAAAGTTGTTTGTTTTACACAGTGCAAAGTTTCTTTTACATTTCACTGACATTTTTATTTCAAATTTAAACCTTTCCATTGCAGTAGGCACAGGAGCAGAATTAGGAAGCGAAACTAACTATAAACAGATAGTGAATCCAGTAGTTCAGTGATTCTCAACCTTTCCAGACTATATCCCTCAGGAATTTGATGTGTCTTGCAAACCCATGTTTCTCCTCACTTAAAAACTCCAGCTTTGGTTTCAGCCCCCACGGTGGGGCTTGGGCTTTGGCTTCAGCCCCATGCAGCGGGGCTCGGGCTTTGGCTTTCTGCCCTGGACCCCAGCAAGTCTAATGCTGGCCCTGGCAACCCCATTAAAATGAACTCGCAACCCACTTTGGGGTCACAACCCATAGTTTGAGAACCACTGATATAATAAATAGAGCAGTATAAACAAGTGATTGTCTGAATGAAATTTTAGTTTGCTCTGACTCTGCTAGTGCTTTTAATGTAGCCTGCTGTAAAACTAGGCAAATATCTGGATGAGTTGATATACCCCCTGCAAGACTTCTGGGTACCCCCATGGGTACACACACCCCTGGTTAAGAACCACGGAACTAGTTTTACTGTCCCAGATGTGGGAAGAGCAAAACAAGTAAACAATCAACATGAATAGTGGAAAAAAGTAAATTAGGTCTTTAACATTCTTTCAGTTTTAAGAATCTGTGCTGGCACCAGTAACACATGTGAGGATTCTGTTTTGAAATATATAATTGTTTAAGGATTTACATTATAAGGAAACAAATCCTAGCCCATTCTTTGCTCTTCCAGGTCACCTTTATCGTATCTGATATAGCACTCTGAAGAAGGCAGGCCGGACCCTGAAGTCTGCACTTTAGTAAAACTTTTATTAAGCCAATGGACGTTTGCCCTGAATAGGAACTACAAGAGCGTGCCTGTAAAGGTCTAAATATTATTGTTTTGCTGGGGGTTGGGTGAAATCTCATTGAAGCTGGTGGACATGAAAGCCACCCTTCGTTCAGGATAAATATAAGAAACCAATCAAACTACTTGATGGACTAAATTGCTGAAACAACAGAAGCCACCACCAGAGGTGAAAGTAAGCCGGTACACCCTGGCACGGCGTACCGGCAAGAGCCGGTGTACTGGGGTGGATCGGCTTCCCCAGGTGCAATTTAAAGGGCCTGTGGCTCCCAGCAGCGGCTGGAGCCCCTGGCCCTTTAAATTGCTGCCAAAGCCCTGGGGAAGCGGCAGCGGGGCTGGGGTGGCGATTTAAAGGGCCCGGGGCGGTAGCGGCGGCCGAGCCCTGGGCCCTTTAAATCGTCCCCGGAGCCCCGCCGCTGCTTCCCCAGGGCTCCGGCACACTCCGGGGACGATTTAAAGGCCCCAGAGCTCCAGCCGCCGCTACCACCCAGGGCCCTTTAAACCGCTGCCAGAGCCCCCGGCTGCCGCTGTTACCCCAGCATGGAGAGGGGAAAGGGGAAGGGAGGGGGAAGGAGGCACTTGCCGGTACAGGGTGGGCTGGGGCTGGCTCTGAACCCCAGCCCTGCCCGTTCTGCTTGAGGCCCCGCCCCTTCTGGGGGCCAGAGCTGGCCCCAGCCCAGCCCCATACCGGTAAGTCCCTAGACTTACTTTCACCCCCAGCCACCACCCAAAACACAGGCCAGACAGGGCCAGTCAGGAATCTGAACTATGCTGGTAGAAGGGCTCCACTGTGGGCTGAATGCAATGGCAGGGATGCTGGGTATTGTTTTTAAAGAAGGTGTGTGCATAGGCACCGACTTCTTCTGGTGCCAGTGGGTGCTCGACCCTCCTCTGCCCCCGGCCCCACCCCAACTCGACCCCTGCCCTGCCCCCTCCCCCCCATTCCAACCTCTTCCCCAAAGTCCCTGCCCCAACTCCGCCCCCTCCTGCCCCCATTCCAACCCCTTCCCCGAAGTCCCTGCCCCAACTCCGCCCCGTCCCGCCCCCATTCCAACCCCTTCCCCAAATCCCCGCCCCAGCCCAGCCTCTTCCCCACCTCCTCTCCTGAGCGCGCCACATTCCTGCTCCTCCCCTCTCCCTCCTGGAGCTTGCTACAGCTGTTTGGTGGCAGCAAGTGCTGGGAGGTAGGTGGAGGAGCAGGGATGTGGCGCGCTCAGGGGAGGAGGAGGTGAGGTGGGATGGGGAGCTTGGCTGCTGGTGGGTGCAGAGCACCCACTAATTTTTCCCTGTGCGTGCTCCATCCCCGGAGCACCCACGGACTTGGTGCCTATGGGTGTGTGCATGTGCGTGAGTGTGAGAGAGAGTGCAGATGCAGCCAGGCATATCACAGAAGGACACAGAGAATCAGCAAGGAAAGATGTGGACAAACTCGAGAGAGTCCAAAGGAGAGTAACAAAAATGATACAAGCTTTAGAAAACCTGACCTCTGCGGGAAGGTTAAACAAACTGGGCATGTTTAGTCTTGAGAAAAGAAGAGTGAGGGGGGCCCTGATAGTAGTCGACAAGTATGTTAAGGCTGATATAGAGAGGACAGGGATCAAATGTTCTCCATGGTCACTGAAAGTAGGACAAAAAGTAATGGGCTTAATCTGCAGTAAGGGAGATTTAGGTAAGATATTAGGAAAAACTTTCTAACTATAAGGGTGGTTAAGTTCTGGAACAGGCTTCCAAGGAAGGCTGTGGAATCCCTGTCATTGGCGGTTTTTAAGAACAGGTTGAACAAACGCCTGTCAGTGAAGGTCCTGCCTTGGCACAGGGGGCTGGACTTGCTGATGCCTCAAGGTCCCTTCCAGTCCTATATGTCTATGATTCTACGAAGCACCAGGCACAGAAGCACTGGTAGCATAACCTTAGGAAAAAGAGCAGGAGAGAGAGAGCCTTGAGCAAAGTGCTGGCTGGAAAGGGGCTTAGAACTGTGAGCAAAGAAATTTATCTCCTGTCGCTTGGTTCCTGCTGTATTCAGGAATACAGAACTAACGTATACTTTGTAAATAAACAAGATTGCATGAAAGGAATAATTGTCTCCATCATCATTTTCTTGCCCTAACAGAAACAACAGTCAAGACCCCAAATCTTTTCAAACTGCTCAAGTCAAAACATTATAGTAAATGCTTTGGAGCAAAAATCCCATTCACCTCACTCATGTCAAAGCTCCCACTGAGATCCATGAGAATTTTTCCGCACTAAAGTGAGTAGGATTTTGGTCCCAATTTAGAACAGCAATGGTCAAACCTGGAAAGCGTTGGAGGTTCACTTAGGACACACAACGAAGTTTAAAGAAAAGGAGTACTTCTGGCGCCTTAGAGACTAACCAATTTATTTGAGCTGTAGCTCAGGAAAGCTTATGCTCAAATAAATTGGTTAGTCTCTCAGGTGCCACAAGTCCTCCTTTTCTTTTTGTGAATACAGACTAACACGGCTGCTACTCTGAAACCTGTCACAACAAAGTTTAGAGACTTATCCTAATATCCCAATCTCTGGACAAAGAAAACAACCCCAAGGGAATATATTCTCTGTGGCTCTGTTGAATAAGCATGGGCCCTTGGCAACACGGTCTCCTCATGAAACTTTCTGACATTGGAAGCATGTGCCAAGGAGAGGCCGGGCAGCAGTACAGATGGGAGAACCTCAGTGAGGACAGCTTGGAAGCCACGGAGATTCTTGGACTGCGCTGCAGATCCTTGGGGTCTGCTAAATTCACAGCCCTCTCTACAGTGCTACAAACTCCCTAAGAAAAAGGAGGATTGGAGTGAACTGTGTGGGCCCTATCCAGCGTTGACCTGGAGCCCCTTTACAACTGTGCTGGCTGGTGTAAGGCGCAACTTGCGCCTATGCATTACACAGAGCCAGCTTCATCTGCTCTGTGCTGCCTCTGCAGCAGCCCTGGGAGCAGAGGGCATTCCAAAGAAGCCTGGGAAGTAGAGGGAATGGGTGTGGCAAGGACAGACTTGTGCCCCAGGTATTCTAGGCCTCTGTGCCCATGGGGGTCATTGAATGAGGGGCACTTGTTAGGAACAAGCCCTCACTCCCCCTGAATAAAGGAGATGCAAACTGGCTCTGAGTTTCCACTAACAGATCTCTGAGCAAGTTTTACCTTCCTGCAGGGTGATCTGCTGGAAGGTAGTATGTCTCCTTGAATGAAGTGTATAGAAATAGGGCCTGATTTGACAGTCCTTACTCAGGCAAATGCCCAATCAGTTGTACGAGGTACAGAGCCACATAACTTCTGTTATAACATTGTTCTCTAGGTACTGCGCCTCAGAATGTCAGCGGAGGGAGCTTCCGTTTTGTGAGGCCGCTTGGATGCAGTCTTTTATAGGGGAGACACCTGCTCATACTCTGCTTTTCATACTCAACTCTTTTCTTTTATATTTATTCTTCTCTTGATTTGTTGGTCCCTTAATTTAAACAGAGGGCCACTCAGATTGACATTACATGGCTGTGTGCTGTATATGAAAAAGCATCCCTCTGCTAGCCCTAGGGATGGGCAGGGACTGAGAAGAGGTGGATTGTTCCTCCTCTATTCCAGGGCAGTCACAAGCCAGGTCTACTCCAGGTGCTGCCCCAGGGCTGCTCTAACCTGCAAGACGCGGAACCTCCAGGGTATAAGAATGCACCAGCCATACCTCCACCCCATCCCTCCAGCCTGCCCCTCCCTAGACTGTTCACTGTCACTCATGTTGAGACAGCATTGATGATGACTCACCGCCCCTGGGAAGCTTTATACCTGACCCAGGGCGTCTTTGCACCAGCCTACCTAGGAATCTGTTCCAACAAGTTGAATAGGAGTTTTGCTTGAGTAAGGCCGGCAAGATCAGGCCCTGAATTAGCAGCACTACAACTAGAGCAAAAATCCTGAATTTTACGGAAGTAGCTGCGTCCTGTGAGAAAACATTTTCAGCAGTGTGTTCTCAGAAGTTGTTTTCCCCTCACAAAAGTGATGTAATCATATAAAGCAAGTCAGGATTTATATTTAAATCAGATCTGTGGAGCAGAATTAATTCCTCATTTATTTCTGTGAGTTCACTATATCTCTAAAAAAATATAATACTTGGAAAACTCTGTAAAACACATGTTAGATGCTACCGCATCTGAAAGTGTGTGAGAAGTGATCACATTCTGTATGACCTATTGGCCTTGAAATTTCCAAAAGCATTTATTTGCCTTCTATACAAATCTTAGCCAGCTGTATTGTTATGACTACAAAGATCCTCTGATCATTGCTGGAATGGACCTTTTCTTAAAATCTAAACATAGACAAACTGATATCAGCCAAGTCATTCACTTTAAAATAAAAAAGCAATAAAGGTTATATAACTACTATTCTAATCTCCAGATCTTTATCTGTAAATTTCCAAGATAAAATCTATTGTTAGGGCTAGATCCTCAGTTGGTGTAAATGGAGCTGCTCCAACTTATTCCAGCTGAGGAGCTGGTCCACCGATTTAAAAAAATAAACTAAACACAACCCTGAATGGCCAAAAAACAGCTATATATTTATGGCATTTTAAAGGAAGGAAAAGCGAGAAAGAAATAATAAAATGCCTTTTGAGCCAGAAAGCAAATAACCGTTTCTTAACTGAAAGCGGAGAGGAGCAAACAAGCCCTGCCCTCAGTATTAAATGGCTCCACTGCTGAAAGGAATTATATTCAAGTGACTTGCAGTAAAAAGCAAAGACAGATGGAAGAAACTAAAGCTCTGAGCCTTTTGTCTACTTTTATTTTTTTTACTTTTTATCTTCTTTTTGGCTTATTAAATTGGCCTTTGACTTTCAGGATTTAAATATGGTTCTATTATGGTTAAAACTGACACCCTATCTGAGTTTCTTCTGCAGCACCTATTACAAGAGTCTTCTCAAACATATACCTATTATAGGCAGCACGACCTGTCTTAACCTACAGTTAAGATTGCCCAACATTTTCCATGATAAGACTCTGTTTTCAGTTCTTTATAACTTTTGTAACCTTTAACTGTTCAGGCTGAAATTTTCCATGCTGGGTGTCTGCCTCAGGCTGAATATTTATTTATTTATTTACTGAAAAATTCAGCAAAAACATTCTGCTGTTTCTCAGAATGAAGTGAGAGAAAAAAATATGTTATTTTGCCCATGTTAGAAAAATTCTTACAACCATTTCATTCAGAAGCTCCAGCACCTCCAGACTTTGGGGGTAGAGATTTGAAATATGACAAAGGGAGGGACAAATATCGCCCTGGAGGTAGGATGTACCTTGGCAGCCCCATGAAATTTTGCTCAAGTGTAGACATGTTAAAAGCCTCAAAAAAAATCTCAGTTTGCACATGCTCAGTAGAGACTTATTACAGTCTGGGAGCTAAATTCTCCAAAGATTCTGTCTGCACTGAACATGCTCTAGCCCCCACCTGCTCCTATCTGCTGACTGGACTGTGCATGTGCCATCCCTACAGAGCGACTGAGCATCCTCCATCCTGGGAATGCAGGGGGCTAAGGAGGACTTTCCCTGCAAATGCTGCTCTCACTGCTGGGAGCCACTGTGGCACTAGGCACCAGCTCTGACTGCATGCAGCCTGTCTGTCCCGGACTCTCAATGATTCCCCTGCTGGGCCCAGGCACTCAGGAGGAGAAGGAAGCTCCTGACTGTAAGGCAAAGCACTGTGGAAAGGGTCAGGGCAGCAGGGGAAGTGGATAGAAGACTGGGAGCAGGGGTAGAGTAGCAGAAACTAGGGGCGGGACCAGGGGCACAGAGGGGCACAGAAGGGTTGATAGGAACAAGTTTTTCTAGGAACAGAGAGCTTGTAGCCACTAGAGCACATGTTTAAAAAACATGTGAAAATACCAGTTGGCTTTTGGAGCATCCCTCACAGACTCCGAGGAGACCAGAGTTCCTTGACTGCATTTGGTTATAGGCCTTGTTGGACTTAATTGAAGCCCATACCGGACAGTTACTTGAAGACTGGTGACGGTCCCCTACACCCCTCATGGCAGGTGAGAAGGAAATCAATGGCCAAAAGAGCATCACAGCTCTGCATTGTGATGTCATCTTATCATCACAAAGCCCAGCACTGTGGAGTCAGTGGTCAGGTGATCACAGGACCTGAGTGAAAGCTGAAGCCTGACCTTCCTTTCAGCAGAGTTCAGCCCAGAGGGAGTACAGTTTCTGGGCCATAGGGACACTCAGGGGAAATTGAGAGAGAAATTTTAAAAATTAATGACATCTGAGAGGCAATGTGGGGAGAAAAGGAAAGGAACCCAGGTGAGTCCCTGAGAACTAACGAGTGCCGTTTTCCATGCTGTGCTACTGACATGGGAGCATCTGTGAAGGACAAGATGTGTGCTCACAAACAGGGGAACAAGACTGGGGAGCGCCCTAAATCAGCACAGCTATGAAGATTTGTGTCGTTGCTGAGGGCCAGGAACGTGATGCCAGAAACTCCAGGGATCCTGGGATATTTCTAGTGCTGGGAATGGGAATACTTGGATTTTTCTCTAATTGTGCTGAGAGGCCAGGAAAACCAGTATAGAGTGGACTTGCAACCTGAGACCAAGTGTGCTTGCAGCTCACTGGTCCCTGTCCTGTCTGTGACCCTAGCTCAGGTGACAAAGCACTGGTGCACCGGCAGCATTGGTATCTTGCTGCATAAAATTAAAAGGAATGGGGAAGTCAGGAACTGAGGTCAGAAAATGGAGAGTGCAATTGCAAAAAGTTATCAGCACATGGTATGAGAAACAGAGAAGTACTGTGGGGTGAAGTGGAGGCTGGGACAGATGTCAGGATGAGAAGGATGCTAGGACCATAGAGCCACAGATTCCAAAGCCAAAAGGGACCATTGTGATCACCTCATCTGACGACCTGCATAACATGGTACAAAATAATGCCTAGACTAGATCTTCTAGAAAAACATCCAGTGATGGAAAATCCACCACGACAATTGTTGAAATGGTTAACTATCTTCATTTTTAAAAAAGCAAACCTCATTTCCAATCTGAATTTGTCTAGCTTCAACTCCCTGCCATTGGTCATGTTATTCCTTTCTCTGCTGGACCAATGGTTCTCAACCAGGGGTACGTGTACCCATAGGGGTTCATAGAGGTCTTCCAAGGAGTAGATCAACTCATCTAGATATTTGCCTAGTTTTACAACAGGCTACATAAAAAACACTAGCAAAGTCAGTACTAACTCAAATTTCATACAGACCATGACTTGTTTATATTGCTTTATATACTATACACTGAAATGTAAGTACAATATTTATATTCCAAGTGATTTATTTTATAATGATATGGTAAAATTGAGAAAGTAAGCATTTTTCAGTAATAACATACTGTGACACTTTTGTATTTTTGTCTGATTTTGTAAGCAAGTAGTTTAAGTGAAGTGAAACTTGGGAGTATGCAAGACAAATCAGACTCCCAAAAAGGGCACTGTGTCTGGAAGGGTTGAGAGCCACTGTGCTAGACTATCAAATATTTGTCCCCGATGTACTTAGACAGCAACCAAGTCCCCTTTTAAAAACCTACTGCCTGAACAGAGATTTGAACCATGGACCCTGAGATTAAAAGTTTGATGCTCTAGCAACATCTTGTCCTTCTGAAAGACAATATAGCAGGGGTGGGCAAACTTTTTGGCCAAAGGGTCACATCGGAGTGGGGAAATTGCATGCAGGGCCGGGGCAGGGAGTTAGGGTGCGGGAGGGAATGTGGGGTGTGGGAAAGGGTGTGGTGAGCAGGAAGGTGCTCAGGGCAAGGGGTTGGGGCAGAGGAGGGGTGCAGGGCATATGAGGGGGCTCAGGGAAGGGGGTCGGGGTGTGGCGGGGGCTCAGGACAGGGGGCTAGGATGCAGAAGGGGTGCAGGGTGCAGCAGGGGGCTCAGGGCAGGGGGTTGGGGTGCAAGAGGGGTGTGGTGCACAGCAGGTGGCTCAGGACAGGGGGTTGGGGTGCAGGATGCAGCGGGGGGGTTCAGGGCAGGGGTTTGGGGTGCAGGAGGGGTGCAGGAGGGGTTTGGGCTCCGGCCCAGCGCCGCTCACCTCCAGGGTGGCGGCAGCAGAGCCAGGGCAGGCTCCCTGTCTGCCTGCCCTGGCCCCACACCGCTCCCAGAAGCGGCCAGCACCACGTCCCTGTGGCCCCTGGGGGCAGCGGGGGCAGAGAGCTCCACGTGCTGCCGTCACCTGTGGGTACCTCCCCCGAAGCTCCCATTGGCCGGGAACAGAGGTACCCACAGGCAAGAGCAGCACACGGAACCCTCTGTCCCCCTCCCCCAGGGGCTGCAGGGACGTGGTGCCAGCCGCTTCCCGGAGCAGTGCGGGGCCCACAGCATCATGGGGGTGGCAAATCCGCAGGCCGCATCCAAAGCCCTGAGGGGCTGGATCCTGCCCACCAGGCCATAGTTTGCCCAGCCCTGCAGTATAAGAAGGACCTGCCTTGAATTTAACCTGTTGTCCTGACCCATGTGGTGGTCACCAGGAAGGCTGACTTCACTGAAAGGTGGTAGATGGAGTGAGTAACCATGGGCTTGAATGGAGGCCCCATCAATCCCATGTTTCTGGTGCTGGAAATGTGGATTCTGGAATTATTTTCCAATTGCACTGGGAGGCCAGGAAAGCGATCCCAGGAGCGATGAGGTTGTGCTACCTGAGGCCTGGACTTGTAAGAGACAATGGTGTGGATCTGGCGTCTTTTCTTGCTGAGGAGGGGCATTTAGCCTATAAAGGTGGAGCCTTACTGATAGTTTGCCTGGGGGGTACTGAGGAGCAGATTGGGAAAGATGGTTTGGAGATAATATAAAAAAGGCTTATAAAGATAACATCTATATTCCATCTGATCCATTTCAAAGGGAGAACAGGAGCTTTAAGTGCCTCAGGGAGTTTGACTGGAAGGGATTCATGCAGAAGGAGCAGGGGATTCATGGGTCTAGAGTTTGGACTATGGAGTTTGCTGCAGGTGTGTGATTGGGGCTTGACTGAGTCTGCCACTGTGCTGCATCTCACCTTCCAGCTGGGATGATTTGCCTTATCCACCCTCCCGCACCCCCCCCCCCCAAGCTTGCCCATCCGCCCCAAGGCAGGGAATGAAAGGAGAGTATATTCCACCTGACAAAAGCTATATTCTGCCCTCACAAAGCCCTCAGGCAAAGACCCAGGAGGTGAGGGTGAAGATAAGAGTGGGAGTAGAGGGATGGGCCCATGGAGAGTACAAGCCCACAGGAGCATTTGACAGAACAATGCCATGAAAATCCCAGCAGTGAGAATGAAATCAATGGGAGCTGGAAAAACAACATTCTTACTGGAACCAGTGGCTATAAGAATCATTGAACTCCCCCACAACCCTTACTTTCTCAAATCTAACATCAAAATGATTCCAGATCAGAAGAGTGGGGCAGGGGCTAATTTCTGTGGGTTAACTCCTTCCCATTTCCTAGGGGTAACAGGTGGGGATTTTTGACAGTAGGGTTCACCTTCTAGCAGCTGTCTAATCTGTACCAACAGGTCGACATTCGGGGGAAACTGGGCATACCCCCTTTACGGAGAATAGAACTTTGCTCTGTGATGTCCAGGTCACAGTTGGGGGTGGGCAAAAGCTAGCTCTTTGTCTCTAAGGGCGCCTTAGCTTAATACACTGAGTTGAAGAGGAGCGAAAGGGAAGAGAGGCAGGGAGGCAAATCCAAACCAATTCCACCTTCAAGGTGGAAGTCAATGTGTGATCTTAAGTGCTTCCAGGCTCCATTCTCCCCTGGGGACCTTTGTCCAACTGCTCTGAAAGGAAAGAATACAGCTTCCCCTGAGTTGGCCAACTATCCAGATTATTCCCCTCCTTTGGACAGGCATAGCTGTGAGATGCATGGGCACACCAGAGTGTCAGACAGGAAGGCTAGGAAGATTTCTCCCATTGCTGAGCACTACGTACATATGTGATGCTGTAACTCACAGCTTGAGGGTCTTTAAGAAATTCCTCTTTGCAGGGAATTATAAATTGCATTATGTAATAGATCATTTCAAATGGTATAAAGAGAGGCCTTATTTTAAAGCATGAGCACAAAGGGGCAGAGTTAAAATTGAGGTTTCAACCTTAAATCTGTATTTCCTGATTTCTGACTCCTTAGTTTTTCAACATTCAAGTCACATTGTTTTACATCTGCCTTCTAATTTTTAGCCTTTAAGGAAAGACATTCACCCCCAATTTGTGTGTAATCATTACAGGTGTAATACTGGGAAAGTCACGTTAACCAAACTTTTCACAGGTGACCACTGTGCATTCCTCATTTTCTGGGTACCCAACATGACATGAGACTCTGGTGTCTGAGCTGCAATACTGCTAGGCTCTTCAACACCACAGCTGAAGGCTGTTGGAGCTGTGCTCTGGACAAACAGGGTATGTCTACTTTGCGATAAAAAAACCCATAGCACTGAGTCTCAGAGCCCAGGTCAGCTGACTCGGGCTTGCACGGCTTGGGCTATGAGGCTAAAACTTGCATTGTAGTCATCTGGGCTCAGGCCAGAGTTCAGGCTCTGAGACCCTCCCACTTTGCGGGGTCTCAGAGTCCTGGTGCCAGCCTGAGCATTTATACAACAATTTTAGAGCCCCACAGCCCTGCAAGTCTGAGTCAGCTGACCCGGTCCAGCCAGGGCCTTGCTGTGGGTCTTTTGTCACATTGTAGATGTAAGGGGACTGTTGCCCCCCTTACTAACATTCAGTGGGGATGTTTTGGTTGGCTAGCTCCCAGTACTAAAAGGGGGAAGGGTTGATGGGGAATCAGGACCCTGAGACAGACAGCCCCCAGGAATAATGGGGAGAGGCCTGAATGACAGGGTGGGCAGGCTAATCAGAGAGTCAGGAGGCCAGGGAGGTCCCGTCCTCCGTGTGAGCTGGAATTGTCTGAGTCAGACAGAGAGGGGCCGAGCTAAGGAGAAAGCAGGAGCTCAAGCTGAGCTGGGGAGCAGAGCTGTGCCAGATCCAGAGGGGCCAGAAAAGCAGCCCAGAGAGAGCAGATCCTGTCCTGGGAGCAGAGCTGCAGACCCAAAGCCAGAGGCACAGCCCAGAGAGAGCAGACTTGCCCTGGGAGGACAGCTGCAGCAACCAGAGCCAGAGGGTCCAGAAAAGCAGCCCACGAAGCAGATCAGTGCTGGGAGCAGAGTCACAGAAGCAGCCTGCAGAGCAGACCTGTTCTGGGAGCAGAGCTGTAGCAACCAGAGCCAGAGGGGCCAGAGAAGCAGCCCAGGGAGCTGGAGGCAGAGCAGCAGCAGCTCTGAGACAGAGTGGTGGAGCTGGGGCTGGAGCAGTCCGGAGCTGGGTGCAGTGAGCAGCTGGGGAGACCGAGGGGGACCCTGGGCAGCAGGCCCAGCCCAGGGAGACGCCTCAGCCAAGGGGCTCTGCAGGCCAGGCGTGGATCGTAACCCCGACAGGGCGGGGGCGACACTGGGAAGAAGGGTCCTGCCACTTAGAGCCTGAGAGCGTGTGGCCACCACCAGAGCAAGTGTCCAACTCACAGCATCCCTGTAGCACAGCCAGGGCCTGAGAAGAAGGCCCGGGACTTACAAAGGACAGACTGTGAACTGCCCGGACATTCCAGAGACATTGTTTGTGATGTTCCCTCCCACAGAGCGGGGTGATGAGTTTCCCTTAACTTTTCCCATTTTTCCTTACTCTTTTTAAAATTAATTGTTGATTAAACAACTTTGCATTTGCTTTAACTTGTATGTAATGGTCAGTGGGTCAGAGAAGTGCCCAGTGCAGAGAGAGCACCCCGGAGTGGGGACACCCTAGCCCCTGTCCTAGGTGACCACAGCAGGGTTGGGGGTCGAGCCCCCCAGGAATCCTGGGCCCAGCCTTGTTGGGGTTGCAAGGACTCTGCCAGACAGGAGAGTGGAAGGGGAGTCCTCAAGGGCAGGGAGGCCGCTGGGTAAAGGAAATGGGAGCAAGGACTCAGATCCTTTCGCTAGTCCACTTCACCGGGGTAGTGCAGAAGCCAGGAAAGTTCCCCATAAGAGCGGGACTATTCCTCCGCTTACATAGACATGCCCATATGGTGCTATATAATGTTAAGGAAAAGGAGTACTTGTGGCACCTTAGAGACTAACCAATTTATTTGAGCATAAGCTTTCGTGAGCTAACACGGCTGCTACTCTGGAACCTATAACGTTAAGTACTCTGAAAAATAAGGTGCTAAGTATCTCAAACTGGGCACCCAAAATTATTTGATACTTTTGACAGTTTGGGCCTTAATCTCTCTCTGTTCCACATGTGTAAAATGGAGATAATAATACCACCTCACCGGGAGGTTGTGAAGATAAAACTAAGATACTGTGCTGAAATGCCCACAAGGTAATTAATAATGATGTATTCAGAGCAGGGTTTGGATGGTGTGCAGTAAATAAGGCCTGGAGCCATACACTGAATGATGAGGATAAGAAATAATATTGAATAGCTACCCAGTCAGTGAGCGCCATCCATCCTGTGCACAGAATGACGCAGGAGTGTTGTTTGAAAAAACAATACGTGATCATGCAATTAAAGTCTGTATCATAAAGTATATGCTCAAGTGGACAAATTCAGATTGCACAAGCAGCCTTAATTCTGGCATTTCCTAACTTTTGAGTACTTGACTTTGCAACCTTAATAATGTTCTTTTAACATTTTGTTTGTAATATAATCATTCTACATTACTGAGCATTTTCTTTTCCTCCAATCATTTTATATTATGTCTGTAATTCTATTAACTGCTTGCTTCTGTAATTTCCTTTGCATAATCGCCGATGCATCCGATGAAGTGAGCTGTAGCTATATGCTCAAATAAATTGGTTAGTCTCTAAGGTGCCACTAGTACTCCTTTTCTTTTTGCGAATACAGACTAACATGGCTGCTACTCTAAAACCTGTTCTATTTTGTTATCTTTAGTGATCAGTTTTGCTATAAAACAAAGGCAGCCTAAGACATGACTGTTTAAGCATCTGCAATAATGAGACTAAATGTTGGCATTAACGAGCCAGTGTGCACAGAGCCTCTTTTGTGAAGAATTCCTACTGGAAGTTGCTGAAATCTCTTCTTTTTTTTTTTTAAACCCTTTAAAATAAAGTGCTCCCTGTATTCCCTCTGTCCTCTGCATCCCTGGCAATTCTTTTTGTCAATCAACAAATTAATAAGCAGCAGCAGTAGGAGCCCATTGTGCGTTTGAACTGCAGTGTGACTTTCTACTGACATGAGATTTCAGGTTTGTGCTGTGTTAAATGCCAGAAGTCAGGGCCAACCTGCAGGGAGCCCTGAGCTAGGTTGTTTGAGGTAATGGAACTGGGGCTGACCTCACACAGCATAGCAGCCAGGGGAAAGGAGTATTCATCTCTGAGATGATGTTAGACCCTGTCTACAGTCAGGGAAAGCTTCAGTACTGCAACTGGTGTAGCTGTGCCGCTGGTGACCCTCACAGTATTACTACACTCGGAAAATGCATCTTGTTAAAAACTAACACGATGTTGCCTTCAGGACAGGAAAGGACAGTTGTGTTGAAAAATGTGTTAAATGGGACATTGTTAATTACACCTTGCCCCGTCTACAAAAGATGCCAAGTCATATTTAACATCACGTTTAGTTAAAAACATGTTAGCACATTTTCTACCATGAAGCACTTTCTCAGTGTAGACATGGCCTAAGTGTAGAAAAGGGCAAGCCAGGGTTTGCACTGATTGCCAGCAGGGGGTAAACGTATTAGCTCAATCAGTGCAAATCCCTGCATATCTTTGTCTACACCTGGCAGGTCAGCATTCGTCTAGTTACTCTGACCGTTGGACACCAAATTTTGAATCAGGCCTGATTCTGAGAGTATCCTTGGGGCTGAAACATAGAATCAGAAAGGGGAATTCACCCATGTTGCAGTCAGCATAGCTGTCACAAATTGACCCCAAAAGCTCTCTGTAATGAATTCCTTCCAGTGCAGAGCTGGCTTTCTGAGGGTGCTCCAGTGCAGGAATTATTCTGGGGTAGGGTGGGCAAAAGGAGGGAAATGTGTGAGTGTTGCCAGAGCGGACTAGTCCCCCCAGTGATTTCTCAGTATGGCAGTGCCAAGCATAAGTTAGGGCAGTGCCTTGTCCCTCAGCAGCAGCAGTAGAATAGAAAAAAAGTAAGCTGGCTCCCCCAGGTCTCTAGCCATAGTGCAGGATTGAATCTGGCCCAGTGTGTCATGAGGCAGGGTCATTTGGGCTCCTCTGTGGGGCCTGGCATGTTAACGTTCCATCTGGAAAAGAGGGAAGCTGGGCAGTGTGAGAAGTGTAGCAAGAGAGAACCAGCAGATGGAAGGGGAGACAATGTTGGAGGTGGGTGGAAGGAAGTCTGGGCCATTTGTCTTGGAACAGGACATCAGCATACTCAGGACACTGACTGGAGTCTACAACCCCCTGTGTACTCTTAGGGTTAAAGGAACCTAGGCTTAGCAAGGCTGTATTGAGATAAAGCATGGAAGCTAAGCCAACTCTAGGATTATGATCAGTAAACCAAGGAGGCATTTTAACTATATAATGGCTGTACTTAGTGTTATTTATTGACTTGTCAGGCCTTGCTATTGAAGGTGACTTACAAAGAGGAAAAAAATCCTGGCTTCATGTTCTTGTTTGCTTTCTTATGAAGTATGAAGAAAGCATGCCCGGCTTGTCTGATTTTTATAAAAGGTATTTTTGTTACCTTAGAAATATTAGTGATATCAGTTCGATCTTTCCTGTGTGACAAAGTCCAACTGGAGTGGTGGAAGTCCCAGAGATTAGCCTAGAATTCTAAAGGCCCCTTTCCTGATGAGCTGAAAAGAGGTTACCTCAGGTCAGTTAGGGACACCTGAGTCCAATTAAGGGCTACCCCGGGAGAGGGAGGTGAGCTACAGCAGAGAGAAGACATCTCCTGGGTGGTAGGCTGCTCTCCTCCTTATAGAGGAAGCAACGGGACTGACTGACTGTTTGGGGAAGGACTGGCATCCAAAGGCCAGCATAACAAGGCAACGCCCTGAAGAGGGGGTAGGGAGAGGTATATTATATTCCCTTCTAGTGTAATGAATTTGCTTCTTTTTGTTTGGCTGAAGAGTCCTGCTTGGGCCTACCCTGAGGCCCATCTTGTAAATGTTGAAAAATATTACCTGAGTGGGGAGTAATAAAAATTATCTGGAGCAGGGGCAGTGAGTTGTATGGGCCCACGATGCCCATATTCCAGAAATGTTCAGAGCAAGGGGGCATGGCTCTACCAATGTTCAGGGCCTGGTCTCTCCCCCAGCCCTGCCTGCTGCCCCTGCACACCTCCCCCAAAGCATCTCCCAGCCCTGCCTGCTGCCCCCGGGCGATTTAAAAGGGCCTGGGGGCCCCCAACCACAGCCACCAGCAGTGCAGCGGGGCTAAGGCGGCTCCCTGCCTGCCCTCGCTCAGTGCAGCGGCACTCCCAGAAGCAGCTGGCGCATGCTGGGGGGGGGGGGTGACTTTCTGTGTGCTGCCCCTGCCAACTCTGCCATTGGAACTGTGGCCTGTGGGAGTGGTGCCTGTGGGCAGCAGCGCTCAGAGACCCCCAGCCACCCTGCCTAGTAGCTGCTGCCAGAGGGGTGTGTGGGTTGTTTTGGGGAGCTGCCCGAGGTAAGTGCTGACCCCCCTCCCATGCCCCAGCCCAGAGCCTGCACCTCAACTTCCAGAGCCTGCACCCCCTCCTGCAGCCCAGCCCAGAGCCCACACCCAGCACCCAAACTGCTTCCCAGAGCCTTAGGCAGGTGTGGGGGTGCAGGACTTGGATCTGTTCTGGGCACCACCAAAAATTATACAAACCTGCTGCCTCTGCTCTGGAGTGGGAGTGACTTGCTCCAAACCTCTGCTGCCTGAGGGGGAAATGCTGAGCCTGGCAAGGTAAAGGAGGTGCCTTGTCACACCTGGTTTTGCTGGATGATTTGCTGTGGGAGTTGGGGGAGGGTGTTTCACAATATTGCCAACTCTCACAGTATTTGAAGTGAAATCCTGGCACCATTAAAATCAATAACAAAACCCCAGTGAAGCCAGGATTTCATCCTTTGTGTTTTTCTTAAAGCCCTAGCTCCTGGAGTCATGTAACTATAAGACTAAGCTTTAATTTTTATATATATATATATATATATATATATATAGCCTTTGACCCTCATGAACTGTAAAAGCTCAAAAACCAGCAAGCAAAGAAACAAGAACACAAACTATATTACTTTCCTAAATTGTGGGGTTTTTAAAGCTAGTCATGATTTTTGAAGAGGAGTATAGAATATTTATTTAAAACTGATATTTTTTTTTCTTCCGACTGTGTCTAAGGTGTTTGAGTTAGGTGGGTATTAACAAAACCAAAGTGATTTAACCTGTTTAAATCAATGTCGATCTCAATCAGTTCTTACTTTCTTGATATATTTGCTGTCATAATCCACCTGTTCTCCAGTGGTCCATAGTCTTCCAGGATAGACAAGATCTGATTTTTTTTTTTTCTAATACAAAAAAATTACAAATCATTCCAGGCCTTCTCTTGGCATCATCTACATGAGGAAGTTGCATCTCAGGGTGGTGGATTACCCTAAATCAGTGGGAGAATCTCTCCTGTCAACCTAGGTTGTGTCTGTACAAAGTGCTACAGTTGCACACTATAGCAATTTAAGTGTAGACCAGCCCTCAGATTCTCTTCCTGCTTCTGCTGGTGACTTGTTCTGTGACTTTCAGCAAGTCACTTAGGCCCAGATCTACAATGGGACTTGGCCACTGATACTGAGCGTCGCAATGCCTAACGTTTAAGTGCCCAGAAAACTCACAGGAACAAAGCCTGAGTTAGGTGCTGAAGCTTCCTGTACAATGAATGGGGAGAGAGTGTTCTTAGGCACCTTTATCTGCAAAAGTCAGCATGCTCTAGGAGATGCTGGTGATGAGGGGTGTACTAAGCCCCACCCCTTGCTGGAGATCGGTGTCTCCCGGCACACCAGACCTAGGTACGATAACCATACATCTGGGACAGTCCATTTTTTAAGCCCTGTCCCAGCCGTGCTGACTTTTTTGACAGAAGTAGGCATTTGTCCCTGATCAAGTTGGCAAGAGAAAACGGGACAAATACCCACTTTTGTCAAAAAAGCGTGGTGTGGTGTGGAGGAACATGGGGGGGGCGAATGGAGATGCCAGCCCCGTGTAGGGGGTGGCTGGGCTGGAGGGGGAGAGAGGAAGGGTTCCAGTGCCTGGGGACAGATAGGGTTCCAGCCACAGCCTCAAGCCGGGGGCCGGCACGGTTCAAGTGACCAGTGACAATCTGGGGGTGGGGCGGTGCTTCAGGTGAGCAGCTGGAGACAGCCCCATGGGGGGTTGGGGCGGGGGGGAGAGAAGAGCACCCAAGGCCAGCCCTGTGCACTGTCTCGTTTTTCCCTTTGGGAAATATGATCACCCTAGACTTAAGATTCTATATCTGCTTGCATTCCAGAACTAGGAACCCACTCCCTGGAGTGAGGTGTCTAAATCATTTCTTGAGGGAATGGTAGGAGCCTGCCTGACTCCACACAAAACAGCGGCGGCAGGTGGTGATGGTGCCCATGTTATAACTCTTAGCCCCGTGGATGGAGCACTGAGCTGGGATGTAGGAGACAGGTACAATTCCACCACCTCTGCCTGGTGGGAGAAAGGATTTGCACGGGGTCTCCCACCCTCAGGAGAGAGCTCTAACCAGTGAGCTCTGGGATATTCTGATGTAGGCTTCCCTCAGTCTCTCCTGTTGAAGCTGTTCCATTGGGAATAAATAATCAAAGGAGCAGGGGGACTGGACCCTGGGTCTCCTACCTCCTGGAAGTGGGGCAGCCCTAACCTCCAGGCTATAATTATTCTTCCTCACCTTTTCGGGCGTAATGACTAGCTAAGTAATCAGCATAGCTCAGTGGTTAAAGCTCACTTCTGAGATGTGGGAGACCTCTGCTGAAATCCTTCCTTCCCCTCATGGAGGAAATTGAACCTGGATCACTGACATCCCAGAGGAATGCTTTAACCACTGGGCTGAAGATCACAAAGTGTCCAGCACCATGCCCTGGAGTTCGAATGGGGCCTAACAGGGTGAGCATGTCTACCAGGTCAAGGCCCTGTAGGAAAGAGAGGTGTTGCCGACCTACCTTTCCCTGGTTCGTGGATTGGATGGTACAGGCTTTCTGGTGACTAGACTAAGGCAATAGTGCACATGCCCAGAGGCAGAGACATGGGTACAAAGGGAACTTCTACAGCAAAAATGTAGGCCCCAAGTGAGTTTAGGCACAGGGTTAAGTGTCAGCTGACTGGGGGCTGCAGTGGAACCTAAAACTGAGGTTTAAATGCCTAAGTACCTTTGTTGATCTGGACCATACCTGCTCTGTGCCTCTGTTTCTCTGGCTGTAAAACCAGGAAGTGCTGCAAAGCATCACAAAATAATGTGTGTAAAGTGCTTGCTGAGATCTTTGGGTATAAGTGCAAAGAATTACCATTATGATCACTATTATTTTTGTCTTAAGTGGAAATCTTATCAGATAATAAGCAAGAGTCGCTCCCAGCCCTTACTGCTGCTGAGTGCTTACCTAACCTACACTTTGAAGAGACAGCCCTTGTTCCTCCTAGAATCTCATGCCTAAACAGTGAGTGCTTGGTTGCTATTTCCCAGATGCTCAATGTAGCTAACGTGGAAGGAATAGGTGACCCATACATGGGTCAGATTTGAAGAGTTCATCACCTACAAATGAGGCCAGATGTAAGTCCTCAGCAGCACCTGTTCTGACACTTACAGTCTGCTTTTCCAAACTGCTCAGCACCCAAAATGCTAATCTCCTTTATCAGTCAGGCCACTTATTTTGATAGTTACGGGGAGACGGGGAGTGGGAATGTGTGCCCCCCGCCTCCCTCCCCCCCAACCCCAGGGTAGCTCTCTTGCAACTTTGGGCCTTAGTGCATTTAAAAAATGAAAAAGCAAATGAGAAGGAGAGATAAGACAAGATTTAGCAGCTAATTAGAAGAACTCCCTGCCTGCCCACAGAACGCCTGCTCCAAACCACAACACCACCACCAGGGGAGCCAGAAGTAGAGACGCCAGCTGCCGCTACGATCCAGCAGCAGCTTCAAGGATCCAAAAGCTGTACCGGGCAAACCGCTCAAAGGCCATGAGGGAGATCCTAGATGGGCCCTCGCCCTACTGCACGATCCCATCTGAGTGTCTCTACAGCTACTTCAAGGATGTATTTGACTGCATAGCCCGGAATGACGCGCAGCGCCCAGAGTGCCTCTGCCCCCTGCCCCGTGTCGACGAAGCAGGTGTCCTGGAAACTGACTATACGCCCAAGGAAATGATGGCCAGACTCTCAAAAACAAAAAACACAGCTCCTGGGAAAGACGGCATCCCCTACAGCTTCCTGAAAAAGCAAGATCCCGGCTGCCTGGTCCTTGCCACGCTCTTCAACCAGTGCAAGCAATTCTGCCGGACTCCCAGCTCCTGGAAGAAGGCCATGACGGTACTGGTGTACAAGAAAGGTGATGACCCCAGCAACTGGAGGCCCATTTCCCTCTGCTCCACGATGTACAACCTCTATGCCAGCTGCCTGGCATCGAGGATCACGGAGTGGTCGGTGAGCAGGGGAGCCATCAGCTCCATCCAGAAAGGCTTCATGTCCTGCGAGGGCTGCTATGAACACAACTTCATCCTCAAAACCACCATCGAAACGGCCAGAAGGGCACGGAGGCAGTGCACAGTAGCGTGGCTCGACCTGGCTAACACTTTTGGGTCCATGCCCCACCACCACATCTTTGCCACACTCCAGGAGTTTGGGATGCCAGAGAACTTCCTTCGTGTGATCCGAGAAGTGTACGAGGGATGCAGCACCAATGTTCGCTCAGCCAAAGGGGAGACCACCGAGATCCCGATCCAGAGCGGAGTTAAGCAGGGCTGTCCCCTCAGCCCCATCATCTTTAACCTCACCATGGAGCTGTTGCTGCGAGCGATCTCCAATGGCACAGATGGCTTCAACCTCCATGGTGAGAGAGTGAGAGTCCTGGCTTACGTGGATGACCTGGTCCTGACCGCGGATGACCCAGAGAGCCTCCAACGTATGCTAGATGCTACCAGTCGAGCTGCCGACTGGATGGGGCTTCGCTTCAATGCAAAGAAGTGCACAACTCTCCACATTGACGGCAGCAAAAGGGCCTCGGGGCAGACAACGATCTGCCAGATCCAGGGCGAGCCCGTCATCCCCCTGGCAGAGGGGCAGGCATACCAGCACCTCGGCACGCCGACGGGTTTCTGTGTCCGGCAGACTCCCGAGGACACCATCCAGGAGATCTTGCAGGATGCTGCCAAGATCGACGCCTCCCTGCTAGCACCGTGGCAGAAGATAAATGCCCTGAACACCTTCCTGATCGCCCGCATCTCGTTCATCCTAAGGGGATCCGCGGTGGTGAAGGTACCCCTCCACAAGGCAGATAAGATTGTCCAGCAGCTGTTGAAGAAGTGACTGTTCTTTCCCCAGAGAGCCAGCAATGAGCTGATCTACATCGCCCACAGGCATGGCGGTGCCAACGTCCCCCACGTGGGCGACCTGTGTGACATCGCGGTGATCACCCACACCTTCCGCCTGCTGACGTGTCCCGATGCCATGGTAAGGAACATCGCGGCAAACGCCCTCTGTGACGCAACGAAGCAGATCGGCAGAGCCCCCTCCAGCCAAGACATCGCCACCTTCCTGAGCGTTGCTCTGGATGGCAAATTCGGACGGGACGGGCGCGACATCACTTCACTGTGGTCCCGTGCTCGCAATGCCACACGTCGCCTGGGAAAGCGAATCGGCTGCCGCTGGGAGTGGTGCGAGGAGCACCAGGAGCTGGGAGTCCTGGTGCCACAGATCAGGTCCGATGACAACACCATCGTGACCCCAAGCGCCAGGGGCATGCTGGAGAGGACCCTGAAGGCAGCCATCCACTCACTCTACATGGAAACCCTGAAGTGTAAACCGGACCAGGGTAAAGCCTTCAAACTGACCAGCAAGTGGGACGCCAGCAACCACTTCCTCGCTGGGGGTGGCTTCACCCGTTTCACTGACTGGCGGTTCATCCACCGTGCCCGGCTCTACTGCATCCTGCTCAACGGAGCCGTACGCCGCGGGAACCGAGACAAGCGTTGCAGGAAGTGCAGCTACTCCAACAAGACCCTGCCCCACGTCCTGTGCAGCTGCAAGCCCCACTCCAGAGCCTGGCAGCTGCGCCACAATGCCATCCAGAACCGCCTGGTGAAACCGCCTGGGGGAGGTTGCCATGAACTGTGCCATCCCCGGTACTGACAGCCAGTTGCGACCTGACGTGGTAGTCACTGACGAGGCCCAGAAAAAGATCAACCTCATTGACATCACGGTCTCCTTTGAGAACAGGACCCCGGCCTTCGGCGAAGCCAAAGCTCGTAAGCTGGAAAAATACGCCCCCCTGGCTGACACCCTGAGAATGAAGGGATACAAGGTACAGATGGATGCCCTGATCGTCTGAGCCCTGGGCACTTGGGACCCCTGCAATGAGCATGTGCTGCGGACCTGTGGGATCAGTCAACACTACGCACGGCTCATGCGTCGCCTCATCGTCTTGTACACCATCCGATGGTCCAGGGACATCTACATCGAACACATCACCGGCCACCGACAGTACCAGGAGGTATGAGCCGGTATGATGTTGTGCATCAACTATGAGAAAGGAACCGAGAGACTTTTTCCATTGGACCCTATGAACTGGAACCATAAACTCACTGAACATTAAATCTCACCAAATGAGGGTCAATCCATCCTCATCATCGTATCCACTCATTATACTCCACACCTGAACATAGCCATTATATGAACAACATACCCTCATATCTCAATGTCTGTACTTTGACCTGTTAACCTTTTACCCCCAATCGGGGATATTGCAGATTATGTATTCCTTACGCCACCTGATCCTAAACCGAACTTTGCACCCCTTGGTAATCTGTACCTTATTCCCTGATAACCAGAAACTTCTATGCTTAAATTCTGTATTGTTTTATTTTTATTTTAACATCATCTTAATAAAATTATTAAATCTGGCCAGAGAGAGGAAGGGAGTAATGCATTAGGGATGGGGAGAGTGGTCTTACAAAAACATCTTATCTCACGAAAATGTATTTACATTTTATACAGTATTGAATAAACACAGCCTTCTTTCAATTACTTCCTTAGTATGACTGCTAACAGCCTGCTGTTCCAGGGTTTGTTTTCCCATGTGGAGGGCTAGCAATGGAGTGATCAGGAACCACAAGTTCCCCTATCCCCTAATGGGAAAAGTGCAGAGGCAAGCGTGTGTTTGTCAATGAATACATTCAGCATTATTCCCCATTGGGTGTTTTGTATAATGTGAATGATCACAACCATGTGGAAACTTTCTTATTTTGTTGTAGTGCCTAGGGACCCAGTGATATGGACGCCCTTTTGTGATAGGCACTGTACAAACAGAGTAGTACGGAATCCCTGCCCTTGGAGTTTGCAATCTGAATAGACAAGGAAGACCCAGGGTAGGGAAAAGAGGGAGCGCATAGGAGCAGAATCAGTGTGATGACAGCAAATGGCACATTAGCGCCATGTTGTTGGGGTTTTTCAATATTTTTTGGATGGGTTTAGTTAGGAGTGATTAGCTATGTGTACAGAAAAAGGGAATGGAGAGAGGACAACAATGAAGGGGGATAGAGGAGGGGAGGAAGGTCCAAGCAGCAGGTGTGGGGTAAGGCTGGGGTGAAGAGAGCACAAGGGGAGTTGGAGCAAACAGCCAATCAGCACAGGGCAGAGGCTCAAATCCATGAAGACCATGCTTACAGATTGGACCCCATAGGTGGTGGGGTAGACAAGTATTTGTTCCTGGTTTATGGATCACTCTGGGGCTTAGGCAGGACATAGGCATCCTGACGCTTAAAGTGACTCATTGTCCGTATGCACAGAGACAGAAACTTAGGGAACTTTTACAGTAAAATTTAGGCACAAAGTAAGTTTAGGCACCTTTTGGGTTAGGTTGCAGCTGAGTGAGAGTTTTGTGGATCACAGTAGTACCTAAAACTAGGATTTAGGTGCCTAAAACTAGATTTTTAAGCACCTTTGTGGATCTGGGCCAGAATGTCTGGAGTTAATACTCTGAAAACATCCTCGGTGTTGGCTGGTCTCTGCTAAGGCTGCTTTGGTGCCTGCTCCTGCAGGCCTCAATTTCATTGAGCCCTGGGGTTGGCTCCTCCCAGAATTCCTCGCTTTCTTCCCCCAGCTCACCTGCTGCAGAGGAGGGAGGGGGTGCATTACAAAAGTCACAGTGCTCCCGAAAGGAGGTATCTCCTCTGCACTAATGTGGATGTGGGAGATGTTTGTCTTGCCTTTCTTCCTCTTTAATATCTCATTAGTTAGCTGTCAAAATATTAAAATATCATGCTGTGTTTCTTTAAGACAACTGTCAGTTAAGCTAAAAAAGAACTGGAGCTGCTCTAGTCTTTATCTCCTCTCTATAGGTATCTCTGTACTTGAAAAAAGTGAGATCTTAACCCAGGTTAAAACAGCAGTGAAGAGATGGCAACTCAGCCATGGGTGAGCAGGCGGTCTGGGATTGCAGTTGAGCAGCTAACCCAGGTTAAAAGCTGAGTTGCCAGATCTTCACTGCTACTTTAATGAGTTAGCTAAATTTAGCTTAGCCAGCCAGCATTAAGGCTACATGTTTTATTTGCAGTATAGACCGACCCTTAAATTGCTACATGACGTTACTGTGCACTGTTAAACTGCAGCTGTGTTCCACCACAGAGATGGCTTCACTTCTGTAGGGGACAAACAAGTCCTCTATCTATACATCCTATAAAATCCCATGGGATCCTTTGGGATGAGAGTTACTAAACAAACAGACTCTACAGCGATTTCCCTTTAATCCACAGCTCTGCATTTGCTTAAAGTCAAGTCAGTATATTATCTTGACTGGCCTCCCCATAGGCTTTTTGTCAGCCCAGATCTGTAGAACTCCTGAATCATTTTGTATTGTGTTTTTATTTACCTGGCACTACTTTAAACGTTGCAGGAAGTTTTGTTTGTTTCTTTTTTAAAAAAACACAAATTTCCACTTACGATTATGCCTTTTATCTCTGCTACCACATTGTTCATTTATTTGAGTTCCTTTTGTGCCTTGTCTGAAGACTGTGACCGATGGCGCAGTACAGAATATGCCATTGCAGTAAGGCACACAGGAAAAAAAAAAATCTTATTCAGCAACTCAGGATTGTGGGGTTTTGGGTGTTTTTTAAAGCAGAAACCACACCTTATGCCACTTAATGGTTGTATTGCATCCTTTGCATAAACTGTATCCTTGAGTAGAGTTAAATCTTCTACCGTTTGTGATAAAATAGTAATTGAAGGAGAGAGAAATAGACAAAGGAGAAAAGAAATGAGAGGGAGAGTTGATGAGGCAGAGAGATACAGGAAAGCTGTTCCTGACAGCAGGAGCTCTTCAGAAGAAAGCTTACAAATCAGTGGCAGAAAGATTTATATCAAGGGAGATGGGCGAGGCAGATGCTGAATGAGTAGAGTCTCACACCTGACAACATTAAAGCTATAAATAAGGACACGTGGGGAGAAAAAATAAGGATGTTCCTTTAACTCCACCGAAATACATTAGACACACAAGACTGAGTTTAGCCTTGGTATAAAGTGGATACAACTCCATTGCAGGGTGTTGTGAAAGCTTATGTCTGGACTGAGTTGGCCCAATGTGCTTTTGGAGAAATAGTGTGGGTAGGGCTTGGGGGAGATGATAGACAATTGGCATCTGTGAGCAATGGGAAGAAAAAGCGGGGGAGAGAGAAAGTGAAGGGCCATGAATGAGACTGGCACAACAACATGGATTTACCATTGTCATGGACCCTGTGTAGTCTTTTACAAAGGTATAAAGTGCAACTATTTGGATTATTATTCCTGTAATGCCAAAGAGCCCTAGTCCTGGGCCGGGCCCCCTTTGTGTTAGGCGCCTTACAAACAGAAGGATGGTCCCTTCCCTCAAGTACAAGCTAAGTGCCATTATTAATAATCATAATTTCATTTTCATGGGACTCATGACCAAGACTTGTAGGAACTCTGTTTCTCAGTTTAGAACAGATTCATCTTCCTCCCCCGCCACCCCCCGCATCAATTAAAGTGAAGTTCCCAAATCAAGGATGATTTTAAAAAAATACAACCCTATTGTACAGGAATGATTCAGAAGCCTTCCCAGCTACAAGCATTTTGCAGTAGTTACTATAGAATATAGTAAAAAGAACAGGAGTACTAGTGGCATCTTAGAGACTAACCAATTTATTTGAGCATAAGCTTTCGTGAGCTACAGCTGGGTGGAGTCTTATAGCTTTTACACTCCATTTGCAGAGGTGTAACTAACACAAGATACAAGGCACTGGAGAATTATGCCCCAAGAGGGCTGCTTGAAGGGTTCCTGCAATTAATAGGGAGCCAGCAGAGTTGTTTAATATTAGGAGAATGTGGCCAAGTTTCTTGCAGATCCCACCCACTTCTCTCTGTCCCACACCTACAACTACTTAGTAAACATTGTTCTGCAGTATGAGTTGCTATTATTCCTGGCTTGGCTTTATCTAGAAGTCCTCTCTTTAGTGATTTCACTCTAACATTTGCATTGTAACACCTCTAGGACAGAGCAATCCTGCCAGAAGGAGTGATTTGAAGATACAATGAGTGTGTATCTGAAAGATCGCTTCCTATTTATCCCTGCAGTGGTGACTGAATCTGAAACACACAGAAACAAAATCTCCAGCCCAAAAGGACAGTGTGACTTCTGTTAGGCAATTAAGTCCAACACAGATCAATCAAATTATAATGAGCTCTAATCAGCACTCCCTTGAGCTGTAACACACACTACCTGCAGCTGAGCAGCCCTTAGGAAAAGGTGTGAAATTATTTCCTGCCTTGGAAACACATTATAGAGCAGTCCCCTCCAGTCAGAGCCTTGACGCCAAAAGCCCCACAGTTTACGTAAGCTAGGGGCAAACACACAAGCATGCAAAGGAACTGGCTTGTGGAGAGCCATTTCGCCAAGTAATCACTACACATGGTGATGAGTAAAACCCAGTTCTACTGTTTTTCTTCTCAGTTGAGAGGCTTTCTAGCCTGTAGAAAATACTTAGCTCTTATGTAACACTTTTCATTAACTAGTTGAGAAGAAGGGTGCAGAGACAGACAAGCAGCCTTCTTCTAGAAAGACTTGTCTACTCTAGTGAAATATGACATAATGTTCATTTCCCCTAGCATATCTATAACCTGCCTAGGTCCTTTTGGGTACATCTAGGCAGCTGCTAAACACCAGCAGCTGGACCATGCCAGCCAACTTGGGCTCAGGCTGTGCTGTTGTTTAATGGCTGTGTAGACTTCCAGGCTCCGGCTGCAGCCTGACCTCTGGGACCCTCGTAGGGTCCTAGAGCCCAGGCTCCAGCCTGAGCCCAGAAGTCTAGCCACGAAACTGCTCTGTGAGCCCAAGTCGACTGGCATGGGCCAGCCGTGGGTGGCTAGTTGTTGTGTAGATGTACCCTTTGTGGAGCTGGGCCTAAGTGACTTGCTAAAGGCCATAGGGAGAGACTATGGGAAAGCATGGCAGTGAAGTCAGGTTTCCCATGTTCCAAGTTAGCATCCTAACCCCTGGCCCATTGTTTCCCCCTCCCGCTATTGTCCCATAATACACCAGTCACTACTTAGGAGTCTATCTGGTGTCCTTTCTGTGTGCCACTAAGCAGGGATCAAATATGGAAGCCATTTACATGTCCAGATAGTGCTCTGTTGCCCCATTCTGATCTGGTAGTGTTTTACACCCACTTTGCACTGGTGTAAATGACTGCATAAGAAGCAGGGCAATACAGAAACAGATCCACTGTGTGTCTGGCAATGGGTATGTTTTGCAATGTAGTCATGGCTTAAGACATAAGCAGAATGTATGATGAGAAGTGTTCTTACAAATGCCTTCAACCCCGTTTTCAGTAGCAGAAGTCGCTTTGGACTAAGCAATGAAAAGTTATTTACAGTGAAGAAACTGGACAGCCATAAAAGCAATGTCATAAACCCGTTCAACAGGTCACCATGCTGGTAACTATAATCTGTTCATTTTAAACTGTATGACTGGAACAAATGTGTACTGACGCATCATCCTAATAAGAGAGAAGCTGCAGAGCTCTCAGATTTCATAAGTCTGCCCTTGCATCCAGAAAGTGCCTTATTAGCTTCCATGATTTGTGTATTCCTTTCTCTGCATATTGACTGAGGCAAGATAGACTTATCTGGTTTGAAATAAAAGATTAAACGGGGGAGGAGGGGAACCTGTTGCTCTAAATCTCCTGGATATGCTAGGAAGGTGATTGTCAGTAATCAAAGGTGCCCAAGGGACAGTCTGTGGAATCCCAAAGTGCAATCCACGGATAACCTCTCCATGTAACTGCTCTGGGAAGGCCAAACTGAATTATGGAACTGATCTCGCAAGGACCACCACAAGGCATCGTGCCAGTAGAAGAGCTGGTCGAAAAACAGAACTCTCCTTCTGCAAAAATATTTGTGATTTCAGCATTGGTTTTCATTCCAAATTGATATAAAAACAAAAATCAATTTTCTGCAAGATGGAATTTTCAAAAAAATGCGGGTTGATTGGAACATCATTCTATTTTGACCAAATCCAAACATTTAAATCCAACTTTTCACTTTATATTTATAATGGATTTTTTTTAAATTTAAAATGCTTCATTTCAATTTTTTCCAAAGAAAATTTCCTCAAAAACAACACATTCCCACTGAAAGCTTTGATTTCAGTAAAATGGCAATTTTGGACATGAAGTTTCATCAAAAAAAATTTTGAGCAGCTCTACCTATTACTGTGAGTAGGCTCAGGGAGGCCATACTAGGTAGAAATCACTGTTCAGCTGAATTCCCTAGCAATAAAAACCTACAGGTGGGTGCACTGCTCAAGTCAGTGAGCCTACCTACAGTAGTAAGTGTTTGCAGGTTAGTGCTCCAACTTAGTAGTATTTTCTCTCTCATTTGTTGCTAGGCAGTTTGGTGCAGTGGGTAGAGCCCTGGACTGGGAGTCAGGATTGGGCAGAAAATAAGGAGATGTAACTGGTTACATGATGCCCTCTCCCACCAGTACACTCCATATTGCAGAATGTGGATCTGGCCCAGAATCATTGAAAAGTCATAAGACAGGAATTGGATAGAAAACTGGCTTACAAGCAGCACACAAAGGTGGCCATGAATGCGTTCTGTACAAGTAGGGAAAAGATTACAACTGGAAAAGGCATAGGATATTCCCTTCCCAAACTATCTCACCCACTACACATAAATGTTTTGTGGGAGGTTTTTGGAAATAAGATTTCCAGGGTTTCATTTGGAGTAATAGTGTTTGAGTCTTGAGACGGACAGAACTACAGGGTCCATCTGTGTCCTATAGCCACAATAAAGAATGACTTTTGTATTCTGTAGAATTGTGTCCTGTCCCCTCTGTATGACAAGGGACACAATGAGCTGACCACTTTAGTCAGAAGCTGACTTCATAATCTCACCTCAATCTAGAGGAGAAGGCTTGGAAGCAACGAGTTCTCTGGAAGTACCATCATCCTTTTAACTCCCCTAGCAGGGTATTAACGGCTTGTCTTCACTACTGTGCTACATTGGTGCTGATGTTGTACGTTTGGTGAAGACGCGCTATGTTGACAGGAGGGTGCTCTCCCGCCGACATAGCAGTGTGGACACCACTTTAAGTCTATGTAACTTGAATCATATGGGAGTATCATTTTTACACCCATGAGTGAAGTAAATTACATCGACTTAAAGCAGCAGTGTAGACCAGACCTAGGGATGGTCGCTGTCCTAAAAGAAGAATGTTACTGCATTGCAACTAGGGCAATAAAGATAAGTCTTTAATATTATTTGTATTCCAATAGCAGGGCCCCCTTGTAGTGGATGCTGAACTACACACAGATACCGATAGATGGTCCCTGCTTCCCAACACAGCTTACAATATAAATAGACAAGACAAATGGTGGGGAAAAGGATAGAACAAATGGGGAGCTGAGGCAGAGAGAAATTAAGTGATTTATCCAAGGTCACACAGGAAGTTTGTGGCAGAACTAAGACTTGAACCAGGGTCCTAGTTCAGTGCCTTACGACCCAGACATCCATCCTTTCTGAGGCTGAAGAGTCAACATTATGAAGGAGTTTAAAAACTTCTGCAGAGGCCTCTTCAATGTGGTTATTTCCTCCCCCGATTCTTTTAGAAATGACTATTTATAAACCTACTCAGCTAAGTTGTTCACTGGGGTGAAGGAATTGAACCACTAGGGACACAAATTAGAAACTCAGCATGAAGCAGGGAACTCAGGCAGATCTGCTTCAGTCAAAGGGTAATAAACATTTGGAACAACAGGGAAAGTACCTGAGATGTAATAAAGGAGCTCAAGAGGGAGCAAGGTTGGCTGCTGGAGATAGAGGGGATTAAGGGGTCTGATGAAAAAGTGGGAAGGAAGGATTAAGCTAGAGCAAAACTTTTAAAGGGGCAGGCATGTTAGAACAGATAGCAGGGTCCCCTGCCTCCAATTCTTCTCTTCCAACAAAATAAATGCTCATATTGTGCATTTTTATTCATTCTTCCAAGCTGCTTATTTTGGTGAAAGGGAGCACTAACAGGCCAGCTTGCTACGAGGAACCACGTTGTGCCATTTGTGTGTAATGACCTGTTATCTCTGTAACAAAAATACAATGATCTCCCCTCCACGCATTTCATGTAGAGGCTGTTTGTAAGAACTTCACTAGTTAAACCCAAAGCCAGCCTGCAATTGCTATAATGTGTAATTTTGTGCTGACAAACTAAAGAAGGGCACAGTGTGCATCCCTGGAGAGGTGAAATGAGGACTTAAATCGCTGTCCCGCATTGCACAGTTCCTACTGCAACAATAGCCCAGTTATTTCATAGCCCTACCTTAGTTTACCCCAACTATACATTGTGCTAACAATCCAGATGCTACCTGACTATCTCAGCTGTTCTTGAGAACTGGAGAACAATCACAGACTAGTGTGCTGTGACAAACATCAGCCAGTCCCAAAGGGTTACATAAAGAATCAACAAAACTGCAGTTACCCACAAGGAGTTACATTCATGGAGAGAAACAGAACCACATTGTTTGACAATCAGAGAAGAACAATGAGGTTCAATGAGAAACCAAGTCCTAAAGCAGTTCTGCCAAGGGGCTGGCATGCGTCCGCTCCATGTAACCTTACCTCTTCCTTCTCCGTGTGCACAGAACTGTATGCCTCATTGTAGCATATGAGAATCTATCACAACTCACCCTTCCCCTCCCAGGCATTCTGTGCCAGGGGAGAAAAAGGAATTGCCATGACTGTGCCATTCTCTTTACCATCCTGTCCTCCTTCATCAGCCCAGCTAATACTTCATTAACCATTCTTGGGAGCTTGTCACCCACACTACATTAGGTTCCTTACCACCATGCAGTATTAGTAACAGTTATATTGCAGTAATTCCTAAAATCCAACCTGCCCCCGTTGTGCCAGGTGCTGTACAAACACCTAGTACATGATAGTCCTGCCCAAAAGGAGTTTACAGGCTAAAGACATATAAGGTGGACAAACAAGCAGGCTGGAGCGAGGGGCGTGAGACAAGGTAACAAAGATAATAGGATATAGGCAATTCTTAGTCAATTGGGAGCCATACTTTTTCTAGATACTTCTCCTGCATTTTAATTCCTAAGGACTTTGCAGCTTGGATGATAGGCATATTCCACTCCTTGCCATATCACAGGTCCATCTATATGATGTATGTAGTTAGATGTCATCACAGAGTCAATAACGATTGTCCATTATAGTGCACATTTACAAATATTATCAAGACACTCCAAACTTTCCAGTAGTAGGCTTTGTTTTATTCTTTTGAATGGGTTGATGGCTTCAGAGGAAAGCGATAATAAAACCAACAAACTGGCTGACTGAGTGTTGCTAACATGATCTGGTTTTTCATTAACAGAGCTCCTTGGGATTAACAGCTAATGCGTATTGCTGGGGCGGGGGAACAGCCTGGGGCAGGGAACTGCCCATAGAGTATTATAAGTAGAGAAGGGAAAATACTTTTAATTATTCAATGTGCAAGTTTCTGAAGGTAGCCTGTACATACTTACCACTGTTTCTGGATAGAACCTGTTTCAGTTTGCTGCACTATGGGTCAGGTTCTGGGACTATCCCCTCCAGATTTCTCACTAAGCCATTGGAATAACCAGAGAGCTAGCTCCCCAATTCCTTCAGGAATTGTTTCCAGGTTTTGTACAGAGATCAGTGCAAGCTGGGTTAGGACTTGGGTTTGCACAATGTGTGTGAATATCTATGCAGTGCAGACAAGGGGTGAAAACTTGGCCTTGTTGATACCAATGAAAAAACTCCCATAGACTGCAGTGGGGCAAGCATTTCACCCAAGGATAATAAGCTATTAACTTTATTAATAGTTTATGTCCCTTGCTATTGAATCTCAGTGCCTTGATTTGTAGCAGGTCTCAACCTGAGGCATAACTTTATGTCAATCTAAAGCTAACAGCTGTGGCATCTCAGGGTGTGACCTCATCACATCTCATTAACTAAACAGTTTTCAGATTGGTCAGTGCTTGGATGGGAGACCTCTGAAAATGTGGGTGTTGCAGCAGGAAGTGACACTGATTCAGCAAGTGTCACTTCCTCTCTGAGACTGTTTAAGCCAATACCTCAGTAGGGTATTCAGCTGCCCTCTGAGGCTAGAGGTGCCATCTTTCTACTGAGCAAGAAAACTGAATACCATTGATTTTTTAAAGATCTGAAGACCCTTTTCTCAAGAATAGCAACCCAAACCCCGGTCTCTTGGCCAAATTCCATTTTGAATAATTGCATTCTGTAGACCTAAATTTTCCTTGCAGTTTCATTGCTTACAATATTCTTTATTTACTGCACTAAATTGTTATGTAGTGTTATTAACAGCTGCCATGCTCTACCCCTGAGACAGCTGTATTGTTTGAAGGGTGGTGGGGAAGTGATCCCTTAGTGAGGCCATTTGTAAGGGGGCTTTTTCTGTGCAAAAAATCTAGCATCCGCCCAGCATTTAAGTTTGGAAAGCAAGCATTTGGAAGTCAAGAAATACTGTTAATAGTGAACGCTTAACTTTTCAGTAACTCTGCCCTTTGTACCTGTGCCTTAAACATCCAAAGCCTTTATGTACTGTTAAATTATTTGTCAGTTAATACAACCTGAAATTCCTTATACAACTTTATGTACACTCGGGTCCAATTTCATATTGGGCTGGATTAAACTTTCAATGAGAGCTGCAAAACAAGCCAAGTTTGAAGACAATTGGGTCAGCATTTTCAAAGCAATGAATGTTCTGTGTCAATGGCCCAGAAATTTTTTGAGACAACCTAACGTTCAAGGCTTTTCTAGCTTGGAAACAAAACTTAAAAACCGAACAGAAGTTTAAACTTGCTACCTTTAAGGAAGGCATTAATGATTTCCATCAAGTGGGATGATACTGGATCCACTGTTGTGTGGTGAGGTTTGTTTGTTTGTTTGTTTTCTGATTCAGGAGGATCATGGGTCTAACTAACACATAGGACCCAGAAGCTCCCCAAACACATCTCTCCCCACTCCACTTCGCAGTGAGTGAAATGATTTGTAACTCAGCCAGAAATGACGTGGTTTTCTTCCCTTGTAGCTAGCCAGTGCAATCTAAATGTGATCAGTCTTATCTGTGAAGAATTGTTGATTAAAATGTATTCCTTTGACATTTATATAGTGCCTAGTGCAATGGATCACTGGACGCTACTGAAGTACAGATAAATAATGACTTATGAGTTCAGTGTATCTATCTGACATTCTTGCAAAGGCAACTCAAGGTCTTGAAAGAGATGGGCTTGGCAGGGAAAGAATAAAATGTTCCCCTTTCTTTAAAGGACACTGTCATAAAGTCTGTCTCAAACTAAGGCCTTAGGTTGGGACTTTTCAAGGAAGCCTATAAAAGTTTGGCACCCACCTCCCTTAGGCTTCTGGAAAATCCCAACCTTTCAATCACTGTTCACACACAAAATGCTGTTGGAGATAAATACCCTGATAAGAATAGAAGTGTTTCACTATTTTGATTTCAATTAAAACTTTTAAAATCTTTCTGCCTTTCTTTCTTCCTGTCAGAAGCCCAGCACCACTGAGCTAGGGCATGAGAACCAGGAAATGAAACCAGCTAGAAACAAGTGAAACTGAGCTGCCTATATTAACAGTCCAAGATGAGTGAGGACCAAAAAAAGAAGACAAACAGCGTACAGGTAAGCTAGATTCTTCTTAATTATCTAAGGTATGAATATCATGTACAAGGATTTTTTTAAAATATGTACCTTGTGGGCCTAACTCTGCTCTAACATTGGTTTTGCTGCAGTATAAACCGCACTGATTTTGTGGAGTTACTCCTGAGTTACACCAGTGTAAATAAGAGCCCAGTGGCTTTGTTTTGACATATTGCCTGTATGTCACTCTTTGAGTTCCCATAGTTTTTCTCCTTCTGAAGCTAGTTGCTGACTGGGTTTGTATTTCTGTGTGCCAATGCTTTTTAAAAAAAAAAATTATTTTGGACCTGGAGAGGTTCAGGTTCATAAACAGAGATGGGGAGGACGGCAACTCTGTTCCAGAAAAGCATTTGAGCTCACATGTTTAACTTCAAGCACCTGGGGCTCAGTGCTGAGCACATGGGACTCAGCCCAGCCAAGCACTTCAGGCATATGCGTAGATAGTCCCATTGACTTCAGTAGGGGAATCTTGCAGGCTTAAAGTTAAGCACATACTGAGAGATTTGCTAAATTAGAACCTATAGGCGTAGAGAAAACCAACCTGATTCTGATCTTGTTTTAATTCCATTGACTTCAGAGGAGCAGCTCTGATTTACACATGTAAAAGTGAAACCGGACTCAGGTCCATAAAGTCATCTCTTACTTTAGACTCTAGCCAAGAGAGTAATCTCCCTTTCACCTGGGATAGCAGCAATTAATTTAATAGCAGATATTTGGCTGCCAGTTTATTGCATTGGATAGCTTGCGCAGCTGTACAAATTCCTACCTTTGATTTGACAAAATGAGATTAACATAGCTCTTCCAGTTAAGCTCATTGTATACACTGCATGTCTAAAGTCTACAAGGGTGAAAAGAATTGGCTCAGTAGCACTTCTGTTGTTAAAGGCTGGAAATGATTGGCTGTGTAGCCTGTTTGATATTAATTTGGTGGGTCTCAATCCACTTCATAACAGATATTTGGCCATCTCACAACTGGCACTTGTTGGTGGGCATCCCAGAAAGGATCAAGGACTGAATGGGCTATAGAAGCTTTTGTACTGCCCTCTCAATACTAGAGGCAGTCCCGTTTGCATAGATTTGAGGCACATTTACCTGGGGGGAAGCTTCAGTTGCTGCTACCCATGTTGTGCGCTTGTTCTGTGCTGAAACAGAGGACTTGAGTAGGATGCAATAATCCCTTTTCATGTGACTCCTCAGCTATAACCAGTTTTGATCACTGTGGTCACAGAATCTAAAGAGGGAAAAGAGCAGTTGGGTTGTGTGGTCCATCTCCCTGCCAGTGCAGGAAAGGATCTTCCTCTGGGGTCAAAGGGCTAGCAGAGGATCACCCATAATACACTGCAGATCAGGCATTTGCTAAAGATAATTCATCTTGGTTCTGTCTTCACCCCTTTTGTACATCACAGTATTAGTGCAGCAAAAAGAAATATTGAAAACGAAGCCTTAAAGCATGGTGTGACACACTCCGTATATTTTATGGAAATACGCTTATGAGTAAAAAGAAAAGGAGTGCTTGTGGCACCTTAGAGACTAACAAATTAGCTCAGTGGTTTGAGCATTGGCCTGCTAAACCCAGGGTTTTGAGTTCAATCCTTGAGAGGGCCAGTTAGGGATCTGGGGCAAAAAATTGGGGATTGCTCCTATTTTGAGCAGGGGGTTGGACTAGATGACCTCCTGAGGTCCCTTCCAATCCTGGTATTCTATGAAATTTATGAGAGCATAAGCTTTCGTGAGCTACAGCTCACTTCATCGGATGCACACTCATATGCTTATGAGTGTGAGTATGATGTAACTGGAATATGCTTTAGGCAAAAGGTCTCTTGTAAGGTCTCATAACAAAGGTTTCAGAGTAACAGCCGTGTTAGTCTGTATTCGCAAAAAGAAAAGCAGCACTTGTGGCACCTTAGAGACTAACCAATTTATTTGAGCATGAGCTTTCGTGAGCTACAGCTCACTTCATCAGATACATACTGTGGAAACTGCAGAAGACATTATATACACAGAGACCATGAAACAATGGTCTCTGTGTATATAATTTTTTGTAGTAGCTGAGGGCCACTGTCAGGAGTGACCTCAGTGGTGATTATTACACATGTTGGGATGCAGATATAAATGACATGTCGGGGGGAGGCATAGCAGGAAAGACTATCAATATGAGGATGTGAGGTAGTGCAACATAAATCTTGATGGGAGGGGCACTTACTCTTTCATGCACTCCTAATTCCTCCTGTTTGTTGCTTTTCCTGCTATCTGCTCTCTCTTATGGCCCCTTGGCATGTAAGCTCACAATGCGTAACTCACACCAGCATTGACGTTGCTTTTGAATTTGGTGCTTACTCTTTGTTTTTAATTAGATGGAGTGATTATAACGTGAGCAGTGATTAGCATCTCTTCTGGGTTAAACTGTAGCTTTCCTCTTACAAACTAAGAGCCTGCTTGCTTGCAGGTGGGATTTTCTTTGTATTGGTTAAATAATACATGAGGGAGAGCTGTCGAGATTGGGAGGAGGAGGGAAAAAATGATCTGAGTTCTTAAAAAACACAAAAACCTGATCAAATGATTTAAGGCCTGCCAAGCTCCACTGAAGAGTTTTATGGATATGGGAAATAAACAGCTTAGCACAGAAACTAGCAAGGGTGGTAGAGGGCTCAGGGGCTTGGTGATGGGATATGAAGTGTCTCAACTTCAACTCATTGATTCAGATTCATCCCAAGTCTTGGTAAAACTGCTCTTGCTGAGCGCTCTAAAGGCTAGTGCAGGCAGGCTCAGATTTTAACGCACAGTTTTCTCAAACTGGGGATTGCAAACAAGGTTCAAGGAGGTGATGCCCACCCTCTGTTTCTTTATGGCTAGATGGGAGGGAGGTCCCAAAATTCTATCTTGTTGTAAGAGGGGGCCGTAGTATGGTACAGGTTGACGAGCACTATTCCAAGGTACACATATACCATTGGCCTGATTCTTCTCTCCTTTATGCTGATGAAAATCAGAAGTAACTACAGCCCCTCAGTGCACATTGGTCTTGCTCATTAAGTGTTGATTCCCTAAGCTCATTTTGGACGGTGTTGGAACCATTCTCTATATGAAGAGCTCTCTGAAAAGGGTCAGCTTTCCCCTTTGCCTAAAAATAATGCCACCCACACCCACTCTTCATTACGTCTCCTCCTCGGTGGATTGCGGGAGAACGGCAGCAGGGCCAGAGACAGAATGGGAGGCTTTGTGATGTGCAAGTGCCTGAAAATTCTTTATTGTGTCGATTTCTGGCAGTATGAGAACCGCCCCCAGCAGCAAAGTATCAGGATGCACTGGCATCATGTGCCATGATGGTCATTTTTAAGCTCACCCTAGATATCATGCAAAGTCACTTACTCGCTCTTAATTTAATTTAGAACTGGTAGTCTAACAGGTGCCACGCTGACAGTCCTCAGGGTAGACCAATTCTGTTCATCAGCAGACCAGGCAAAGCAGAGGCATTGCCAGTATGAGTTTCTACACGTCATCCTACCAATGGTCTTATCTACACAGGGGAATTGACCAGCATTGCTATTCCACAATAGCTCCCCGTGTGGACATTCTTTGGGCCTAGCTGCACAGGGACACTCAGGAAAGAGAATCCAGGTGAACTAGAGGTATGAATTCGAAGTGGATTAGTTAAGCCACACTGAACCTGTGTGAGGAGACTCTCATTCAGAATTAAAGTGGCCTTAATTTCGATTTAGTTTAATTAATTTCCAAAGTGTTTAAAACTAAATCAAAGTACGGTCACTTTAATTTTTAATAGGAGCATCCACACAGGGGGTTTAATGTGGTTTGACAAATGACCTTTAAGAGCTAATTTGGATTTACTTTCCCGAGTATCCCCAGGTAGATAAACTCTTATTCTGGAATAAGTATGTCCATACAGGGAATTATTCCAGAATAGCTATAGCACTTTACATTCATTCCTACCTCAACCACACCATAGCTTCCCCATGTAGGCAAGCCCTTACCAATTACCTAAAGGCAGGAGAAAAAACTTCTGTCTCCACATTTGTTACAGTCACAGCTTTTTTGCCAGGAGTGCCTTTTATGATGTGAACTTCTATGATGTGCCCACCTGCCTACTAGAAAGTGGACTGAAACCCTAACACTTGTCATATGGGCCACCAAACAACCTGAACCTCATAATGATTTTCAGTCTTTACTGATCTTGGTGTCATATTTGACTTGAAGACTTGGAGGTGAGACACTCCACATCCTACTACCCACTCTCTGAGCCATTCAGGGCACCTACTAGCATCTTCCTTAGCCTGAACATTTCCCATTGTTCTGCCTTAAGGCCTGAACAAAAGACCTGAAGAAGAGCCCTGTGTAAGATAGGGTACGTCTACAGCATGAAATTATTTTGAAATTATTATATTAGAATTTTCGGAAGCGATTTTATACATTCGGTCTTCTGTGTCCCCAGTAAAGCATGTGAATTTGGTGGAGGGCATCCACATTACCGAGGCTAGCATCAAATGTCAGAGCTGTGCACTGTGGGTAGCTATCCCACAGTCCCCGCCACCCGCTGGAATTCTGGGTTAAGCTCCCGGTGCATGATGAGGCAAAAACTTTCTTGTGGGTGTTTCTGGGTGTGTGTCATCAGTCGCTCCTCCCTTCGTGAAAGCTACGGCAGACAATCGTTTTGCGCCTTTTTGGCGTGCAGACGCCATACTGCTTTCAGCAGACGGTGCACTGCTGCTCTCCTGCTACTATGAATCCACCTCTCATTTCCTCTCATCTTCCTATGTAATCTCTAGTATCTACTCTTTCTCTTCCTCATCGAACGCTTCCGCTGCGAACTCTGCTCGGCCATCATGAACCGAGCAGCACAGCTTCCGCCTCCAACTCTGCTCTTCAGCTCTTGCCGCGCTACTGAACTTCCCCATGTTGTCTGTCCTGGGCTCCCATCTCCTTGAAAACCACAGAACACAACCATTTCCCGCCTTTTTTCGGCTATTGTGAACCGAACAGCACCTCTTCCGCTGCCACTCTGCTCTCCTACATTTTGCACCCTTTTTCCAGGATTACCCATGCAGGCACCATAGCCATGGAGCCCGCTCAGATCTCTGCTGTAGTTTGACCATTGTAAATACCTCGTGCGTTATCCAGCAGCATGTGCAGTACCTGCAAAACTGGGCGAGGAAGCAACGACAGCGCAATTACTCTACTGATGAGGACATGGGCACAGATGTTCCTAGAAGCACGGCATGTGGCTCTTGGGAGATCAGGGTGGTGTTGGGCCAGGTTCATGCTGTGGATTGCCGATTCTGGGCCCAGGAAACAAGCACAGACTGGTGGGACCCCATAGTGTTGCAGGTATGGGATGATTCCCAGTGGCTGTGAAACTTTCGTATGCGTAGGGCCACTTTCATGGAACTTTGTGACTTGCTGTCCCCTGCCCTGAAGCGCAAAGACACCAAAATGAGAGCAGCCCTCAAAATGAGAGCAGCTGAGAAGCGAGTGGCCATAGCCCTGTGGAAGCTTGCAACGCCTGACAGCTACCAGTCAGTCGGGAATCAGTTTGGAGTGGGCAAATCTACTGTGGGGGCTGCTGTGCTGCAAGTAGCCAACACAATCATTGACCAGCTTCTATCAAGGGTAGTGACTTTGGGAAATGTGCAGACCACTGTGGATAGCTTTAATGCGCTGGGGTTCCCTAACTGCGGTGGGGTGATAGACGGAACGCATATCCCTATCTTGGCCCCCAAACCAGAAGGGGTACTTTTCCATGGTGCTGCAAGCACTGGTGAATCACAAGGGACGTTTCACCGACATCAACGTGGGGTGGCTGGGAAAGGTCCATGACGCTCGCATCTTCAGGAACTCTGGTCTGTTTGACCAGCTGCAGGAAGGAACTTACTTCCCAGACCAGAAAATTACTGTTGGGGATGTTGAAATGCCTATAGTTATCCTCTGGGACCCAGCCTACCCCTTAATGCTATGGCTTATGAAGCTGTACACAGGCATGCTGGACAGTAGTAAGGAGCAGTTCAACTATAGGCTGAGCAAGTGCAGAATGGTGGTAGAATGTGCGTTTGGACGTTTGAAAGCGCGCTGGTGCAGTTTACTGACTTGGTTAGATCTTAGCACAACCAATATTTCAATTGTAATTGCTTCTTGTTGTGTGCTCCACAATATCTATGAGAGTGAGGGGGAGACGTTTATGGCGGGGTGGGAGGTTGAGGCAACTTGTCTGGCGGCCAGTTTCACACAGCCAGACAACAGGGTGATTAGAAGAGCACAGCAGGGCGCACTGCACATCAGAGAAGCTTTGAAAGCCAGTTTCATGACTGGCCAGGGTACGGTGTGACAGTTGTGTTTGTTTCTCTTAAAGTTACCTGCCCCCTACGTATATGAAAGGAAATAAAGTCACAATTGTTTAAAAACCGTTCTTTATTATTTTTTGCACAAAACACTGAGAGAAATCAGAGGCTAGATGGGGAGGGTGGGGGTAGTGGGTTAGCGGGTGGAGGAGGAGGGAAGGACAAGTTCAGAAACCAAATTAAAATTTTGGATATGCCAGCTTTCTGCTGCTTGTGCAATCCTCTGGGGCTGACTGTGTGGGTCCCCGTAGCCTCCCCCACCGTGTTCTTGGGCATCTGGGTGAGGAGGCTATGAATCTTGGGGAGGAGGGAGGGCAGTTATACAGGGGCTGCAGTGGCAGTCCGTGGTCTTGCTGCCTTTCCCGCATTAGATTCACCATACAGCAGAGAATGTCAGTTTGCTCCCCCATGAGCTTGACCATAGCATCCTGCCTGCTCTCATCGCACTCGTCCCTCCTCTCTTCGTATTCATGTAACACTGTACGGGACTCCGCGGGACACTTTACGGGACTGTCAGTGTGGGAGGACTGCATGAGCTTGGCAAACATGTCGTCCCGAGTTCATTTTTTCCACCTTCTAATCTGGACCAGCCTCTGGGACTGAGTAGATAGGGGCCACGTTGAAACACTTGCACCTGCGGGAGGAGAAAAAGAGAGGGTAGTATTTTAAAAGATACATTTTAGAGAACAAAGGGGACACTGTTTCTCAGTGACACAAGCAATTCATAGTACACAGCACATGTTCTTTCTGTACAAGTTCGCATTTTGCCTCTTATACTGAAGTGCCTGCCACTTTGGTGTGAGTAAGCCATCACGTGCAGCCAGGCAACAGAATTCAGCTTGCAGGCAGCCATGGTAAGCCCTAGGGGCACGCAGCGTTCTGCTTCTTAGACATTCATTTCAATGCTTTCAAACTGCTGGGCCCCCTTTCCCATAGCAAGCAATGCCTGGCGGGTTTTCCATATAAAAGGAGAGCCTGCATGCTCTCTGGGATGATCGCTTCACACAGCACCCTCTTCCCCCCCACACACACACACACACCGCGTGGCTCCGATGAGGCTCTGAGCAGGGATGAGCCCTTTAAACTAAATGCAAACAGCCCAGCGTGGCTGGGTTTCCCCCCACCGCATGGCTCCGATCAAGCTCTCACTCACCAGAAGTGCCTTCTCCAGGGTCATGGTCCAGGAGCCCACCTTGGGAGTGGGGGGAAGCTATTGGCTCCAGCGTTAAGAATAGTTCCTGGCTAGAGGGGAAAACAGATTCCCCACTTCCCGCCTGTGCACTGTCCTCCTCCTTCTCCTCCTCTTCGTCCTCCAAAAACTCATCCTCCTCGCTCCATGCTACTCCCCCCTTGCAGACAGTGGTGGAGTAGTGGTGGCGTCACCCCCCCCCCCCATAATTGCATGCAGCTCACGGTAGAAGCAGCATGTATGGGGCTGTGACCCAGAGCACCCATTCGCCTCCCTGGCTTTTTGGTACACTTGCCTGAACTCCTTGATTTTTGTACGACACTGCTCTGTGTCCCTGGAGTAGCCTCTTTCCCTCATGGCCCTGGAGACTTTAGCATACGTATTTGTGTTTCTTTTTTTGGAACGTAGTTCTGCCATAACAGATTTGTCTCCCCAACATGCGATGAGATCCAATACCTCCTGTTCGGACCATGCTGGAGCTCGTCTGCAAATCCAGGACTGAATGGTCGCCTGTGCTGATGGTGACCAAACAGGAAATTCAGAAGTTCCCAGGGCTTTTACTGCCTACCTGGCTAGTGCATCAGAGTTGAGAGTGTTGTCCAGAGCAGTCACAAGGGAGCATTCTGAGATCGCCAATAACGTCAAATTGCGTCCACGGTACCTATAACCTGGAACTGCGATCTCGATTTTAGCGCTACTCCACTTGCCGAGGTGGAGTACAGAAATCGGACTAAAGAGCCCTTTAAATCGAAAAAACTGGTTTGGTCGTGTGAACGGAATCAGTTTTATTTCGAAGTAACTCACCTTTTGTTTTGAATTAGCTATTACCTGAGCAGGAGAGTGGGGTGGGGGGAGGTATTTTTTCATGCTTTGTGTGTATAAAAAGATCTTCTACACTTTCCACAGTATGCATCCGATGAAGTGAGCTGTAGCTCACAAAAGCTTATGCTCAAATAAATTGGTTAGTCTCTAAGGTGCCACAAGTCCTCCTTTTCTTTTTGCGAATACAGACTAACACGGCTGTTACTCTGAAATCTGTCACCCACCTTGTCTCTTAAGGCTTTTCAGAATCCAAATCACCTTCATTTTTCACCTGATAACTCTTCTGTGAGTATTATTTAGCCAGCATAAGAGAAAGTTTGGGATTTGGATATATTTTTCTGACAGGATAGTAAATGGACAATTTGCTATCAAATAGTTCCTGTATCTTAATTTCTTTACACAGTGGGGTAGCTCTGAACAGCAAGAAGTTGTAACACATGAACCATCTGCAATTTAAATCTCTGGGCCAAATTCAGCAGAATTATGACTTACACATCAAGTGTAAATTGGTCAGAATGCTTGCATAAATGGGTGTCTGTGGTAAAGCAGAGTTGCAGTGATTAAGTATTTAGTGAGTTATGCAAAAAGAATGTAAATTATATGCTGACAGAATGACATGGGATGAAGTGGGGGGAAAGCATCAGAACACAGCATATAAGAGAATGTTTCCACTATGTTATCTCTCACTCTTACCGTTGTTGCTTTTCCTTCTGGACCCACTTCTCCCCAGGGGTGTCAGGTTAGTATAATTTTTGGTGGTGCCCAGAAAGGGTCCAAGTCCCACCCCCACAAACACCTGCCTAAGGCTCTGGGAGGGAGTTTGGGTGCAGGAGGGGGAGGGGTCGGGCTCTGGGAGGGAGTTTGGGTGTGGGCTCTGGGCTGGGGCAGAGGGTTAGGGTGCTGGGGGGGCGGGCTCTGGGAGGGAGTTTGGGTGTGGGCTCTGGGCTGGGGCAGAGGGTTAGGGTGCTGGGGGGGCGGGCTCTGGGAGGGAGTTTGGGTGTGGGCTCTGGGCTGGGACGGGGGTTGGGGTGCAGGAAAGGGTGAGGGGTGTGGCGCTTATCTCGGGTGGCTCCTGAAAGCAACCCACACACCCCTCTGGCAGCGGCACCTAGGTGGGAGGGCCGGGGGTCTCCGCGCACTGCTGCCCGCAGGCACCACCCCCACATCTCCCACTGGCCACAGTTCCCGGTCAATGGGAGCTGCAGAGTCAGCGCTCAGGGCGGGAGCAACACAGGGAGACACCCCCCACCCTCAGGGCCGCAGGGACATGCTGGCTGCTTCTGAGAGTGGCACGGAGTGAGGGCAGGCAGGAAGTCGCCTTAGCCCCACTGCACTGCCAGCGGTGACAGCGGTAACCGGGGGCCCCTGGCCCTTTTAAATCACCTGGGGGCAGCAGGTGGGGCTGGGAGACACTTCGGGGGAGGCACGTGGGGGCAGCAGGCGGGGCTGGGGGAGAGACCCGGCCCTGAACATTGGTGGAGCTGGGTCCCCAGGCCCTGAATATTCCTGGAGCCCGGGCACCACAGGCCCATATAACTCGCCACCCCTGCCCACCAGTATAACTTGACTGACTTCCAAGGGAAGCAGTGGGGGCAAAGGACCTATCTGGCTTCAAGATTAAACTCGATAAGTTTATGGAGGAGAAGGTATGATGGGATAACATGATTTTGGCAATTAATTGGTCTTTAAATATTCATAGTAAATAGGCCCAATGGCCTGTGATGGGATAGGATCTGAATTACTACAGAGAATTCTTTCCTGGGTATCTGGCTGGTGAATCTTGCCCATATGCTCAGGGTTCAGCTGATCGCCATATTTGGAGTGGGAAGGAATTTTCCTCCAGGGCAGATTGGAAGAGGCCCTGGGGGGTTTTCCCTTTCCTCTGCAGCATGGGGCACGGGTCACTTGCTGGAGGATTCTCTGCGCCTTGGAGTCTTGAAACCACGATTTGAGGACTTCAGTAGCTCAGACATAGGTGAGAGATTTATTGCAGGAGTGTGTAAGTGAGATTCGGTGGCCTGCATTGTGCAGGAGGTCAGATTAGATGATCATAATGGTCCCTTCTGACCTTCATATCTATGAATCTATGACTTCAGTTAAGTTACTCCTGATCTACATGTGAGTGAGAAGGAGAACTGGTCTCTCTGTGTTTAACAAAATTCTTTCTAGACATCTACATGCTGAATTGGTGTAGGTTCCACTGCTGTAGGCACAGACACCCACCAACACCTGCTTTTCTGACCAACTTACACTCACTGGGATAACTTATGTGACTATTACGATACAGATGGCTCGCCTATGCTTACCCATGACAAATGTGTGGGCCGACCCACAGAGTGTGTGTAAGCCCCACATTCAGCATGGTGTAGTGGAATAGGCACTTGACTAGGAGTCAGGAGACCGGAGCTATAGGTCCTATTCCCAGCTGGCACTGACCTGTGTGACCTTGGGTAGGTCACTTACCTCTCCCATTCTTTATCAACCTTGTCTGTCTGTTAAGACTGTAAACTCTTCAGAACAGGGACTCTGACTCTGGGTGAGTCTGCACTTTGAGCTGGGGGTGCAATCATGCTAGCTGTGATCATGCTAGCACTCAAAAATCAGGTATAGTCGCAGTGACACAAGCGGCAGAAGGGGCATCTAGCTCCTCATACAACTGCAGCTACATTCTGTTTGTAGTGCACTAGCTTGATCAGAGCCAGTGCGGGTGTGTCTCATACAGCACCAAGCACAATGGAGCTGGTAGTCGAAGTGCAAATAATACATTCCTTGTGCATTTATCTGATGTGTGTCCAGGAGAGCCAGTTCATAAATCCAGCAGGTGTATGTTCACCTCTTTGGGAGACCTAAGCTATGAGTTCAGATTTCAAAATAGGTCCCATTACACATTCTTCTTTCTTTGCCACAGGTATTTCAATGTAGGGCACCCAAAGTCACTTACCAAGTCAGTTTCATTTGCCATTTTTTCCTCTCTTTCATCTAAGGAAGAAAACAAAATGCAAACAAAAGGGCCAACATTTTTGAAAAGTCAGTAATTACAGGCAAAATGCAAAGCTTAAGGCTTAAGAAGAAAATTACCCTGTTGAGCAATAAAGCACTTAGAGTTTGACTCTGTTACGCAAGAAAGAAACTTTCCAGGCTGGTTGGCAACTGTTCCACTAGCGTCTACATAGTTATTGATTAATTCATCTATTGTTACACACTTCTTTCATTAATCAGAATGGTTCTCTTCACTTCTCTGTCCCTGTGTAGCCTTTCTTAGTTTCTTTACAGCTGTTTCAGAGTAGGAAGCTTTAAATATCAGGTTACTTCATTAAAATACAATCTCTTCTGGTCCTGGTGTGGAAATTTCCAGGGTGTGGCATTGTGTCTTTCAGAGAGAAATAAGAGTACACGATTTATTTTTTGCCTATTTAAAATTAGAGACGGGTCCATAGTTCAGATCCAGGGCTTTTTGTTCACCCCATGAGAGTGACTAGGACACACAGAGCCAGATCCTGAGTTGGTGTAATTCCCTTGACTTCAAAGGAGCTATGCTCTTTTACACCAGCTATGTCCATAGCATGTACAGGGCTCTCCCCTGGGATCCACATTTTAGGGATATTGAGATCCAACGTTCTGGTTCAGAAATCTCTAGTTGAATCACATGCAGGTGATGGTGCTGAGAGTAGATATGTAGTACAGATTTGCTTTTTTGCCTTTACCTTAATGCATATTCAAATTTATAGACAGCCCTGAAACTTACAGTCCTCTCTCCATGTTCACAAAAGGTAGAGCACAGACAGAAATAGGCCTCCGTAGTCACATGAAGGGGCTACACACAGAAGACAAAACAATAGTTCAGCCTTTGCTAACCTATTCAATTCTTGGTGCATCTGCTGAAATCGCCCGTTCTGACAGTGATTTTTTGTACCGAAAGCACCTGGCCTGGACAGAAGCCACTGCCTCACTTCACACAGGACGTTGAACACGTATCAGAAGTAACAACTTCTGGTCACTGTCTATAACAATCATTGGTACTAGTGAACTAGAGGTCCTAACTTACAAACCCTTGCAAAGGACTGGCTAGCTCACAGGCCTCTCCCTTTGTGGACCTGCAAGACAGCTATTGACTGCTCCACAAGGACAGTGCATCTAGGAAGAGCCAAGTTTAGACTATCAAGGACTGAGAGCAAAGCATTCTATTCTGGGACTCTGATGGAGCCTTAAACTAGACTGTGTTAAAACCCAAACCTAAGATGCATCTTTGTTTGTGGGTAACGATTTCATCAAAATGTCCACTAGCAGACCCTCCAAGACACTGCGTCTGATTCACCCACTGTTTTGCTCCTGTTTTGCACCAGTGTTACTCCATTGAAATAAAGGAATTACACTGGTGGAAAACTAGAATAATGCAATAGTGAATCAGGTCAACAAAACACATTTGAACACCTCTTTAACCCAGGCGATAGAGAGGAAATGTCATTGTTCAGATGATTTGTTACTTCATTATTTGGTTTAGCATCTAGATAGCAAGGTGGCAGGCCTTTTCTATCCCTGTCCCAGTTAGATAGAAAGATATGAAATTATCTGTATTATTCTTGACTTTTAAACAAACAAGCCAAAAATATAAATAAAGCCTTTGTTTGTTGCTTCCATGCTCACAGCTGTAAGTATTGCAAATGAAACACTGAGCAAGTTCTTTCTTTCCTCAGCCTTTATTGTTGTTCTTTCTGCACAATCCTAAGCCGCCTATAGCATGGTATCTAGGTGCATTTCATATGGGTCATTAACATTTTATATCAGAAGGGCAAGGATGTTTCTTCCTCTGTGTTAAAAGATAGTTGTATCCAAGAGACTGCTGGAACAGGGAGAGGCTTTTATTAACTTCATTCTCACCCTATGCACAATGATTTGAGATTTCCAAATGACAATGATTAAAACAAACTCCAGCCATAGTTAAATGTCAGTCTCAATTTCCAATGGCAAATTCAGTGTGTGTGATGCTTGCAAGATTCTTCATTCAGGTTTTAATGGTGTGCATAATCCATGTGTGTGTTTGCCTTCCTATATAAACAGGACTGACACAACTCACTGTGAAACTGGGACTCCGGAAGTTAAAAATTTTTACCAGCATTTGAATGATCCTCTCAGTTATGTCATTGTAACAGATTGGATATCACTCCTCAAGTCATCTTTGATACAGATCAAAGTTACTAAGCTGAAGGAGATATATTCATGTTACCTTTAAAACTGCCATTGAAGGAGGATAGCATTGTGTCTTGCAGTGACAGCAAATAACCCCCTAATTGGGATAAGGCCATTAATATGCACAAATAAGGAGCCATTTGAGAGGCAAAGGTAGAATCATAGAATATCAGGATTGGAAGGGACCTCAGGAGGTCATCTAGTCCAACCCCCTGCTCAAAGCAGGGCCAATCCCCAATTTTTGCCCCAGATCCCTAAATGGCCCCCTCAAGGATTGAACTCACAACCCTGGGTTTAGCAGGCCAATGCTCAAACCACTGAGCTATCCCTATGGCAGAGTGAACTGGAAATACAAAGATTGCAGAGCTAGAGTGAGTCTTTCATTAAATATTGTATACAATGGGTATTGTGCCAGGGCCCAACCTGCCAAATGTCCAGACTGCTGCACCTGAGCAAACATTATTGTTCCTATGCAAACACAATGTGTGACACTCTGGCCAATATGGTAATGTAGGATCACACATCATGCTTTAAAGTGACCAAAGAGTGTAAATGGGAGGCATTTCCTGAGAAGAGGAGGTGGCTGACGACAGAAGCTGGGAGATGCAAACTGACAACTGGAGAAGGACGGGACTTCAACAGTTTGAAGAACAAATCCAGGTTCTCAAAGGACGTGAGCATTTGGTTCTCCAGCTTATTTCTTCTTAAATATTTGGGGCCTACCTAGGTGAGGCTGGGTAGGAGACCTAAGGATCTTTCAGACAATTTATCTTTTTGTTTTTTGTTTTTCCTCTCAATTTTTGAATAAACCTTTTTCTTCATGTTGGATATTTTCTTAGTTCTGGACTGCTCTTGGGAAATTTCATTGTAATTTATTCTTAAAGATGAGGAGAAATAAGTTCTGAGTTCTTGTGAGGGCAATGACACCTGACCTGGGCCATTTGCTCAAAGGTACAGATCAAAAGACTGTCCATCCCCCTGATGAGCTGCTAACATTCTGAGGCACCCAGTGAAGTGCACTGTTCCAGAAAGACCTGGGTGGGCTACTTGTTCCAGAAAGACCTGGGTGCCTCAGAAGGACATCTGAGCCCACTCGGCCTTTCCTTCCACTCCCCAAAGAGAGTTCTTGGTATGGATTGCTTCTGGACTAACATCAACTGCCTGTTCACTCTCCTCAAGACAGCCCCTTCATCCTAAGGAAGCAAGCAGGATAATAATATTCCATGGCACCTGCCCATTCAATTTCACAATTATCCAAGTTTCAAGCGATGCTTCCAAGTTACATTACAGAGCTGCTGCTTTTAGAATGACTAGAGTGCTGGTAACCTCGCCAAGTATACTTCATTCTTCCTTTGAAAAGGAGCAAATGTGCAGCCAAAACTGCACACTGGTCATTCATACTTCTAACTAATTGAGCTATGCAGTAAGGAGACACTGATGACTGGAGAGCTAGTTCACTGCAGAAGCCCAGTTTTATTATAACTTCTTTTTAATATTGTTTTTCACCTGTTTGACACTCGGCTTTTGTGATTTTCACTGGAATATTAACTAGTGATACTACTGATTCTTTGGTACTAAAGGTGGCTGGACTGCTGAGTAACTGCAGCTCCTTTTGACCTCAGTTACAGTTGGGTACACTTTATTCTTTTGAAAATCTGGCCCTATCTAATTCTGTTCCAGCGGGCATGTGATGTGAACAGCGTAATCTAATAGTACAACAATTTATCGCTGACGTACTGGACAGGCTGGCTTCTTTGACCTGTAAGGGAGTTAATCAGACCTCTTGGCCCTGCTTTTGCCAGCTATGATGGCTTGATTGCCATTCAGAGAGCTGCTGGTGGAAATCGATTCTAATACTAAACACTATGAGCAAGGGACTGACTAAACTGATGGAACGGATATTGGGGAGGTGTTGTTTTGTTTGTGTGTGTTTTTTAAACACTATAAGCATGTTGAACATTGATAGCCACAGTTAAAAATGAATATAAACAAAATAATGTATTTTGGTATAATTAAGCTAATTATGATGGGAAGTTGGTTTTAACTAAACACCTGTTACCGTTCTCTGTTTGAATTAAATAGTTGTAAACCTCCGGGGCTCTCCTTCTTTTTCTTTCTTGCTAAAATCAATCTGTGCCTGAGGATTTTGCAATGTCTTTCTTCAATCGGATTAACAGGGTTTGTAGGGTCTTGCTCTCTGGAGCCTTGAATACACAGGGAATATTGCCAGCAAATTCCAACTGGTACACTTTACGTCTGACCCTCATGAGAGCCCCCCAAGTTTACCTACACTCTCTATAAACTTGGTGCCCTCTTCACTTGTATTGTTGTAAATGATTTACATTGAAAATAAAGATCAGCCCTGATCTTATTACATCTGTCAGTAGAATCACTTGATGTATTGCTGCCCATATCATGGTCTGTGTCTGGTATCTAAGGACCAGAACTCTCCTGATTTAGGTCTTCTTTTTTTGATCGTTCATTTTAGATGGCTTGTGGTTCCAGTGCTGTCTCTTGCGACTTACAAAATAACATTCCACAGGATTTTTATTTTATGTCCCCTTTTTTTACCTCATCTCCATCCTCACCGTGCCTTTACTCCTCAAAGCCTTTAATATGCCGGTATGTATTTCCAATGCAAAATTTCAGACCACTTTTTATGGAAGTAGGACAAACTTTTTTGGAGAAAAAGTGATAGTCATTATGGGCCCGATGGAAAGATTCCCATTTATTTCAGTGGGCTATGAATGTGCCCCTGCATCATAACTATAGCCCCATGCTGCCCTATCAATATTTATGTAGTGCAGTTATTTTGCTATAAATAGATCAGCACATCTGAAAGAGACCAGATGTCTAAAATTAAAATTCTAAATAAGCAGTCCGTTCTAACCTGGGAAAGCTCTTACCGCATACAGTAGAGTACCTTATAAATAGAACTTCAAATGCTGGTGATGTCATGAACCAAGAGAGCTCTTGACTTGTGATTTATTATGTCAGAGCACGGCATATTCACAGCCTTGTAACTTACAGTCACTGCCCCTGTTATTATTCCCAAGCCATTGTGGTTTCCAACAGATACACACTGTAGTAAATACTGACCTGAACTGAAACTCTAAACAACCAATCAGAAGGTCAGACTCTTCATTTTAAAATTCTTCTTTGTGAATAATTAAGGGTACTATTGACTTAATTGGGGGTACATAAAACGTCCAGAATGAGATATGAGATTTCATGTCAAGTTTGCAGCCACCAAATCTGCAGATTTTTTCAGACTCCTTGCTTACAAGCTGATTTCCAAAGTTTGTGGTGACGATCAGATTTTTTTTCCACTGCAGCACATGCTGTTTCTCTTGCTTCAGTGCAAGCCACTTATTTTTCGAGCTTTCCTGGAGCACGGCTGTGAATACCTTACTTACAAAATTTAATAATAGAATAATTGTCATTTTTGCTTAGCGCTCATCCCTGATTCTACACACTTATGCATGTGAATCACTTTATACACATGCGACTCTTTGCAGAATCAGGGTCAGAGAGAGTAATCAGAAAGGTAAAACATTCAGTATACAGAAACCCTAATAGCATTGGAATTTAAAACCACACACTTAGGGGGAAAACGTCTTTTTCATTTTAAATATGCTTTGGAAGAGGAAGTCGCAGTTACGGACATAAAACTATTATGAACCATCGTCAAAAATTCAAACTGAAACAAACCTCTTTTTAAGGTTTGAGAATTCTTTTAACGTCTCATTATTTGTCAATTTCATGCCCCTCTGCACTTATGAGTTCCAGAAAAAGCTTGATTTCCCAGTACTCTGGCCAGAGCAGGAAGTACTATGCCAGAACTCATGAAACAGCTTGTGCTTGCAGTCTGATCCAGTCCAATATGCACACCTTAAGATGTTCAGAAAAGCCATTAAACTTTTGGGTGCTTATCTTCTGTTCATCTAAAAACTGATCTGAAATTGTCATGCGTGGCCATATTATTCACAAATGGCAAAGCTGTAAATCGTGTACGCTCAAAGGAGTGCCAATAAAACATGTAGACTACACCATCATGTATTCTTCATAACTCACATATTTTATTTTAGAAATGTTTGAGAGAGCTCTCAAATATTTTATTTGGACTAATTTTTTGTAAAGCCAGGCTGTCTGAGATGAGTTCAGTTCTAACAATAATTGTTCTCCTCCCTCTAAGAGCCCTCTAAAATTGCTTTTATCCTATCTGTCTGTGGTTTACAATCTTGGGATCTTCAAGACTAGAACCAAGCATTGTGTATTCCACTGGGATGCTAGGAATCTACCATTTCTAATGGACTAAAGCTCTGCTTGCTAGCCTCTCTCTATATAATGAGATAATGGTCCTTAAACCTGTTACTGGTGCCAGATCAAATGTTGCTCATGTAATTTGAGGATAAAGGAATAATTTCTCTAGCAAGTTGATTTTCTTTTGTGACAGCTAAGTGACTTAATGTTAGTCCTTGCTGGATCAAAGACATTTAGGCACCTAATTCCTATTGAAATAGGTGTCTAGATACGTTTTGAGGATGTGGGCCAGAATGCAGGTGAGGTGGTCAAAGGTACATGAGCAATCCAATTTATCACCTAGATCTCATCCCCTCATCGGTTATGGATGCATATACCTACCCACATTTAATAAATATTTATTTAGCTATCTCGGGTACAGCGACTGCTATTTAAAGAGGCATCTACTGCACAGGAGTATTTACCTTCACAGTATTATCTGCACTAGTTCTTGTACTTAGACTTGGCTACATTTTTCAAATGTGGCCACTTCTTTAGTGTGCCTCAATACTTGAGTGCCCAAATTATTAAATGGGCTGAACACCCACAAATCTAACTGAAGTCAATGGGAGCTGTGGGTGCTGGACACCTCCTGAAAATTAGAGTGAAGCTGTCCCAAGTTGGTCACTCTACAATCTAAATCAGTCAAATGAATGCCTAGGCATGTGCGTGTATATGTGCAGAGGGAGTGTATTATGGATTCAGTATTGCCAGTCCCAGACATGCTAGGTCCCCCCAAAATCTTGAGATTGGCTTAAAAACCATGGGATTTTAAAAAGTAACAATAGATATTGGTTTCAGAGTAGCAGCCGTGTTAGTCTGTATTCGCAAAAAGAAAAGGAGTACTTATGGCACCTTAGAGACTAACCAATTTATTAGAGCATAAGCTTTCGTGAGCTACAGCTCACTTCATCGGATGCATTATTGGGTTCTTTTTATGAGCCTTTTGGATACATTCAGGGCACCTTTTTCAAGCTTTCCTCCACAATCATAAAAGCTAGACATTTGCAGGGGTTTTTGTTCTGTTTTAAAATGAAAGCAGAGAATCTTGTAACCATGTGGCTCCAGGAATTGGGACTTTAGGGGAAATATTGACTATCACCAGACTGGTGGTAAAATCATGAGATTTGACAACACTTTATAGTTTCTAAAGCATTAATCATTTGATTTCCCACCTCCACTCCCTTCTTAATTTGATCAGAAAGGAAAAACTCCAAGAACCTCAACTGTTTCCTTGATCACACTGACACTAGAAACAATTTCAGGACTTGAATATCTGTATGGGACCGATTAGCCCTGGACTGCCAGTGAGAACCCGACTGCTCATTTGAATCCAGCTCAAGATGGCAGTGATTGACAGTTGTTACCAAGTGACAGCTGTTAGGTGCCCTGTACGAGGTGGTCAGCTGGTCTCAGTCAAGCTCCCACTGGCCAATACCTGTCTTATAAACTACCAACGCATCTTGCACCAGTGTTGATGCTCTCAGTAGAGAGGTCAAGGACTGATGATGAGCCATAGAGAGTGAGATACTGTCTCAGTTCCAGGAAAACCCACATTTCTCTAGGTGCGGGGGGTGGGGGGGGGAGGGAGCGTGTGGAGCACTGAACTGCTGTCACCCAGCTTATTCTATAGATAGAGGCCTCAATTTGCCAGAACTAAAAGCTCTTTTTAAACCTGGATTCTTGTGTAAATAATAGCCCCCTGATAAGCCCTGAGCTAGGCTTAAAGTGATAGTTGTCTGTCCTTTGTATGTTTAGGACTCCGTATCAAGAGAACTAATATTTGAAACCATAATATAAACCCCACAAGCTCAGCGAGCAGCAAAAATACAAATTGCGTCTTTACCCTGCAGATGTGGGCTTTATTTAGTAGCAAGCAGAGATCTTGTCAATTCAGACCAGGAGCTTCTCTGAGCACCCACAATTCTAACTGAAGTTAACCTCTGAGCGTTATAAACTAAGAGGTACGTGTACTCTGAGATCATAACAGTGACGGAGAGACAATCTTGATAGAAAGCGTCTCAGATACACTGACCTGACCTCCCATCAGAGGCTGCAGAGCCAGTGGCGGGGGCACCGGGGCCATAGCTTGAGCACTTTTTGGCTGGGTCAAACCTGCATGGCACTGTGACTCCATGTGCCTGGTCACACCCCCACTCACTCAGATTTGGAGCAGGTGGATGTAAGGGCTCGTGGGGTGCCTGAGAGAGGAAGAGGAGGATAAGGTAGGGGAGAGGGAGATCTATGGGGCCTCCTCACTTTAAACAGTGCCCTGCAGCCCTTCCCTCTCATTGCAGTATGACACTATGCAGTGTTTTGAAGCTCTGAGGCTAAGCAGCCAGAGGAGATATAAGCCCAGGAAAAAGGAAGGTGAGGCAAGAGGGGCATTTATCATTCCTTCTTCCCCCCAACCCCTTGAGCCTTGACAAAACAAGAACGTATACTCAGTCCTGGCTACTGAATCAACAGCCAAGTACTCCCTTTGAAGAAAACTGACTAGCCAAAAAGGAAAACAAAGAGGCTGCCACAAAATAATGAAAGAAAAGTATTTAACATAATCAGAAGGATAACTACTGTATCCAGTCTTCCCCAATTTAGTACCTTTTCTCCATGCCTTTGTTTCCCCTTTTAACATAGGGACTTGTCTCCCACCGTCAACCTGATACATGGAAATTGGGCTTGTTTTATGACTAAGGCTACGAGAGTTGGTCACTGAGGTCATGGATTCCGTGATTTTTACGTGACCTCCATGACTTTCTGCCCCAGGCAGTGGGGTTCAGGCTTCAGCCCCGCACCACAGAGCTCCAGCTTCCATGATTTATTGCCCACATCCTGTCCATGACTTTTACTAAAAACACCCGGGACAAAATCTTTGCCTTATTTGATGACTTATAAAGAGGACCTGAAAGTTTCTGTTTTTTCTATAGGGTTTTGGGGTGGTTTTTCTCTGCTTGCTTTTTATCTTAGAAGAATCAGGCATATCGAGTCTTGTTTTCCCTGTTTGGCTGGAGGCCTACCTTGGAGGACCCAGGTACATGGAGTGAGAACTCTTTGAGCTTTAGAGTATGTCTACACTGCAATCGGGCAGGTGAGTAGCTTGAATCTAATTAGCTCAGGCACCAGTAGAAGTGAAGCTATAGCAAAACAGGCTTCAGCACTGGCTGTACAAGCCTGCCCAGGACCCTGGATACTTACTTGGGCAGCCACCCTGCACTTGGATCTGTGCTACCACAGCTTTCACTGCTCTTGGCGTTCCTGTTAGCTAGATAATGATTAAAGTGATCTCAGGTATGGGAGCTGCACTCACATCTCCAATTGCAGTGTAGAATGGAAGAGTTGGAGTCCTTCCAACAGTTTGTTTAGGCATTTTGATCAAACAGATGTTAAACTCAGTGGTGAAAACATCTGCTTCTGAGCTACACTAGAGCTTCCCCCGTTGGTAATAAAAGTGCAACTTTTCCTGTTTTTCAACCAAACAAAAAATCTCCTCATGTAGGTTTGGCCTTTGGTGCCCTTCTACTCTGGTCTTGTCACAGAAATTGATTGCTGGTACGTGTGGTGAATAAACTATTCCTGCCTTCCTACTAAGTGCCCTGGAATGTCCTGGGAGACAGAAATCAATGAGCTCACCTAGATCAGGTCTACACTAGAAAGTTTTATCAGCATAGCTAACTCAGTTAGGAGTGTGGAAAAAACCACACCCCAGTTGACATAGCTTTGCCAGCAAAAAGCCTAGTGTAGACATAGGGCTTGTCTACACTTACAGTTTATAGCACTCTAACTTGCTTGCTGGTGTGAAAAATACCCCCCTGAGCTCAGCAAGTCTGAGCTTGCTCCAAGGTCTGGTAACCGTGCTCCCCGCGCTCTGAGCTATTCCCCTCGTGGAGCTGGATTACCAGGAGCACTGGGAGAGCTCTCTCCCAGTACTCGCGCGTGACCCCACTCTCACTTCAAAGCGCTGCCGTGGGAGCGCTCCCGCAGCAGTTCTTTGAAGTGTCTAGCGTAGACGTAGCCATAGTTATACCAGTGAAAAAGTCAGTTTGCTCATATAGCTCATTCTACTTGGAGAATTGGTTTAAGGTGTACCGGCAAAAGAGTTCTTTTGGTAGTATACATTGTATCTCTGCTAGGGGAGGTTGCCGTGTAACTTTACCGTATAACTATGCTAGCAAACCCTTTTAAGTGTAGACAAAGCCAAATTAGATTTTCCAGAGCTGGAATGCCCAACTACTGGGATAGGGAAAGAGCTGTTTAAAAACGGCAGCATATTATCAGCAATAGTGAGAATTACAGAGGATGAGTTAGGTGAGTGGCGGGAAAGCGCTAGTCGGTATTTTGGACTTTTATCTGTGGCCTGTACATGTGTTGGAGGTACATTAATGAATTAAGCCTCACATTCCCCCTCGGGTGTATGGATTTTTATGCCCATTTTCTTAGACTGGGAGACTGAAGCCGTGTTCCTGCCCTGGAGGCAAAAAGGGTGAGAGGGTCATTCAGTCTCTGGGTATATCTACACAGCAATTAAACACCCATGGCTCGTTCGGGTCAGTTGACTCGGGCTTGCAGGGCTCAGGACTGTAAAACTGCTGTATAGACATTCAGGCTTGGACACAAGCCTGAGCTCTGGGACACCACAGGGTGGGAAGGGTCCCAGACCTAGAGCTCCAGCCCGAGCCTAAATGTCTACACAGTAATTTTAGCCCCTCAGCCTAAGCCCTGCGAGCTCGAGTTAGCTGACCCGGGGATGCCACGAGTGTTTAATTGCTGTGTAGACCTACCCTCTATGGTCCAATCAGCCCTTGACCTCTTAGCTGGGACTGTCACCAAATGCAGAGTATGATGGTGGTTTTGTAATGTGGGCATCTCCCCAGTCAACCGCAGATTGAGGCCACCAACTCATGTCTCGCAGACCACAAACAGTTATCAGATGGGAATGACTTTGGGTCACTATTGACCTCAGCTGAATTTGCAGCGAGTGAGAGGGTTTGTATCTGGTGATCAATCCCCCTAAGCTCTCCAGAACTCCTGAAAGCACAGAGATTTAGCTACATGCCACTGTTTCAAATGGTTAACGTTCTACAGCAGTCAGTGCTTTACTTCTCCTTAATGCCACACTTCAAAGGGAAGCAAACAAAGCATTACTCTCAATCAGCAGACATCTACTATCCTTCCCCTTATCTCCTCTAGTGCATTAACCTTCCCTGAGATAGCTTTGTCTTGTCTTGTAGCTTAGATTGTCTCATAGGGGCAGCTCAGGGATTGAGGTCGGCATCTTGGCCTCCTCTATGCAGGAGCTACTACGGGGCCCGTTCAGCCCCTGGCACAAGCTAGAACAGTTCTGAGGGCTTTCCTAAATCACACCCCAGCTTCAATGGTTCCAGTGCGCCACTGCAGAATCACCAGAGTGCAAGTTTGCCCCAGCCATGCGCACACACTTCACTAGGCCCAGCCCAGGCCCTGCCTCTGCCTCTGATCTGCCCCCTACTCTTGCTCTAGAGTGTCCCTGCATCCAAAGCTGCCGCTGAGGTATCAAAGCTGGCTCTCTACTGTGTTAGGGGCCTTCTGTTCCAGGGATATTCCCTGGGGAGGTTTACACTGACTTACAGATGAGCCCTAGTTTCTTCTTTCTTTAGAACCTCCTTTAGAATGCAAGGCAGTATTGTTTGGTGGTTAGAGCAAAGGACTGGTATTTGAGAGATACGGGTTTTCACTTCAATTCTGTTTGCCTCAATTACCTCATCAGTACCATGGGCAGAATCCATATGTAGGGGGATAATCCTTGGCTAAATGGTGCTAAATCACTGAGGATGGTAGCTATATCTTATCATATGTGCTACCCACCTGCTTTTCAGTAGCAGTGTTCAACCTCGACTATGCCATTGCTCAATGGTGCCATGGCAGAGCCTAGGTGGCATGCCACACAGACCTCTCAACCCACATGGAACTGTATGATCCTGTACCATTTGTTTTCTCTTCTTGGAGCAACACAATCCCATCGAAAGCACCGTTCCACTCCTAAGCAGTCACTTTGGTTGAAATGATACATAGAATTATGAAACACCCAGAGTACCATGATATGATGGGGATAAACGGGCCTGGCTTCTGTTAAGGAAAGCTGTGCCTCATTAATGAGTTAGATCATCTCAGCAAAAGTGTGATTAAACAAGAACTAATTAATGCAATTTCTTTGGACTTTAAAAAAAGCGTTAACTAAATTAACTGAGGCTATTAGGGAAACTAAGAAGTTAAGGGGCGAGAGGTAAAATACTGTCATGGATTAGAAACTGGCTAAGTGACAGAAAAAGGGAGTAAGAATAGATGATCAATTTGACTTCAATAAAATTCAGTGTTGTTTGTTCAAGTCACATCACAGAAACACATGCTACCAAACACTGCAGCATTTACTACCTTTGATAGGAACCAGTTCTCTTTGTGAACGTAGACAGGACTCGGTAGAAAATGGAGCACAGTTGTTACATGTCCTTTTGACCTTCTAAAATATCTGATATTTTTGGACATTTTCTATGTTAACCCATCCTACATCAGTCTTTTGGATTACTACCTGGGGATAGGTTTATCTTCCAGCACAAACATAACTGCTTCATTGAGATATTTTCAATGACAGTGGTGATCCACAGGCATGCAGATAATAGAAAATTGGAGGAGTGTGTTTTGCATTTAGCAGCTGGGAACACAGTGCCTTGAACCAAAAACACATGCTTAAATCTAGCCCGCATATGAGTCCAGCTACTGGCTGCATGTTTCCCATGAGTGTTAAGCAATGCAGATGTGGAAATATTTCCCACATCCAGATCTCCCCAGTGAAAACCGTCTTGAAGGCAGGTTAGGTTTTGATTGCTTTTACTGCCCTGCTCAAGGAAATCCCAATGATAGAAGTTAGCCTCAAGACTAATGGGGCTTTATTAATAATGGGACTGCTTTCTTCTGTAGCAGTGAATGGGCATTTAATGTCCTGCACTACAGTCATACTGCTTCTGGCTGTGATCGTATCACATCTCATCAACTAAAGTGGAGCCTTGTCAATAACTGGATGGGAGTGGAGAGTCCAAGTAAGAAAATCTAGGGTGCTGGACGGAGTAGGTTTGGTTGATCAGTAAGTGGCAATCTTACGTGTAAAACCCCAGCATGGTGCTAGGGAGCCTTGTACTGTTGGAGAAGCCATCCTCCAGGTGATATGTAAACCTTAGGTTCTGATCACTGGTGTTTAGTAAAAAACCTCGTGGAATCTTTGGAAGGCATGGAAACCTTGCATCCTGGCTGGACCTAAATCCACTAACTGCATTTCCCCTTCCTAAATTCCCCCTGTAGTTCTGATTGGATATAAAGCATTCCCCTTCACAGTGGCATGGGGCCAGAAATGTAGCATTGCTGTGTGTTGTTGGACAGCTGCTGTGGGTGGAATGAAAGACGCTGTGCAAATGTAAGTCACTAATTATCATTAACTGCATTTGCCATTCATAACTGTGAGCAGAGGTGACCTCAGTCAGTCCTCTCAGTAACGACTGGCTAACTGGTAGAGTTATTCAGGCCCCATTGATCTCCACTAGAAGAGGAGACAGCAGCAGCTCTTCATTATACTAAACTTTTCAGCATAGGTAGTTTCCATCACATTTTTCTGACTTGAGAAATGCCGTCATTTTTATATTAAGGAGAAACCCCCTAAACCATTTCCAGGGCATTTGACCCATTTTGTGGCACATCAAGGGAGAGTTGGGTCCCCAAGCTGATGGAAGGCCGAAGGGGCTTGGCAGAGAGCAGGGGTACCACTGAGAGGGAGATCAGGGAGTGAGCTAGTCTTGCTAAAAATAACAGAGGATGGGAGCACTGAGGGCAGCATGTTGCCGCCTTTCCTGCATACCCATTCTTTGGTTCCCGCTGCTGGAGCTAAGGTAAGCCCTATGTTCCCCCATTGTTTGTGTTTGTTGTGGTGTTTTGAGGACTGTGGTGGAATTGCCAGCTACCACTTTGAGTGGGGAGGGGGAGTGGAGGGTCAAGGGTCAGGTCCTGATCCTGTTTGCAGGCTCTGTCGGGAAGTGTGCAATTCATCTGGGCCTAGACGTAGAGTCAGTCTGCAGACAGATAGCCAGCTTAGAGTAAGGTAGGGTACATTGTGCCTCTCTGTTTTAGGGAGCAGCCTGCTTTGTCTCCCTCTGTTGGTTCTCGTGTTTTATTGTTCTAATTCTAAGAAATAAAGTAGCGTTACATTGCAACCTTCCGGCAAGAACATTTTATGTTTTTAGCTAACCTCTCTGTGTATATGCAATAACACTTATAGACCCAGCCATCTTATAACCTTTAAAGATGTTTCACTCCTAGAGATAAACATGACTGAGGTTTGCTCTTGAGCGTCTAAGCATCATGCTGCGACTAGACAGAGGCCTTTGTGTACCTTAGGATTTCAGCCACTAGTATAGCTGCACAGATGTAAATCATATCTATGTTAGCGGTGGTATGCAGATGGTGCAGCTACACAGGTGGCTGAAATCTCAGTTGGCCAAGCCCAAGCTTTCTCCAGCTATTGCGTCAGGAGGAAAGAGAAGACCTTGTTGTGCATAATTTGCAGCACTAAAATCACTTCCCAAATGGGGGAAAATATCTATGTCCAAGAATGAAGACACAGGAAAAAGCCAGATTTGTCAATGTGTAAAGGCAACATTTAAAGGACACAATAAGTTCAAACTGTTAACTACCTTTGAAATCTGTAGGGCATGATTATTTGGAGAGACTAAATGTCAGTATTTCTGTTCAGCAGGGCTCCTCCCTCTTACCTGGAGATGGGCTAAATTGGGGCTTGTTTTGATTTTATATAACCACATTGGTTAGGATTTGTCTTCATAAAACAACAAGTGGGTTTGGTTGGATCCAAGTCCCAGTTTATCCAGACATCTAGAATTCAGACTAAACTGTCCCAGTATTGACCCATGTCAGCTAAAGAGGGACAAGTTGGTATGTATGGAAAACCTCCAGTCTCCTCCTAGACTAGACAGAGAATGGGAATAAAGAGGCCAGGCTCAGGCCAGTAAAAGGCAGGGGTGAGAAGTGAGCAGAAAGCTGTTTGTTTGTTAAAATTAAGTGCCTTGATTCCATTTGGTTGTTTATTTTTTGATAGGTGAGTTTAATGGCCCAAGCTAGGTCTCTGAGGTAAACACCTCATTGCAGTGTTTGGAGGCTGTGGGTGGGTCTAGGGATCAGTTTAGTGCTGCTGTTTTCTATGGCTGGGTGATTAACTGGGCGGCAGCAGCATGATGGCGACACTCTCAAAGCTCTTTGCAGGGAGATCAAAGAGAAAATTTGTTTTCTTTTAGTTTACACTGAAAACAACGTAGCAGATTTTAGCCCTGTGCTTTGATTGTAAATGGAAAGTAAGTAAAGAATAGACCAGTGATTCTCAAACTTTTTTTGTTGTGGACCACTTGAAAATTGCTGAGGGTCTTGACAGACCACTTAATGATCTTTCCAAATGTTGTTTGTGCCATTAGCTAACTATTGTAAAGCGCTTTGGATAAAAGTGCTGTATAAAAAAAATTAATAATAATTAAGGTATTTTTGTTCTACAAATAAAAGCACACAACTCATATTTTAATATCAGTAGTCTTACCTTTCTAATGCGATGGATGTACCCTCTCTCCCCTGCTGTGGCAGCTCCCAAGCTGGGGTTGGGAAGGAGAGGGGTCTCTCCCTAGCAGCCGGAGCCCTGGAGCTGGGGAACCTCATCTCTTTTTCTGGCCGCTTCAACCCTGCACATCCCAAATCCCCCCCATCCCCTCTTCTCACCCCACTGCCCCCTCCCACCTACCCGCTATTCCCCCCAAGGCCAGCACCTCACCTTACATGTGCATCTTCTCCAGGGTCCAGGCACCTAATTAGTGGAACCACACCTGTGCAGCTCCACTAATTAGGTGGGTGGCCCTTCATTCTCTCGTGTGCGGCCACCCAGGCATGCACCTTAGAGGGAACTTTCCGCGGACCACCTGAATGGAGCTCGCGACCACTGGGGGGGCCACGCACCACAGTTTGAGAACTTCTGGAATCGACAATATAACAGGAAGGAGGGTGGAGCACTAGGGACTAGAGCATGTGACCAAGAGTTAGGAATTCTGGGTTCTCTTCCCAGTTCTCCCATTGATCAACTGCATCTACTCCGAGTTTTGGGGGCAGTCTCCCAGCATTTCACTTGCTCCACTGGTCGTGAGTGGTAGCGTCCACTCAGCACCACTGTTTTTAACCACTCTGGGTAGGTCTACGCTGCAATTAGAAGGTGACTGCAGCACAGGCTGGCTGCTCAAGTACATACTGAGGGTCCTAGGTGGGCTTGTACAGCTTGGTCTGCCGTGACACCACTGCTATTGTTATTCAGGCTAGCTAGGTGAAAGCTAGCCAGGGTACATCTACAGGCTTCTGATTGCCGTATAGCCAGACCCTGTATCAGATGAAGTCTAGATGACACATTGTTTAATATGCCAGTGGCCACCAGAGCCCTGTCTACACTAGCACTTCCATCATTGCTTGCACAAGTGGAGCTACACTGGTGATTCTGTAACTGCAGATTTCCCCAAACAAGGCTACTGTAGGCAGAACTACCATGTGACCGTGAACGAGTTGCTTAACTTCCGCATTCATTCTCCCATTTGAATAAGGTGAGAATAATATTTGAACCTTGCAGAAGGGTCGCGAAGCTTAATTTTAACTATTTTGTCAAGTGAGATCCTTGGATGAAAGATGCACGACTAGACACACAATAAGAAAAGGAGTTCTTGTGGCAGGTTAGTCTCTAAGGTGCCACAAGTCCTCCTTTTCTTTTTGCGAATACAGACTAACACGGCTGTTACTCTGAAACTAGACACACAATGTTATTACTTGCATTGTGGATTCTGTAAAAACCATGACAGCCCTAAAATCACAGGATCTGAGGGGTTTTTTATGTATCCTTGATTTCCCAGCATCCTCTTCCATTAGTCCACTACCCTCTTTGTATAAAGAACATACAGTATAGAATACAATAAGTAATTATAAAAGGAAATAGGATAAGTGTTAGCTTAACAAAGGTAGCCTTCTCGTAACTAAGAGTTCCTTCAGTAAGTTACGTCCATGGATTCAGTCACTAGAAAAAGACTTGAGAACACGTCTTTTAATGTGAATTTAGTGTTGGTGAAAGTGAAATGTTCGCAGCCCCTGGAGACTTTGTTTATCCACAGAGCAGGTATAGAATCGGTAGCCGTGGAGCAAGCTTCCTTTATGCTGTCTTGCCACTGTGCCAGCCCTGTCTAGAGAAACCCGGGGCTTGTCTGCATTAGGATTTTAGCTACTGATATAAACTGTGATTTGTAGGAAATGCCTAGCTGTCAGTGTAAGAAGTAATCTATCTTTTATAGGTCCCATTACCACAATGTCTGAGCAGCTCGTTGTCTCTAAGGGTGTGTCTACACTGCACTTAAACATCCATGGCTGGCCTGTGTCAGCTGACCTGGGCTCAGGCTGTGGGGGTCGTAAAATTGTGGTGTAGACATTCAGACTTGAGACAAAGCTCTGAGACCCTCTCCCCTCATGGGGTCCCAGAGCCCAGCCTCCAGCCCCTGCTTGAATGTCTACCCTGCAGTATTATAGCCCCATGCTCCAGAGTCAACTGTGGGAGTTTAATTCCTGTGTAGACATGCTCTAATGTATTTACCCTCACACACAGGCACCCACTCTGTGGGTGCTCCAGGGCTGGAGCACACATGGAAAAAATTAGTGGGTGCTCGGCATTCACTGGCAGCCAGCTCCCCCTCCGCCCCTGCAGCACCTCCTGCCCACCGGCGGCCCCACTGATCAACTCCTCCCCCTCCGTCCCAGCACCTCCTGCATGCCGCAGTCAGCTATTTCGTAGCATGGAGGAGGGAGGAACAGGGACAGGGTGCGCTCAGAGGAGGGGTTGGGAGGGGGCGGGAAGGGGCAGAGCTGGGGGTTGAGCACCCCCAGGGCCCAGAAGAAGCCAGCACCTGGGCCCTCACAGCACCCCTGTGAGCTAGGGAAGTGCTGTTATCCCCATTTTGCAGCTGAGGCACAGAGAGGCTAAGTGGCTTGCCCACAGGAACTTTGTAGTGGAGCAGGGACCTGGACCCTGGTTTCACTAGCCCTAGGCTAGCACCTTAACCACTGGGCTATGCTTCCCTGAAGTGAGCTGTAGCTCACGAAAGCTCATGCTCAAATAAATTCGTTAGTCTCTAAGGTGCCACAAGTACTCCTTTTCTTTCTGCGAATACAGACTAACACGGCTGTTACTCTGAAATCTCTCAAGACAGTGCAGTCTCAACAGCCTGTTCAAATCTTGGTGTCTATGACAAACTAGCTAGGGACCGATTGTGAGTGTGGCTTTTGTGATGTGAATATTTGAGACCGAAATCTCACTTTATTTAAAATGAAAAGGAGTACTAGTGATAATCAAGGTGGGCCATTTCCAGCAGTTAACAGGAACATCTGAGGAACAATGGGGGGGGGGATAACTATTTCCCCATATTTATTTCCCCCCCACCCCCCACTGTTCCTCAGACGTTCCTGTTAACTGCTGGAAATGGCCCACCTTGATTATCACTACAAAAGGTTTACTCCCCCCCCACCCCACCGCTCTCCTGCTGGTAATAGCTCATCTTAAGTGATCACTCTCCTTACAGTGTGTATGATAAACACCCATTTTTTCATGTTCTGTGTGTATATAAATCTCCTCACTGTATTTTCCACTGAATGCATCCGATGAAGTGAACTGTAGCTCACGAAAGCTTATGCTCAAATACATTTTTTAGTCTCTAAGTTGCCACAAGTACTCCTTTTCGCGAATACAGACTAACACAGCTGCTACTCTGAAACCTGTCACTTTATGTAGACCATTGAATTGACCATGAGATGCTAACGACAACCAGGCATTAACAACCTGTGTTTGATTTGAACCATCAACCCAGTTACAATCCAGGTCAATAAATACAAGTGCTAGAAGGGACAGACTGCAGTCTACTACTATGCCTCAGAGCCATCTAGACACCATATCAGCTTGATTTTGAATGCAGAACTATTTCCCTTCCCTCCATTCTGCCTGGTAAACCTGGTATCATCCCATCACATGGGTGTCACAACACGCAACCGTGGTTCTAGGTTAACACTGAAAGGAGTGCAACAGATCATTGTTTGGAATGCATTGCATCTGCAACATCTGTACAGTACCATTTGTCAATGCAGAGTTGGTTCCTCCAGGTCCTCTACCAGCATTGGTTGTAATGTTTGGTAATGCACCAAGTCTTTAGCTCTGGACCAGCTGCAATCTAAAATAGTTTCTTCCCAATGTAGACTGTAAATTCTTCAGAGCCGGTACCATGTCTTCCGGTGTGTTTATCTAGAGCCTGGCACAGGGAAGCCCTGTTCCCAGGCCAAGGTAACTTATAACGCTATGTGGATGGGAAACTTCAACTGTCACAATGACTCTGGCTCAACCGGTCCCTGTCGCCCCATCCCAGAATGCAGTGCCTTACAGCTGGAAGCTACCCAAAGCCCCTGTTCCCAGCAGATGCTGGGAGAAAAATGTTTCAGGATTTACTTGCACTACAACAGTTACTAGGTGAGCTGTGTGCAGAGGCAAATGGGTTGCCAAGTACATTGTTGGAAGGACAAGCCAGCACCTACATAGTTCCACTGAATGCATCCCATGAAGTGAGCTGTAGCTCATGAAAGCTCATGCTCAGATAAATTGGTTAGTCTCTAAGGTGCCACAAGTCCTCCTTTTCTTTTTGCGAATACAGACTAACACGGCTGCTACTCTGAAACCTACATAGTTCATGTAACTCATGCCCTGGCAAAGTTTTTCTTGCTTAGTACAAACACCGTTTAAGAGAAGAGGTTTGCCCTGATGTTGCTAAGCAAAATATCCTCTGCCCCACTGTGACAGGGTCCCTGGGGTGTAAACTGGACTGTGGGATCTCTGAGCCCTCCAAACCCACTAGCCTGGGCTGTCTCTCTTGATGCTAATGTCAAGCTACAAGCCTCTGACAGGCACTGAACTTACACAGCCATCCACAGGTAGGGACACACCCAACCGCTCTAGGAAGGGGAAGGGGGGCGTAAGGTGTAAATCCAGCCCTGACTTAGACCACCAGCCAGGCCAGTTATATTGGCAAAGCTGTGGAGGTCCTGTCACTCACAGCAACTGCACTGAAGTGTACAGGGAGATAACTATGTGCCAGGCTAGGCCTCGGGCAGAGGTGAGACCCCCACTAGCTGCCATGGTTACTGATGTACAGACAAAAGCTGTGTTTAGAGCCAGCCATGCCAGCAACTGGTTAAAAACTGAGCTTATTAAAGTTGCAAAGTAGACAGGGCCCTAGAATGTTGGCATTCCACTGAATAATTAGCATAATTAAGCACAGGCAATCTAAGAAACCAGAGCTGGGGCTCTTTATAGAGTGTCCTCTTTATGTCTCACCCACCCCCCTTTCCCAAGATGAGCCTTTTGTTTACTCCTTGTTCACAACAACAGTAGCACTTAGCAATTCTCAGCTTCAGAATGCTTTCCAAATGCTCATTAATTCAGTCTTTCCCAACCTGGCTTTTTCAGAGGCTTTCTATCCATTAATTTTCTCTCTGGTCTCTTTTCTCCATATTTCACTTTCTCTTTTCTGTATATTTTCCTCCAGGGGAGTACTTTTTCTTGCTTCCCCTGTACATCTCAGAAATATTGCTGAGAAGTGCTTGGGGGATCTCAGCTCAGCTTACAAAGGCTGGAGCAGGTCCACTTTCCTATGAAGAAGTGGTGAACTAAGTAATGAGCTTACATTGGTCAGGCCTCACTCCTGATTCCCACCATATGCCTGCTCTGTGCCTGATTCTTGCCACCATCAGTAACCATTCCTGGCTCTGACCCCTGGCTCCAACTTCTGACTTTGGCTTGACCCTTGGCTCTGGAATTTGGTCTCTGACCCTCAGCCTGAATCACTGGCTCAGTCCGTAACTGGCGCTTGACTCTGATGCTGACCCTCGTCTCTGCCTACATCCTGGTCCCTGACACAAGGGTGGAAAGGTTAGCGTAGATGTGCCACTTGCCTTTTTACCACTGTGTGACTTGAACTTGCTCAGAGCAGCCCTCCATGACATAGTGGTAAACATACTGGTACTGGTCACACAGGTGCTCTCACCTTGCTACCCCATGCAGAGCTGCCACAGTGGGAGAACTTCACAAAGGCCTGTGCAGACAGTGTCCATGTGTTACTGAAAACTGGGAATGTCCCTGTTTCCTGGGTCTGTCCCAGAGTTCCTGGGGATGGTTTTGAAACCCTGCAGAAGCTAGCAGCCAGCTGTGCTGCTGAAAAGGCCACCAAGTTGGCTGAGTGCACCCCCAAGGATCACCCCCCACCAGGCCTGGCATGTGTTGTCACCCTCCACAGCCTCCTAGTGAGTTCCCTCGCTTCACAAGTCCTGGAGCCAGCCCTCTCCTCAGCCAGAGGGAAACCCATTAGGTGGCAGGCTGGGTGAGGGAGAAGGAAACCCTTTTCTCTCTCTTCTCCAGCTGCAAAAAGGCTCCTGAGTAGGGACCATCGTTCCGTTCTGTGTTTGTACAGCGCCTCATACAAACGGGTCCCAGGCCACAACTATGCACTATAGTAATACAAATAATATATAATAGTGGAGAAAGACATTTTCTTTAGCAGAAAGCTTAAAGTCAGGGAAATAGCAAAAAACTGGTGGGGGAAGAGCCTTAAATTCCTTTGAGAAGGGACTGCCTTTTTGTGGGCCTATGCCTCAGTGTGAGAATTTGTTTCAGGGCCTTGAGCAGCACAGTGCAAGGCAGGAGACTTAGGCTGTCGTCTTAGCTCTGCCATTGATTTGGCCTCTCTGTTGCTCAGTTTCCTCATCTGCTAAACAAAGATGATAATATTGGCCCCCCATGAGCATTGGGAGAGCCAGTTAGCGTTCAGAAATGTTTGGATACAAATATGGCTTGTTTCCTGAAAGGTCTGGGATTCAGACTCTCAGCAACCATCTCCCACGCTTGAAGATAAAGCCTTTATTGGATCAATTAGATGGTTGCACCACCACAAAATATAAGGACATACCATTGTGGCCTTGTGCAGGGATTGAGAACATAGGGAACAGTTTGATGATTTCCCACAAAAGCTTTCAGATAAGTTTAATGCCCTGAAATAATTACATTAGTCCCCAAGACAGAACTGATCTTCAAGCAAGCGAAACTGAGAGGCTCTGCTTAAAATGATTGAGTCATTCACCTTTAGGTTGCTGCAACCAGGGCCGGCTCCAGGCACCAGCATTCCAAGCAGGTGCTTGGGGCGGCAGTTTGAAAGGGGCGGCAGTTCCTCTGGCCATGGCGGCAAATCGGCAGCAGCTTCTTCCTTTTGCCATCCACGGCAGCAGTTTTTTGTCATTGCTTGGGGTGGCCAAAAGTGTAGAGCGGCCCAGGCTGGAACCACGTCAGTAACCATTGGCCTATATGAAATGAGGTGGTAGGAATCTCAGTCCAGTTCCTAATGGAGAAGAATCTGTAGCTCAGAACAATTATGGTCACAGCTGGTAACAGCTTTACTGTCTCAGCAAAGAGGTCAAGTGTTGGGTGTGCCTGGAGCCAGAACTCACCTTTCACACACATCCCGAGAGGTGGCCCCTTGAATTCAGCGGTAGGTCAGCTGAAGTGGGAAAAAACAGGGGAGACATCACTTTATGTGACATGTCCCCCTTGCACTCCATCAGGAATGTTGATGCTACTGTAAGTTTAAGTTACCTTAGCATTGCCTCAAGCTGCAGTAACAACGCTTTCCCTCAACCCCTCAGTTGTGAAGTAGGAGAGGAGAGCTATATATGTACAGTGGCTGAGTGTTTTGTGTGACAATGGTGTATAGTCAGGGTTGGTGAGGCCTAGTCCTGCCATGCAGGAGGCCAGAGATCTGTGGTAGGGTTGCCAGGCATCTGGTTTTTGAATGGAACACCTGGTTGAAAAGGGACCCTGGTGTCTCCAGTCGGCAGTGCAGCAGGGCTAAGGCAGGCTCCCTGTCTGCCCTGGCTCTGCATGGCTCCCAGAAGTGTCCGGCATGTCCCTGTGGCCCCTGGGCAAAGGGGCGATCAGGGAAGCTCCGCATGCTGCCCCCGCCTCAAGCACTGGCTCCGCAGCTCCCATTGGCCGGGAACCACAGTCAGTGGGAGCTGCGGAGGTGGTGCCTCTGGGCACAGGCAGTGCACAGAGTCGTCTGGTTGCATCTCCGCCTAGGGGCCAGACATGCCAACTGCTTCCGGGAGCAGCGCGGAGCCAGGGTAGGCAGGGAGCCTGCCTTAGCCCTCCTGCACTGCTGACTGGGAGCTGCCTGAGGTAAGCACCACCCAGCTGGAGCCCAAACCCCAAGCCCCCTGCCCCAGGTTGAAACCTCCTCCTGCGCCTTGAACCCCTCATTTCTGGCCCCACCCCAGAACCTCCCCCCCACAGCTGGAGCCCTCACCCGCCCCAGCCCAGTGAAAGTGAGTGAGGGTGGGGGAGAGTGAGTGATGGAGGGAGAGGGGCTGGAATGAGTGAGGGTTGGGCCTCAGGGAAAGGGCGGGGCAAGAGTGATCAGTTTTGAGCAATTAAAAAGTTGACAACCCTATGTGGGACGTGGTCTTTGTCCCGTCCTCCTCCTGCATCTGCTCTGCCAGTGGCCCTGAAGCTGATGCAGGGCAGCAGTAGGCAGGGCTCAGGAGCCAGGGGTCTATCAGGGCTGGAAAGGGACAACTTGTGAATCCATTAAATGCTTCACAGAGATAAATAAGTAATAGCGGTGGGGGGGCGGGGTTGGAATGCAGAGACAGAAAAGAATGACGTGACCTTTTCATTTCTTACCAAGAGGGAAAATTCCACTAGGGATAAATGGGCAGGAAAAGGCCCCAATCTCCTTCCAGTCACAGCTGGCTGACAGGAGATTCCTGTTCTGAAGGCGAGGGCTAAGCAAAGGGAGCCTGCTGGGGAAATGAGATGGGAAAGGGACAAAGACAATGTCAGAAGTGGAGCCTGGACTCCAGCCTTATTTTTTAATTGCCCCTGCCCAACCCTCTCAACAAGTCAAAGATACATTTTTAGTGGTCCCACCTAGGTCTTCTGGTTGGCTCCTCATCAAGGTGAATGGGGTAGGTAGGCAGGTTTTTGTTGTGCTGTTTGGCTGGAGGCTGTTTCCTGTGCAGGGCCAGATTAATGGGCTCCGATTACACTGCTGAATAGTCTGCACAAGGGGTGAAACATAGACGGTTCCTTTTTCCTTTGGGAAAGACCAAGACACTGTGGGGAACAGCACAAATGCTGGCCTCAACATCCCACTTTGTGCTTGTTCCCATGCTGCCTTTGCACCTGGGGGAGCCCCTCTCTCTTGCTCCTCCTTCAAAGCATTCCATAAACCCCTGTCTTTTCCATGACACATTCCCAGGAGAGCTGCCTCTTTGTACTGCATTGTCTTATATTATCCTGCCCTGTACCAGCCAGTACCTGTGGGACGGAAGCCCTTTGGGGCAGGGAACATATTACTTGCTTGGCACAGCTCTCCTGCTGTATGGTGCTCTATACACTTACAATACTGCATGCCTGTGATTTTCCACTAGTCCCGCCTGTGAGCTCCTTCGCTCTGTGTGCTTTCCAAAGAGGATGTTGCTTCGAATGTCCCATCTGCACTGATCAACCATATTCAGGCAACACACACTTAACAAACGTGCCAACCAATCAAACAAACAAAAAATGGTTTTGTCTTGTGCCGTAGCTGAGATCAAGCTTTGTATTAACCACAGGTTTGGACTGGGCTAAAGTGCAGCTCTGCAGCACATTTCCAGGAAAGTGGTTAAAACAAAGTTCAGTCATGTCTGTGCTACAAAATCAAACTGATGCCATATTTTTTTTAATTAATTTTAAGTTACCATAACAGAAATCATATACTTGGTATACAGTTTGCAGCAAATAATGGCACACAAATCACAGCTATAGAGATGTGAATTTGACCAGTTAAGACCAAAGTATATTTTATGGGCTTTATTGAGTCTAAAACCCAGAATAAAACATCTTCTAATAGAAATGCCAACAGACCCATCATTACATTGTGGTTGCTGGATGATGCTATAAATATGTCTTTGGGTGCTACAGCAAGAAGTATCACTATATTTTAAAATTATTCCTCCTTTAAAATGAGAGGGTTTTTTGTTATTACTCATTTATATTGTGGTAGCATGTAGTAGCTCCAGGCATGGCCAGGGCCCCTTTGTTTTAAGTGTTTATTTTCTGGCACATTTCTTGCTTTTAAATAAAATAAAATAGGTACGACGAATCTTTGTTGATTCCCTTAGTTTATTTCCCATTTAAGATCCTACATTTAGAACCTCAGAGCTTATCCTCAGTATTCAAAGGGCAGCATAACTTTGGTTCCTATTGAATTTTCCTTGTCTAAATACACATAATAAAAGGCATCTATATGTCTAAACATTTAATCTTGTTTTTGTCTTCCTTCTTGGCATAGCCTATTCTGATGAGTAAGCTTTCTCAAAAGCAAGGGGATCCCGTACTCCAATGCAGCATGCTCAGATGTTGGGGAACTGACCACGTTTTAACCAGATCCCGACATGACTGATTTTGCAGTATCAAAGAGAAAGAAGAGACCACCTCATTAAAGAAGTTCCTCTTGCAATGCTGAACTGAATAAAATCTGTCACTAAACTGAACTCAAAACATTAGAGAAGCAGTTGACTGTATCCCTATAAATAAGTGGGAGATGCTGCTCTATAGTGCTTAGAATAGGGGACAGGGAGTCAATACTCCAGAATTTTAGGGGCAGAATCACTGAATTCCTTAACAAATCACTTGACCTCTCTGTATCTTAGGGCTTGTCTGCACTAGGAAGTTTTACCATTATACTATACCAGTATATTTAAATGTGATTAATAGCTTTAGCAACTTCCTAAGGAAATAAACAGAGAGAATCAAAGTCAGCATTGGTGTAACTCCATTTGATTCTTTTATCCTTAGGACAGCGGTTCTCAAACTTTAGCATCCCAAGGACCCCCATTTTGATTTAAAATTTTTTGCAGACCCCCAAGTCCCCTGCTCAGCCACAGGCCCTGCCCCCACTCCACCCCTTACCCCAAGGCCTAACCCCTGCCCCACCTCTTCCCACCACCACTCAACCCTGCCCCTCCTCTTCCCCACCTCTTTCTGCTCCCTCCCCGAAGCGTGCCCCATCCCCCGAGTGTACCCCATCCCCACTCCTCACTCTTCCTCCCAGTGCCTCATGCATGCCAGGGAACAGCTCTTCCGTGGCATGTGGGAGGGAGGGGGAGGAGTTGATCAGCAGGGCCAGAGGCCCCGACATGATTTCTCCCCCACCCCTGAGTGCGTCCAGTCCCCGCTCCTCCCCCTCCCTCCCAGCACCTGCTGCATGCCACTGAACAGCTGTTCCCCTGGTGTGCAGGAGGGACTGAAAGGGATGGGGCAGAGTTGAGGGAGGATGGGGGAGGAGTTGATCAGCAGAGTCCCCGAACCCCTGTTTGAGAAATGCTGCCTTGGGAAGATTCTGAAGATTAAGGCTGGTATTTTTCAGGGTGCTTAAAGCTTGGCCTATGCTAGTAAATTTACCAGCATTGCTATATTGATTAGAAGTATGAAGAAAATCCCAACCCTAACTGACATAGTTATGACAGCAAAAGCCCTAGTGTACGTGAAGTTACACTGGCAAAAAAGTCCTTTTGCTGGTATAGTTTATTCCATTTGGGGGACTGGTTTAAGTTACGCTAGCAAAAGCACTCCTGCTGATATAAATTGTGTCTCCACTAAGAGGGTGTGCCAAGATAGCTCTACCGATACCTCTATATCAGCAAATCCTTTTAAATGTACACAAGCTCTAGACTGATTAGGCACACAACTCCCTCTGAAGATTAGTGAAAACTGAGAGCCTAATTCTTTTAGATGCCTTTGAAAATCATCTTAAACCAATACTAGAGGTGGGCTGAATCTTTCCCTTTGATGTGCTGGGGTGAGGGAAAGAGTGTGGAAAGAGCTACTTCTTGCTTGTGAAGTATCCAAGCACAATACCCCCTTGTCTACTCTCCTCTTCCCCACCCCCAGCCAAGATGGCCTGCTTCCTGCTCACCCCAGTTGTGTATAAACATCAGCAGATCAGCACACACTTGGCACCAAAATGTCCCAAACGGCAGTGCCCTGTGACAGCTCACCTTGAGGAGTCCTGTCCTGCCTTGGTAGGGTTCTTTTTGGAGAGGAAGTGCCCGCTAGTTTCTGGTTTAGGTTGCATTTGGCTTTTTAATTTCAGGCAGCAAAGCCCATGTTTTTAACTGCCACCTGGACGGGCATCCCCTTGAGTGAAGGAACCTGTCAATGCAATGGAAATGAAGTGAAGGTTTTACAATGTTATACCAGTTGGTGAGGATTTCATTCCTGTTTTAAGATATACCTTTCTTAAGCCTCTTTCTTTCTGAGCTAATGGATTTGACTCTCAAAGAGCCAGACAGCTGGTTGTTAGCTTCAGCTCATCTTGGTCTTCATTTTCTTTTTGAATGAGTTTACATGTTATTCAAGTTTAATTACATTGCTGTGCAGATAAATTTCTTGGAAGTTTCCCCGCCCCCCCGCCCCCCTCCCCCCCCAATCTCTTTCTGCTAAGTTTTTAATGATTCCCCACTACCTGCCTTCAGCTCATATAGATCCACTTTTATTTGAATTATAGGTGTCTTTTTAATTAAAAGAAAAGGAGTACTTGTGGCACCTTAGAGACTAACAAATGTATTTGAGCATAAGCTTTCGTGAGCTACAGCTCACTTCATCGGATGCATTCAGTGGATGCATCCGATGAAGTGAGCTGTAGCTCATGAAAGCTTATGCTCAAATACATTTGTTAGTCTCTAAGGTGCCACAAGTATTCCTGTTCTTTTGCGAATACAGACTAACACGGCTGCTACTCTGAAACCTTTTTAATTAAAGGCATCTTGATTGCTTATTCAGATTGGCAAAGCTGGCTAGCAAGTGCAATAAATGGTGGATGATTGGTTGAACAAAGGGAACAATGGGGGAAGCCTGGTCAAACAGCTTCAACCATTGCCATTATAATAGTCTGGAGTCGATGACTTTTTAGTTCCTAAGCTGTAAAAGGAACCTAAACAGCCTTTCTGTGTCTGGTGACAGAGTGGCTCCCCGAGGCTCAGAGGGGAATAAAACAATAGTAGTGGCTGGGGGGTTAGCTGGCTGTTCTGTAATGCGCATTTATATCATCATTTGAATAAGTTTTGTGAGACAAAGTCTCTATTCCTGGTGAGGAAATGAAGCCCTGTATGGATGTCAATAATCTTCACCATTATACTGCATGTCTGATTCAGGGCTGCTCACAAGATAGATAAAATACTGACTGGGACAGGACTGGGAATGGGAGATGGAGCCTCTAGATTAGCCGTTCCCACACTATGGTACAGAAGCTTGATGTTCCAGCCATTCACTTCACAACCGTTTTTTAAGGAGGTGATATGTGAACCAACAAAGCTTGGGACCCATTGCTCACTGGTTCAAATTATCCAGACTGGTAGTGGATTCAAGGGGCTATCATTCAGTGACTTCAGTATTGTTTCTAATGCACGGGGGTCCACCACAGCAAGGACTGAATGGGCCACAGAGACTGAACAGTCCTCTGACCCATAGTGGAGACAGGATGAGGAAAGTTTTGTCTGCTGTATGTATCAAGAGAGGAACTTGTTTCTAGAGCTGTAAGTCAGGCACCTTGTCTAATGTCATGTCTACAGTACAGGCGCTACAGGCTGCCATGAAGGTCAGGCTGTGTCCACACTTGTCACTGCAGTGTGTAGCTATGTGTGGCAGGGAAAGGCTCTGGCAGCGGGGCGCTTTCGGAGACTATCCCCGCTGCTGGAGCTTTTCACTGAGGCAGGGAAAGGCTCCGGCAGCGAACAGGCAGAGGGACACTACGTTGGTAAAAATTGCAGTGTAGACATGGGAGGCACTACTTCGGCATGTAGACACCCAGGTAGGGTATATACCCTAAGGGTTCAGGCGTGTAGGGCACTCTACTCACCGCCTACACTGCCATGTTTACCCTTGCCGGCTGTGCTTGCAGCGTATGTACGCCGCGCTCCGCTCTAAGTGGAGACGTGTCTTCAGGTACTCATCTGGCCCCTGTGAGGGTAGTATCAGAGCACCTCACAATCTTTAATATATTTATCCTTGCAGCACCCCTGTGAAGTAGGGCAGTGCTATTACCTCCATTGTCCAGACGGGGAACTGAGGCACAGAAAGACTAAGTGACTTGCCCAAAGTCACACACAAAATCTGTGGCAGAGCTGGGAGTTAAACTAGGGTCTCCCAAATACCAGGCTAATGTCTTAACCAGTAGATCATCCATCCTCTCTGTTTATAATACCAAAAGACCCATTCAAACAGACATAGCTACAATGCTAGGGGATCATGTTACAGCATAGTAGCCCCCTAACTATGTTACAGTCCTAGAGTGCTCCCGTGACAGCGCTGTGAAGTTTCCAGTGTAGCCATGCCCTTAGCGTGAATGCAGCTATACCTGTATAAAGGGGTCTTATACTGGTACCACTTTTTCCAATTCCCATTTGATAATAGCTATAGCAGTCTAAGCACCCTTTTCACAGTATAACTGCATCCACTCTATGGGAGTTGTATTGGTTTAACTATACCAGTATAGTCAAAGTGGTACAACTTTTGTGTGTAGACAAGCTGTGATGGGATGTACTCCCCACACTGGCCCTCAGAGAGCTAAATTAGGCCAGGTGGGCCCAATGAGCCAATTAAGCACTAAATGAGGGAGAGCCTTGATTAGAAAGCAACTCATCTCTGAGAGAACAGGTGGGAACTTCTATAAAGCCAGGAGGCTGGTAAATAGTAGGGGGTGGGGAAGAAGCTTGTAGTTTCCCCCCTTGGAGTAAGGGAGAAGGAAGTAGTTGGGGATAGGAACTGCTGGGACCTAGTAGGCGTGAGCTAACTAGCATAGGGTGACCAGTCAGCAAATGTGAAAAATTGGGACGGGGGCAATAGGAGCCTATAAGAAAAAGACCCAAAAATTGGGATTGTCCCTATAAAATTGGGACATCTGGTCACCTGAGATAGCAGGCCTGGAGAAACACAGTAGGAAGGAGTCTAGGGACTAGAGCAGTAAGGTGAGTGCAGCTGTGAACTTTAAGTGCTTGCCACAGGGCCCTGGACTGGAACCCTGAGTAGAGGGTGGGCCTGGGTTCCCCTACCAATCACTGCAGAGTGGTACTGCTTGGGGCAGTGAACTAGAAGACTGCCTGGGTCACTGCAGGAGTGATGAGGTCAGGGCAGCAGGATGGAGGACTGCACTATGCCGCTTGAGCAGAAAGACTTTGAAGGACTCCTACCTGCTGCCGGGAGGGGAATCACAGTGTGACCTAGCTGGAGGGCTGAGTCACAAAGCAGCTGTGCTGCAATGCTGTGAGAGGGTGGAGAGCTGCAGTTGGTGGAAAAGAAGAAAGGGGGTGCTGAACTGGACAGAGCTATTCCTCAGAATTGCCCAAAGGAAGTGCCACCCAGAGGTGAGTAGAGCGCCCTGTGACACAAGCCCAAGGGAAAGCAGGATTGTTCCTAAAGCTACTTGAAGGAAACAGCACAAATATCTTCCCACATAGGCCCTTTCCACATCAAGGAGAGTCACACTGGGGTAACTCCATTGATGTAGCTCTACCAGCTCCAACAACTGATCTCGTCCTAATGCACTGGTGCAAAGTGGTGAGACACCTTGTGCAGCTAATTCAGTAACACAGAACTATGCTGCATCTGGTAAGCCCTGTGTTGTGCCAGTGCATTGGGACTACATTGGGGTCTGCCCCGGCTGTCTACACTGGAGTTGTTAACACTGGTGGAGCTGAACTGGAGTGAGCAATAGTGGGGACCGGTTGAGAAAAATATACTAGATTGGGCCCAGCAAACAATCCAGCTAGTTCAGTGCTTAGGGGGATGTCTCCACCGCCGTCACGGGGTGTCACTGCAGGTCATGCAGATATACCTGAGCTAGCTTTAATCTAATCAGCGTGACTACTGAAGCAGTGAAGCCACAGCACCATAGGCTTCAGCGTGGGTTAGCTGCCCATGCTGCTGTGGCTTTGTTGCTCTGGTACCCAAGCTAGAGGGGCTGTTTCTACACTGCTACCATCACGCCCTGAGACTGCAGTGTACATGTAGTCAAAGGAAAGGAGTGTATACCTGTGTCCTTCTCCACAATGGTAAGGGAAACAGTGTTAGAATCCTGCTACCAATCACTTAATCATGGCTGCTGCTAGAGCATTTCTGATCCCTGCATGAATAGAAACCATGAGGAAAGGGCTGGTCCAATTTGATCGAATTGGTCCAAAGTTTGGCTCATGAAGGCTTGAGGCCAATATATTTACACACAAAATGGTACCTAAAGTTAGTCTCCTAGGTCCATATTTAGGCACCTCAATAAGTGACTTGACTTTCAAAAGTACTGCGCTCCCATCCTCACCTATTAAAAGCAATGGGAGATACTGAGCTGCTCAATTTTTTGAAAACCAGGCTGCTTATTTGGGAGGCTAAATATGGGCTTAGGACTCCTTGACCTTTATCTTGTATTGTTTTTTAAAAGAATACATGATGGCTGGCAGAAAATTGCCTCCAGTTATTTTCTAACTAAACCAACAGTGACAAATTAAAGTGGAATTATCAAAGGGTTACAGACATAAATTGGAAACCTTAGTCTGAAATCAGAAGTGGTAAGAATTACTGATCAGTTTTAATAATATCTTTGCTTTATCGCCTCCTGCTCTGCACTTTTCAATCAGATCTGCAGACACATTGGCTCATGTTTAATTAAAAACTAGGGATTCATTGTGAAACCCGTCATTCTCAGTTCCAGTTTAAGAATTAGTCTTGGGACATGCATATGTTTAATGAAGGTGACTCTGAAGGAGGATAGATCAGTTGTACTTAACTTAGTGTCATTAACACGAGTAAGTGGATCCACATCTATGTTGAGTGGACTTGCTGTTTTGCCCACCCCCATGTTAGCTCTGCATTCAGTTGAGTCAGCAGCAGTGACTTCTGGGCATGTATCCCAATGTTGTGAGCACCACTCCATATGATTCTGCTGAGTGAGAACATACAGGTGTAACCTTCAACTAATGTTCCCAAAGTTCTGACAACAGGACCAGCACTCAAAGCTGTCCATTCATGAAAACTTTGACACCTCTTCCAACCACCAAGAGCTGGTGCAAAAGTAAATGTTGCGATCTATGAACACTGATTGTTAGATGCTGTAATTTTGGCCAAATATGCTCCTAGGACTGGCTGGCTCAGAGTATTTTATAATGGGGATATAAACCTAGAGAAGTAATGGGGTATACTCTCCAGGACGGTAGTGACTGAAAGTTGTAACCATCTGATTGCAGTTTAGCCTATGTGAAAACAGTTTGGTGATCTCAATCCAGTTCCCAGTGGAAAAGTGCCTCTGTCACAAAATCCAGGCTTGGTTATGTCCAAGTTAGGGAATACAGTTAAGGTCCTGTCTATGCTAACAAGATGGGCAAATGTTATAACTGGATCCCATATCTGTTGTGATTGAGATTGATGGGGCCATTTATTGGTGGTGGTGGAAGGAAGTCTCGATCAGACTTCTTTGGCTAGATATTGGCTACATTCAGTGCTCATGGGGCCAGGGCCTGAGGTCTGGGTCTTGTTTTCTTTATCAGGATCTCATGGCCACTATTTCTTCTGAATTAAAAAAAAAAAAATCTATCAAAAATACCTCCACCCCAGAAAGCTTGACCTTCCATCTGGTGTATTTTATACATCTGATCTAGGCCTAACTTAGGTTGTCAGCTTCTTGGGTCAAGGACTGTGTTGCCTTTTATGTTTGTAAAACACTGAGCACATGATGGTACCCAGTATTCCCATGGGAGTCAGGGGAAAGAGGCAAGCGCAGCAGTTCATGATTTGGTTATTGGCGCTGTATAAATATCTTAGAACAGGAAAAATATGATGCAAAGACAGAGAATGCAATAAAAGATAAAAAGAAATAGGACAGCATATTAAGGGTCTGATCAGAACTGCTCCATGGTGGTTGCTTTAGCTTTCCCATCACTCATCCTGCATGCCACCTGTGCACTGTTCCCCAGCTCAGTTCTAGCCTGGAGCATATTCCCTTCTCACTTTGAATATTGGCAGTAATGGTTTTAAAGGTACAATACTTAAATTTCTGCAGCTACACAATTTGCTTTAGTGTTAACACATTTCCCTAGCGCAGGGATCTCAAAGTACTTTATTGGCATCTATTAACTAAGCTCTTAGCCCCAGTATGAGGGGTTATTAATAACTATATAATGATAAACCCTTAATTTTTTATTTTCTGAAGGATTTTAAATGCATACACATGCTGAAAACTGGAGGAACATTGAGGCCTGGTCCATACGAGAGAGGTTACACAATGAAATCAGTGTAAAAGCAAGTTACTGAATTAAGCTAAACCAATTTTAAATTAGGCTTAACCTGGCTTCAGTGCATCTAGGGGTTTGCACTTGTGCAACTAGATCCATTTTAAATGTATTTAATTAAATAAATGCAAATTGTCTATATTAGACAAGCCTTTAATTTTAAAGTATCAGTTGTTTTACATTAGATCACCCCCATCTCTCTAATATGTTACAACCCCAGAGCAAAACAGCCCTCCCCCCAAACACTGGGGAAAACTCTGATTTAACGCTGTGATTTGTGGATCAGGCCCGTGGGTAACGCTAAGAGTTGTTTTGAAGTTCTTCATATCCTAGTTCTATCAAGGCTGGTAGAAGCAGGTCTGAAACCTCTATTCTATCTGAGTGTAGCACGTGCACCCTCAAGTTTATTTTAGTATTTGGCTGCTTCAGCTGAAGGCCCAGCTTTGCCAAGTGTCATCAATATTTGTCAGAATCTCTGCTACCACCCTTCCTGCATGACACTGATGACAAACTAATGATATTTTACTTATCTGTCCAACAAAACCCAGCCCTCTCCCTTGGCAAATGAGAGAATAGAACAATTGCAACACATCTGTCAGAGACTTGGGTTGAATTTCCTACTCTGTGACTTATTTTATTTGCCAGTGAAGATTCCCTGCAAGTAGAGTGCCAGAGTAGAGGCATAGGATATGGTCCTGATGTATTAATGACTCCCAACATTATTTTTATGGGGCTTCTCAGATTTGTGTAATATTACCAGGGGGTGGAATGTAACAGATTTGGGGGGGGGGGTAATATAGTGGCCCTCATACAGATCATGTATGTCCAGTTAGGTCCCACTCCTACTAAAGTGTTTTTGAGAATTTGGGGGCCTCCTGTGCTTTCAGAGGACATAGTCCAGTCGTGGATGTGTTTACAGTGTCACGCTGTCTGGAGTGGCTTATGACCATGAGTGCCTACCGCAAGGCAGAGACCCCAAACTGGCTGTATGTTCTATGATTAGATTTTACCAGCCCGGTAATAAATGTGAACTCCTGAAGCACTGTAACAGACTGGAATACCCAAAGGGACTATCTTGTCACCCAGGCAAGCAAGCTGGACCTAGTGATAATTGGTTGCTATACACCAAAGATCACAAAATATTCAGGTTACTCCCAGTTTCAGGAGACCAGCCACTTACCCCAGATCAGTTTGTACCTGAGATCTCACACCAAAGAGAACTCTTGTAGCCAATCCTATAGTAAACTATCTACAGATTTATTAACTAAGAAAAGAAGTGAGGTATTACAAAGCTAAAGCAGGCAAGCATCTATACACAAATGAGTTAGTCTATAGGTTTCGAAAGGTGTTGTAGTAATCTATCGGCTCTGAATGCCTTTTAGGCCTAACTCAGGTTGACCCTGGGATCTCTGCTTCTATTGCATAGCTCCTCAGTCCTGTGAGAGTCCAAACCGCAAAAAAGATGAAAACATTTCTTGTTAGCTGTTTTTATTTCCTTCTTCCTGAACTCAAGCCTCTTCATGGGTGCAAGGGGGCAATTAACCAAGTCTTTGTATTGTGATGTCCCACAATGGCTCGCTTATTTTTAATAACCCTTCTTGGTGGGCAGGAGACAATCCCTCCTGACTGAGTTCACAATTTCCGAGCAAACATTTTTTTACGGTTATACAGCAAAACATTAAATATTACTGTATAGCATGTGATAAAGAAACTATATTTGAGATTAATGCATGCCAACAACTTAGAAGGATCTTATAAAGTCTAAACACAGTGTTATTAGTCCAATACCTATCTTAACTATCCTAACATACCAGATGAAATCAACTAGTTTCCAGCAATGAGTTTGTCAGTGTTTGGCTGAGGCCTAAAGCCTTGGCAAGAGCTGTCACCTAGTCTGCCAGAGTCCCATCCGCCTCTGTTATGGACTGACCTTAGGTTAAAAGTGTCCATGTATTTTGGGTGCCGATCTTGACCTGGATTTTCAGCAATGCTGAGCAGCCACAGCTCCAGGTAATGGCAGCAGGAGTTGTGTGTGCTCAGCACCTCTGACAATCAAGTCCTTGGTGTCTCAAGTTAGACATTCACAAATGAAGGCACCCAAAATCAGAGTCCTCTCTTTTTAAAATGTTAGTCTTGGTCTCTGTCCTAATTCTCCCATCTTAAAAATGGGGAAGCAAAATTGGTAGGGGTCAAAACCCAGACTCTTGATGTGAACATCCCTGGACTCCAGAGATGTTTGAAATTTAGTCCAAGATTTGGATTCAAAATTTGCAAATGGCTCCAATCTCTATCACAGACACTGGATCCAAACACTTCTAAACTTTAGCATCCTGACCCACATTTTACTGCCTTAACCTCTCTCTTAGAATAATAATAATTACTTTTCTCTCAGCTGGTTGTGAAACAGATAGGAGCACAGGGTGGGTGGGAATCAGAAGACTTGGATTCCAATCCTTGTTCTGCCACTGACTCTATCTTCACTTTGACCTGCTAACACATGTTAAAAGGACAATTGCCTTGGCCACTCCAGAATTTTAGCTAATACAAGGTGTGTGGTTTTTTTGTTTTTAAAAAAACAAACCAACCCTTTCCCTTCCCCGTGACCTTGGATGTTACTGCTCCTCTGTGACTCAGGTTCTGCATCAGTAAAATGTAGTAAATATTTTTCCTTTGTAAAGTGTTGATCTATAGTTGAAAAAACCCTGTATAAATTCTAGGTTTCAGAGTAACAGCCGTGTTAGTCTGTATTCGCAAAAAGAAAAGGAGTACTTGTGGCACCTTAGAGACTAACCAATTTATTTGAGCATGAGCTTTCGTGAGCTACAGCTCACTTTGAGCTGTAGCTCACGAAAGCTCATGCTCAAATAAATTGGTTAGTCTCTAAGGTGCCACAAGTACTCCTTTTCTTTTTGTATAAATTCTAGGTATTACTGGTGTTCACAAAGAGTTCTGAAGATGCAAAATGCTAAGTTTTCTCTGATAAAGGAGCAAAACATTTATAAGAATGAACTATCCATGGCACCCAACCCATTTTCTGTGTGCAGCTGTTAAACCAACTGCTGCTAGATAACCCTTCATTTGATTTGTTTTTTAAATTCTTCTGGTTGGTTGTTTTTTTTATGCTTAATTCCATGTTATTATCTGAAAGTCTCAGGACTCCCCAACACCAAACTCCCCATCCTGAGCCAAATTCATTAACGATATAACAGCATTGAAGCTGTCCATCAGTTCATTGTTTTGACTCCAGTCCAGTGCTTGTTTCTCTGGTTCCCCTGTAATATTCCTGGGCTTTGAAGTTTCAGTAACATTATTTGCAGAGCAAGGTAGACAAGCAATGCCACAGTTAATACATCAAGTACCGAGATACCATGGTGACAGGGGATCAAAGTGTGTGTGTGGAGGAGCCATTTCGTATTTGCATTGGGATTGATATGCTAAAACCCAATGGGGAGGAATGGAGCACACCTCCTTTCTTTGTTTCTAGATGCTGATGATGAGCACCTCCAAAGCTAGGTTAACAAGGCAGCAGTGCCTCTGTTTAAACAACGGAGTCTGCCCGTACAACGGGAAAAGGCTAGAAAAGTCAGTTTTATTAAACGAAAGCTTAGTATCTATAGAAAACACAAACAAATAACATGTTAAGGGCAATTAGGTTGCAGCAAATCTTGATTATGTGTTTTAGTCCCACGCAAGTTACTGAGCTCGCTGCAGGAGTAGCTGGGTGAAATTCTATGGCCTGTGTTACACAGGTCAGACTGGATGATCTAATGGTCCCTTCTGACTTTAAAATCTGATTCTTCTGAGAGCTTTTCATGGAACTGTATTTGTGCTGGACAATACACCCTAGGGTGACCAGATGGCAAATGTGAAAAATCAGGACAGGGGATGGGGTAATAGGTGCCTATATAAGAAAAACTCCCAAATATCGGAACTGTCCCTATAAAATCGGGACATCTGGTCACCTTAATACACCCACTCACTTCCCCTTCCTTCCCTGCCTCTGTTTTTCAGATTTTCTTCTTTTCCCTGGCGCACAAGTATCAGCTGGAGGTTCATGACAATGGTGAATAGAATGTAGGGTACAGTCCTGCACTGGCCAAAGGGATTGTCTAGCTACTTTTTCCCCTCTCTCTGATTAGGGATCTGAGGGGCTACTGTCAGTTAGATAACCATTCTGTGGTACCAAGGCAGGCAGATCCCTGTTGTGGAGTGGGGAGTGAGTGCACAGCAGGCAAGATGGCAGCATAGGGCTTACAAAAAGAACAGGAGGACTTGTGGCACTTTAGAGACTAACAAATTTATTAGAGCATAAACTTTCGTGTGCTACAGTTAGCTTCCAAGTTGTGCTGTTTGTGTTCAGTAGCTGATTCTTATTTTCTTATTTCCTTGTACAATATTCATGTCTGTTGCAAAGTGTGGTGGGAGAGGGCGAATGGAGATTATAGTGAGGCTGCAGCCACAAAAAACATAGTCACCACACATAGAACCAAAAAAAAGGCTTCAGCTCTGAGTCCCTGTCCATGTGTGCTGTACATGTAGGCTGAAGCCCTGTCTGCAGTGTAAATATAACCATCAGATGCCCTGGTTATAAGCTATAGTCCACAACCCAGTTATAAGCAATAATGTAGTGTAGTGTTCCTCATTATATTGTCCTAACCAGGCTAAGGCCATAGGCTCTCTGTATCAGAAACATGACTTCCTGGTTATAACTATAGTGTAGACAGGACCTGAGGTGGAGTGGAGTCATGACACAATCTGAAGTACTTGGGAACTAAGATTCCCAGGGTCCATGGCACATGGGGAGAAGAATAGTCTAAAGCACTGTTGGGACCCAGGACTCCTGGGTTCTATTCCTGTCCCTTCCACTATCTCAGAGGAGGTGAGAGGCAGACCAGTTGAAAGTCTCTGGGTAAAAATAAAAGTGGCAAAAAATAGAAGTGATGTCATGGTAGAAGTTTACCAAAGATCACCAAATCAAAGAGGCTGTGGATGAGTCATTTTGAGAATACACAACAGAAATATTGAAAACAAGACCTGGTAGTAATGCTGGACTTTAACTATCCAAACATCTTTCAGAGAAATAATGCAGGAAAACGCAAACATTCCAGTAGAATGTGACGTATTGGGAACAACTTTTTGTCTCAAAGTGGATGAAGTAACTAGGGGGACAGTCATTTTAGACTTGATTCTGACCAACAGGGAGGAATTGGCAGAAAATCTGAAGGTGGAAGGTAAATTGTGTGAAGAGATAATCATGAAATCTATCATTACTTTCTAAGAAAAGGCAGGTGTGAGAGCAGCAAAATAAGGATAATAGACTTCACTAAGGCAGACTTTAACAGAACTGGTAGGTAAGGTCCGGTGGGAAGAAAAACGTTGGGGGAAAAAGGAGTTCAGGAGAGCTGGCAGTTTCTCAAGCAGACAGTATTAAAGGCACAACTGCAAACTATCCTGATGTGAAAGAGAGATAGGAAGACTAGTATGAGGTCAGTATGGCTCATCAAGAGCTCTTTCATGATCTGAAAATCAAAAGGGAGTCCTACAAAAAGTGGAAATAATGGAAAAATTGCTAAGGAGGAGTACAAAAGAATAGCACAAGCATGTAGGGACAAAATCAGAAAGGCTAAGGCGCCTGGCAAAGGATATAAAGGGCAATATGAAGAAGTTCTCTAAATGCATTAGGGGCAAGAGAAAGATGACGGAGATGCAGGTCCTGTACTTAGCTGGAAAGGAGAGCTGATGACGTTAAGGAGGCTGGGATGTTTAATGGATATTTTGCTTTTGTCTTCACTAAAAAGGTTAATGGTGACTAGATACTCCACACAATTAATATTAACAAGGTGAAAGGAATTCAATCCAAAACAGGGAAAGAACAGGTTAAAGAATATTTAGCTAAGTTAGATGTATTCAAGTCCTCAGGGCCTGATGACATTTATTTTAGGGTACTTCAGGAACTAGCTGAAGTAATCCTGGAACTTTTACCAATTATCTTTAATAACTTATGGAGGATGGGTGAAGTCCAAGAGGACTGGAGAAGGGCAAACATTGTATTTGCCATTAAAAAGCGGAACAAAGAGGACCTGGGGAATTATAGACTGGTCAACCTAACTTCAATACCCGGAAAGATACCGGAACAAATAATTAAACAATGAATTTGCAAGCACCTGGAGAATAATAGGGTTATAAGGAATAGCCAGCATGGATTTGCCATAACAAATCATGCCAAGCCAACCTAATTTCCTTGTTTGACAGGGTTATTGGCCTACTGGAAGTGGTGGTAGGGGGGAGCAGTAACCATGAGACATCGTGATTTTTAGTAAGGCTTATGATGTAGTCCCATGTGACCATATCATGAGCAAACTAGGGAAATGTGTACACGCCTTATAGTAATTTCATTTAGACCACAACTGGTTGAAAGACCATGCTCAAAGAGTAGTTTTCAATGGTTCACTGTCAAACTGGAAGTGTGTATCTAGTGGGGTCCCACGGGTCAGTCCTGGGTCAATAATTTCATGAGAGACTTAGATAATGGAATGGAGAGTGCATATAAAATCTGCAGATGTGACACCAAGCTGGGAAGTTGCAGACACTTTGGAGGTCAAGATTAGAATTCAAAATGACCTTGACCAATTGGAGAATTGGTCTGAAATCAACAAGATGAAATTCAATAAAGTGAAAATCTATACTTAGAAAGAAAAAAGCAAATTCCCAACTACAACATGGGGTGTAACTGGCTAGATGGTAATACTGCAGGAAAGGATCCGGAGGGCTATGGTGGATCACAAACTGAATACAAATCAACAATGTGATGCAGCTGCAAAAGAGTCTACTATCATTCTGGGGGTGTATTAACAGGAGTGTCAAATGTCAGATACAGGAGGTAATTGTCCTACTCTACTTGGCACTGGTGAGGCCGCCTCTGGATCATTGTGTCCAATTCTGGGCGCCACAGTTATAGGAGAGATGTGGACAAATTGGAGAGCATCCAGAGGAGAGCAACAAAAATGATAAAAGGTTTACAAAGCTGAATTATGAGGAAAGGTTAAAATAACTGGGCCTGTTTAGTCTTGAGAAAAGAAGACTGAGGTGGTGACCTGATAACAATTGACAAATATATTAAGAGCTGTTATAAAGAAAACGGGTATTAATTGTTCTCCATGTCCACTGAAGATAGGAGAAGTAGTAATGGACTTAACCTGCAGCAAGAGAGATTTTAGGTTACGTATTAGGAAAATCTTTCTAACGATGAAGGGTGGTTAAACTCTAGAATCAGGGCCTTGCCAAATTGCCCCAAATTTCCTGGTGCTCTATGCTGCTGCATGCTGCTCCTCCAGCCTGATCCCCCGGCCAGCTGAGCCAGCCAGGAAAGCTGCCCCTGCTCCTGTCCCACGCCCACTCCACCCCTTCCCCATAGCCTCCGCCCCCACCCCACCTCTTCCCACCCATGCTCTGCCCCAGCCCTGCCCCCACCCCACCCCTTCCCTTGAGCTATGTCCTAGGGGACTGAAGCAAGGGTCAGGCGCACCCTGTACTCACCAGGTGGAGGGAAGTGGAGCAATCTAGCCTGCTCCGTGCTGCCAGTAAGTGCTGGGGGGCAGCTCCCCCCTGCCCCCCAAGGCTGGGAGCCAGGGGAGCAGAGCAGGCTGGGGTCAGGTCACTCCACTTCCCATTGCCCTGCGAGTGCAAGGTTGGGCCCGCCTCCAATCATCGGGCGGCAGGAAGCGGAGCGACCTGGCCCCAACCTGCTCCGCTCTGCCAGTTTGTGCTGGGGAGCAGTTTCCCCCTGTCCCCCACAGACCTTGGCTGCACCCCTTCCCCCATGGAGGCCTGGGACCAGCCCCCACTCCTCCCACAGAGGGGCTGTGTAAGGCACTACAATATCAAGGGACAGCCCTGTCTGGAATAGGCTTCCAGGGAGTTTGTGCAATCCTCATCCTTGGAGATTTTTAAGAACAGGTTGGACAAACATCTGTCAGGGACGGTCTAGGTTTACTTTGTCCTGCTTCAGAATGGGGGGAGGGGCTGGACTTGACCTTTTGAGGTCCCTTCCAGACCTACATTCTATGATCATGTATGCCCCTTTTGTGGGTCTGTTTCTCCCACTGATAATGTGGAGATAATACCTCCCCACGTTACAGTGGTGGGGTTGGGAGACTGACTTAACTAATATTAAGTGCTTTGGTAACCTTGGATGGAAAGCACTAAAGAGGAATAAAACTATATATTTACCTCTCCTCTTCTCCTTCCTGCCATTTCTGGGTCTTGTAGCAGCACCATTCAGCCAGCTGCAGTCAGCTGTGTGTGGCTCTGGCTGAAGCTCTGTGTTCTGCTGCCTCCCACGAATCATGTGGCAAGTCTCACCTGGTGACACACTACCGTGAACAGGCCTGTGAGTGAACTGTGGCTTCTGTTCCCATTGCGTCCACCATTTTGCTATGTCCCTCAGTTCCCATATCAAGTCAAAAGAGACAATATCTTTTATCCACCTTTTAAAAGCACTTTGAAATGTCTAAGTATATTGTGAACAGATCCGGGTGGTTTCCCAGTGTCAGTACAACCTCTGGGTGTAACAGGAACTGAAACAAGCTTTGGCAGATGCTTGGGAACTTGATCTCTGAGAGATAAGCACAGAACTGAACTAACAGTGATTTTTTTTTTTTCTGGTGCTCGTGTTTTTTTGTTTTTTTTTTTTCCAGTCAGAAATGGTCAGAGGCTCCCTACCCATACGTGATGCAAATCTCTCAGTATAAACACATTTATTCTAAGTCATAGACACCCAGTGGACTTGGGCCAGGGCTGGAGTGAGAAGCTATTTTAATAGCTAGACAGAGTGGAGTCAAAGAGGGAGACCTGCTGAACATGTGTTTTCCAGGAGGCTGGCTAAAGTTAGTTGAGAGAACCACTTGGAAAATGGTTAACTTCAATTTATATAGGAAATATGGCCAGCTATTCATCACAAGAATGCAGCATTTAAAACCATCCAAGTGGCCAAACATTTACCAGGTCTTAAGTCTTCCCTCAAAAAGAAAAAAAATGCATCTTAATTTCTCAGTTTTCTCTCACCAACAGAGCTGAGGAAAGTTGTTCTACAAAAGTGTTTGGATTTTATTGAGCTCTCACGCTATGGATCACACCAGCCTGGTAGCAAAAGGGTCCCTTCTGTGCCATATGGGTGTCATGTATATGCCACAGTCTCTAGTAGACATCTATCGTTACATTGGTTAGTATGCATTATTTAATGTTGCTGTTAACACTGGGACAAGTGCTCAAATACCATGCTGATAGGTGTGGTATGGAAGCCTAGATAGAGTGCCACACCCAACAAATAAGGCATCCCAGCTATGCGCTTGTTGTCGTTCCCAAAATGGAGATGGTAACATTCTGGATGAGTGCTGGCACTCATAAAAGTGGGATATACGTTGCATTGGGTGCTTGAGTCGGTCACTAGCAGTGTGGCTCTGCCAGGAGAAGGAAAGGTGAAAGCTGTAGTGTAGACAAGGTGTAAAGGCTTTTAACATACTCCTCTCATTGCATGGTGATTTTAAAAAAAATATCTGAGACTGGCTTACGCTATCACCAGTGGAGCTGCACTGATGGAAAATCATGGGTCAAAGTGTAGTTTCAATCAGTAACTGCAGATGAATTTATTGCATAAATGTAGAAGTGTAGTCAGTGGTTAAAGCAGGAGATTCTAATGTGCTCTGCCACTGACTTACTAGGTAGCCTTGGGGAAAGACATTTAATTGCTCAGTGCCTCAGTTTACCAACTACAAAATTAGTATTATAATAACAATTAGCCAGGGATATTCTGAAGTTGTTTGTTTAAAGTGCTCTGAGCTTCAGGTAGCAGTTGTAGCTTTGTAAGGACAACTAGTATGTGATTACAGATAACAGCTGCTGTCCCTGAAGGGATTTAGAAAAAAGTAAGGAATCTCTCAAATCCCCCTGCATGGAGTTGAGCAAGCCTGCAATTACAACTGCCCAGCCTCTGCTTCAACATGCAGCAGAACTGATTTGCATTTGGTAGTTCACCCCCCCAGCCTCCTTCCTGAAAGCAAAATAACATAAAAAATTATCATTTAGTTCAATCCTAGTCCTGGTCCACACACTACACCCTCCATTGGATAAATATAAGAAACCAAGTTTCAAATAGAAAATATTAAATGCAAGAATAGAATTTGCCCAGCACAATGGCACTGATCTGGCTGAGGCCTCCAGGTACCACTGCAAGTGAATGACTGCACGGCATGTCCCATGTAAATGACAGCAGCAGGTCAATACCATTTGCTTGATTCCTCTGCTATGTCCTCATTAAACTCATGACTGAAGGGTTTGTTAATAGGATATAGTTCCTTCTGCTCCCAGGTTATTGGTTCTTATTCAGCTCTGGTTGGGAGTGCCTGAAAGTCGTCCCCATGGCCACATGGTGACCCCTGTGAAATGACGTGATCTCAGGCCAATTCCTAGCGGGCAGGTATCAGGTAAAGAAAAGCCCACCACCATGCAACTGGCACTAATTGGTTCTGTTGCTGGTTGTCTCAGCAGAGAGGCCAAGGAGGAACGGAATGGACCAGAGAGACTATGGGCCAAGTTTTCAAAGGTATTGAAGCACCTAAAGACATATTGATACATATACTGAAGCCCCTAAAGATAGTGCCAAGTGGGATTAGGTACCTAACCTCCTTTGATGCTTTTGAAAATCCCACCAGGCACCAAGCTGTATCTCTAGGTGCCTCAGTATCTTTGAAAATCTGGGCCTATTTGCATATCCCATACAAACTCCTTCAGAACGGAAATGAGGCCACTTGTCAGCAGGTGTTGTGTGTGGGGAAACTACCACTGCCTGAGCCATGGTGCAGAGAACTTCAATCCACAGGCCTGTCAACTCAGCACCTCCCGTCAACACCAAACCTACTTCAGAGAAATGTAACCAAGCCTACGTTCACGGTGCAAGCAGGAGTGCAACTGCAGCTCGAGCAGACCTACCTGAGCTAGCTTTAATCTCCTTATCTCAGGTCCCAGAGGAGTGAAGCCACAACAATGCACGCTTCAGTACAGGCTGCACAAGCCCACCTAGAACCCTGGGTAATTACTTGCAGGCCTAGTCTGAGTCCAAGTGCATGCTGCTGCAGCTTCTCCAGTCTGGTACCTGAGCTAGCAAAATTTAAAGCTAGCTCAGGTGTGTCTACGTGAGCTGCGGTCAGACCCCATGATTGCAGTCTAGACATGCTCCGAGACAGAATCCTCTTGGTGGCAGCATGAGATGTCAGACATATCGCCCTATGGAAACTAGACGATATCTCAACTGGCAGGTAGTCCGGTCAAATCTTACCCACCCCACCCCCGGCTCCCCCACCGGGGTGTCAAGCAACTCAGATCATTAAAGAATGGCATGGGAATCACGCTAACGAGATCAACAAACAAAGAGTCAAAGCCAGCCTTCTGTTCTGCAGCATTCTCAGAGTTCACAAGCTAAGAACTGGGAGCTCTTCTTTCTTACCATGGGTAGAACTGAAAATAAAGCTTTTTAACTATAATTGGTATTCTTTTTAACCTCCTGCTGCTGGTGTCCAGCCTGCTGGGAGGAAAAGTGTCTCTGAAAGGGTTTGTAAATCATATTGCCATCCTACTGTGCTCCTGACTGAACAATTACAAGTGTTTGAGAGACAAGTTGTGCCCTGGTTTACCCCTCCCATCCCCAGTCTGTGTGGGCTGCTTGGATAAGTCAGCGCCTGATAGCGAATGACAGAAACCCCCCCCCCCCTTTTTTAAACCTCTGTTAGATCAGGTTTTAGAGGTTTGAGTTTAGTTCCCAAATTTAAGTGGTTTAATGCTGGTGAAAGGAGTCTGATAGATTGTTGATCCCTGGAGACTGGAGTCTTCTGTACATAACAGAATAGGCAGCAGCATGGCAAGCTTCCTCTATGCTTTCTGCTGCTGGTGTGCCTCACCACGACACCCCTTTAGGAGTAAGCATGGAGTTTAGTCTCCATGTGCCAACCAGTTCTTGATTTTTGCTGCTGGGACAACTAACATGGAGGCAGGGGAGCTGGAACAATTTTTGTATAGTGGGGGTGCTGAGAGCCATTGAACCAAATGGTAAACCAGGGTGGGCAAGCTTTTTCGGCCGAGGGCCACATCGGGGTTGCAAAACCGCATGGAGGTCCAGCTAGGGAAGGCTGTGCCTCCCCAAACAGGCTGGCCCCCGCCCCCTTCCACTTCCCTCCCCCTGACTGCTCCCCTCAAAACCTACTACCCATCCAAACCCCCCTGCTCCTTGTTCGCTGACCACCCCCTCCCGGGACCCCCACCACCGCCCCTAACTGCTCCCTGGGACAACACCCCGCCCCCCCGGAACTCCCACACCTATCAAACTGCCCCCGGCCCTCTTACCATGCCACTCAGAGTGGCAGGACTGGCTTATTGGAAAGCCTGGGAGGTGGGTGGGCACAAGCTGTGCTGCCCATGCAGTGGCATGGCTGCGGGGGAGGGGGCCAGCCTCCCTGGCCGGGAGCTCAAGGACGGGGCAGGGTAGTCCCGTGGGCCAGCTATGGCCTGGGGGCCGTAGTTTGCCCACCTCTGCTGTAAACCCTGCATATAATGGAAACCACTTCAAGCCAGAGGGTGTAGCAGCACTCTTGCACTCCTATTTCTATGCCTGGAGGCTAATTAGTGTCAGCAGTTGTGTTTGTGGCGCAGACTTTTATCCTGTAGGAATGGAACTGAGAACCACCAAACGCATGCCACACAGACTTCAGATGGCATGGTTTCTGCGATGAATTTGAACCAATGCACTAGAAGTGAAAGGCTCTTTCTTCAGCCTCCTTGCCATTACCTGTATAGTTCATATGGTGATTGATAAGCAATGACTACGTTGGCTGCCATCCTCACAGAGGCTCCAGAATGCCAGCTGTAATGAAACACATTGTATTTTCCCCAATTTCATACTTTATTCCTTGGGAGACGTGCTTTTTCCCTGAGGGATGTTCACTTTCTGATGGGCCAAGCCAATGGGGTGGGTTTCCTATATTTTTATCCAACCATTTTCAGTGAGGAGGCAAAAATCTTATTTTCCTGCATCGTCAAAAAAAGAATGGGGCTGGAGAAATGGCTTGCTTATTACATCATAGTTTTCTATTGCATTGATCAGAATGTTGTTTGGGTTTCTGCTACTAATGGTTGTGTGCGCGTTCAGCCAAAGGAACAGTACCCAGTCCCAGTGACCTAACCTGGGTATTTAACATCCAACAGTGATCTCTCTTCTGTTACATCCCCAACATCCTGTCTGCCCACCCACCACAGACTCAGACCTTCTGGAGCTGGGAATCCTGCACCTACCCAGCTGTTCTGTGCTGAATTGGAAACTGAAGCCTGAACAGTTCTGCCCAGCTGAGCCAATACACCTGACTCTGCTGAGACTGGTATAAGCTAGGAGTAAGTCCACTGGATTACATAGGTGTAAAACTGGCATAAGCAAGAGGAGAACTGGGTTCCTTGGTGGTTTTCTGCTGATCTAATTACTCGTTGCCGCCACCTCCCTGCTTTGAAGCCTGGAGTTTGGATAGGCATTTTTAATAAACCTACATAAATAAAAACTCTGTGCTCAGAGAAACAAATGCATATGTCTGTGGGCCTGGTTCTCAGATATGTCACTCCTGTGTTTGGGACAGGAATGGGGAGCAAAGAGTGTTTTTAAAGGCACTTTTGCGCACTCTGTATTCTGGGGCTATGCAGACCTGCCTGTTCCCTGGTGTAATTTAGAGCAGCTTCTGTCCTGCTCCAAAACATATGCTCTGCTTCTCATGGACCCTTCTGGGTCCAGGAGGCAGAGAATCCGGGAACAGTCACAGTGCAGTGTGCTGCAGACATGATGCTCCTTACACATAGGGCTGATGTAGAGCCCATATGTTAGCTTTACACTGACTGGGGTGCAAGGGACATTCTCGGGGGGGGGGCATTTCTAGCCACTCTGAGGCTACATTATGCTGCTGGAGTGGTGTAAAATGCCCCAGTGTCACTGAGAATCAGGTTCTGTGTCTCCCTAACTTTTCCTGGGAGACTGAACAGAGCACACCACGCATAGCTTGTGGCCTTTTGCACTGTGGTGGCTCTGATTGGCCCCCTTTGTTTTTCTCTTACCTGCTTTGTGTGGTGTGGGCATGGTGCCAGTCTTCTGAGCAGCTGCCCCTTCCTGCTCTAGGCCTGCCAGAGAAGATGAGACCCAGCCCTGCCTGTTTGCAGCAGCAGCCCATGAATGGTAACTACTTAAGGGCATTTTGCACACTTTCATCTTCTAAGTAGTGCTCGTTCTAGCAGTTTATGAGGTTCCATCTGAGCCTGCTCCCCTCTCCCCTCAGTCCTTTCAGACTTGGAGTGTAATGTAAGTTATTTGCAGACCTGGAGAAGAGCTCTGTATAGGGTGACCAAATGTCCCAATTTTATAGGGACAGTCCCGATTTTTGGGTCTTTTTCTTATATTGGTTCCTATTACACCCCCCCCCACCCCCTGTTCCAATTTTTCATGCTTGCTGTCTGGTCACCCTAGCTCTGTGTAAGCTTGAAAGCTTGTCTCTTTCACAACAGAAGTTGTTGTTTCACAACAGCCTCATTTCAGTGCAAGTTACTTGGGTTTCTGTGGGCGGGAGTCAGCCAGGTGGCAAAACTACCCTTTTCTCCCAGCAATAAAATCTCACTGAGAGCAAGGCACTTTTCCTGCCCAAAGGGCAGAATAATCACCTCTCTGGGGAATAACCCTGCGTCTCTCCCCTCCCACCTCTTGCTGCACCATCTCTTCAAGTGAGAACAACTCTTGAATCCCTTCTCTCCCACTGCAAGAAGATGGCTCACTTCAGCCTTCTCCCTTCACCCCATTCGCATAAGAAACAAATCCTTATGAAACTGAGAGTAAATCCTAACAAAATCCCATCCTGCTAAATCATTCTTCTCTAGGTAATATGGAAGTGGGTTTCCATAACTCCTTCCTCCTGCAGCTAAACCTGTAGACCTGGTGGATATCTTTGCACATTTTATCCTTGGCATTTTCAAAGGTCACTGTAGGCTCTTACTCTTTTGAAAATCAGATCATATAGTTGTGTGCTCAGACTGTTTGGGGAATAGCTGAGTGGCCAGGCAGGGGATGGGTGAATTTGTACCTAACTTGGGTCCCCATTCTGCAAACATGGAAGCAGCTGCTTAACTTTACACAACAGTGATACTGAATCCAATGGAACCGTTCATGGATATAAACTTAAGCATGTGCATAAGTGTTTGCAGGATTAGGGGTCTTGGAGTGAAAGTTAGGTGTGTGCCTTTTGAAATTATGCAGTGTTGGCCCCAGGATATTGGGGAGAGACAAGCTTTTGAGGCACACAGTTCTTAAGGTCTGCTTGTCTCTTACCAGTAGAATTTGGTCCAATACAAGATTCCTCACCCACCTGGCCTTTTGCAATGCATTCTGGGTAGTTATGTTTCCCTTTGGTTCTAGGTTTGGGATATGTGGTTATGGTTTCTACAGCCCTGCTTGATGCTGCTAAACCAACAAAGCTTTTCCTTGTAGGAGTAATAAGGCCTTGCTCTTGTATAGCATTTTTCAGCAGCAGATTTCAAAGCGCTTTACAGATGGGGAAACTGAGGCATAGGTAAGTGAAGTGACTTGTCCAAGGTCACTCAGCAAGCCAGTGGCTTAACTTGGGAATGGAACCCAAGTATCTTGAATCCTAGTCCAGTGCTCTAACCAGTAAGCCAGATATGCTGTAACAGGGGATGCTGTAATTACCCAAACATTACAAACACAGGAAATTCAGAGTTAAGGTTATTTAGAAGAAATCCAAACATGTTAAGGTTTGGGTGCCTTACATGTACATTTCATACCACCTTAACTCTGTTCCACAGTGACACCATGCAATAACCATGTTTATGATTAAGGCCTATTAGTATTTGTGGTCCCATAATAAGATTAAATTGATTTTTAATGACACATTTAATTTTGGTTTATACTACCCGCCCCTCCCTGCACAGCATCACTAGAGGGCAGAGTAAAAGTTGGTTGGAGCAGGTGCTATGTTGGTTGGGTGGGTGCTACGTTATTGAGACATGATATGAAGCACAGAATACTGACTTAAGACTCTGGGGACGTGTGTCCTGTTTCTCCGTCAGCCATTGGGTGAGTCACTTCATCTTTTTGTGCCTTTGTTTCCCCATCTATAAAATGGCCACAATGAGACTGACCTCCTTTATAAAGCATTTTGAAGCCCCAGGATGAAAAGCTCTTATATAGAGCTAAGTGGTGGTGTTAGCTATCGGTAATACAGTAAAGGCGTGAGTACCTAGAGGGATGGGCCAGAAATTGCTGCTTAGGTTTTGGTGGGGGACCTGGCAATATTCAGTATTGGGCCAATTAGCAAGGGAAGATAGGTGGCAGGAGTGTGGTGGTGGTCAGTAAATGGTAGGGTGGGATAGGCTACAGGTGAGCCAATGGGTATTGCTGAGTATGGATACATAGGGCAATTGGCCTAGCACTGGGATATGGGCAGTGATTGCTGGCCCCCACCTGCTCCATAGTGGTGGTTCTGTGTGCAGTATTGATCCAGTCTCCACTTACATGGACCCAGCAAGCTGAGACATGGCTTTGAAAAACAAAAATCTTGGCAGTAGTTGTGGGCAGCTCTTCCTTCTCCCTGGCTGTGCTTAGTTTGACCATGTGCTCTCCAGTGTTCCTGAGGGGAAAGAGAGGAAAATAGTGCATATGTTCCTGAAGGTTAAACTGGGAGAAAATACTCTGGCCTGGTCCTTGCTGCTTTCTCTCACCCCTCAGATGGCATCCCCTTCCCCAATCTCTTCCTGATCACTACCACCAGTTGGTCTGTTCTGTTCATTGCAGACTCTACCCCCTGCCATACCTACCATCCTGTTGCAGACATTGTGGATGGCACAGTCCTTTTCTCCCCCTCCCCCTCCCCAAGCAGGGACGCATCCCCCACCTGGAGGGCAGACTCTGCCTTTCTCTCCTCCTCTTAACAGGTGTTCCCAGCACAAACACAGCATGGGGCATGTTGTTTGCATTAAATATGCATTAGCTTTGTTTACCCTTGAATGAGCTGCAGCACAGTGTGATTTAGAATGGAGGATAGGAAAGAAAGATAGGAGGAGAAACCGCAAGAAGGGTACCCAGCATATCTTTGCTCTACTACACTCGCTGCTCAGCAGCAGGGCTGCTGCAGAAGTAGAGGCTCATGCAGAGGAGGCTGCATAGCAAAGAGAAAATGATTTTAAAGAACGAGGGCATTTCTCTTCCTGCTGTCACCAGATAACACCCCTCTTCGGCCTTCTCCTAAACCCAGACCAGGCTGCAGCTGCTGCCAGAGACGAAGAGGAAGGATGTCCAGCATGTTGTCCTCCCCCTTTACCCCCTAATGAGTCATACCTTAGATGCCTCAGTGACAGGCACTATTGAAAAACCTAAGCCTTGGTGTTCCTGGCATAGAATCAGGGGGTAGTACCCTTTTCTCCTTCCAGCCGCGTGGGCTGCTGTCCTGTGTTGGATATTCAGGGGGGGATTCCCAAGGCAGGTGGTTGCAGCTGTGGCCAGAAGGGACTTCTAGGGCAGCTACTGTGCATGGTAGCTGGGGGCAACCAGCGGGTGGGAGCCGAAGGGCTGCGAGAATGTGTTGGAGGCATGTGGGGCCCACAAGAAGGGGAGGAGGGGGGGGGTCAGGCACTTTTAGGCCATGGCAGGGTTGTCCGCTGTCAAGTTTACAGATGGTAGTGCTGGGGGAGGTGTGGAGATGGTATGAAGGGCATTTCTCCCTCTCCCATCCCCCTTCACAGCGAAGCTCCCGTCTGCAGCGCCACACGCCCTTGACCCCTTATCCCTCTCCCCAGCTCCTCCTCCTCCTCCCCCTTTACATGCGAGGGCTCAGGTGTGCGGCTGGCGCCAGCCCTCGCCCCCCCCTTGTCTCAGGCCTGCGCCTCCCTTTTGTCTAGCAGCTTGTGCCACGCCGCCTCCTTAAATGGCCCTCACCCTGCTCTGGTCTCTCACCCCCGCCCTTTTCCCTGCCAGCCTCAGGGCTGCAGCCACACCCCGCCCCGCTGAGCTGCAGGGGCCCCCCGGCCGCTTTCGATCTCCCCGCCCCCGTCGCCTTCCCCTCCGCCCGCCGGGCTCAGCCTGGCGGCTGCTAGAGCCACCGCTCCCTCCTCCCCGCCCCCGCCCCCGGGGGTCTGCGAGACTCTGGCCTGGCGCCCCCAGCAGGGCCCCGCCCCCCATTCCAGGTGGGCTCTCCCCAGCGCCCGCTCTCCCTCGCAGGTGCGGTGGGGGGGGGGGGGGGAGGGGAGGCTACAACCCGAGCCGCCTTGCAGCCCCGCCACGTGCTTCCCCCTCCCCCCTCCAAGCCACGCCCCCTCCCCCCAATCCCGCTTTCATTGGCTGCGGGCGTTCGGTGGGCGGAGCCGGCCCCCGGGAGCCGGGCCATATAGCGCGCGGCGAGGCTCGGCTCCGGCCGAGCTCGTGTCCCCGGCCGGCGCGGTTGTGTGAGCGTGGCTGGGAGCCGGCGGCCCGCCTGCGTCCGACCTGCCCCGCGGCCGGCACCGGCCCGCAGCCCTCTCCGCCTGCAAAGCCGCGGCCGGGGCGTGCGCGCGCGCGCGCGGGAACCTGCCGGCAGGGCAGAGCCTCCGCTGTAAGGGGGCCAGTGGGATTTTCCCGTGTCACCTCCGCGCCCAGGCGGGGCCGCTCCCTCCCCCATGGCTCGCGGCAAGGCGAAGGAAGGCGATGGCAACTGGAAGAAATTCATCTGGAACTCGGAGAAGAAGGAGTTTCTGGGCAGGACCGGCGGCAGCTGGTGTAAGTGCTTCCCAGGCCCCGTCTCCGTGTGCGCCAGCCCCTGCCGCAGGGGCAGCTGCCGGAGCCGAGCCCTCCCCCCACCCCCAAAGCGGGCTGCGGGTCTCGGGTGGGTGGGTGCGTGGAAGGAGGCTGCCGGTCCCCTGCTAACGCGGCCCCGCAATAACTCGAGATAGAAAGGTGGCGGGGGCAAGGAATCGATTCCCTTATTAATGGTAATCGGTTTAGAGCAAACTAGAGACCATCCCTCTCGCATCCGGATTAAAAAAACACACCCCGAACTTTCTTCACTGGTCTGAAATGCTGCTTAGATGTTGATGATGATGATTTAAAAAAAAACAACGACAACCGAGACTTGATTACGCCGGAGTGGATTTAATTTCTGGTTCCTTGCTGTGTTACCTTGAGCTGTTAGCTGATTCTGAGGCGGCTGGTTTCCTTCCTTCCTTCCTTTCTGGAAGAGATGCTGTATCGCTTGGGGGAGATACAGCGCTTATTGTTCCAGGCGGAAAGCGATTGTGTGTGGTGGTCTCTGATGTAGAGGAGGAACCTTGCCTCGTCTTTTGATCTTGCCCACACCCTGTTGCCTAGGTTTGTCAGGGATGTTTGAAATCTGAAAGGCTGAGCTCCTTCCCCACTGGAGAAAGCTGCTTGGGTGTTTCTCTTTTCCTGCAAAAGGTCATGCTGAAGGGCACTGATGTAGTTAAATCTGAGTCGTGACTGCGGTAGGGGTGGGATGGGCGGCTGTGTGTGCGGGGGCGAACAACCCTACACATGCATACCTCTCGCTGTTTCCCACCATTCTCCTCTGCATCAGACCCTTTGTAGAGGAGCCAATGCGGCTGGCATGGTGTCTTTGGAGGAGGGCAAATTGTGGAGAGAGTCAGGAAAAGGGGCTCTGTTTAAAGGTGTTACAGGGATGGCCTCTGAAATTGAGGGTAGAGGCTTTTGTGTTACAAAGAGAGACTCCCTGGAATCTAGCTAGCTCGGTGGAGCTGCTTGGCTGGGGAAGCAAAGGGTTAATAATGCATCAGAGCTCAAGGTTAGTCAAGGTGACAGCTCAAAGCAGGAGGTAACCGGAGGCACTGGGCTTTCTGGGCAAGGTCATCCAGTAGTAGGACATTGGGGTTTGGTTTTCCTGGATGTGTGGATGGTCCTCTTGGGTTTTATTTACTTTCCCGTCCCTGCCTCCATTTGGAGGAATAGCCTGCCTGAACTGGTTTTTGGGGGGGGGGACGTGGAAGAGAGGAAAGGGCTGGGTGGGGAGGAAGCAGGGGAGACTCAGGAACCAGTAAGTCCTTGAAGGACTGGTCTCCTAGCAACAAAATGTAACTTGAGTGAGACCATGAGGTGTACAATGGCTCAAATCTATTGCCTCCTCCTTCCCTTCTCCTTGCTGTGTTTCTCCCCACTCTTCCTCCTAAGTCAGAGGCAAGAAGGACCCCCACTTCTAGGTGCATCACAGGCTGCATTGCACTAACCAGACAGATACAAGGGGCTCTGTGAATATCTAGGGCATCACTTCCCAGTTTTTCCTCCCTCCATCTTTTTGGCTCCTCTCTCTTTCTCTCAGTTCTCTATACAACCATATCTGTTTGCTTTTGGATTCTAATAAAATGAACTAGAGCTTGCAGACTAAGTTGACCCTGGAGGAAAGCAGCTCCAGTTCTGTACAATAAAACAAAACACGAAATACGCAGTGATCTATAATTTGAGAAATGGTATGTTTGGTTCCAGCTTGACCTAGCATGTGGCTGTTAGTCACTGTGTTTCTTTCCCACTTCCCAGTCAAAGTTACAAAAAAATACTGTTTAAACTATTTCAGTCCACTGTTTTTTGTTTTCTTTTAAACAACCAAGCATCAAAGATGGCGGTGACACCTCTTTTGTCTTAAACAAGGAATATATCTCTCAGAACTGAAGCGCTAGGCATGGTTGTCCTTGGGGAGAGGGCATTTTGCCCTTGGGCTCATATTTACCTAGCTGCGTTTTAATCAGCAAACCTGGGCTCTGTTTATGAATAGTGAAACTGTAGAACTGGAAAGACTTTTTATCCACCCTTTCCATTCTTCCTCTTTTGGGTGGTTTAAGGAAGCTGAGTTTACATCAGAACCTGGGGGGAAATATTTTTTTTTACATTACCTCAATATAGCTGTATAAGCAAGAAGTATCATATATAATGTACTGATTACATATTGTACTATACAAATAGTACTTGGAGAGTTGTCTATTTATATATGAATTTTAAAAGCCTTAGTCAGTTTTACAGTTGCTGCCAACCAAAGCTGGCCTGCCACCCTCATTGTTGAAGTCAGCCCCTGTTGACTGATAAACCGGATGTGGGGTTGCCATCTTTAGATTTGGCAGGCAGAAAAGCATTAGGACACCGTGTAGGAGGCTCTCACTATATGCTTATGCGTGAGCAGAGAATTTAAATACGTTTACTGTGTGGGGCTTTACAGATGTGTAGAATGTGGTCCCTGCCACAAAGAACTTATACCTAAATATCTAGGGCCAGATCCCCATTGGTGTAGCTCCCTTAAAATCAGACAACGCTATGACAAGTGTACATTAGCTGAGAATCTGGTCCATGTATTACATAGCAACCTGTAGCAGGCACCTGTTTTTCATGTAAGCCCTTGTGGTTTGTCAGGGCATTTGCTTGATATTTCCTAGAACCCAGGCTGTGTACCTTGTAGAGATCTTTTTACGCTGTTCAACATATCTCCAACCAGGATGTTGTCAATACTACCTCCTGGTACTGCCCATTTGATGTGATCCAGGAAAAAAAGAAATCAAAGGCAAGCAAGCACATTGCAGACAGCAGCGCTCTTGTTTGGTGTATTACAACAGCACCTCCTTTGACTGGTCTGGAAAAAATTTCCAAATCTCTCTGACATCACAACCATTTGCCTAGAGCTGCCTGGATACCAAAGAGTGTGATTAACTCTGAGTGTGCCAAAACATAGTGCTGTTGAGTTCAGTTGCATGAACTTCCTGTTACCCTACCCCAGTGAGGAAGGAGGAAGTTTGAGGACAAGGCCCAACTATCTTAGTTTTTTTCCGTTGTTTGTCCCACCCATTCCTGCTGTTCTTACTTTAAGAGACTGAAAATAATTAAAGCCAAGGAGAAGAGAATTGTATTTGAATTGGGCTGCTTTTCTATGGTAATTGAGTACAGGAAGAAAGCTTTCTTCTCTTGCACTTTGTCACTTCCTTCCCCCACTCCAGAGGGTTCAGAGAGTCTTTGTTTTTAGGGCTTGTCTACAATGGCACTTTACAGCTCTGGAGCACGGCAAGTTTGAGTGCTGTAAAGAGGCAGTGTAGACAGTGCTCCAGTGCTGGGAGCTATTCCCCTTGTGGGGAGGTGTTTTTTTTTATAGCGCTGGCCCAGCGCTATGCCACGATTACACAAGGCACAGCGATTACACAAGGCACGGCGCTGACTACACAAGCCACAGCACCGGAAGCTGCAACATCTGCTTAGAGTGACATCTGATTAGGGCATTCTGAAGTCAAATAGGTCTCTTCTCAAATCATCTGTTGCCTCTAACTCTAGTTCACTTACTTGTGCATCTGATGAAGTGAGCTAAAAGCCTATGCTCAAATAAATTTGTTGGTCTCTAAGGTGCCACAAGTACTCCTGTTCTTTTTGCGGATACAGACTAACAGGGCTGCTACTCTGAAACTTGTTACTTGTGCTTGTTACTGTTCCCTTGATTAGCATACAATGGCTTGGAATGGGCTGGTTTATCCTTTCTGTAGGCTGCCTGGTGATGCCTAGTACAGCATGTTACTATGCAGTTAATCTTATTTGAGATAATCCTTGTAAACCAGTAACTGATATCCAGATTCTGAGTAGTGTTGTATTCCTTTTTATTTTCTTGTGCGGTTATTTCACTTTCCTTTAGACCAAAAATCTGGTTATATAATTGACTGCTTCAGCTGGATGATGTGGTAATGCTGGGAGGTTTTTATTTATATAGGAATTGTCAAACTACAGTAATACTGGTGGCTTTCAGCACCTGGAACCAACTAGATAATAGCCAATATGAAGCCTAATTTTGCTCCTAGCAACCTCTCATTGTTCTGTGTATGGGATTAGGCTCACAGTTGAAGATTGGGGTTGTCAAAGGATCCTAAAAGAATTAGGTACCCAATTCCCAGTGGAATTCAGTTGGGTTTGAACTGTGAATTCATTTGAAATTTCCAGCTCCAAGGCTCAATGCTAGTGAGCAGCTGATGTCCATGGGCATTGTGGAAATGTTGAGCATACTAAGAACAGGCACTTTAAGGATGTCCTTTACTACCACGCAGGCTTGCTTCACTGAAAACCAGTCCCTTATAATGCAGCACAGAGTGATGTTACTGGATCCACCAGGAAATAAGTCCCAAGCTTTAACCTTCACATGGTGGTTTGTTTTTTTTTGTTTGTTTTTTGTTTTGTTTTGTTTTTTGTTTTTAAATGAAAAAGTTGGCTCATAGTATCAATATGTTGGAATGTGATGTGAATAAAATCGGAAAATTGCTTTGTGTTTGTACAGCACCTAGCACAATAGGGTCCTGGTCCATGACTAGGACACCCAGACACTATTGGGATACAAATAAACAATACAAAAACCAGTGCCACACTTGCTAACTGTCATGACCATGATCCCTAGCTCAGTCCTCTTGGGCAATTTCAGTGTCACACTTCAGCGTGCTGGGTTTTCCTTCAGTGGTAGAAAAGGATGAAGTTTTGTGCTCAAACATGGCTGCGTCAAGGGCTTGATTGTTTCTCTGTTCTCTTGCAGTTAAGATCCTTCTCTTCTACCTGATCTTCTATGGCTGCCTGGCAGGTATATTCATTGGGACCATTCAAGTGATGTTGCTCACTGTCAGTGAATTCGAACCCAAATATCAGGATCGAGTGGCACCCCCAGGTAATTTAAATCACAGGCCCATGCCTGACTGTACAAATCATTTCAAGAAAAATAATTTTATTACTTGGGAGTGATGATGGAATGCTGTTCCATTGCTGTGGCACGCAGCTAAAATGGACTGGTGCCTTATCGTGACTATCAATAAAGCATGTCTAAAAGTGGTGGGTATGTTCTCAACCTATGTTTACAGCATTGTTGTTTTTCTATTGAGTCTTAATGAGAATTAAATGTTGCATCACCTATAACATTTTCTGAAGTGAGATCTGAGTGTGCATATTTTTATATTAAAACAAATTAATGTAATGTGGCTTAGATGTTACGGCTGTCAGGACTCCTGGGTTCTGTTTTCATCTCTGCCACCTGATATCCAGTGGTGACCATGGACAATTTGCTCCATCTTTGTCTCTTTAACTCTTTTCTGTGAAATGGGGGAAATAATACCAATCTTTGAGGTTTTTAGAGGCTTATATAACTACTGCTCATAGATTCTTGGAAATCTGGGGGTGGAAAAGGGGAGTGTGTGTGTGAGAGAGATCTCTTGTTTGAATGAACAGCCTGTCGGTACTGGATGAAATACAGCCAGAGTTTAAAAAGAGAAAGATCAGTTAGGCAGCATCTCTGAACAGTTTGCATGAGGTAAAAGTAGAGAGAATGCCTTGGCAATGCAGCAGATTCCCTGCTTTGTCATATCCAGTCTATTATGCTGTCTGGCTCTTGCTAAGAGTTGGTGACTGGTAGGCCATGAAAGTGTAGGGGGAGGAGTCTTGCAACTTTCTGCTTTCCCACATTACAAATGACCTTGAGGCTGCTTGGCATTGGGGATGGTAACGATTTGTCTCTGTCTCTCACTGCTTGCTCTGAAAAACAGCTCAGAAGCTTTTAATAACAGTAGTATTTAAGTGATAATTTTGAGGCTGCTGGCAAGGCGCAAAGCTCTGGTGTCAGAGAGCATGCTGCAGCCTCACCAGGGGCTGGCAGTGCAGTGGTAAACTATGTGGCTAAGCTATATTCTAGCTAAGCAAGGACTATCATTCTAGCCCAGGGGTACATGTACCCTGAGGTCTTCCAGGGGGTACTTCAGCTAATCTAGAGATTTGCCTAGTTTTACAACAGGCTACATAAAAAGCACTAGCGAAGTCCATACAAACTCAAATTTCATACAGTGACTTGTTTTGTATTGCTCTATACATTCTACACTGAAATGGAAGTACAATATTTTTTATAATTGTATGGTAAAAATGAGAAAGTAAAAGCCATTTCTCAGTAACAATGTGCTGTGACACTTCTGTATTTTTGTGTCTGATTTTGTAAGGAAGTAGTTTTTAAGTGAGGTGAAACTTGGGGGTACACAAGACGAATCAGACTTCTGAAAGGGACACAGTAGTCTAGAAAGGTTGAGAGCTACTGTTCTAGCCTATACAATATCACTCCAAGCAAAAATCAAAAGGCAGATCTTCCAGAAGCCTCACCGCCAACATTTTAAAGGAAGTGTTTTCAAAGGATGAAACTTGGAACAGGGGCTAGAAACCAGCTGTATTTTTATGATGCCTCAGAAGGCGTAAACGTTGCCCCAGGTGCTGAAACATTGGCCTGAACCCGTCTGGCGTTGACATCTGCAAGAGAGAACTGATTGCTTTGGTCAATATTAGCAGCCCTTTCTTTTTTGATAGGGTACCAGAGGGGAAAATGGATAGTGTAGCATTAAGCATGGCTACTAGGATAATTAAGATAGAGCAGGCACTACATACCATATGCATTAGTTTTGGTGGAGGAATCTGCTTTTAAAGTAGAAAAATGTTTGCCCCATGAAACTACATGGAAAAATACAAGGTGGAGGAGAAATTTTGATGCGCAGAGTTTGATTTTCAGGCTGCATCCATATTGACTTGCTGAATGATCTGATATCACATGATCTACTTGTTGTAGCTAAACTTTTGCCAGTGTCTTCACTTTAATAGTAATTTTGGAGGTCTACTTCTGAGTTGAGATTAATTGTGAGCTGAAATTTTTTCATAAAACCTTAATCTAGAGAACATTGACTAGTTTTTAAAAATGTTGACTGGATGTTGTGCAAATTGACCTTCAAAAATAAAAGAATTGGAAGGTGGGTTGGTTTCAAGACACCATTTTAATGTGTGTCATTAAAAATAAATCCACTTTGATTTCTATAAACAGGTTGCAGCATTGATTTTCTGAAGACCTGGGAATTTGAGCATGCAGACTAGACTCCCTGGGCATGCAGTGGGACCAACATGACAACATTTTGCTTCACAGTCAAAATGGAATATCCTATAAATCTGTATATTCCTTCCTTTTCCACCCCCTATTATGGGTGTTTCAAGCCCAAGACTTTTAAACCATTCAGTGCACTAGCGTTAAAGCCCCTGAATTGGGGGCAAGCATCCTTCTGTCTCTTGGAACCAGCTGATATTTGCTGTTCCTTGACTGGACAGTAGAGGTCACTTACACATTGGTAGGGAGTGAATGTACCTATGCCTGAAGCCTTTCCATCCTCATGCCAGCCTAGAAATAGTGTAGCTCTCAGCCTCAGCCCTCATAATAGCCACTAGTCTGACCTCTGAATATACCTTTTCAGTTATGGAAGTGTATGAGTTTATATCTCATCAGCTTTGCAAAATGGCCATGAAAGTTTACCAGCCCAGGCACAAAATCTCACTGGATCTTATCACAGTGGTGATGAATAAAATGGACTCCTGTCAAACAGGAAAGTGACAAGTGGAATTTTGTGTATTAGAGAGAGGGAGAATAGAAAACCTAAATTGCCTCTCATTGGAACCACTGTAGATGATTGGCTACATAAAATACAAATCAATATTCCCTAGTGAACGGCACGTGCCCAGATATATGTGGGGGGAGTGGTACAAAGTGACAGGGCCCCAGCAACTATAACTATTAAATGTACTGGTAATCCAGTACAATGGCAGGGTTACAGGACTGGGAGCTAGAAAAACCAGACTTCTGTCGCAGTCTCTGGCTGTGACCCCTTGGGCAAATCACATAACCTCTTTGTGCTATTTTGCAGATTGGGGAGGGAGAAATAAAACTTGTCCTTCTAAAGCACTTCAGAAAAGTTCAGAAGAAAATGCTAAATAACTGTTGTGCATTAGCCTCATTGCTCTAGCAGAAATGCTGTTGCTGTTGTGAAATGGGAAGTCATGCTGCCCCTTACTGGGTGATCTTGATGTGGAAATAGCTCCATTTCTTTACCAGATGGCATTAATATGCTAGTTACTGCTTGCATTTAACACAGCAGGGATATTCTGCTCACTCAGAGGCTAAATTACAGTTTTGTACCTCTCCATAAAATACTGCTTTTCTAGGGGGTTGTGGTGGAATCCAAAGGCATTCAACGTTGCAACTACAGCAAACACCAATTCACTTTAAAAGTACAACAAGGAAAATGTATGTGGAATTCTAAGCCCTGTTTAAGCATGGTATTTGGTTAGAAATTCTGATATCTGTGTGATGGAATAGGACGTTTTGTCTTAAACCTCAGTGTAGCGTGCTGTAAAAATATTATCAATTGAGCCATGTATTTCTGTTCTTGCTGTTTGATCCTGGCTGCAGGGGGCAGGGGTGGGGGGAAGGCCACTCCACACCTCACAGAGAAAAGACCCTCTTCAGAAACTGGAGGAAAGGACTCTTCTGTCAGATGATAGTGTTTAAAAATGGTTCCTGCCCCTTTAAATGGCTCCCTCCTGTGCCTGTGAGGTGGTGTAATGGAAAAGGCTGTTCTGGTACATAGTGATTGATTGGCTCACTTAGCTTACATAGCAGCAGTAAATTAAATAGAGGTCAGTGTATTTTAGGTGGTGAGTCTGCAACTGTCCTGGGGGCAGCTCTCTGCAGGAGGCAAGTAACATCTTTTCCCTCTGCCTCTCATCTCTTAAGAGTAGAATCTGTGAAGTCCAAACTGCAGAGGGCACCTGGTCACTCAGCCATGCAGCACATATCATTACATGTTGAGAAAATGCTAATGTTTTCCTCAGTGGGAGTGGATAGAAGACTAGTGTGACACCAGCACATCGGGGTTTTAAATTCGTTCCATCTTGGTGTGGGGTTTAAGCTTGCTAAACTAACAGGACCTTGAGGGTGGTAGCTTGCTAAGAATGACTGTGGGACTGTCTTGTGAATCTGTGTATGCAACATCCATCAGCACTTAAAAATGTGCCCTCTAAGCCCATGATTGTCTTTAACTGGAAATAGCGCTGTATTATGAAGCAACACTACTTACAGTCAAAGTTCCTCATTTAAAGCCGTATTTCCAAACTACAGCGTTTCCTTCTTGAGTTGTTCTGCAGGGGAAAGGCCAGCACTTTAGACATGCTGCTTTTCTTCCCTTGCCTTTAATTTTGCTTCCCATCCCAGGTGTGCACACTGCTCTTACAGGGATGTTCATGGGCTGCTGGCTGCACTGCCCGCTCTTTAAAAGGATTGAAGCATTTATTTTGGGTGGTTGTAGGCTTGCAAAAATTAGAGGGATGGCAGACACAGTGAGAAGCGGTAGGTCTTAAGGTTGGGCCTCAACACTGTGTCAGTAACACAGGTGAGACTGGGAAGGGGAAAGCCAGTGATTTAAAGAATCCTCGCATTATCCCTGTGAAATTAACAGTAATATTCCTATTCCTCAAATAGGTAAAATGATGCACAAGATAGATTAAAGTCCCAAGTCACATAAGCACATGCTTCTCCTTAAACACAGGCTTAAGTGCTAATGAAATGAATGTGACTTAGGAATTTCTTCTTCGGGGGAATTCTACTCCAAAAAAATTAAAAATTTTGTGCACAATATTTTAAAATTCTGCAAATTTTCTTTGCCAAAATAACACTATATAATCATGCCAGTTTCAATTATTTTGGTAATTTATTTAAAAATGCCTGTAAGCAAGTATGTCTCTAAAAATACAGACACACAAATTCCCCCAGGAGTAGAGTTAAAGAAACCCTATGACAACCCAGTGTCTGTTTCTCTGCCCCCTACACCTCCAAGAGCCCAGCCGGGGGGGCCAGACGCTCACCTCCTATCCCCCCAGAGGCAAGCTTCAGGCCCCCTTCCCCCCAGCCCAGACAATCACATTCCCTCCCTCCAGAAGCCAGCCTTGTGGGGGACGGGATGGGACCCCTTGCCCAGACACTCTCACCCTCTTACCCCCCAAGGGATCCAGAGGGAGAAATAGCCTGATACTTGGTCCCAGGTTTGCACAGAGTTTTCTGTGTGCCACTGCCTCCTTCCTTCCTTCGGGGCGTGCTGGGAACTAAAGCTGCTGGGAACCCTCCAGTTCCTTCCCCTGGTCTTGTCTTCTATTTGTGAACTGAGCTCTTCCGGGTCCATTGGCCTCTATTGGTGGCCAGTATCTCTGCAGCCCATTTCGGGGGGAGGGAGGGAAATTCTCCACCATTGTGCAGTGGTGCAGAATTTCCCCAGGAGTGTAAATGTGCTTAAGTGCTTTGCTGAACTGGGGCCTTAGTGACTTGAGCCAAGGCCACAGGATGAGCCATTAGGAATAATTTCTGGTCTCCCATCCTTCCTAGTGTACTAGCCACTAGGTGCCAATTAAATATTGGAAGTTGGACAGAAGAGCCAATGGCATCTTTCTGATGTAGGGCAACAGCTCTCAACCTTTCCGGACTACTGTGCCCCTTTCAGGAGTCTGATTTGTCTTGCGTACCTCACTTAAAACCCTCGCCTTAAAAGCCGCTTGCTTACAACATCAACATAAAAAGACAAGTTTCAGAGTAGCTGCCATGTTAGTCTGTATCCACAAAAAGAAAAGGAGTACTTGTGGCACCTTAGAGACTAACCAATTTATTTGCGCATAAGCTTTCGTGAGCTACAGCTCACTTCATCGGATGCAGTGAACTGTAGCTCACGAAAGCTTGTGCGCTAATAAATTGGTTAGTCTCTAAGGTGCCACAAGTCCTCCTTATCTTTTTATGCAAAAAGAAAAGGAGGACAAGTGTCATAGCACACTGTGACTGAGAAATTGCTTGCTTTTATTTTTGCTATATAATTATAACCATTTTTCTCACATGTCAAAAGTGAGCTTGAATGGTGGGCTTGACTGATCACTAGTGTGCAGCTACATTGTTATCCCTGTGTTTAGTGGCTTTAGCTTGATATTGGGTGGTGGGGTTTTTGGTTTTTCTTGTGTTTTTGTTTCAGCAGAAGATGTACAAAAGGGGGTAGGGTTTTCTGTGAGTCATGTGCCCTAAATAAAGTATAGCTTGAATGGTCTAACGACAGACTGTAGCGTGTACTTTACAGCTTCTATACAAAGGCGTTTCACAATATTCTGCTATGCTTCATCTGTGTTCTCAGTTCCCTGGGTGAGGGGAGGAAGGGGGTGAGAGACTTCTCTACAAGCTTAAATCAGTTGAGAAGCTAATGGTGTTGCCTGAAGCCCACATACAGAGGGCCACCTTAAATAACTAGGTTTCAGAGTAGCAGCCATGTCAGTCTGTATTCGCAAAAAGAAAAGGAGGACTTGTGGCACCTTAGAGACTAACCAATTTATTTGCGCATAAGCTTTCGTGAGCTACATGATGCATGAAGCCGATGAAGTGAGCTGTAGCTCACGAAAGCTTATGCTCAAATACATTTGTTAGTCTCTAAGGTGCCACAAGTCCTCCTTTTCTTCTTAAATAACTAGTGTGTTTCACATTCACTAGCTGACAAGGAGAAGGACTGGGAGGGAGGGGATTAAAAGCTACTTGCTGTCACACACTATATTTAGCAACGAGGGTTTTGTGTGGATAGCAAAGTTAAAGGTTCCTAAAAAACAAATAATTGTCAGACTCTTATACAAGCAATTGTAATTTTGATAGGATTTAATTCTGCCAGTGGGGAAGTAACTTTATTTCTCAATTTGCAACATAACCCAACCCCGGGCAAAACACATGAAAGGGAGAACTAAGAGAGAAGGTTAGAACTTCTTCCTGAAATAAAACTTGAAACCATGAGCTCTGCTCACTGGCTGTCTAGCTATCTTTGGCTGCTGGGGGCTGCCCTCAGGGAAACAAAGCAAATCTTTGTCTCCTAGGTTACAAATTCCAACTTTGGGAGGAGGGGATGGGGGATGCTAAGCAGTAGTACTCAACTGGCTTTGAAAGACCTGATAGAATTGTGAGCCCATGTAGGCAGCTGAGTAGCTTCAGCCTGCATTGGAGGAAATTATTGTTGGCAAAACATTTGTTTGAAAGTTGTCAAAGCAGATGCCACTTCGCTGCTATGCTGTGCTCACTAAAGCGAAGGCAGTGGACTGAATGCAACCAGGAATCCTAATGATCGCACGGTTTGCGGCAGAGGCCACCACAAAAGCAGCATGAACTCTAGTTCCCATTATTTTAAACTTCAACATTAGTTACGCATCAAGGCATTCAATTAAAATGTGACCTGGACCTCATGCGAGTGCAAATATTTAATAGAGTTTTGTAATGACTAAGGGAATGGTTTTCCCTTTGACTGTGTGGGTAACTTCCGTATATTAATTCCCCTCTTCCCCCCCCCCCCATATCCTTGCCCTTTGGGTAATAGACAGAGCAGAGCTGGTTACGGAATCCAGAATTCTGGCCCCCAAGGCAGTGTTCTAACCAAGGGATGATGTTCCCATTTACCCCATTCAATGAAATGTGTCTGACCAAAGAGGCAATCAGCGTTGTTTCTGTGCAGAAAGCCTGGAAGAGATCAGTAAGAGGGAAAACACAATGCTTTCTAGAAAGCCCAGATAATGATTTGACTCTGCTCTGAGCTCACGATGCGAGTAAATGTCACTTGGCTAGCGTAGTAATTCCTGCACAGCATAGGAGGGGAGGGTTATAAAGTGCAGAGGCCATGTGGGGCTGGAGAAGTGTTCTGGATGCCTGGCTGATGATCCGTTGTACCCCCACTTCCACATAGTGTAGGATCAGAGGGCAGACAGCTGTGTGATCTTAGTGATATGTCTGAACAGTTCTTGTTGCTGGGATCACAGCAGGCTTGCAGTCTGGCGTAGCCTAACTTCCAACCCCAGCGCTCCACTGTTGTGGCTTCTGTCAACCTAGCTGCCTCTACACTGGGGCTTGGTTCAACCTAACCTTGGTACTCGGGGTACAAAACCTTCGAAGCCCTCAGCGACATAGCCAGGTCGATCTTCGTTTTAAGAGTAAACCAGTGCTTAGTTCTTACCATTTCAGGCTTGTAAAAATGAAATTTCTACTTAACCAAAGAATGGAGCCTTATCTGGTACGGATTTTCCTCCTGTGCTCCATCATTCACCATGGGAGGGAGACTTTGTCCTGATGTCAAAATAGATCTTCCCGGTCTGGTTTAATTCAAGGCTGCAGTCCACATCCCTCTTCATGAATTAGGAGTGTGCCAGGGAAGTGTGAAATCTTGGTAGCATTTTGAGCTGAGGTTCGAGAGCAGTTACACCCAGACCATTTTTTTTCTTTCTTGCTAGATGTGAGAGGACAATGATCAATCTTCTTTGCTCTACCTCTCCTGGGCCAGAGTTTCCGAAGGCCTAACCCAAAAGCCAAGTGTGTGTCATTTTGAAAATGCACTCCTCTATCTCCAGGCTCTGGAGCTGTTCTTGAAGGGCAGAAGCAGAGTAGTGGGTTCTTCAGTTCCCTCAGGTAGTATCTGAACTTTGGCCCATGTCTCAGTCTGTTAGCAGAGGCACCCCCAAATCACTAGTTGCTTCCGAAAATCTTGGCTTTGGACTGCTAGCACTACTCACTAACCTGCATTGTTTCCTAAGTCTGTGTTTTTCCCTAGTGGATTCTAGACATTTTCTTAGAAACCTCACCATCTTCCAAGCCTTGAATTGTTCTGTCTGCCAGAGCATTGTAACTATTGAGTAGAATTCTCAAAAATACCTAAATGACATTGAAACTCAGTGGGACTTTGGCTCCTAGCTCATTTAGGCACTTTTGGAAACTTGTCTAGAATCCATTTGAGGTATCTCGGAGCCTAGGACAACTCTGTGCTCCTCCTTACTTACCTTAAGGCCCAGTTCAGGAAAGCACGTAAGCACATACTTACTCGGAATGCTTTTCTGAGTTGGAGTGTTTGGGAGGTGTCTTGGGCCGTGCACCGTCCGCTCTTGTTCGGCTGTACGCTAATCCACATCAGGCTGTGTCCAGCCTTCATCTTGTACAGTTGACCCAGGTCTATGCTGGATTAGAGTGTACACAACTGGTGAGGAAGTAACAGTGCCAGATACCAATGAAGCTGTAGGCCAGTAGGCTGTGTACCGCATGCTGGAATGTTGAGTATATTTAAAAAAACAACTCGTGCAGTGGCCCAAAACACTGCCCCTGCCACTATTGTCGGGACAGTGTTTTGGGCCATTGTTGGAGGCAATGACTGAGCTATGTCTTAAACACAACGCCTCCAAGTGAGCTAAAATCTGAAGAACTTCAGTGTCTCTTGGTTGTGCAGACTCTGAAATCTGAGTCATGTAGCAGTTTCTAGAAGAACAGACTTTCATGCACTGTACATGTTGCCTTGATCATGTGACTTTTGGGTGTTTATAATTTTTTTTTTCTCCTCCTTGCTCCTTAGGACTGACCGTAATCCCCCGAGTACTAAAGACAGAAATTTCCTTTAGTATTTCTGATCCCAAAACTTATGAAGAGTATGTGGCAGGCCTTAACGAATTCTTGAATGCCTACAACAATGATCAACAAGCCAACAATATGATATTTGACGATTGCTCTGGTAAGCAGACTCCTGGATATGAAGTTCTGATTGTTTTCACGTAGCTGGAGGCTCTATTAGCCACCCCTCTCCTAAATGCATCCATCAAAGAATCCAGATAATACTGGCCATTGTTGATGGTGTTGGTATAAGCCCTGTAGAATATCTTTCGTAGCGACCAACAGCATGATGGTTAACTTTAGACTCTCCAGCTAATTAGCTGGCCTTGAAGTTGCTCATGACTGCCTGTTGTCCAAGTAGAATGCATGAGACAGTGAGCTTTGCTGTCCAGCTCTGACAAGCTTATGGGTGGGATTGTGAAAGCACTGAGCATTGGCCAACCTCTGCTCCCCTCAGAGACGACAAGGGGTTTTACTGCTGTCTTCAGTAGGAGCAGGGTTAGGCCAGTGCTTAGCAAATTTGACAGTTCCACCCTATGTGCCCAAATCAAATTAAGAATTCAAATCCTCGTCTCCAAAAGCTGTTAGTGTGGGGAAGTGTCCCTTTCCATGGCCCCTGGGGTGTACTAACAAACTAAAAAAAAACAAAAAAAAAAACGCTGAAAGCACTGTTAAATCTTTCCTTCTCTACATGGTCTGAAGGGAAATCTGTATTTAAAGCATTTCTTCTAGACTTGCTCCTCCTCCTCTGCTCCAACAGCTAGCCAGGGGAGAGGTCATTACCTGGAAGCCATTTAAATCATGACTCCAGCAGAATATTTTGTCTAAGTAGAGAGAGTGTTGGCTGCTCTGGGTCTTGACCCAAATCAGATCACTGGGCTCAAATACATAGCAAGTAGCCTTTCCAGTAACACTAGCCCACGTGTATTTTTCTGTAAGTCCAAAGGCCTAAAACTCCCATCATTGTCTTTCCATTGTCATAAATGGAACAGGTCGCAGATGGTCGGTAGGTTTGTTTTTAGTGGGCTTAAAATGCTTGTAAGTTGTTTCAGATCCCCACCCTCTACCAGAACATCTCAATTATAGAATCCACATTTCAGTGTCCTTTGCAGTCTAATTTTCGGGGCTAGATCATGGAGCTATGCAGATATACACCAGCTGCATGGACTTCAGTGGCATTATGCCAGTTTACAGCTGCTGATCACCTGTCCCTCAGTTCAGAGTCAGAATGTTTTGAGCTTCCTTCCCTTCTGCAGTTGATGGCTTCAGCTAACACCTAAAGCATTGCTCTAAATGCATCTCCCTGTTCTGATTTAAGTGTGATATCAACTCTTGTAGGGGAGAGAGCCCTGATCGCTTAAAGGGGGGCCTTTTCTCCTAATGTAATTCAGCAAAGCACCTGTAATGGACTGCATGTAGTGTTGACTTGAAGGGAGATGTGTGTGTTGGAGAGAATATATTTCTGACCGAATCCCTCCTGTGACCCAAAACCTCACCCAAAAAAATTAGAAGCAGCCCATGCACACACTCATTCGAGGAAAAACACCCAGTAGAAAACAAGACTTGCCATGTTCAGTAGAGCACTTGTCACTGAATGGCTTGGTGCAGATCCATGAAGTTGGTCTGTAGAAGGTGGTGTCTGTTTAGTTTTGAGTACCACTAGACCGGGGGGGGGGGGAGGGGGGGAAGGGATTCCAATCCCAGGGAAATGCTCACAGGAATGTTGCTTTTCTTCTCAAAGCTTTCAAGCGTGAGTTCATGCTGCATGTAAGTGTGTTGGTTTTCTGCCCCTCCCCCCCCAGAAAAACCTGAAGACTACATCGACCGAGGAGCATTTAATAATGGCCAGGGTCAGAAAAAAGTCTGCAGGTTCAAACGTGAGTGGCTGGAAAACTGCTCCGGAATACTTGATACCAGCTATGGATACAAAGATGGAAAACCATGTGTTGTCGCCAAGCTCAACAGAGTTCTAGGCTTCAAACCAAAGGCAAGTGCTTCTTTTCTCTTCCTAGTAATTTGGGGGAAGTGATTTCATAGCAGGAGCAGGTGACTGGTCTTGGAAAAGCTATTTACTTTGGACTCTTCTCCCCTGTAAAATGGAGATATTAATGTCTACCTTGCAGAGTGGACGCAAGGCTTAAATAATTCATGGAAAGTGCTGTAAGAGCCTTCAATGATAGGTGCTATGGAAGCACATTGCAAATCGAGTCTCCTGATGCATCACCTTGGTTCAGGACTGCCAGTTGCCTTCCCCAGTTCAACCACTCAAGTTCTAGGCTGACTCTCTGGCACTGTACCAAAAGCAAACTCCCATGTGGGCTCTGTGCCATTCCTCCCTTATCTGTGATACATACGCTTTCCACAATACCTTTAGGAGATTTGCTTTGCCCTTTGACCACAAGCATTTATTGGGGGGAGGGGTGTTCTCTCAGGCTGTCAAGCTTAATCTACTACTAAATTCACTAAAAGGAATTTTTTTTTGAACTGTATCTGAACTGCAACTACCCTGCCCCCCTCAGGAAGTTGTCTGTAGAGCTTCTCTTGTTGGCAGATTCAGATTACTGTTGGTGAATTGGTGGCTTCCATGGTCACTTAGTTGCTCACAGTAATGACTTAAAATCATTGCCAGCCTGAGCTGGCTTTGAAACTGTGATCTAGAAGCAAATCTGGCTCCTGCCAATAGTCCTCCTCCCTCCCCATGTCCCCTGGGACTTTGACACACAAGGATGAGGCCATTTGTTGGCACAGTTCTGAATTTCAGGAAGACATGCTGGAAACTAATCAATGTGCGTGTTTTCAATGGAGTGAGTCTGAAGAGCAAAGAGATTATCCAGTGTGAAATGTAACACTTGCTTGTTCTGGGTTTCTTTTAGCCTCCACTAAACGACAGCCTCCCTCCCGAGATGATGGGAAAATACAATCCATATGTCATCCCTATTCATTGCTTTGCCAAGGTAAGTGTGTCCATGCCTTTCACACAAGAGACTGATCACGTGTCAGGAATCAAATTTCCTCCAAAGCCTAAAAGTAAAATTTTGTGAATGTGCAATGAACTCGGGCCATGAAAGGGCAGAGCAAGCCAAAACCATAATATACACCATGCCAGTTTTGTATAAGCAGAGACTCGTGCTTCTAAGCCATGGCTGTGGGAGGACATGTACATTCAGTGATGCTGTTTATTATCCAGGAGCTGCTTTCTCTGGCCCAAGTTCTCTTAGGGTAGGTCTATACTACCCGCTGGATCAGTGAGTAGTGATCAATAAATTGACCCCTGATATATCGCGTCTAGACTAGACGCGATAAATTGATCCCTGAGTGCTCTCCTGTCAACTCCGGAACTCCAGCACTGCGAGAGGCGCAAGCAGAAGAGCGGTGACAGTCGACTCACCGCAGCAAGTCGATCTAGGTACGTTGACTTCAGCTAAGCTATGCTTATAGCTGAAGTTGTGTACCTTACATCGACTCTTCTTCTCCCCTCTCTGCCCCCTCAGTGTAGACCTTGGCTTAGATTGGTGCAGATTGACTTAAAAAGGATATTTTAAAAAGTGAGCATGCTTCAGTCCTGAGACAGGAGTCAGGTCTTAATGCTCATTCGCTCCTTGAGCTTTCTGCTGACAAATGATGCTCCCCCCACCTCGCCATTCCTTTTGATAAGGATATCTTCCCCTTAGGAATTGGATTGAGGCAGCTCATTTCACAAAGGTCAGCGAACAACTAAAAATGACTGAATGTTGTCATTGACCTGATCTCCGGGAAAGGTGACCTAGAAAAAGCTCCCCCCCCCCCCCCCGCCCCGATCCTTTCAGCTGTCTATTCCCCAAAAGCAAGGTCTCTTCCAAATAGCAGTATCCTCCCCCTGGGGTAATTCATTTACTCAAGCAGGAAATTTGTGGAGAATAATGCTAACTGAAAAAGGCAGAATTTTTTGTTTAAATCTGTCCAAAAATTTTAAATTGAACTGCCAGAGGCACAGCAAGCTTTGCCAATTTTTGGGCCAGTTCTAAGAGGGAATTATTAGAATTCAGGATTTTCCTGCACCCTCTGCTGTAGATAACAATGAGTGGCCAGGGAACAATAATGCTGATCTTACCAAGCAGCTGGAAAACAACTTGAAGTTCTGTGGTGACATAATTTGAGTGTTTTTGTGGAACTACTTCCCTTATTAAAGGTAAATAGGATTGGATTATGTTCATTGATTTATTTAATTGCTCACATTCTACTACTGTGTAGCTGTCCTCAGCGATACTGAATTGGTTAGAATGAATGAAGGTAACTTTATTGCACTATCCAGCACAGAAGTCACAGGGTGATGGCCAAGGAGGGTTCAGATAATCAGGTTGGATGGGGGTATATAGTGGTGGGGAATATTTACAAAATGGGGTTTGGACAAGTGGTTTTTTTTTCCCCCTTTCTTTAGAAAGAGGAAGATGTTGACAAAGTTGGCACCGTTGAATATTATGGGATGGCTGGCTATGCTGGCTTTCCTCTACAATATTATCCATACTACGGCAAGCTGCTCCAGCCACAGTATCTCCAGCCTCTCCTGGCAGTGCAATTCACTAACCTGACCTTAGACATGGAAGTGCGTGTGGAGTGCAAGGTCTATGGTGAGAACATCCATTACAGTGACAAAGACCGTTTTCAGGGACGTTTTGAAGTGAAATTTGACATAAAGAGCAGCTGATCATAAGCACACTTTTCTTTTCTCCCCTCCTAGCCATTTAAAAAGTAAAAAACCTACTAGTCTTGAACAAACTGTCATACGTATGGGACCTACACATAATCTATATGCTTTACACTAGCTTTCTGCATTACTAGGTTAGAATGTAAACTTAAAGTGTAGCAATAGTGACAAAATATTTATTCTACTGTAAATGACAAAACAAAATTGAGCCTTGGGATGTGCCCATTTTTACTGTAAATTATGATTCCATAACTGACTTGTAGTAAGCAGTGTTTCTGGCCCCTAAGTATTGCTGCCTTGTGTATTTTATTTAGTGTACAGTACTATAGGTACATACTCTGGTCATTTTTCAAGCCATGTATTGTATCTGTTTTCTACTTCTGTGAGCAAAGATTTTTGCTGCCTGAGGTGTAAATACTCAATGGGACTAGAACTGGCATGGTACTTTATTTTTTCTGTTTAAAGATAAAGGCCCACCTGTGAGACTATTTAACAGCACTCCATAGATCCTTTTTATTTTCCTGTGGTGTAAGGGTATTTTATTTGGAGGGGTGGCAGGGGAAACTAATTTGAGTTCATGACTAAATAAAAAAGGTGATTGTGTACTGTGCTCCGTAGTGAATGCTCTTTCCACCCTCATCCTCCACTATGTTGTGAGAGACCTAAGTCAGGCTAGCCCACCAGTGATGACTGATGATGATTTGCTTTGTGTATACTTTTTTTCCCCCTCCTGCTGGCAGCATCACACCATGTGGTGCTAATGTCTTTATTGAATGTTTTAACCATTTTCATGGTGGAAGATTTTATATTTATGCAGTTGTACAATTTTATTTTTTCTGCAAGGAAGTGTAATGTATGAAAAACCAAAGTCACTTGTTTGAAAATAAATCTTTATTTTGAACTTTATAAAAAGCAATGCCGTACCCCATAGAATGGTGTTAAATGTTGTCTAAAGTGCAAAACTCTATGTTCTAACATATGTAATAAATAGCCAGGAGCACAGTGCTCTTGTTCTTGTATTTCAGTCAGGTTAAAACATTGGACAATAAATGAATGAACACATCTCTCCTTGTGTCAGTCTTTCGTTCAGGAACCCAAGATAGTTCCATGTTCTGCTGTCAGTTGTCCAGAATCTTGAAAAAGTACTGGACCTGTGAAAGGCACACGTTAACAATAGCATCAGTGTGAATCCAGCTGGATCTCTGAAACAAATCAACTGTACTTGGTTTGCAAGAAAAAAATCTTGGCTATCAGAATGTACTGGAATCTGGCTGTATTTAGGGGGTAAAAACCCTGAGTGTTCCTGCAGTTAGTAAATACAGCTATAGCCAAGTCAGGTACTATATAACTTTAATGGGAAGTGATTGTTTTTAGCACTCAGTCTTTCCATAATTCCCTTGCAACAGTAAAAAAAGATGTTGATATTCAAAAAGTTCAACGTCCCATTAAAAGTAAATATCCTTAAATCAAAATTAAGTTCTAAAGCAGCACTTTTCTTCTCTGTGTGATGAAATTAACATTTAGTGACAATCTATCCTTCCAAGCCTATTTATTTTACTTCTAGGATCTCAGTGCCATTTTTAAGTTACATTTCAAAATGTAGGCCTGCAGGTTCCTCTCTCTCAAACAGGTCCAAAACCTTTGCGTTTAGGAAAGGTAAGGGCTCCTACGTATTGTATGCTGTGGGTACATCAACTGTTTTAGACCATATTAACAGAGCAGCAGGGGTTGTGCACTAATCTAACAGGAGTAGCTGAAATGTAAATGTAGTGCTTACTGACCAACAAACCTGTACTCCAACTTCTGTTAATCTGCTGATGCCTCAAACTTCCTTAGCACCTAATGCACATTTAAGGCTGAGTTGGCAGTTTAACACCCTTCTAAAAATGTGGCTGAAATCTTAAAAATTGGACATCACTGGCAGCTTCAGGCCAGACAAACTGACTCACAAACAGTAGGGTAGTTTATACAAAATCATAATCACCAGAAACCTCCATTTAATGAGAATGTACCTCAAAGGCTCAGTAACTGAGTTGTTCACAAATATGGTTCCAACTGTTAAGGGTCAGTAGGGAGCTCTAGGTATGTCAGTCATGCATGGTAGCTCCAGTGATTTTTGGGGGGGGAAGAGGTTGGCATAGGCATTAATTTTCAATGAGAGAATTTCCATCTCCAGCAGCAGTTTGAAGAAATGCAGCCTTAAGAGCAAGAGCCAGTCTTTCAACACTGCATCTAACAGCTAGAGAAGTTTTTGTGAACACCACTAGCCTGAAAAAATGAAAGCATGCCTTTCACTCACTTTAGGCACACCTGAGGCCCTGCTTGAAGAACCTTACTGTGGTAAAAACAGAGCTCCTACCACAAACCTAATTAGGATTATGTGCCATTTTGCAATTCATGACAGACTTTAAAAAGGTACATTAAGTGTTAATAGAACAGCACTGTAGCTTCACACACCACAGAGCTTCTACACAATTTCTCCTGCTTTTCTATGCATTCCCTAACACAGACTAGACCCATGATTGAGGCATATCAGACTTGATTCAATTATGATAGTCACAGGTGTTTAAAGACTTTAAAGGCACTAAAGAAAATTGCAATGATTAAAAGGGCATGTTCCCATCTGAGAAGAAAAAAAAAAAAATGTGGAAAGTGTTAGCAGAAGCAAGCCTCTCTAATCAATCAGCATTTTCAGAGTGGGTTACCTGTAGAAAGCTGAAGGTGGTACTCCTGTCCCCATCTCACAGTTAGGAAAGGAAGACACCCAGAAGTAGGAACAGAATCCAGGTCTAACTCCCAGTTTGATTGCCTGTGTCACACTACTTACCTTGATTCTCCTGTAAAACCAAAGGTGGAGCCTCTCAAAGCTGGACTGCACTGATTTTCTAACTCACGCAAGTTACCACCACAAACATGCCCCTCCCCCAATATAAAGTATTTGCAACTGGCAGAATCCAATGGCTTGGATTAGACTTTCATGACTGGGAAAGTATCTTTCATCACATGTGGCATAGCAAAATACAGTTCCCTTGAAAAATCACCACTGAGTAGACAGAAACTGCCCAAAAAGCATTTAAGAAAGGGCACATCATCATCTAAAACTATCCCACCAGGAAGCTCTTTCTGCATCCAAAGAGTCATCCCAAGGAGAAGTCTGGAAAGCAGAAACTTGCAACTAGGGCCAGGCCCTCATTTTGCACGGTACGGCCTGGTGCTTGAAATGAGTAGTATCGCCATATCCTCAGTACAACAGCAAGACAATCACTGCTCAGAGATGACGCTCTGAGAGTCACTGGGTAAAATCCTAGCCTTAGGGAAGTTAATGAATTTTTCCACTGACTTCAATGAGGCCGGGATTTCACCCCTAGGGCAAGAGGATTAGAAGAAAGGCAAAAGCAGCATGGTTAAGTAGAACAATCCATTTTTTTATGCTGTCACTTACAGACTCAGACTTTAAGGTCAGAAGGGACCAATATGATCATCCAGTCTGACCTCCTGCACGTTGCAGGCCAGAACCTCACTCCCTACTCCTTTAATAGACCCCAAACTTCTGGCTGAGTTACCGAAGTCCTCAAATCATGGTTGAAAGACACTTGAGTTACAGAGAATCCACCATTTACACTAGTTTAAACCCGCAAGTGACCTGTGCCCCTTGCTGCATTCAACCCACTTCTGAGGTCAGTCAGTGACACAGTGGAACATGAGTCTCTACAAACAAGACCCCTAAGAAACCAGTTTTAATTTAGGGACTGCCCACCAACCATACTGCTGCCCTGAACTGCTCTCTGTAACAGCCAAACAGTCCTCTGTGATTAATAGAGGGATAATGCTTCTAACAGGGCACTGAGTTTGTTTTTTTCAGTTTATGCTATCCTTTTAAAAGAGAATCAAAGTATGCTAGAGGAAATTGGTGGGAAGGCATTTACCAATGTACTATGCCCCAGAAAAAATACTCCCAACAAGAAAGCATGAGAGACCATCAGAACCCCAGCCCTCCCTTTTCAATATAATCAAATGTTAATATTAACAGGTAGTTGTAGTGACACACAGTCTCCAGTCATGACTCACGCTCCATTGTGTTGGTCCTGTACAACAGAGGCAGTCCCTACCTTGTCCAGCTATACGTATACACCAATACCCAATTAGGTCTCCCACTGAACAATGGAGATAAAATGTCTGCTCTGTGAAAATCATCTGATCAGACTCTCGCCAAAGGTGTGTACATTTGTTAAGAACATGCTACAAGCCACAGGGTGAAAGGCTGGCTTCACTGAACTCAATGGAAGTTTTGCCATTGACTTCAGTGGGGTCAAGATTTCACCCATAGGTTCTACGTGTAAACTTCAGGAAAAACAAAACAAAATTCCTTCCCCCCTCCCCCTCTCCCCCCAAATGAGCAATAAATTATATTTTTATTTGATATCTGGGCCCCATAGTAAATTCAGAGGATTTCAGTCACTAAATTCTATACCAAAAAAGCCATCCAATGTACAAATGCAATCCAATATAATTAATATTAAAATAATAGAACATTGTAAATTGGTTCCCAAATTTTGCTCTTTCGATTCAGTTGCACTACACTAAGTATAGGAGTTGGGAGAAAAACCCACTCCTGAAATCCTACAAATACTACATGTACACTAGCCCTGAGAACCAAATAGTACTCAAAAAACACTGCACCAAAATCTACGCTGCATGCATACATGCATCGTTGGGGGGGAAAAAGAGACCAAAAACCAGCTGGACACAGAACCTTCATAGCAGTAGATACATAAGAATACAGATGTGTAAAACAGAATCAGTGACCAAAAATTAAAGGAAGAAACTGGGAGACCCTAGCTGTGTGACTTGTGAATCTGTGTTGCAAAGGAGACAGATAGAGAGACATTTTCTGCTCCACTGTCAGAAATACAAGTCCTCCAATCTATCATACTTGATAGAGACTTTCCATTAAAAAGTCCTGAGAAAAACAAAGGACGGCGATAGCATCGCATAGCCTTGGGCACGTTTCTTCCTATGTCTACACTACGAGCTAGGGGTGTGATTCCCCCGGCTCACGTACACATACTTGTGCTCGCTCTCATGGAGCTAGTGAGAATAGCTGTACAGCTGCAGCGGTAGTGGCAATGAAAGCATGGCTGAGCCGTACAAAATACAACCACCGAACACTGGTAGCCATTGCCCTAGTGCGAGTCTGTGTCCACATACGGAAATCACCCCCCAGCTCATAGCATAGACGTAGCTGGAGTCAGAGGTGAACAAGAATGACCGATGGAGATGGGATAAAAACACAAAAAATGACTATGAAGCCTGACAGGATACTGGATACTTAGATTGTAACGGAGCTGTTTGGAATTTCTGTTCCATGGGAAATTGCGACATTTAAAAACAAGGTCCCAGTTGAGAACAAACAGCCAACATTTTGAAATGTCCCACAAAATTAAAATTCCAAAATGTTTCGATTTGGGACCACTGAAACATTTCAATTCAATAGCGTCAGAATATTTCAAAAGGTGGTAATTTTGTTTGGACTTATTTCATTTTAACTTTTATATTAAATTGATAACGTTAAATTAACACTAATATTATAACCGTATATTTGATATTATGTGTATAAGTAAAAACATTTCCATGCTGTCAAAAAAGTTTACACTTTTTTCCATTTTAAAATGATCAAAAAAATCGGTACTTTCCCATTAAATGTTTTGATGTTGACAAAGCTGCATATTTCAATGGGAAGCTGTTTTGCTGACCATCTCTAATTGTCAGTTCTTCAGGGGCAGGGGCCATCTTACTGTCATATGTTTGTACAGTGCCCAGTAGCTGGTTCAGGACTAGGGTTTTAATGTACTAGACCTACTTTTCACAAATAGCCCAGGTCTGTGTCTTTGTAAAATTTTATCAGCATTGTGTAACTTGTCTAAAGAATTTTGACTTCAGCTTGACTTATGGAGCGGCCTATCTGCCATCAACTTCAAATTTCAGGGTGGTTTGTTTGTACAGTAGTGACTTTGTAAAAGCTTCCATTGCACTCAGTAGAGCTGCTACTTCCTTATTGCTTACATGGTATATTATCAGCTGTCTATCTAAACACTCTGTTCATGCTGCCAGATTGACTCAAGTGTAATTTTTTACAATAAAATGATTTCTCTCTGCTCTTGGTGAGATAGGCTCCTGGATTCCAGAGTGACAGGCACATTAAAAACACCTAAGAAATACAGAGAGAGACACTTAAAGGCAAACTCATAATAGTTGAATTTGAGAACAAGCAATCTTATGAATATACATAACGTCATTAAGGTGTTGTAGACCCCTGATCAGAACAGAGTTAGTTTAAGCCTTAGAATGTCGGGGTTCTTTTCCCATCTCTACCCAATCCTCTCAACTTGCGAAAGTGTAAATGTGGAACACAACGTGTGTCAGAGAACCAAAATGAGGGGGACAAAAAGCAGGAAAATTAAAATGCATGGGATCTATTCCTTCAGTGTAAATAACTCTGTTTTACCTTGGTCACATGATTATGCATTTCTAATTTAACTAATTTTCAACAATAAAGGGAAGAAGACACCAAATGTGGGCGGAATATAGGTAACTTGGGGATTTCGAAAGGTATAGCTCTGCCACTGACTTGCTGTGATGCCTTGGGCAAAATCACATCATCTCTCTGGTCCTGTTTCCCAATTCATTAAATGTGAATAATACTTCATTAATGATTGTAAAATGCTTTGATGTGTCTAGATGAATGTCACACTTAAAATCTACATGACTAGTACTAATAAAGAGTGTTAACTACAGGTGCCCTGTTTATTGCAGCCTGGGTCTCCACTTGCATGGCCTCTCTGGAAGGGAACTCTCTCACACTAATGACTCACCCCTGGTTTGGAGAATCTCTCTATCTTTTAAAATAGCTTTTATTGCATTGTCTAAAACCCATACAGAACGTTCTGACAAACTTCAAAGGCATAACAAGCACAATAGGTACTGTATAACCTACAAACTATGTGCCATTATGTTCTTTCCAAATACAATTATGTGGATTAGCTGCCATAGACTCACTGTAAAATCTGTTAACAATTTACATGTATATAGTACAGAGGAAGGATCTGCCTTTCTAAAGACTTACTCTCAGGAGCTGTGCATTGCTGGGCAAGATGCTACAATGATAAATGTGGCTCTGGGTAATCAGTAGCAAACAGTGCCCATCTATTTCCCCAATTACCATAATCTGTTTAATGAATTAGCGCTTGTGAAAGATGGTGCATTGCTAGCTGTAGAGTGAGGCCAAGGTTGTCAAAAATAACTAGTGATTTTGGGTGCCTCTTTTCTAGGCCCTTTGGAGTGACCCAATTTTCAGAAAGCGCTGACCCATGCCACCGGAGAAACAGGCCCCTTTAAGATACCTCTAATGGGGCATCCAAAGATGGAGGCAGCCAGATCACTAGATCACTTAGCTGCAGTCACTCTTTACTCAGACCCCTGGGACAGCACGAACAGCAGGAGAAAACGCTTCCCCTGCACAACACGAATGTGCCTCAATCTTGACCCGGAAAGGGAAATACAGTCTCTATAGTCTATTCAAAACTTTGGCCCCTTTGCTATCAACAAGGGGGCCAATTAGTGCCAAAGACAGTAATGGGTTTTGTCTGTGGACATTTGTCCTCCAAAGACAACAGTGAGACCAACCAGCCAAACTCATTTTGCATAGGCCACCCAATGGCCTTTAAATGGTGGTGCATTTCAGTTACACTCACTCCTCCCTTGGGATGGATTTGAAGGAGAAGGTGAAAGGCTCTGTATCCCATTACTAATCTCAGCAGCCACCCAACCTCCAAGGAAAACTGGGTTATAACATGACGATAAGCCCACTCTGCTTCCTGCTCCTATGTAACATGGAAAAAAACTGCAACCCTCTGACTCCAACAAGACCAAGGACCTCACAGGGAGAGCTCTAAAACTGCTGCATTCCACAATGGACACTGCAATACTAGGACTAGCGAAGATGATAATTCCATCTCTTAAAGTGCAGAATAAAATAGCCGTTTCCAAACTTTCTACCCTCTAGCACAGAGGTGGGCAAACCACAGCCTGTGGGCCGCGGGACCGTCCTGCCTGGCCATTGAGCTCCCAGCCAGGGAGGCTAGCCCCGGCCCCTCCTCTGCTGTCCTCCCACCCCCACAGCCTCACCAAGCAGTTCTGCCAGTGCTGTGGGTGGCAGGGCTGCGAGCTCCTGCCGGTCAGCACAGCTGCTGGTCCTGGTGCTCTGAGCAGCAAGCGGGGGTTGGATAAGGGGCAGGGGATCCCGGGGGACAGTCAGGGGACAGGGAGTGGTTGGATATGCGTGGAAGTCCCAGGGGGCCAGTCGGGGGCAGGGGTGTGGATAGGGGTCGGGGCAGTCAGGCAATAGGGAGCAGGGCAGGTTGGATAGGGCATGGGGTCCTGGGGTGGCAGTTAGGGGCAAGGGGTCCCGGGGGGGGGCAGTCAGGGGACAAGGAGCAGGGGGTGTTGGATGGATCGGAGGTTCTGAGGGGGGCAGTCAGGGGGTGGGAAGTGGGAGGGGGGCGGATAGGGGGCAGGGTCCAGGCTGTTTGGGGAGGCACAGCCTGTGCTACCCGGCCCTCCATACAGTTTCGCAACCCCGATGTGGCCCTCAGGCCAAAATGTTTGTTCACCCCTGGTCTAGCAGTTTCAGGAGTTTCCACAGTTGTGCAGGCAATAATGAAATCCAACAACGTCCTGACTGTATCACTCATGCAAACCCTTCTCTTTTCAACAATGTGCATCCTAAAAACAAGGAGAGGTTAGACAGAAAATTAAAAAGGAAAGCAAACCAACCAATCAAGCATCCCAGGGAAAGAGAAAGGTCTCTTAGGTGTAGGGCACAGCAGAGGATTTCAAAGTGAAAAAGTAGAGAAATTCACAAGTGAGGGTATTCCCAAGAAATGGAAACTCCCCTTAAAAAATAAAGAGGAGTTTAATGCTAATACAAGGTGCCAGCTAGCTAGACAGCCTTAGAGACCAATGTTCTCGGTTTAACCATGGAATAAGTACAAAATGGGCAGTAGCAGTATACCTTGGCACAGAGGCGGATGATGACTTATTGGGGCATTGGGCACAAAGAACATTTGGCCCCCCCATGTCTCGCAGGCCATAGGGCACTGGAACCGGGAGGCCAGGCAGGACATGGCCCCCCTACTTTTTAATATGGGCATAGTAGCCTCAGGCAGATATGGAGCGGTGGTGGTGGCAGGGACTGCGCTTCACAGTGGGGGAGCTGGTAAGGTGATCAATCCCGCCCCCTGCAGCGTAGCCCCTGCCCAGGGCAGGTAGAAGGTCCAGGGCTCCCCACAGCGGCCCAGGCTCCCTGGGTGGCTCTTACCACAGCCCAGCTCCGGCTTCTTGCCTGGCCAGAGGGCAGGGCCACAGTTCTGGCGCCAGAAGGTCCCCCACTTCTACACAGCTTCCAGCGCTCTTGCAGGGGCCCCCAAATTGGCCAGGACCCCATGGGCCCATGTGTTAATCTGCCACTGGCTTGGCAGAATGCCTCAACCCTGCCCTCGAGTTGAAAGGGTACTTTT